>NC_042621.1:101560554-102225554 GCF_901001135.1 Rhinatrema bivittatum
TGGCTCCCAGTACTACTGAAGCTCCGGCAGAGACTAAAGAAGAACCCATGCAGTTAGGAAGAAGTCGGTTGACTGTGGAGGAAAAGCAACGCCAAAGAAGGATGGGGTTGTGTCTATATTGCGGCAAGAGAGGACATCTACTCACTCAGTGTCCCGAGCATCCGGGAAACTACCGGTCCTAGGCGTCTCTGAGGGGCAGACCCTAGGGAGCAATCTAGCTCCTCAATTCGTGGCTCCTGTGACGCTACAATGTGATCAAGGGTCTTTCACCACCCAGGCCCTGGTTGATTCCGGAGCTGGAGGGAACTTCATCTTGGCGGAACTTGTCCATCAGCTACAGCTTCCGATATACCCTCGTAAGACGCCATTGTTCATTTCTTCCATTCGAGGTGAGAACCTCCCTGGACGGATTACCTCCTGTACTGCTCCTTTATCCCTCCTCACCGGAGTGCTACAACCACGAAGAGAAATTACCTTTTTTGTCTTGGAAAAAGCGGTTCACCCAGTGGATACTGGTCTGCCCTGGTTACAAGACATTCTCCTACTATTGACTGGGGAACCCTCCAGATTGCGGCATGGGATCCAGACTGTCAAGGGACCTGTATCCGATGGGACACACCAACCTGTGATACCAGTGACTACCACCAAAATATCGTACCACCTCAATACTCCGACTTCTTTGATGTCTTCTCTAAAGAGAAGGCAGAGATTCTGCCTGGTCATCGAAAGTTTGATTGTGCGATCAACTTACTCCCCAACTCCATTCCACCCAGGGGGCGGGATTTACCCACTCTCGGGTCCTGAATCACAGGCCATGTCGGATTACATTAGGAAAACCTTGCACGAGGGTTCATCCGTCCTTCCACGTCTCCTGCGGGGGCGGAGTTTTTCTTCGTATCAAAGAAAGACGGGTCTTTAAGGCCGTGCATAGACTACAGGGGGCTTAACGCCATCACTCGCAAGGAACGTTACCCTCTTCCTCTGATACCAGAATTACTAGACCAGTTGCACGGTGCTAGAGTCTTCTCAAAACTTGATTTACGTGGAGCCTATAACCTGGTCCGAATTAAGCCCGGAGATGAGTGGAAGGCCGCTTTTAATACCTGTAATGGCCACTATGAATACCTTGTTATGCCTATTGACCTGTGTAATGCACCTGCTGTCTTCCAGAATCTTATGAACGAGGTATTTCGGGACATGTTGTACAAACAGGTGATCATTTATTTGGACGACATCCTTATCTACTCGAAGGATCTGGCTACCCATCGCAAGGACGTTAGACAAGTTCTACAATGGCTAAGAGAGAACCAGTTATTCGTGAAACTGGAGAAATGTCTCTTCGAAAGACAATCTATACCCTTTTTAGGGTTTATTGTATCTACCACTGGTTTTCAGATGGATCCAGAGAAGGTGGCCAGTATTCAAGACTGGCCACAACCTATGGGACTTCAGGCTATCCAGCGATTTCTTGGCTTCTCGAATTTCTATCGAAACTTTATCCCACATTATAGCACCCATTACGGCTCTGACCAGGAAGGGAGCGGACACCAAAAAATGATCTCATGAAGCTGTACAAGCATTCAAGGATATCAAGACCCGCTTTTCTACAAGAACCGTGTCTTCATCACCCTGACCCCAATCAACCATTCATAGTGGAGGTAGACGCATCCGAAGTGGCAGTCGGAGCAGTCCTCAGTCAGCATTCGGGTCCGAGGGGGTGTTATTCCCCTGCTCCTTCTTCTCCCGGAAGTTTTCGCCTGCCGAAAAGAACTATGGAATTGGCGATAAAGAGCTATTGGCTATCAAGATGGCCTTTGAAGAATGGAGACAATGGCTAGAAGGGGCACAACACACCATCACAGTTTACACTGACCACAAGAATTTAGAATATCTCAACAAAGCCCAACGGCTCAACCCTTGCCAAGCCCGCTGGTCTATATTCTTTTCACGTTTTGATTTCATACTTCGTTATCGTCCAGCCGCCAAGAATAGTCGCGCGGACGCTCTTTCCAGGTCTTACGAGACAGAAGACTCCCCTGAGACTCTTAATTACATTATAGATCCTGCCAAGCTGATGCTTGCGGTCACCGAAACGGTACCCCCTGGGAAGACTATAGTACCACTTAGGCTTCGTCCTAAGGTGCTTTCCTGGGCACACAATTCCCTTTCTGCAGGACATCCTGGGAGAGCACAAACCTGGGAGCTACTATCTCGCTACTACTGGTGGCCTCAGATGAAGGGAGATGTGCGAGCCTATGTTTCTTCATGTCCAAAGTGCGCTCAGCAGAAACCTTTACCTGGTCGACCCTGGGGCCTCCTCCAGCCCCTTCCACCTCCTCAAGAACCTTGGACCCATATTTCCACAGACTTCGTAGTTGACCTTCCATTATCTAACGGGAATCAGGTAATATGGGTCGTGGTCGACCGGTTCTCGAAGATGGCCCACTTCGTGCCTTTACCCAAGTTGCCCCTCTGCTCCTGAACTGGTGGACCTATTCTCTTCACATATTTTCCATCTCCATGGACTTCCGCTTCACATCACCTCGGATAGAGGACCTCAATTCACGGCCCAAATATTGGAGCGCGCTTTGCAAGAAGTTTGGCATACAACTAGACTTTACGACTGCTTTCCACCCGCAAGGTAATGGTCAGGCGGAACGAGTCAATAGAGGATTGAAATTATTCTTACGCCTTTTTTGTGAATCGTCAAGATGACTGGGCCATTCTTCTACCCTGGGCCGAATTCTCCCATAACTCCCATGTACACTCGGCCACTGGACAATCTTCATTTCAGATTGTTTTTGGGAAAACAGCCACGACCCCCTCTACCTCTACCGCTTACTGTGGCTTCGGATCAAGGAACTTAAGCTCCACCTTCGCCCTCAGCTAGCCGACTTGGCAATAAGTTCCGTACGTCTCTACCAGCTCCTGCTCCGTGTTCCTGTGGCTATGCTATTGGACTCCGTTGGACTTTGGACTCTGTCTGGTAACCCGCTTCTTGGGGCCAGTGGGCGCTTTCTATGGGGACCTTGTCTCCTGGCCTCTCCCAGCTCCTTGGGCTGGCCCTGCGCTTCCTGGAGTCCTACGCTGCAAGGCTCTCCGCTCCTCGGGGTTGCCCCCTGGAACACCTTTACCACTCGAGTGTTTACTCTAAGTGCTTCCCCGCTCCTTGGGGTTGTGCCTATGTGCTGTGTTGGACTGTCAGCGCTTCCCCGCTCCTCGGGGCTACGTTCTTGTACTTTACAAGAGACTCTCAGCACCATCCCGCTCCTCGGGGCAGTGTCTTCGTGCTTCACTGCGACTGTCCGCGCCTCCCCACTCTCCTCGGGGTCATGCTTTCATGCTACTAAGACTGCCAGCACTTCCCCACTCCTTGGGGCTGCTTCACTATCATACAGAGACTGTCTGTGCTCCCCGCTCCTCGGGTTTCTACATACGTCATCATTGGAGACCTGACTTGCGCTTCCCTGCTCCACGGGTTGGCCTACATCACTATAGCTGCACTTCCCGATTAGTTTTAAATGTGCATGGGGCACATTTAAAACTAATCGGAGAAAGTTCTTTTTTACTCAACTCACAATTAAACTCTGGAATTTGTTGCCAGAGAATGTGGTTAGTGCAGTTAGTATAGCTGTGTTTAAAAAAGGATTGGATAAGTTCTTGGAGGAGAAGTCCATTACCTGCTATTAAGTTCACTTAGAGAATAGCCATTGCCATTAGCAATGGTTACATGGAATAGACTTAGTTTTTGGGTACTTGCCAGGTTCTTATGGCCTGGATTGGCCACTGTTGGAAACAAGATGCTGGGCTTGATGGACCCTTGGTCTGACCCAGTATGGCATTTTCTTATGTTCTTATGTTCCCTCGCTCCGCAGCTCCGCCTCTTGGGGGGTGTCTCTCTGGTATACCTCCTGCATGCCAGTCTCAAGCCTTCCCACTCTGCAGCCTGCCTGGCTCCTTCCCCCTCGGGGGTCTCAGTCCAGGTATTATCTTCAGCTTGCTTGTCTATTGGGGAATTCCTCCTGACTCCTCGGGAACCGCTCCACAGTCTCACCCAGAACTCCCTGCCGTGCCTGACCTCACCTCCCGACAGTGTGGGCCTGTGGGGCTCCTCCCCACAAGTGGTAACAACTCATACCTCGGGGCCAAGGGTTCACATACCCACAAACCATAACAGCTGGTGGTCTGATAACCATGTGGAGTGCAAATCTATTGTTCCAAAGACTGATAGAAAATTTGCAATGTCATAAAAGTTTCTCATGATTTCCTGTGGTGCTGTACTTCCAAGGAAAAGAAACAAACTGATTAGTCCTCCTGAGAACAGCACCAACAAACTGTTATACAGAGTCACCCAGTCTAGAAAAGCAAGTTTGCTTACCGTAAACGGTGTTTTCCATAGGTAGCAGGATGAATTAGCCATGCTGTCTGGAACATCCTCCTGGCGGCCCGAGGTGGGAACTTCTTTCCAGATATACAGAGCTGCTCTGTGCACCTGTGCAATAATTCCTGCAGAACTGCCTGCAGTGCCTCAGTTGTTGAGAAAGCATGAACAAGCAGCGAACTGCAAAAAGAATATGAGCAGATAGAAAGGAGTAGAGACTGTCCAGGGAGGAGAACAGGGACGCATGGCTATTCATCCTGCTATCTATGAAAACACCGTTTCCAGTAAGCAAACTTGCTTTTTTCCTATCGATAAGCAGGCTGAATTAGCCATGCTGTTTGGGAGACAAAGCACACTGTTTGCAATGTCGCAAGGTGATAGTCCTTCTTGTTGACATACTGCTGATACTCAGTATGCAGAGAGCCCCAGTTTTCAGTGGGCAGCTCTATGTGCCAGTGGTGAAATGCAGTATCTCCTGCCCCATAGCCACATCCGATTTGGTTTGTTGGAGGCAATAATATGATGTGAAGGTGTGTAGCTAGGACCAAGTTGCCGCTTACATATGCCTTGAACTGGCATGCTGCGAAGATGGGCTATAGAGGTTGCCATGGCTCTAGAGGTGATGTGCTGTAACCCTTGAAGTCAAGGCGTTCTGGCTGAGATTGAGTAGCAAAAATTAATACATTGGGTTAATCAGTTGGCTAATGTCTTTTCGTTACGGGTAATCCTGGAGCATTTGGATTGAAGGAGACACAAAGAGTTGTGAATGTCAGTTAGATGAATGAGTTCTCTGTTTATAGTATGCTAGGGCTCTTTTGCAGTACAGAATATGAAGGTAGTTTTTCCCTGCTGGATGCTTGTGGTTTGGGAAACAAGGTTGTTAAAGTTATTGTCTGATTCAGACGAAAAGATGAGACTACCTTTGGAAGAAAAGATGGAGGGGTCCGCAAAGTAACCTTGTCATGGTAGAATTGCAAATAAGGTGGATAGTGGACTATCACTTGAAGCTCATTAACTTGCCTCGCTGAAGTTATTACTTCTAAAAATAACACCTTCCATGTGATGAATTTCATAGAAGTGGTTTGCATTGGTTCAAAGGGCAGAAACATAAGTGTTTTCCAACACTAGGTTACTATCCCAAGGAATTGCTGGACATGAGACTTGAGGACGGAGTTTCAGAGTGCCCCTCATGAAACGAGAACCAAGGGATGCGTGGATATGGAATTTCCTTGAATGGAAGAATGATACGCCACTGTAATCCTGAGGTGTACTTTGATGGATGATACTGCCAGGCCAGACAAGTATAGCATCTGTTCCGGTGAAGATCCAAAGGGGTCGATCAATACTGATGTGCACCAGTGCAGGTATCTTTGCCATTTATCTGCATTTTTTTTCCCTGTGGACAGCTTTCTGAAGGATATAAGCATGTTGTGAATTTCCGTCGAGAGAGGGAGATGACTCAACACTTCCCTTTCAATCTCCACGTCATCAAATGAAGCGAGTCCTGCATGGGATAAAGGAATGTGCCATCTTCTTGCGTCAGGAGGCCCGATCTGCTTCAGAGAGTGATTGGTGGCTGTATGAAGAGATGAATGAGATAGGCATACCACGGTTGTCTGGGCCATGCCGGTGCTATGAGGATGAGATCTGACCTTCCCACAATGCATTTCTGAATTACTCAACCCATCAGCAGTATCAGAGGATAAGCATAAAACAGGCTTCTTTCCCATGGAAGTACTAATGCATCCTGAGTGACTCTTTGATTGCTTGGGTAAACAGAACAAAACTTTGGCAGCTTCGCATTGGACTTGGTCGCAAAAAGGACCATGCAGGGTACCCCCCACCTCTTGAACAGAGAGTGTGCTACATCCAGATGCAGCACCCATTCGTGGGGATGAAAGATTCTGCTGAGTCTTCAGCTTCTGTGTTCCTGATCCCTGGAAGGTAGGTTGCTTGCAGCTGAATGGAGTGCGTCAGTGCCCACTCCAGGATTAGCACTGATTCCCTGTAAAGCATCTTGGAACCAGACCCGCCTTCTTTGTTTAGATACAACATGGCCACCTGATTGTCCGTGTAGACCATTACACTTTTTCCTTTTAGTAGATGGGGGGAAGGTATAGAAGGCGTTCCTTATAGCTCTCAACTCCAGAAGGTTGATTTGGAGAGTCCATTCTCTGGGAGACCAAAGTCCTTGCGTCTTTAAGTGCAGTACATGCGCTCCCCAGCCCTTGTGGATGCGTCCGTTGTCATAACTATCTGATGCACCAGTTTTCAAAACAGTGCCCCCGACTCTACGGTCATGGGTGATAGCCGCCAATTCAAGTCAGAGATCATTGGTTGAGTCATGACCATCTGTGACGACATTGGGTAGTCGCGCTGAGACCACTGATTTGAGACCCCACTGGAGCCAACACATGTGGAGGTGTATATGGGGGACCACATATAGTACTGCTGCCATATGTCCCAAGACAGTGAGAACCTGACGAGCTGTGGGATGTGGCTAGTTCCGCAACATGTAGACTAGGTCATGAAAGGTTTGAATTCTGTCTGCTGGTAGCAAAGCTTTGCACATTTTGGTGTTTATGACAACCCCTGTTAATTGAAGGGTTCGAGAGGGGTTGAGACTCGACTTTTCGTAATTGATGATGAAGCCCAGATTCTCCAGCCAGGCTATCATTTGAGCTTGATGTGAGCAGAGCAGTTTGAAATTCGAGGCCACTAACAGCCAATCATCCAGGTAGGGAAATACTTTTATCCCCTTCTTGTGTAGGTGGGCCACAGCTACTGCTAAACATTTTATGAATACTGTGAGTGCTGATGACAGGCCAAACGGAAGGACCTTGTACTGGTAGTGTTGAGTGTTCACTTGAAAACAAAGTACTGCCAGGAAGACAGGTGCATCGTAGTGTGGGAATACGCATCCTTGAGATCCAAGGAGCACATCCTGTCGGGTTGCAGATAAAGCAGAATGGACTTGAGAGAAGACATCTTGAATTTTTCTTGTAGAACAAATTTGCAACTCTCTGCTCTTTTTGGGGATGAGGAAATATTGGGAATAGAATTCCTGATTTTGCTGATGTCGACGTACCACTTGTCTCACCCGTTGTTTGAGCAATGACTGTACTTCATGTTGGAGAAGCATATTGTCCGTCTTTCCCCGAAAGGGCAGAGTAAGATGGGACAACTTTGGAACCTTCTAAAAATTCAGTCTGTATCCATTCTGCATGACGCTGAGAACCCAATGATCCGATGTTATGGGGTCCAGGCTTGGTAAAAAGAAGAGAGCCTGCCGCTAATTGCTGACTGTAGCTGTGGCCGAGTCAATTTCAAAAAGACTGTTGTAACATTTGGTTGTTGTTTTGGAGTTGCTTTTGAGGACGCTGAGTTCTGGTGCATCATCGGTTCTGAGTCTGTTGAGGCTGCTGTCTCTGTGGTTCGGTAGGGGATCGGTAGGATGCAAAAGGCCTGTACAAGCGCCTTTGGTAGAAGGGCTTCTTATACGTCGTATAGAGCCGTCTGGCGGAAGCCTGCTCCGAGGATAATGTGAGGGAGGAGACCGCAGCACTCTGTTCTTTGAGCGAGAAAACCGTCTCCTGAAGTTTATCACCAAACAAATTGTCCCCATTGCAATGGAGATTTGCCAGTTTCTCGTGGCCATCATCGTGAATTGTGCTGGCTCTCAGCCAGGCCATCCTTCTGGCCGCTATCAATGTTACTGATGTCCTAGCTGATGTCTCAAAAGCTTCATAGATGGTGCGAAGCAGGTGGCGTTTGCCCTTCTCCATATCTGCTATGACCTGAGCCCGTGGCTGGTCATCAGCAACTGATTAATTTCTGGTTTCAGCCCCTGAAGGCTGTTGTATCTTGGCATTAAGCATCGCAGTCTGGAATACCTTCTTGCCAAAATCATCCAGGTATTTGCTATCTGTACCCAGGAATGTTTTTTGAGTACAATCTAGTCTTCTTGGCTCATTTCATGGCTGATTCTACCACCACCAACGCAATGAGGCAGTTGGACTGGCCTATAATGTGAGGATTTACACATTCTAAACTTCAGGTACGACTTCTGAGACGTGGATGGAGTGGAAAAAGACAACTCCCACGATTTGTCATGACAGCGTTCAGGACGGTATGTGAAGGAAGTGCAGTTGGCTCCAATGGAACATCAAAATTTTAAGAATTCCAAGCACCTTCGAACTGGGATCTGGCAACTTTTGGTCTCTACCTTCAAGAAGGCCCCCACCTTCTCAATTAATTTAAAATAAGATAGGTCCTCTGGAGGTGAAGACGGTTTCTGGAGGCTCCTCTGGGGGGTCTGATGGTATACCCATGGACAAACCTGGTGAGGATGGAGAAGAGTATACAAGCTCTCACCTAGGTCTCGAGGCTGTAGGCTTAGATCGGAACTAGTATCATCATCTGCCTCAATATCTTGTGGGGGAGAAGAGGGAACAGAACGTGATGATTAAGTCTTCCTTCGAAGAGCTAGAGGGTGGTACAGATTGTTGATGTGTCTGAAGAGTCGTAAAGAATCCCCATTATCTGCGACATGGCTTGAAAGGCCGCACCATATATCTGAGGGAAAGAAGAACCTTACTTTTTCTGCAAAAGTGGAGAAACCTCCCTTCTGATCCCTGAGCTAATAACCCTCTTAGCCTTGGAGGAAGAGATTACCACCAGCAAAATGGATGAATCTAGATCCCTCCCCTGTTGAGAGCAGTCCCCGTCTTCACAGTGCATTTTACGTCTCTTTATTAATGGTTCTTGGAGCTGAGGCAGCTTCCTCTTGCTTTCAGAGACTTCAGAAAGCCCTGTATGGACATTGCCCCAGCAGAGGAGGATGAGGAGCCTTCTGCGACATGCAAGATGTCCACATCCGAAGCCAAAATCCTCAAGCTCGCTTGGGGTAAAACTATTTGAGGGTCCTGCTATCATTGTGCCTGAGAGCCTGCATTCCTTCCTGAGCATGGCTGCAGTGCCTGCTTTCTCTGCGTCAAATGCGTCAGCTCGTAGTGGCAGGCTTTGTCCTTTGCTTTTCGCTTTGGAGAGGACTTCTCCATTGATGTGTGTGTCGATGTATACTGCATCAGTGTTGCCTCAAGCGACGCATGCTTTCAACGCGACGCATGCTTTCAACCCGTCGCATTGTGCGTCACTCCAGATCGTGCACCATGTCGTGCTTCATCAGTGTATCAATGTGCGTGTTGCTCTGGCTTCAGTGCACTCTGTCGACGGATTTGATGCACAGACCCTCATCTCTTTTTGCACCGTTTTGCTGGACGCACTCAGACTTTTGTGGGGTTTATCACCTGCACCCTTACCTCTCATTTCTCTGGGGGACTTTCCCACCTGGGCCTTCCTGGAGGTCGGCTCCATCGACGACACTTGCTTGAGCGCCATTGGTTTCTTGGGCTCCCATCCTGGTGAAGATTGGGTGAAGCGATATGTTGGGGTGTACAAGTCCAAGGAGGCCCCTTCCAGTTCCCAGAGTCTGGTGATCTTTTTGGCCTGAGAAGGGCAACCAAAATGATAAAAGGAATGGAACAGCTCCCCTATGAAAAAAGACTAAAGAGGTTAGGACTTTTCAGCTTGGAGAAGAGAGGGCTGAGGGGGATATGATAGAGGTCTTTAAGATCATGAGAGGTCTAGAACGAGTTAATGTGAATCAGTTATTTACTCTTTCGGTTAATAGAAAGACTAGGGGGCACTCCATGAAATTAGCATGTGGCACATTTAAAACTAATCAGAGAAAGTTCTTTTTTCACTCAACGCCACAATTAAACTCTGGAATTTGTTTGCCAGAGGAAGTGTTAGTGCAGTTAGTGTAGCTGGGTTCAAAAAAGGATTGGATAAGTTCTTGGAGGAGAAGTCCATAGCTGCTATTAATTAAGCTGACTTAGAAAATAGCCACTGCTATTACTAGCAACAGAAGCATGGAATAGACTTAGTTTTGGGTACTTGCCAGGTACTTATGGCCTGGATGGCCACTGTTGGAAACAGCATGCTGGGCTTGATGGACCCTTGGTCTGACCCAGTACAGCATATTCTTATGTCTCTGGGCCCTCAGAGACATCCTGCCACAGTCGCAGCAGGATATCTGGTTATGGTCCAGCCCCAGGCACAAGTAGTAATAATTATGTCCATCTGTGAAGGGCATAACTTTGCCACATTGGCAATATTTGAAAGCCTGAGGTCTTCGGAGCCATGGTAGCACTTAAAAGTGCTTTGGGGGTTCACCGAGGTGAAGGTAAACAAGAGAAGAAGAAAAATTATAAATGAAGCCCAAGGAGAGGAGATCCCACTTCTGGTAGCTGCTCGGGGAAAAACAGAACCTGAGGCACTGCAGGCAATCGCTTGGGATCCACTGTGCAGGCTTGCAGAGCAGAGTCTGTATATCTGGAGAGAAGTTCCCATATCAGGCCACCAGGAGGACGTCCTAGACAGCATGGCTAATTCAGCTGCTTATTGATGGGAAAATGCAAGTTGCCTGTCGCTAGGAAACCCAGGGCAGTGGTGACTTTAAATCCACTGGCAAGGGATAGCCTCTCTGCATTAGGCTCTCTCTAGATGCCTCCTTTAACTCCTGGTAGAGATGTAAAATAGTTTGTCAGATCTTTATCTGAAGAGCACTTGCTAATCAGATAAGTCCAAAAACCTGATTCTAGGCCAGTGCACCCTTTCTGGAGGGTATTTCTTTTTCTTTTTCTTTTGCTGCCTCTGCTCCTCTTTATGATATGAAACAGAATCTATAGATGATGAAAAACTCACTAAGGGAATAGACAAAACACCAAACCAGCAACCGTTCTGCCCCCCGCCCAATACTTCAAACCACCAACATCTACCAGCAAACCAGCCACTAAGGAAAACTGTGTTTTCCCTTTACTCACAGGGAGAGCAATAATCAAAGCCATTTCGAAGGATCAAACAAGTTTTACTTGCAGAAATGGGTCCACTCAATGCAGGTAAAATTATGCATTCCTGAGGACGTGTTTGGGCCAAGGAAGGGAAACAGCGCATGTTTTAAATATATGTGTGCTATTTCCAAGGAAAAATGAGTCTGAAGAAAAAAGCAGGTGCAAATCTCTATGGGTTCTTTACCCCGGGGCAATAATCAAAGCAAAACATATACTGAGTCCAAAGCTAAAGTGTCATAGATTATGTGATAGCTTTTGTGATTAAGAAATCCTTGGTCTCAATATATAGAAATTCCCAATTTTTGAGAATGAAGTCCACTGTGGGTAACTTGAGAAACTCTGTTGGATGCAAGGGCTGATGATTCTTCACGTATTCATGCACACACTCACTCTCTCCCTCACATGCACACACATGCCATTTCCTCCATATGCTCTCACATACACATACACTTGTTCTCTCCCCCACACATGCTCTCACATACACATACACTTGCTCTCTCCCCCTCATGCTCTCTCACAAATGCTTTCTCTCCCCCACAGGCTCTCACCCCACACACTCGCTCTTTCTCACATGCTCTCTTTCACAAACACGTACTCTTCCCCCACATGCTCTCTCTCCCCATATGCTCTCACACACACAAGCACTCACAAAGGCTCACACACATGTACTCTTTTTTTTACTCTCCCTCCTAAGTGTAGGAGCAGCAGCAGCAGCAGCAGCTTTCTTCTTGGACTTCCACAGCATCAGGAGGCCTTCCCTGTTAAGCACAGATGCTGCCTCTCTTCTGCCTCTTGCCCCGACCAATCCTGCCTCTCTCCTGCCACATGGCTCGGCGGATGCTGCCTCTCTTCAGCCACGTGGCCCAGCCGATTCTGCCTCTCTCTTCTGCGCAGCCCAGCCAATGCTACCTCTCTCCTGCCGCATGGTCCTGTCAATGCTGCCTCTCTCCTGCCACGCGGCCCGGCCGATGCTGCAATTGACCCTCTCAGTCTTTTCTTCCGGCCACTCCTAGCTACGACAATTGGGCATCCTTCTTCCCACCTTTTCCGGTACTTGAGGGCTGGAAGAAGGAGGTCCAGTTGGCTAGGTCCTGCAGCTGCCACCAGTGTCGAGAATCGGGACAAAGTTTTTTCACAATTCTGAGCAGGTCTGATGGAAGCAGTAGGTGGCTCCTGGGTCACCCCCAAACCTATGGCACCCTAGGTGATCACCTAGTTCACCTAGTGCTTCCACTGGCCCTGCCGATGCTGCCTCTCTCCTGCTGTGCAGCCCAGCTGATGCTGCAATTGACCCTCTCAGTTTTTTCTTCCAGCTGTGCCTTCAAGCTACGTCGATTAGGCATCCTTCTTCCTACCTGCGCGGGCCCGCAACACATTTCCTCTTCCGGTCCTCGAGGGCTGGAAGAAGGAGGTCCAATTGCCTAGGTCCTGCAGCTGCCACCCATGTCCAGAATCGGGACACAGATTTTCACAATTCTGAGCAGGTGCAGTGGAAGCAGTAGGTGGCTGCTGGGTCGCCCCCAAACCTGTGGCACCTTAGGCGATCGACTAGTTCGCATAGTGCTTCCACCAGGCCTGGAGATGAGGAGTGTCATTTAGGTGCTGTGAGTAACTAAGGAGTTCAGATGAGAAAACTTCGTGGAGAGGTAGGAGAAAATGACTGTGTAGAATGGATTTCACCTTTAATATTTCACCAACATTCAGGCAGATACAGTACAGTGTGCTCCGGTGGAGCGCACTGTTAACCCGCATTTGGACTCGCGTTTTCGACGCGCTAGCTTTACCCCTTATTCAGTAAGGGGTAATAGTGCGTCGAAAACATGCGTCCAACCCCCCCCCCCCCCCCCCCGAGACTAATAGTGCCCGCAACATGCAAATGCATGTTGATGGCCCCTATTAGTTATTCCCGCGCGTTACAGAAAGTAAAATGTGCAGCCACGCCGCACATTTTACTTTCAGAAATTAGCGCCTACCCAAAGGTAGGCGTTAATTTCTGCCGGCGCTGGGGAAGTGCACAGAAAAGCAGTAAAGACTGTTTTTCTGGGCACCCTCCGACTTAATATCATGGCGATATTAAGTCGGAGGCCCCAAAAGTAAAAAAAAAAAAGTAAAAAATAAATAAAAAATCGGCCCGCAGGTCGGAAGACAGACGCTCAATTTTGCCGGCGTCCGTTTTCTGAACCCGTGGCTGTCAGCAGGTTTGAGAACCAACGCCAGCAAAATTGAGCGTCGGCTGTCAAACCCGCTGACAGCTGCCGCTCCTGTCAAAAAGGAGGTTCTAGGGACGCGCTAGTGTCCCTAGCGCCTCCTTTTACCGTGGGCCCTAATTTTCATAGGCCACCCTCCTGCATCGCGCGCCCAGGAGAGTGGCCTGTGCGCACGCAGGGAGAGCGGGCGCTCGCCAGCTCTCCCGCACGTTTTTCTGAATCGGCCTGATTGGGAAGGAAGTACTAACTTGCCCTATGCCAATGGGATGGGAGAAACATCAGATTAAAGATGAATCAATTGGCTTTAACATCTTAAACTTAAGCAAGACTGTGAGAAGTCACAAATTTATTTAAAGCCCTTGTAACATCGCTATTGAACCAAACTGCTGTAAAGAACATTTTCATCATTTCACACTATATCACTAAAACTATTGTTGGAAACAAAAGTCAGCTTTCAGTGTGATTTTACTGCATAGTGACTTTAATGCTCATCAGTGCTGTGATCATCAGTGCTATATACTAGAACTCTAAACTGGGACTTAAAGGAATGCAATGCCAAGGGTCTTGAAAGTTATCTTTCCCCCCACTCAGGGAACCCTGAACTAAGACATTTTAACATTATGAGAAGTTTACCACCTGAAACTGAGATCTGAGATATGGCCTCTGGTACCACTATCTAGATACAACCAGCACAGGGGTTATAGTAGGTTTCTGTGCCAGTATCACTGGAAGTGCCTTCCAGTGTCTCTGGGTTCAGAGTTCCCGCACTGTGGATGATTCACTTTACTTTTTAGGTGTCTCATAGCTTCTGGCATTCTGTGGTAACCATCCAAACAAATATGTCAGAAATCCCCTTTCTTTAGTCTGATTCACTGTTCAAACACTTGGCACAAGCCTTGGACATTTGCCTGTTATTTTGAGCTGAAGAGATGAAAAATGTATTCCCCTCAGTTCTTTATTTATTTATTTATTTATTTATTTATTTAGGGCTTTTTTATACCGACATTCATGATACCAATCATATCATATCGGTTTACAAGAAACAATGGTGCAATAACAATAACATCAACATGAACAATAGGCGAAAAGTGATAAAAGTTACAATAAAACAGGGGCACTCGAACTGGGAGGAGGAAGAGCCAGAGGCATGGGTAACTCAGAGAAAATAATATCTGGTCATATACTCAAGACTATAATAATAACATGTACTCAGGACTGAATACTATCAAGTATATAGATAAGATCATATACTCAGGACTGTAATAATATCGTATTTTCATGACTAAATAGTGTCAGGTCATAGAGCTCGGAACTGACTAATATAGAGTCAGAAGCCATGTCAGGGTTGGGGTACATTGACTGGAGGACCATGGCGAGTTATTATAGTTGGGGAGGTCATAGATCAGGGAAGGCTTGTAGAAATAGCCAAGTCTTGAGTTTCTTTCTGAATGTCAGAATGCAAGGTTCTTGTCTAAGGTCGGGGGGCATGGCGTTCCAGATGGTTGGCGCCGCTGTCGAGAAGGCTCGATCTTTGGTGGATGAGAGGTCTGTGGATTTGGCTGGGGGTGTGTGTAGCGAGCCCTTGTAGGCTTCTTTGATGGGTCTAGCAGAGAAGTGCAGTTGTGAGTAGGGTACTGTATATCGATGGGTGTTCTGTTGTAAATAGCTTTATGGATGATGGTGAGACACTTGTGTAGAATTCTAAAGTTTTCAGGGAGCCAGGGCAGGTTTTTCAGGATGGGTTGTGATGTTGGTCTCTTCTGTTGGACTTTGTTAAAATTCTGGCGGCCGAATTTTGTAGCATCTGAAGTGGTTTGGTGGAAGAGGCGGGAAGGCCTAGCAGTATGGAATTACAGTAGTCTAATTTGGAGAATATAATGGCCTGGAGTACCGACATGAAGTCTTGAAATTACAGGGGCGGTTTGAGTCTTTTTAGTATCTGAAGTTTGAAGAAGCAGTCTTTGGTTGTGTTGGTGATGAACTTTTTTAGATTTAGCTGGTTATCAATTATAACTCCGAGGTCTCTTGCTTGGCTGACCAGGGTGTTGGTGTGAATTGAATGTAGGTTATCGTTGCGGTTGAGAGATATAAAGAGCATTTCTGTCTTAGACGTGTTAAGAACAAGGTTTAAGGTAGTAAGGAGGTCGTTGATATCTTGGAGACAGTTGTCCTGAACTTCAGTGTTTTTGTGAGGGATTCGGTTATTGGGATCAGGATTTGGACATTGTTGGCAAAGAGATAGTGTTTGAGTTTAAGATTTGTAAGCAGCTGGCAAAGGGGAAGACGTATAGGTTGAATAGTGTAGGAGACAGAGAGGAGCCCTGAGGAACACCTCTTGTAGTGTTGATGAGCGGAGATTCCTTATTGTTGTTCTTTACTTTGAAGCCTCTGTTCGTTGCTGAAGAAAGGAGGTCGAACCATTTGAAGGCCGTACCTGTTATCCCAATGTCAGAAAGCTGTTTAAGGAGAGTGGAGTGATTCACCGTGTCGAATGCTGCCGAGATGTCGAGGAGTATTAGAAGGAAGGAGTGACCAGAGTCCCATACCCATGATGAGATGATCTGTGAGGGAGATGAGGAGGGATACGGTGCTTAGTGCTTTGCGAAATCCATATTGTGATGAGGGAGAATATTGTTATCTTCCAGATATTCTGATAATTGGGTGTGATTATTTTTTCTATTATCTTTGCCAGAAAAGGTAGGTTGGAGATGGGGTGGAAGTTGTTGGGTTCTCTAGGGTCTAGATTTTGCTTTCTTGAGAAGGGGTTTGAGGGTGGCGATTTTTAGGACGTCCGGGAAGATTCCTTGAGATAGTGAGCAGTTTATGATGTCCGCTAGGTACTTGGAGATGGAGTCTGGCACCGATAGAAGAAGCTTGGTTGGGATTTGGTCGAGTGGTGGTAAGAGGGTTCATTTTCTTTATTAGGGATTCAATTTCCAGAGTGGAGGTGAGTTCAAATGATTCCAGTGAGGGTCCGAAATTGAGGGGGGGGGGGGGGGAGCTGGAGATGTGAGTGGAGGTAGAATTGAAAGGCAGGAGTGTTAGTAATTTAGATATTTTGTTGTGGAAAAAAGTTGCTAGTTTGTTTGCCTTTGCTTGTGCCTGTTCGTCTGGGATGCATGGGGTAGAGGTTTTTGTGAGCTCTGATACGTAGGAGAATAGAGAGCCTTGGGGTCAAGACGAGGTCATGTATTCTGTGACCGTAGAAATCTTTTTTCACTCGGAGAGTGGCATTTCTGTATATGTGTTAAGGTTAATTGTATGCATTTAATGTGCTCGGGCATCTAGACATGTTACCTTTGTACATAACACGTTATGAATGCTAGAAGGAAGTTTTGTTTGGCATAATGCAAGTGTTAAGAAGGGTGCTAGCAGTAATTTTGAAAGACTGAGATAACACTCAACATATCCTAGCTTATGAATGAGATCCATTACTGTTAAAGTATGCACAAAATTAACTTAGCTGAAGACTTTTTTTCACCAGACAAATGTGGCTGCTGCTTTCTGGCCTCTGCATGCTACATGTACTTAGAGGAACCTTCCTCCCTGAGTTACCAAAACCTCTCTGTAACAGCACCACCTTTACTAGCTCTTCAATAGCTTTTCTTCAGCTACTCCTTTTCCCTGCACTCTCCATCCCTGGCGCAGTACACTGGGTGACTTTTTCAGTTTCTGTGTTGGGCATCTCTACTCCTGCATTTGGGAAACTCCTTGCAACCAAAGTCGGCCTGGGAGTTGTAGTTCAGCAAAAGTGCTTGTTCTGAGGGTCCTTTTATGTCTTCTTGAACTCACAGCACCTTCTCTGGCTGTATCCAGGATATGTTTTCCATCACAGCCATGTGCATAAGGGATTTTGGAGCACAGAACAAGCTGTCAGTTAAACTGACACTTAAACTAAACTAAAAATTACTTCTTTGGGAAATTTCACCTTCTTGTAATTTATTGAGGCCTGTCAAAACATTAACTATTTCTATCATGTCCTCCTTTTCCTCCAGTGAGTATATTTTAAATGTGTAATGTGGAGTGGCCTGACTACCCCTCCTTAAGCTGTGCGGGATCAGCCTGGCCCATCTTAAATTCCACAGAGGGAAAGAGCTCAGTGGGCGGGGACCCAGTTGGTGAGGTTAAGAGACAGAGCCCAGCTGGGATCAGGAGGCCCCCAAGTCTCTAGGAGAAGGCAGCTCTTAAATACATTTCTGTTCTAACTACAGCTGTGAGTATTGCTGCTGGAGGTAAGCAGTGTCTCTAGGAGAAGGCAGCTCCTAAATATATTTCAGTCCTGAATAAAGCTCTGCTAGAAGGTAGGCAGTCTTCTATTGATTGTGTGTTGAGAAGCGTAAATAACTTAGAATCTGTTAAGAAATGGCTGGAGTCAGTGTGGTTTATGCCTCCAGCCTAAGAAAGTTGCTCGGTCATCCCACAGTTAAGTTTTTGTAGAGGATGTGTTGCAGGTCCTGTATCATTTTAGTAGCCCTTTTCTGAAGTGCTTCCATCCACTAAATGTCCATTCAAAAGTACTGCGAAAAGTAGCAGAATAAACTTCAGTATAGATAAGCGCAAAGCAATACAAATGGAAATACAACTATCCCAACTTCATCTATACAGTTAATGATGCTGGTTTGACCGTTACCACTCAGGAAAGAGATCTTGGAATCATTAAAGAGACTCCTCTAAAGAGCCCAATATGCAGTGTTGGTCGAAAAGGCTAATGGATTTATTTTGCATATATATATTCAGCTTTTTGGCACGTTAAAGTGGATTATTTTCAGGTACTACAGGCATTTCCCTCTTCCCAGTGGGCTTACAATCTAAGGGGTCAATTTTAAAAGTGTTGCTCGTGCAAGAATGCCCACATTAGCACGTATGTCGGCTGCGTGCAAGCAACGCAGATTTTAAAAGCCACTATTTAAGTGCATATGTACTTGTGCACGTGCCAAAAATAAGGGGGCGGAAAGGGGGCAGGGCATGGTCATTCCGAGATGGGGCCAACACCTATGCACACAACTCCGTATTTTAAAACCTGGTGTCGCATTGCGCAGCTCCTTGTTATCCGTGTAACTTTACTGCTGCTCCTGATGAGGAGCAAGTCTGCAGATCTTGCGTTTTAGAGCTTACATGACAGTTGGCTTGTGGGTCAACTAAGGGGTGGGCAGGATGAAGAACCAGAGGGGGTCTGGAAGACCTTGATATTGACTGGTCAAACTGGTGGACTAAGTGAAAAAACTGGAAATGTCCCTCATGCATGCATGTCTTAAAATCCGCTTACATATATGCATTAAAGCCAGCAAAGGCTATGGAGATATGTGAAGTAGGTTTGCATGAGTAAGAACATAAGAAATTGCCATGCTGGGTCAGGACCAAGGGTCCATCAAGCCCAGCATCCTGTTTCCCAACAGTGGCCAATCCAGGTCATAAGAACCTGGCAAGTACCCCAAAACTAAGTCTATTCCATGTTACTGTTGCTAGTAATAGCAGTGGCTATTTTCTAAGTCAACTTAATTAATAGCAGGTAATGGACTTCTCCTCCAAGAAACTTATCCAATCCTTTTTTAAACACAGCTACACTAACTGCATTAACCACATCCTCTGGCAACACATTCCAGAGTTTAATTGGGTGTTGAGTGAAAAAGAACTTTCTCCGATTAGTTTTAAATGTGCCACATGCTAACTTCATGGAGTGCCCCCTAGTCTTTCTATTATCTGAAAGAGTAAATAACCGATTCACATCTACCCGTTCTAGACCTCTCATGATTTTAAACACCTCTATCATATCCCCCCTTAGCCGTCTCTTCTCCAAGCTTAAAAGTCTTAAACTCTTTAGACTTTCCTCATAGGGGAGCTGTTCCATTCCCCTTATCATTTTGGTGGCCCTTCTCTGTACCTTCTCCATCGCAATTATTTATTTATTTATTATTTAACAGTTTTTTATACCGACCTTCATAGTAAATAACCATATCGGATCGGTTTACATTTAACAAGGGTATAACTGAAGTAACAATTTAGGTAAACTATACATAACAAAAAATAAGAATAAGTCAAAGTTACAATCAACAAGGAATAGAGAACTTGGAAGCTTAAAACAAAAGCTGGAAAGAAGGTAAAGGCTGTAAATACTTATAAAGTGACTACAATAGTGAATGCTGGTTAAAAGCTTAAAGGTGCTTTAACCTGGAAGTGCCCGAGTCCATTTTTCGTGAAGCTAATAGCCAAAGTCCGGGTAAGAGTACAGGGCAACTAGTGATTGTCTGGTGTATCAGAAAAGGCTTGGTGAAAGAGCCACGTCTTGAGTTTTTTTCTGAAAGTTAAAAGGCAGGGGTTCCAATCTGAGGTTTGATGAATGTTATTCCAGATAGATGGGCCTGCTATCGAAAAAGCTCTGTCTTTGGTCACAGAGAGGCGAGTGGCTTTAGTAGGGGGAAATTTCAGAGTGCCTTTGTGAATATCTCTAGTTGGTCTGTTGGAGGAGTGGAGTTTGAATGGAATTTCCAGGTCGAGTTGGAGTTGATGATGGATGGTTTTGTGTATTAGGGTGATTGATTTGTATAAGATTCTAAAATTCACTGGTAACCAATGTAGGTTTCTGAGGATGGGTGAGATGTGTTCACCACGGCTGGTGCTGGTCAGCAATCTCGCTGCCGCATTTTGTATCATCTGCAGTGGTTTGGTGGTAGATTTGGGGAGGCCTAGGAAAAGGGCACTGCAGTAGTCTATTTTGGCGAACAGTAGCGCTTGGAGGACTGTCCTGAAGTCGTTGAAAAATAAGAGTGGTTTAAGTCGTTTTAGAACCTGTAGTCTGTAGAAGCAGTCTTTGGATGTTGTGTTGACCATTTTCTTTAGGTTTAGTCGATTGTCTAGTATTACTCCAAGGTCTCTAACATGCTTATAGGTGATGTGAGAGTTGTGTGGTGATGGTGGGGGGATACTGTTTTCATTTGAGGAGATGATGAGAAGCTCCGTCTTTGAGGCATTGAGAACCAAGTTTAAGCTGTTGAGTAGATTTGTGATGGATTGAAGGCAGTTATTCCAATGGGTGAGAGCTTTTGAGATAGAGTCTGTTATAGGGATTAGAATCTGCACGTCATCTGCGTACAGATAATGAATTAGGTTGAGATCAGTTAACTATTTATATCTTTTTTGAGATGCAGTGATCAGAATTGTACACAGTATTCAAGGTGCGGTCTCACCATGGAGCGATTACAGAGGCATTATGACATTTTCCGTTTTATTCACCATTCCCTTTCTAATAATTCCCAACATTCTGTTTGCTTTGTTGACTGCCGCAGCACACTGAACTGACGATTTCAATGTGTTATCCACTATGACACCTAGATCTCTTTCTTGTGTGGTAGCACCTAATATGGAACCTAACATTGTGTAACTATAGTATGTTATTTTTCCCTAAATGCATCACCTTGCACTTATCCAAATTAAATTTTCCAGTCTCACAAGGTCTTCCGCAAATAAACAACAAGGGGACAACCTTATATCGTGGAAGGAATTTTATTAAAAAGCCCGACTCCGGCCGAGTTTTGCCAAACAAGGCTGCAGTTTTAAAACATAAAGAAACTCTTAAAACTCTTATAGACACTATAAGCAAGTCTTTGCTTGTGGTAAATCTTTGCAGTTTTAAGAGTTTCTTTATGTTTTAAAACTGAAGACGGCGTGAACACTGTACCTAGGTTGACCTACTAGATTATGTAGCAGTGAGAGAACAATCAAGGTCTTGGTTTGCTGTCCATCTTTACTACATATGATATGTAGTTTCATATAATCATCAACTGTGGTTTGAGCCCCTGATGCAGCCTTGTTTGGCGAAACTCGGCCAGAGTCGGGCTTTTTAATAAAATTCCTTTCACGATATAAGGTTGTTCCCTTGTTGTTTATTTGCCTTGGCTATGTGGGACCGCCTCCCGATTTGTTTAATTGGACCTTCACAAGGTCTTCCTGCAATTTATCACAATCTGCTTGTGATTTAACTACTCTGAACAATTTTGTATCATCTGCAAATTTGATTACCTCACTCGTCGTATTTCTTTTCAGATCATTTATAACTATATTGAAAAGTAAGGGTCCCAATACAGATCCCTGAAGCACCCCACTGCCCACTCCCCTTCCACTGAGAAATTGTCCATTTAATCCTACTCTCTGTTTCCTGTCTTTTTAGCCAGTTTTGTAATCCATGAGAGGGACATTGCCACCTATCCCATGACTTTTTACTTTTCCTAGAAGCCTCTCATGAGGAACTTTGGCAAACGCATTCTGAAAATCCAAGTACACTACATCTACCGGTTCACCTTTATCCACGTTTATTAACTCCTTCAAAAAAGTGAAGCAGATTTGTGAGGCAAGATTTGCCTTGGGTAAAGCCATGCTGACTTTGTTCCATTAAACCATGTCTTTCTATATGTTCTGTGATTTTGATATTTAGAAAATTTTTCACTATTTTTCCTGGCACTGAAGTAAGGCTAACTGTTCTGTAGTTTCCTGGATTGCCCATGGAGCCCTTTTTAAATATTGGAGTTACATTCGCTATTCTCCAGTCTTCAGGTAAATGGATGATTTAATGATAGGTTACAAATTTTTACTAATAGGTTCTGAAATTTCATTTTTTAGTTCCTTCAGAACTCTGGGGTGTATACCATCCGGTCCAGGTGATTTACTACTCTTCAGTTTGTTAATCAAGCCTACCACATCTTCTAGGTTCACTGTGATTTGGTTCAGTCCATCTGAATCATTGCCCATGAAAACCTTCTCCAGTACGGGTACCTCCCCAACATCCTCTTCAGTAAACACCAAAGCAAAGAAATTATTTATTCTTTCCGCGATGGCCTTATCTTCTCTAAGTGCCCCTTAACCCCTCAATCATCTAATGGTCCAACTGACTCCCTCACAGGCTTTCTGCTTTGGATATATTTTAAAACGTTTTTACTGTGAGTTTTTGCCTCTACGGCCAACTTCTTTTCAAATTCTCTCTTAGCCTGTGTTATCAATGTCTTACATTTAACTTGCCAACGCTTATGCATTATCCTATTTTCTTCTGTTGGATCCTTCTTCCAATTTTTGAATGAAGATCTTTTGGCTAAAATAGCTTCTTTCACCTCCCCTTTTAACCATACCGGTAATCGTTTTGCCTTCTTTCCACCTTTCTTAATGTGTGGAATACATGTGGACTGTGCTTCTAGGATGGTATTTTTTAACAATGACCTCGCCTCTTGCACACTTTTTACCTTTGAAGCTGCTCCTTTCAGTTTTTTCTAACAATTTTTCTCATTTTATCAAAATTTCCCTTTTGAAAGTTTAGCATAAGAGCGTAGATTTGCTTACTGTTCCCCTTCCAGTCATTAATTAAAATTTGATCATATTATGATCAATATTGCCAAGTGGCCCCACCAGAGTTACCTCTCTCACCAAATCCTGTGCTCCACTGAGAATTAGATCTAAAATTGCTCCCTCTCTTGTCAGTTCCTGAACCAATTGCTCCATAAGAATGTCATTTATTCCATCCAGGAACTTTATATCTCTAGCATGTACCGCTGATATATTTACCCAGTCAATATTGGGGTAATTGAAGTCTCCCATTATTACTGCACTACCAATTTGGTTAGCTCCCCAAATTTCTCTTAGCATTTCACTGTCAGTCTCACCACTTGACCAGGTGGATAGTAGTATACTCCTATCACTATAGTCTTCCCGGACATACAAGGGATTTCTACCCTATTGTCCACAGCGAAAACAGGCGCAAAATCACCTCGCGGTCCATCCCGCCCCAAAGGAAAATTCCTGGAAGTGGAGCCTAGACAAATGGCTGCTCAACTCACCGTGCCTGCACTACCTCCTTACCTCACCGAACTCCCCAGAAACATGAGCAGGACAGGCGAATGCAGGCATAACAGGACCCTTTCTCCTGCTTTCCTCTCGCTGCTGTATTTATTTAATTTTTTTATGAAGCAAAAAACTTTTACCTGAGCTCAGCCTTCCCTGGCTGAAAGCAGAAATGGGTCCCTGCTATGGGGGAAGTGGGCTAAAGCCTTCACTACCAAATCCCTCTCAGCTTGCAAAGGCTATTGGAATTTCTGGTCCAGGGCAGTCAAGGCTATCAGACTGAGGGCACTCTACTGAGGGAGGGACCGCACGGTATCACCTCAGGAGGCAAGCGGTGCTATATAGGCATCTCATTTTTCTGTTATCTCTTTACGATTCCTTTTTCTTTTCTTCTTCTCTTTTTTTTTTTTTTTGCTCACAGGAAATCCCCCAAAGGGAAATGCATGTCCACCATCTGTGGAGATGGAGAATACTGGTGGGCTGATGTTGGGACAGGATTATATGGCTGTGAAGTCAGCTTTTGCTCCATCTCCATCTGCTGGCAGAGGTGCATAATCCACTCTATGGGACTATCCTATCCAAATGCTAAGGAAGTGTTACTTATAAATATTTAGTCCATAAACATATAACAAAAATTCTATAAAAATGTTTTGGAGAACACATAAGCTTATTTTGAGTGCTTTTGGGAATATGTATTGTGATTGGAGTGGAGGAGTAGCCTAGTGGTTAGAGCAGTGGACTATGAACCACGAGACCAGTGTTCAAGTCCTGCTGTCACTCCTTGGGCAAGTTGCTTTACCCTCTATTGCCTCAGGTACAAACTTAGATTGTAAGCCCTCTGGGGAGATAAGGAAGTACCTGAATAGTAATCTGCTTTGAAGTGCTGAAGAAAAGTGGAATGTAAAATAAATAAATTATAAAAGTATCAGTAAAACATGATTGGACTTTGATTCCTTCATGGTTTATATATGAATGCACCTCTTTTTCACTCTAATTTTTATTAGAAAGGTTAAGAATAGTTATAAAGAAGAACAATTCTCAGTTGAGTTAAATTGGGTCCCTAAGATTCTGTAGTAGGAATATCATAAGAATGCTTCTTAGGTATCAGAATGCCTAACATAAGAACACAAGAAATGCCAAGCTCAGTCAGACCAAAGTTCATCGAGACCTGAATTCTGTCTCTCAAAGTGCCCAGTCCAGGTCACAAGTACTTGGCAGAGCCCCCAAAAGAAGATTGTCTCGTTACTCTAGCCCAGTGCTAGGAGTAGCTTTCTCTAGTCTCCCTGGCTAATCATGTTTTATGGGCTTTTTCCTCAAGAGCTTGTCCATACCTGTTTTTGGTTTTTTTTTTTTTGTTTAACTGTTTATTGAGAGAGTTGTGATACAAAACAATTCCAAAACATCAACCGCATCCAACATACACATATCATAATACTCCAACTTCTCTTTTTTTAATTTATTCCCCCCTTTTTACACCCCCTCCCTTGTCTTTTTCGTTACAGGTCAGGGATTCTTTAAACCTCTCCCCTGGGTAGATCAATTGCATTCAGGCTACAAAACCCTTTAGAATTTGGCATATTAGTTAATGAAGGGTACTACTATTGCTGTACTTTCAACCATTTTTCAAAAGGCATCCAAGTTAACTCGTATTTGGCTACTCGGTCTTGTCTTAATGCTGAGATTTTTTTCCTTGCCTCGTATACCTATTAATTTGTTTTTAACTACCAGAGATCTTGGAGGCTCTTCACCCCGAGACCACCATGCCGCCGCCACCACTTGGCGTAGGGCCATAGCAACAAAATTAATAAGGTGGTTTTGGGGTGTTGAGTTGTTTTCCTGGAATACCCTCCAACGTGGTGGCGGCGGCATGGTGGTCTCAGGGTGAACAGCCTCCAAGATCTCTGGTAGTTAAAAAAAAATTAATAGGTATACGAGGCAAGGAAAAAAATCTCAGCATTAAGACAAAACCGAGTAGCCAAATACGAGTTAACTTGGATGCCTTTTGAAAAATGGTTGAAAGTACAGCAATAGTAGTACCAACTACTGTACAGCAATAGTAGTACCAACCTCTGGTTGGGCAGGAACCTCGCAACCCAGAATTTCTGTAAGCGTTTGTCGAACCCCAAGCCAGAACTTTTGTATTTTCTCACACGTCCACCATACATGTCAATCGATAGGTACCTTTTTTCAATGATGTCAGCATTTACCAGATATTGCAGGGTACCATCTAGCTAGCCTGGCCGGGTATAGGTACCATCCATACAATAATTTGTATCTATTTACAATCATGGAAGTAGCCCCCACATTTTTCCTTATCCTTTGAAAAATCCATACCTGTTTTAAACCCCAGATCACGTATTCTGGCCTGATTGTGCTCTGAGTGATAAAGTATGTTTTTATTTTCTATGATTTGTTTTAATTCTGCTGGTTGTTAGTTTCCATGGATCATCCTCTTGTTTTAGTATTATTTGAAAGGGTAAATAACCGTTCTTTACTTAGCTGTTCCCCCCACTCATGATTTTATAAACTTATATAATGTCTTCTCTCAGCCATCTCTTTTCCTAGCCTGCATTGTCTCTCATCATAGGAGAGATATTCCATCCCTTTAATCTTTTGTCCTCCTCTGCACATTTTCTAGTTTTGCTGTCTTTGAGATAGGGTGACCAAAACTGCACACAATATTCAATATTCAAGGTGCAGTTGCATCATGAACTGTTATGAAGGCAATATATTATTCTCAATTTAATTTCAAAACATTACTATTAACATTCCATTTGCTTTTTTGACCACTACCACACACTAGGCTGAGTTTTTTTTCTTCTGTGGTGATTTCTCATATAGAACTCAGCATTGCTTGTTTGTAATTAGGATTATTTTTCTCTATATGCATCACTCAGAGGAGAGAAGAGGGACTTTAAGATTGGAGAGAGAGAAAGTCTCAGTCTCTCTCTCTCTCTCTAAGACCTTCATAGTAGTTAAGTATTTATATCTCTACAAGAGGGCCAGCTAATAGTTCAAGGTAAGGTGTTGGTGGTGGTTTAGGGTTGTGGGGCCAGTTTGACATGCAGAGTGAGACATATGAACAGCACAGTACACCTCTGTGAAAATTTGACTTCATTTGGAGTGAGGAAGGTCTCACAAAGGTGATATCTCTACTATGTTCTCTTGCCCTAGCTTGATGGAGGTGCTTGACTACTATGAGGGCCTTATAAATAGGCAGGCTCTCTCTGTCTCTTGCCCAGAAATGGTGGTGCAATATTGCCCCTCATTTCCATAAATCCTGCCCAAACTATTCCCTAATCCCGCCCCTTCCCAAAATTTGCATTTGCATCGTGTGCTAGCGTTATCGCATGTGTTATGGTGTTAAAGTGTACGTTAACACCATAACATTTGATGAATGACCCTATTAGCTCATATTTTCAGCAGTGCTATCCAGCTCTCTTAAAGTTAACCTGGTAAATTTATCCGGCTAACTTTAGAACAGCTCTATGGGCCAACTAGACTCAGCTGGATAAGTTATCCAGCTAACTGAATATCCGACTTAGCTGGATAACATCATATTATCCAGCTAAGTCTTCGCTCTTGCCTCACCCTCAACTTAGCTGGCTAACTATTTAGTCTGGTAACTAGTCAGATAAGTAGCTATCCGGCTAAGTGGCAGCTCTTCTGTGGAGTTGGATATTCAGTTGCCACTAGTTAGCAGGATAAGTCCTAACTTATCCGGCAAAGTAGTGCTGAATATCACCTTAAATTTATGAATCACATCCCTCCACATCATAACCACCCCAACAAGAAGAACCCCTGCTTTTCAATCGAGTATAAAAAAACATAAGAAAAAGTCATAAGGGCTTTCTATACAATAAAGAAACTCCACACTAGCAAAACTATCTTTAAAATAGTTGACAGCATCATGCCACCAATTCTTCAATATATAGTCCTGGGGGAATTCTACACTCTGCAGAAAATGGCAGAGAAGACCCCGGCATGCCACGAAAGGAGTGCGTGCCATTCTGGACGAAGATTAAGGCCCCTGTGCTTTTCCCACAGTTCAGTTATATGAAAGCATAGATGTATACAAAAGGGATCTCAGTTTTTAATTTTACTATTCTCAGAAATTGATCAGTGTTTATTATAATGAACAAAAATAGGAGATAGTGGAAATTAAGTCCATTTTTTCTGATTTAGTGTTTTTGTTCGTTATATAAACACTGGTAAATTATCAGGAAAAATAAAATAAAAACTGAAAACGAATGTTCCTCCATATATAAAAATGGATTTTCTTCTTACCTATAGTTATTTTATATCTACCTACTGAACAATTCGAATAATCTGTACCACCTTACCTAAAAGTATACTTTCACACAGGCAGTCAGTGAATTCCGATAAACATAAATTATAAGTAGACAATCAAATACACAAAGCGAGAATAAAGTGATTCGTCCAGAGTTGCTCTTAAAGCTTGATTTGAATGTATGAATCCGGGAAGTTCTTCGGAAGAGGATTCACGCTTCATTTCTCTAACACTAGATAGAAGCAGCCTAACATTTCTATTATAATATGGAATGTTAACTTGCGATACCTTTTATTAGACCAGAATAAGAATTATTATAAGCCTTGAAGGCTGCAATATAATAGTGAGAAATAAAACCGAAAGCTGCTAGACCACAAAAAGCTGCAGCTGCTTCTGTTAGAGCACCAATAGACTGAACTTCTTCGGGGGTTTATTGCGCTAGAGCAGAGGGGCGATTCCGGCACATCTTTATTTTCTATGTACCCCTATTTGAGCTGCAAAGGAGTCCTCAGCCTATCTCTGTCTATTCTTCTTCAGTGCTCCAACCCGGTACTACTGCTACGTATGGGAAGTCCTGGTAGAGATACACAACCCGAGGGAAGATCACATGCGCCTGTGACGTACACCCCCGAAAAAGGCCGAGGTGCATCAGAAGCTGCTGTTTTCGACCCGTTTCCACAAGGCTTCGCTCGTCCTTTTCCTTCAAGGAGAGTGAGTGCAGGGTGGTAGTTGTAGTCCTCTGGCTCTTCACCCCGTGCTGTGCTCTGCCGTTCTCCAGGCGCCAGAAGACTACAATACCCGGCGTGCTCAGCGGCGGCAAAGGGTTTCGAGCGCGCACCAGGTGGTGGGCGGGACGTTGTAGAGTCAGGGCCCGCGCTCGCTTGCCGCCATAGTTGGAAAGTAGTTGGGTGTCGGCGTGCTGGGTGAGTAATTGGAGCTGTCTGTGCAGATATAGGCGCGCCTCGAGTGCGGAGAAACGAAGGGAAGTGAAATAAATAGTAGTAATAATATCTGCAATAAATGGGTAAGGTCGAGTGTGATAACAGCGTAGTAAGTTTTTCTTATTGAATGAGCGGAGGAGGAGGTGCCGCGGCCTGTGCTCCAGAGGGAGGGGCGGGTGTGGAAATGGAACCTGGGACGATGGAGCACATTTTACGTTGGAGATTTTGAGAGTTTGTTGTTTCCCGCGTAGAGCCAACAATTCTGTACATTAAGCCAAGTGTTGCTGCCTAGTATGCATTGTTCCAGAGCATTCTGTGTTTGTGCTGGGGGGAGGGGGTGGTGTTTCACTGCCTTTCCCCATTATTTGGAGAAGCCCTGCGGCTCTATATCGCTATAGGCGTAAGTAGTATTAGCAGTTTCTCTCCACTCTGGGATTTGCCAGAAGGAGATCCTGGGTTGTGATTTCTCTAATTGGGCCTGACAACAGGCGCCAGTGATTCTCTTTCTTTCTTACTTTTTCTGTCCAGAGTCTATGGAGGGGTAGATGACACTGTAGTGTAATTGACAGGCATCTCTTTTTCCCTGGATGTGACGTGATAAACTGGGCACTGAAATTCAGTGCACACAGTTTCTTAATGTGAAAAAAAAAAATCTACCTCCCGTTGCAGTAAGCTAATATGCTAATGCATATGAGTTAAAACAAGCATCCTAACTCAAAAGTCCACCGAAGATATTCTTAGCATGCATAAAATATGATTTATATGCATAAACGTTTTCTGGATGGTGTCTGCTGTGCATAAAGCATGACTTATGTGCACACAGCATTTGGGCATATAAATTGGGTACAGATCCCCCTCACCATAAACTAGGTTCCGCCCCATAGATTAACAGCCAGAAGACCCGTTGTAATAAGATGTGGGTTAAAACTGAGTGTCTTCAGCGCATGGTTTCTTAACGTGCAGTTTTAAAAATTCCCGATGCAATAAGTTAATTGTATGTTAAAGTATCTAGAATTAAAGTGTGTTGACTGGAAACCGTGTGGACAAATCCCAGTTGAAATGTGCGCTCAACCTGTGTTGATCGCACATTTAATTCTGGAGAGTCTCTCAGATATGATTTGTTTTGTACACATGCTTTCAGCAAAGATGCTTTTTGTGCACATAAATCATATTTATGCACAGAAAACATGCAAAATGTGCTGGTTTTTTTTATTTGCAAAGTATGTTTTCCATGCACAAATCCTGCTTACAGGTCGCAGCACCAGAATGCTGGCTTCTGCCCATAGACTGACACTAGCGCTGGAAACATTTTTTCTTCCTCTGACCAGGAATAAAATTCCCTGTGCTAAGAAAACCAGAGTTAAGCCAGCGCAGTTTTCTGCACTGAGGGAGATAATTGTCTTCATTAGCATGGGATTTCTATGCAAGGGTGCTAAACAGAATGCACAGTGTTGTGTATAAAACTCCTTGCTGCATAGGTAGTAATGTTTGTGCACAAAAAATGTGTGCACAATTGCAAGTAAAACGGTGTGCTCTGTTGAGTTCACCTTATTATATTGACTAGGAAATACATTTCCAGTGTAAAGAAAACATGTTTAAAGCTAATATGTCTTTCAGCATAAGAGAGTAATAAATAAGATTAATTGGTGAATTACGGTAGTTAAATGGAAGAACAATATGTGCAAATTTATTTTTGCATGCAAAACTTTTTTCATCTGGAGTAAAGTATTTGTACATTTGATTAACTGTACACAACTTAGCACATTTTATTACATGAGGCCCCTAAGGTTGATGTAAAAAGGTGTGCTCAGTTGTGCATGCATGCTAATGCAATGTGCACACATTTTTGTGTCCACAGCTTTATACCCAGTTTAACAAGGAGTAATATGTGCACAGACTGGAGTAAAACTGAACACAAATTAGCACTCATCCATGCAAATCAAGGAATTAGTCATTACTCTCCAATGTAAAATGGTGAGTAGGCTTGGCTTGTGTTTTCTTAACGCTGGAAATTTAACTTCTGATCGGAGGTGGAGCAATGTTTCTGGGGTTAATGTTAGCCTATGAGGATAAATCTGGAGTTTAGCACATGAGTAAAGGAAATGTACATTGAGCTTCCTCACACTTTTTTTTTTTAACTCAAGTCTTATTACATCAGGAATATGGACATAAGATTTAAAACAAGCTACTTATTCCCAAGTGATTAAAAAAGTAAAATTACAAGTTAAAAATACAGCTTTGTTAACACTCTTTAAATGAAACACAGAATAGTAGAGTACAGGTTACAAAGTTTCTTAAACATAAAGCTGTAACATAAAAAATGCAGGATGGTAGAACCATTTATGAAGCCTGGATTCGTTTCCTCATTTTACGACCATATGGCTATGTTTTGCATAGGATTCATGAAGATACTCTTTTAATTATATATATATATATATTTTTTTTTTATTTTGTGTGTTAATTTAGCTGTACATTGCTTTGTTTATATTAGGAAAGGGTGTTCATATATGTAATAAAATATAATCTCAGGTTGGGTGGGCTCTGGGGTGTTGCAGCAGAAAGAGACAAGAAGCAGACTAAGTGAGCCTTAAGGTCATTGTCTGTCATGATGTTCTATGTTTCCATGTATGCAGAAAAGGTAAATAAGATAATAGCAACTGTTCAGAAAATAGTGTATGCTAAGTGATTAAAACTTCTGAAATTGTTTTCTTACAGCTTCAGTGATATCTTCATGCTACTATTGAAGATAGTGGTCACTTTTCATTTTAGACTTAATGTGTGCAGTTTTTCCAAAGTGATAACTTGACAGAATGAATATTCAGATTATCCATGAAACTGCGCTACTTTCCCTCCAGCTCTACAACTGCTCTACAACCCTATTTGGAATAGTATTAAGTTGCCTCAACATACGTTTAATCAAACAAATACCATTACATGTTAATTTGTGGCAAGATGACAGGAAATATGGGGAAGTACATCAGAGGATTTCTGTTTTATTTGATAAGATTTAATTGATATGCTGTAGTATTCTATCTTGCCATATGGACTATAGCGACTTCATTGAATGTCGCTTACTCTAACTTTCTACAATTACATATTCTAATCCTGAATTTTATGAAAACCCTTAACAGCATATAATTTAATGGACAGGGTAATGCCGTTGCCATGTTAGTCCACTTGAAAGTGTGGAAATAAAGTAATAACTTTTTGTTGGACTAACAAGATATTTCTGTGTATTAATGGACAGAACTGTAGCCTGTTTCCAGATAACCTCAAAACAACTTCCTGATGGACAGAAAATTTAACACACACAGAAGGTGACTTTGTCACTTAAAAATGTTGAGAAATTACCCGTGGGAGGTAGAAAAATAAAATGTTGGTGCTTTGTTTGACATAGCCTTTTGGTGTTTGTTTGATTATAGCCTTTTCCCTTGATCCTGGTTTGAATTCAGGTTTATTGTAAAGCCTTTTGAGCTGCAGTTTTTGTTACATGGAAACCGATGTGATGTTCCCAACGAACGTTGGTCTATAAAAAAAAACATTAAATAATAAAATTTGGTTCCATTTAGGATAAAGGGAAAATATTATTATTTATTTATTTATTTTTATCTTTTATATACCGACATTCTTACATCAAATGCAAATCACTCTCCTCCCGTCCAGTTATCCCCCAAAAGAAGAGATACAGGAAGAACTAAGACTGGTAAGAAGGAAAAAATAAGCAGAGCTCAGATACAACCTCTGCTTATTCTTCCTTCATCAATTGCCAAATTCTGATAGTTAAGCAGAAATAAAAGACCTCCATCTACCATAGAAATACATGCTCCTGGCCAGGCTCTGTGTGGGTTACAGCGTGTACATGGATAAATTTCTTCCTGCTCACAGCTTTGAAAAATTTAACCATGTTTTGCTGTAATAAATGAATCAAGTAGTGCGGTTGCCATGTTAGCTCACTTGAATGCATAGAAAAGGTTAATACAAAAATGAGGCGAAACCTTTTTATTGAATTTAATACATTTCTTGACCGCCTTTCAAGAGCCATATCCTATTTTACCCTGATAAAGCAGGTACAGCTCCAGAAATGTATTGTTAGTTCAATAAAAAGGTATTATCTTTTATTTTTATATTGACCTTAGTGCATTATAATTAGGGATCTTCATTTTCAGTTTTTATTTTATTTTTCCTGGGAATTTATCAGTGTTTATTATAACAAGAGCAAACACACAGAAATCAGTGAGGGAGAAACTTGCAATGTTTCTGGTAGATATTTTTGTTCTTGTAATAAACATTGATAAATTTCAGGGAAAATAAATTAAAACCTGATAATGGAGGTTCCTAATAAATACATTTCTAATGCCTTTTGTCATGATTAGATTATAAACGCCACAGACTCTCATATGTATCTGCTTATATTTAGTAGTCCTACAGAAATAAGTAGTTTAAATATAAAAAATTTCTAATCAGTCTTGCATAATGAACTATCTAGATCAGTTAATAGATTTCAATAAATTATTCTATTGACCTCCATCTCATATGTGCACAGACTTAAGCAGAGAAGGCTCATCACCTATTAAGGAGCAGGTAACCCAGAGATTTCAGCTATTCAGTTGCCTTTATTATTCTCATCTTATTTCTTGCTGTCTTATTTTTCAGTAAGATTCTTGAGCTACTGCCTACTTCTTATCTCTGAAAGTTTGCTACTTTTTTTTCTGATCTTTTGACCATTACATATTGGACTCTTTCCTTTGTGAAGAAGGATTTATTCTTCTGTCTTGGGTCAGCTAGAGCAAGGTCCAAGTGGAAGAGACACCCACCAATGTCAGTGGCTTGAAAAACTATGTCAGGGATTCCTGGCCTGGTAAGCTGCTGCCCAAGTTAAGGGTAGGTCTTGGGCAAAGAACTGCTGATGTCACAGCCCAGAGCTGCACTGTTGCTAGGTCATTGTTGCTAGTGTGCCAAGTGGGGAAGAGAGTGCTCAGAGGAAAAAGCAGGGAGAGGTGGGGATTAGTGCTTGGGAGGTGGGAGGAGAGAGAAGTAAAAAATAAAGGAAAATAAATAACCCCCCTAAAAATAGCAGAATAAGAAAAAAAAAAATTAAGCAAGAAATCAAAAAAAGATAACATTCCTTGATTCTTAAAATGTTTTGGAGAGTGTCCAAGTTTTTAAAATAATTTTCTACCCCTAGTTGGTCATTTCATTCTCTTTTGCTGCTTTTAATCTCTTAAGATTTTTAGGTTTTCAGAATATCCACAACAAATATGCATGGATTAAATTTCCATACACTGGAGAACCAGTTATATGCACATTTCTCATGCATGTTCATTGTGAATGTCTTAAATACTGACTGTAGAATAAGTAGGACAGTTTTGGGAAATCCTGTGCTAAGTCTTCTTGCTTCTATATCTTAAATATTTCACATTTGCCTACTTCTCAACCCTTGATCCATTATTTTGTACTCTCTTGACTTAATTTCTTTGGTTCTCTAACTGGTATCTTTTGCTTGGTGGTTAAGCCTTGTGATCCAGTTCTGAATACTCATCTTGGTTATTTTTTTTTTTTTTTTTGTCACCGTCATTAGTTACTGTGTTCTTCAAAACCAGAGGTGAAGTTCCTTTATTCACTTAGCCTATCTTTTATTGTTTGCTACAGGCACTTTGTGTGTCTTATTTGTCACTTTTCTTTGCTTTTTGTTTGTGCACCATTATTTTTCTTCTCTTTTTCTGCTCTTTTCAAAGTTGCCTCTGGAATTCTCTTGGGGGTGTGCTTTGACGTGCCAAAAGGACTCCAAACCCCATTCCTGTTGGAGGCCTCTTGTCCCCCCCCCCCCCCCCTTCCTGATATATCCACAAAATTTGGTATAGATAGGGTACAAAACAAAAGAATTAAGTGCACACAAGGACACAGTGATCTCATAAACCACCTCTTCCTTTGAAAAGTAGGCTAACAAATTGGGTATTAGAAGCAGAAAAATGTGCTGAAAGTTTTTTGACGATTTTAACATTTTCTCTGCTCATAAAGTGTGAATATTGTATATAATTTTAAGTGTGCCTTACTTCCCTTTTCATGAGGGAATCCCTCAACTTTAGTTATTCTCTGAAAAAATTAATTACAGCACTTCTCAATCTGGTTCTTGATGACCATTGAAGCAGACTGATTTTCAAGAGTGAACATGCATGAGATATATTTGGATGCAGAGGAGGCGTGGTGTACATTTCATGCATATTCATTGTGAATTTCTGGAAAACCAGGACTGGCAGGATTGTTCTTGAGGACCAGGTTAAGAAATACTGCATAGAGAACTAGATAACGGAACTTTCATGGCTTTTATTATGTAAGAAGAAATTTTGGTTTTTCTTCATTTCATAGTGAAGGCAGTGTCCTTGCTTTTAGGTTGCTTGAGCAAAGACTGTTTTGAACAATCATAAAAGATTTTGTTGTAATGGACGTTCTGTGTGTGAAAATTTTGTGTTGGTGCTTACCAATATGATTATTTTGATGTGGCAGAATAATTCAGGAAGGAGGATTTTTATTGTTTGGAGGAATGTGACACTTGTTCCAGAATAGGATATGCTGTTTGTCTGATTCAGCAGAGAAGGAATGTGATACTGGCACATGGGACACATGTTCACTTCAGTCACTCCTTTTCTTTGGGTTGGACTGAAATCAGCAAGCAGGACAGTGTAGATGAGAAATAACTGGATTTAAACACACTATATGAAAAGTGTCCAGGAACATGCCTGATCGCCACTTAAGATTTTATGTACCCACACTCATCTACCAACTACAGCGCACTGCACTGGTGCTGCTTGTAAATGAGTAATCCCTAATATCTGCCTAGTCACTAGGAAATTTGTGCATTGTCTGGTATGTGGTGCTGTCTTGTCATTACTCTTCACATCTTTCCCCCACCCCACTTATTCTTGCTATATGTAATGTTGCATGCATTTACCAAATTAAACAGCACACTTTCACTGTGCCATGGGATAACTAATGCTGCTTGCTCAACAGTGGAGGTAACTAGCCTTGCAGCATAGTCAGGGTCACTGGTCTCTTGGAATTCTGCAGCTGTGAGAAGGGCTGCAAAATCTGTGCCTTTTCTAGTCCCCACAGAACTGAACAGGTAGACTAAGGTACTAGCAGCTTCTATCTCTCACTTCACGCGATCCTGGCTTGTTTGCAGTATAGTGGCAATGTGGTGTTAAAGGCCATGTCCTCTAGGGATGTGCATGCGTCCTGTTTCGGCCACCCTGAAAAATGAAGGGAATTTCCCCAAAATTTCGAGGAAGTTTGTTTTTCAGGGTTAGTGTGCCCTAACTCCCGTTAGTGTATGCTAACATTAAAATGTTAGCGCACACTAACCCCGAAATTCGGGGCGCCCAAAAAAAAAAAAAAAAAGGCCCAAACCGTGGGAAACTGAAATTTCCCGCGGTGGGCTGATAACGAAGGCCGAACCAAAAGGTTCAGCCGAAGCATATCTCTAATGTCCTCCCTCTTTGCTGCTGGGCCCTGAGTGTCACACTTGAACTGCACAGCATGTGGTATTGTGCATGGTTCATAGCACAGCAGCCTTGGAGAAAAGGACTACACAGTTTGAGGTGTTGCATTGCTGCTGTGCTCCTTTTACTTTAAATGTATTTATAGATATTTGATTATCTGGCTTTTACCAAGAATGGCCTCAAGACGGTTTAAGACTCATTTAGATCAAACTAACTGCAATTGAAATAACTTCACATGGCAATCAAATTTACAGTTAGAATAGTGTTGGACATCCATAGTTTATATCTTCAGGTCTTTATTTTGAAATTCAGGGAGTTAGATCAGGGGGAATGGGGTCTCTGCAAGAAAGACGTGGCTGAAAAGCAGTGCTTAGCTTTTTTTTCCCTGAAAGTGAGGTAGCAAGGCTCAAGTCATAGGTAATGGTAACTTCTGCTCCAATTCTTTTGTGGTGCAATCTTCAGTCAGGGCAATGTTTTCAGTTTTGCTTAGTTTTCCTATAAGGAAGGTTGCCTTTGCACATTTGTACAAACCAAATGTAATCGGTCAGCTGAAAAACTCTTCACTTCTCTTCTGTTAAGTGATGATCACAGGAACTGTAAACTTTGAAGTCTACAAACAGATGAAATGTGCTGGTTGGGGGTTTGTAGCTTTAGCATTAAGGCTAATTTTGTATCCCTAGATGTTAGAGTAATGGGTGGATTTAAGGACAGATCAAGAGCAGTTTCTGGGAATTTCTATGATTACCAGAGTTGCCTACCTGAAACAGGTGTTCTCTGAGGATAGCAGGATGTTAGTTCTCATACATGGGTGACATCATCAGATGGAGCCCGGCAAGAAAAACTGCTGTCAAAGTTTCCAGAACCTTTGACTTTGCATACTGAGTATGCCTAGCATGCCCTATACCTTGTGTCCACATGGGGTTCCTCTTCAGTCTTATAACATAGACCAACCATGTGATCCAATGAACAGGTGAGATACTTTGCAGACTTGTTCCCAGTGCCCCCTCCATGTAAAGGCTTGTTAAGATGGATGTCTTTACTTTGTGGTGGCTAATCAGGTTTTCAGTGGCTTCTCAAAGTTTATGGACAATTTTCTCATCCGTAGCGGCAGTGAAATGGCAGCTAAACCGCGGTGGAAAGAAAAAGCCTTAGGTAAGCTGACCAATACTAAGATGGCCGTTACTCCTCCAAGCCCACGAAGGATGTTATGTTTTTATAATGGGAAAGTTGTGTGGTCAGGCAATTACATTGTGCACAGTGTATGCCCCAGATACCTACAATCATAAATTTTTGAGGATCTGCTGAGAGCCTTAATCGTTCATGGCAGAGGCACCTTGATCATGGCTGGGGACTTTAATTGGCAGATCGTCCCAGGTAAAGATACCTGGGATGATCTGCCGTTGACAGATCGTCCCAGGTATCTTTACCAAGATTGAGGAGAAATAAGGGAATTCCTCTGTTTGTAAACAACTGCAATTACTAGACCTTTGGAAGAACATGCACCCTGAAGTGAATGATTTCACACACATTTCCAGGGCACATATGACCATGTCAATACAGTGTATTGCCTATATATATTGATTCCTGCTGCTAGCTTTTCCAAAGTTAAGGTGGAAATAGGGCCCACAGAATTTTCAGACCATTCTGATATGTTTGGATATATGGATAGGGGGCCCAAAGGCAGGACAACGCTGATGGCACTTTCCCACTCACCTAATTGGGGATAGAGAATTTCAGGAATATCTCAAAGTTAAATGGAAGAAATTTGAAGACAATTGCCAACATAAGGTAAATCCCTTACTCTATTGGGAAGTATTGAATGCTGTAATGCAGGGAGAGATTACAGCATATTAGATTCGGAAAACTAAAATGCAAAATAAATGGATAGTGGAACTTGAGTGCATTTCAGAAAGTTAAAGCAAAGTTAATTGCGCATCTGTCAGTAGCTAACAAAAAAAACTATAGAAAGACATATTCTTTGAACTGTTTTTTACATCAAAAAGACAAGGAATTTATTATATACCTCTCATAAATTTCCCATCGATAGCAGGGCTGAATTAGCAATGCTGTCACGGGATCTGTTAATCAGGTCCGGGAGGCAGAGCTTTTACCAAGCAGAGATTTAGATTTTAGCTCTCTGCGGCTGCGCGTGTGTTCCCGCGCAGGAAAGTAAGAGATTCTCCTCAGTCTGTTCTTTCTGGGAGCGGGATCGCACACGGGGCTGACTTCTCCTCAGCGTTTATTTTTTCTTCAAGTGTCAGTTGGGGTTTAAACCTGTACCTGTGGCAAGGTAATGTCGGTCACGGTTGGCCATGACCGATGCCTGGGTCCAGAGCACAATTTACAAAATTGTGAATTTTGTGCCTGAATGTCCCCAAGAGCCCAAAAACAGCGGGGTTATAGGATACGGGGACTTTTCAGTTTTTCGGAGCCATCGCCTGGCCCCTCGACAACAACGGCTCCATCGAAAAAACAGTGTTGTCGTGGGATCCTCAACCCTCCAGGCTTGGAGGTAAGGACTTGCCGAGACGACATAGGCCATCGAATTAGACAGGACCGAGAGAGCCTCAGCAATTGGCGCAGGAAACAACGGAGCCTAAAACTTCGGCACCTACAACTTATGCGCCCAAAGTATCTTCTGCGCCCAATACATCGGCACACAAGACATCGGTGCACACAGCGCCGAAGACGTCTGCATGCAAGGCGCTATATGCGCACATGGCAGCAAAGAAATCGACGCACAGTGGACTACAACAGTCCAAACACCCATATCATTCAATATCACATGGGTTAAAACGAAGACATCAGCCTCCAGATGTACTTCATTCCACCTCTTCAGATTCCAATTCTACAGAGGTGAAATCAAAACGTATAAGACGATCGCCGTTGGGAAGTGGAATCCACACAGGATCATGGTCACGCCATCACCATAGGCAATCACGTCACTTACATCAAAAGACTGTGAAGACGAGGGACACATGGGAAGTGAGCCCTTCTACTTCTAGGTCATCTCACGCATGAAGTGCAAGCAACTTATCTCGTAGAGACATAATACAAATCACTTCCTCTGCTGCATCTACATCATCAGATAATTCTGTTTGGACCACAGAGGGCAAGATGGAGAAGAAGTATGATGTGCCAAGTCCTTCCCCTCAAATTCCTCTGGTGCAACCTAAAACATGTGAGTTACCAAAACAACCTGGCTGTTCAAAAATGCCGCCTCAAACAAAAGAGGCATTTTTTCAATTATCCCAATCGGCAGGGTTTTACGAAACTCTTCAATCATCCTTTAAGATGTCTAACGAACTATCTGTGAGTTCCCCGGAACACAGTATACATACCTCTAGAGAACCGGTGGAGCCTCCGGCATCCCCAATAACAAAAAGACCAATTTCACCAATTCAACAGCAAGATACACCTATCGATTCTCTGTCTCCGCAAACATCCCCATCGTCATCTACCGGATTCCCATCGGATCCAAAGGAACAACCGCACAAACCGTATTCCCCTCCAGAGGACCTGACATACCCAAAACTTTTAGAAAAATTGGGCACGATATTACATCTGGAGGTCCAAAAGGAGACAGACCCTAGATCAGAAACCTTTGGTGTCCTAAAAATTTTCGATGCTCCGGGAGAACCAATCTCTTCCACCACAGGAACTATTACATACTGTCTTACAGAAATCTTGGGAAACACCTTACTCTCTGTCAGCGGTTTCAAAGAAAACTGATATAAAATTTCGTATGCGAAAAATATCGCCTTACTCTATGCCACAACTACCACATGCTTCAATTGTGGTAGAGTCTGCAATGCAAAGATTCAAAAAAGCAAAGTCGCATACCTCATATCCACCGGGCAAAGACAACCGATATTTAGATGAGTTTGACAGAAAGATGTACCATAACTCAATGTTGAATGCCCACATTATGCACCATCAATTCTACATGGTATAAAACCTATGAGTACATACAAGCCACAAAAGGTATGCTTTCCTCGACAGCAGATCAGGTACCATCGCCTCTTCATGACATGGAAGTGTTCTCGACACCTTCTGTGATCGATATATGAGGGATTTGAAACATCTTCTAGGGCGTCTGCAACAGCCATTGCAGCCCGTAGGATGGCATGGTTATGTTCTAGTACGATATGAGAAGATTTACACGAGAAACTAAAGAACCTCCTGTGTACAGGAGACAACCTGTTCAGAGAACGATTTCAAGACACATTCGGCAAATTAAAAGAGGAAGCTCTAGCAGTCCAATCCTTAACATCACAACCTCACTACTCGACCACGTGTCGTCATGTGGGATATACTCATAGACAATCCTATGCCCGTAGGCCTTACAGGTCTTATCAATCCTTTCGTACACAGACGTATCCATCTTATCAGCATCCGCCGCCGCAACAACATAACCCAATTCAACGTAGGGGTAAGCCACGTAACCAAAGACAGCAGACACAACAACCGGCTGCTGCAGTAAAATCAACAAGAATAATGAAAACCCCAAAAAAGGCAGAAATCAAGAATTCAAACTAAAAATATATATTCTGCTCATATGATAGCTCGAATTATATCTTTTAATGTAGATACAGTGACCTCATATAATGTCTCCAGTGCTTATAGACTTTATTGTATAAGTCTTTAAAGCCAGAGAACTTGGTATCTTTTCAGTGCTATTGGCTTATTAGTATAGCCTTAATGCACTTCAATTTGTTTAATCATTGGTCACTGTGTTCATGTTATAGCTGTGGTTATCAGTTTTTTGTTTTAGAGTGTGCACAATTAGAGTATATATGATGTGCACTTATCTCTTTGTTCTGGTCCTTAAGTTGATCCTCCAAGTCTGCTTGAACTAGCCCATATGACGCTTTGAAATGGTCAGCTTTATTCGCTGATAGCAAGATTTGCTTATGGTCCGCCCGGTTCTTGTAGTGCTGTATAAGGGGTAAAAATAGCTCGTCGAAAACGCGCGGCTAAACGCGTGCTAACATTGCGCTCCGCCAGAGTGCAATTTACTGTATCGGCCCGTTAGTAAAGGTAAAAAAAAAAAGGAACAATTACATTGAGGCATTGAATGTTGAACATGGGGCAAAACACTTCAGCTGCTGAGGATTGTAAGATTTCCGCTCTTTTTATAAATAACTCTATCATAATGATATAGAGGATGGGAAGAGCATAGTGGAAGAACAACCTTGCTGAAATAATGTTCAGGAAATTTCAGAAGGCTAGTCCTTTACACAGAGTCCTGGGCCCGAATGGACTTAATGCTGACTTATAAGATTTTAAGTGGGGAAATAGGAGACACTCTTAAAGGGTTTTTCATTTAGGCCTTTCTTAAGGGCTCCTTTCCTGGACAAGCTAAACAAGCATATATTACAATTCTTCCCGGGGGGGGGGGGGGGGGGGAAGATCCGTGTCAGCTGGCCTCGTATAGACCTATATCCCTCTTGAATTTTTATCTGAAATTTTTTGCAGAAATACTTGCCAATAGACTCAATAGTGTTAGCTTCCTTTATCGAGTTTTATATACCGTCATTCGGATTCATCAAAATCACGCCATTATAATGGTTTACAAAATATAAGATTACAGGGTTAAGGGGGGTTAAACAGGGTTTCAAAAGGTTAGAACTGTTAAAACATAGGGATATCATATGCAAGGTTACTGTTCAGTTTTATGTTTCACTTCTTATTTATAATACATAGTTGTGAAGATTTTCATTTATTCTTCAGGTTGGAGTGAAGGGCGATGTTGTGGTGTTCATTGGGTGAGTTGGTATGCTTTGAACAACCATGTTTAGATCTTTTTTGAAGGTTTTTAGGTTTTCTTGAGTTCTGAGTTCAGTTGGGAGGGAGTTCCAGAGTTTTGGGCTACCAAGGGATATTGTTCTCTTTTGGGTTGAGGTGAGTTGATTTTGAATGCATTGGTGTTATTTTTAGAAGTCCCTTATTTGCTGTTCTAAGGTTTCTGTTTGGGGTATGCAGTTTTATAGAGGGGCTTATCCAATTTTCTTGTTTTTCATATATAACTTTATGTAGGATGGATAGTACTTTGTATTCAATCCTGAATCTTATTGGTAGCCAGTGAAGTGAAATAAGTGTTGGAGTGATGTGGTTGTGCTTTTTCGATCCAGTGAGGATTCTTGCAGCTGCGTTCTGCAGGATCTGGAGTGGGCAAATGGTGTTTAGAGGTAAATTGAAAAGAAGTGAGTTACAGTAATCTATGTTGGAGAAAATTAGTAATTGAAGGACTGATCTGAAGTCATTGTTGGAAAGAAAATGTTTTAAATGACGGAGTATAAGTAGCTTATGATATCAGTCTTTGATTTTTGTTGAGATATGGTTTTTTAAAGAAAGTTCCCTGTCAATTATTACTCCGAGGTTGCGAGCTGATTGATTGGAGATAGACCATATTTTGGTTCATAAGGTTGAGTGGTGGTATTTGAAGAGAGTTGTTCTTCTGTCTAATAATATCAGTTCAGTTCAGTCTTGTCGAAGTTGAGGATGAATTTTAAGTTGGTTAGTATTTCCTTTATACTGTTTAGGTAAGTGGCTGTTAATTTGTATGTTAATCTATCATCAAGCGGGATTTGTGAAGGGAAGAACGGCAGGTAAATATGTTCTGATACTATGGACGGCAGTGGTGCAGAGTAGATACAAACACAGGCGTTGGTGGTGGGTTTTGATGCCAAAAAGGCATCCAACCGTGTTGCATGGCCCTACATGTTCTTGGTCTTACATAGATATGGTTTGGAGGGCGATGTGGTGTGCAACATCTCCTTTTTCTACCAGGAGCCTTGTTCCATCATCTTAGCAAATGGATGTATGTCCCAAGAATTTGAGCTAAAACGGGGTACGAAACAGGGATGCTCACTCTCTCTGTTACTATATATTCTCACCTTAGATCCTGCTTTATGAAAAATAGATGAATGCCTGGACACCTTAGGCTTTGAAATAGAGTGTTTTAAAATAGCATTTGCTGATGATGTCCTGGTTTTCCTGAAGGACCCTGTTCGCTCTTTGCAGAAAGTGAAGGATATGCAGAAAAACTTTGATTTTTAGACCCGAGAACAAGCCAATCTAGATAAGTCCAAGGCATTGGATGTATTAGGGTCTCTGAAGTCTGTGACTGGGCCCCTTTCCCCAGAGATGGGTAGAAACTGAGATGAAATACTTAGGGGTTAAAATCCTAGTTGCTGTTCAAAATATGTATGACAATATCTTACCTTTGTTCTCAAAGACTAAAATAAACTGGCCGAATGAGAGTCATTGCCCCTTTCTTTATACAGCAGACTTCACTTGTTTAACATGATGGAACTACCTTTGTTGCTGTAAGTATTACAAATGTTACCTGTGTGAATTAAGTGCTGGCATATTGTGGAATTGTCTAGAGCTTTGGGGAAATTTCTGTGGGGGAATAAAAGGGCTCATCTAGCTTTACAAAAGATGATGCTCCCATTGGGGACGATGTGATGGGATGTCCAAATTTACAAATATATAATCTAGCCTGTTTATTATGGCATGTGAAAGATTGGTTTTATGGGACAAATCTGTTTTCACCTATTAGTTTTTTGCAGGAATGGTGTAAACTGCTCACTCTGGGGAAACTTACTATACGTTCCAGGATTTACTCTACATGATTATATTGAAAATAACCCAGTCATCACTGCTTGTCAGCAAGCGTGGAGGCTGCTCTAAGAGACTTCGGATACATTGGGAAGTCTCACCGTTTCTCTCCTATCTCTGGGCATCCAAGGTTTCTTCCGGGCCTAGAGAACTTTATTTTCCTACATTGGGCCCTTAAAGATTTAAGTACTCTACAACAGTTCATACACGTCGATAGTGGAAATGTCTGTTCCTTTGAGCTACGATCTGTATTCGACTTATCCCACTAAGAGTTTTGTGTTTTTGCAAGTCAGACATTTCATTGAGCGTGATCTATATAAAAGATCTGTCAGTCAATGTTCAACTGTATGAATGGATTTTCTTAGTATGACCCAGGCAAAGGACATCATGTGCCTCCTGGATGAAGGCAATTAAGGATATTAAAATACCAGACAACTTACAAGATTTGGCACTCCGTTGGAATAAGGAATTAGATGTTCCAGGCTCTCATAAGGCACTGAAAACTTGTTTTGAAAACTCCAATATGGTTTCAGAAAACATTTCTCTTCAGGAGACTCATTTCAAATTTCTTTGACGCATGTTGTCTACAGTTCATGGGCCTTCAAGTACTTATTTGTCAACGATAACTTTGCCTTGAAGTGCCTAGTCGTTCAAGGAACTCTTTTTCATTGTTTTTGGGACTGTCTTTTGGAAGGCAGTATTGTGCTATTTGGAAAGACTTCTGTGCTTTTCTGTACCCATGTCTTCCCATCTCTGCCTGTTCAACTGTAGGGCTAAGGTTCCCGTTACAGCCACAAAGCCGCAGAAACTGTTCCTATTGGCCAAAAAACCAATTTTGGAACACTGGATAAAAGCAGAGAAACCTTCATTCCTACAATGGAAACTGAAGTTGCATAAGTTGGTTTTTGAACATCTCTCTGCCCAGCATTCTTCACAGAACAAATATTCTGGTTATCTGGCAAGGCTATATCTATCTTGTCTTTGAACTCTAAAGATTGAAGTGTTATTTTCATTATTTTGAATAGGAATGCTTGGACAGCTTTGGATTCCGCAAGCTGATACATTATATACTATATAGCTATGTTCCATGCTTGTCTCCAGCATACCTTAGAGTGTATTAGGTAGAATTCCAATCAAAAGTGATAGCTGTCCAGGAAGGTATATGATGGGAGTGAGGGGGTAGAGGAAGGGGAGGAATTAAATCCACAGTGTCTTGTTATGATAGTTTGTGTTCATGTTGTTCTGATGCAAAATTTAAAATAAAGATTTAAATAAAAAAGGAGAAAACCCAATTCTGTGGGGTGGCGGGCAGGTTTTGTGAGGACATCCTGCTGTCCTCTGAGAACACCTGTTATAGGTAAGCAACTCTGCTTTCTCCAAGGACAAGCAGGATGGTAGTCCTCACACATGGGTGAATCCCTAGCTACAGGCTGCTCCCCAGCACAAAAGGGGATCAACAGATACCAACCAGGTGTTAACGGCACAACAGTACTGTTGGTAACAGAGAGGGAGACAGCCTGAACCCAAACAATGGGCCCTAGGCAGGGAGAGTTGAGTTTTGTACCTCAAAGAGATTCCGAAGGATAGCCTGGCCAAACCTACTGTCATATTGGCCATCCCTATCTAGACAATAGTGAGATGCGAATATATGGAGAGAATGCCATGTCACAGCTTTGCAGATCTCCATGGAGACTGCTTGCAAGTGGGCCAATAACGTTTCCATGACTGACAAGAATGAGCCTTGACATGACTCTCAAGATGTAGTCCTGCCTGGGCATAACAGAAGGAGATGCAATCTGCTAGCCAATTGGATAGTGTCTATTTGGCAACATCAACTCCCAATCTATTGCTATTAAAATAAATGAAAAGTTGGATGGACTGTGTATGGGCTTCTGTCTGCTCCAGATACCAGAACCCTGGCTAAGGCTTGCTTGCAGTCCAAACGGTGCTGTGCTCATTCGCTTTAGTACAAATGGGGCCTAGGAAAGAATGTTGGCAGGACGATAGACTGGTTAAGATGGAAGCCTGTCACCACCTTAAGCAGGAACTTAGGGTACATACATAAAGCAATAATGGTGCAGGCCCCAACAAAGCTGGAGAGGGAGGAGGGGGCAGCAGGCCGTGGAGTCTCTGCTGGTCTAGGTGGAACCCGCAATGACATCGGTCGGGAGAAGCCTCAGTGGCCTCCCAGGAACAGACTCCAGCCGGGTCAGTAACACCAATGAGCACATTGAGCCATTCTAGCAGCGGGTTCCAAAGCGGATAGGACCACCGTCTGTGCCACGGGGATTGATAGCTTGCTTTGCCCACTCCACTGCCAGCTGGAGGTGCCGCTCCAGCTCCTCCTCAAATGTTGCCAAAGTCAACACTTACTGGGAGTAAAGAGGGGTGGCCGCATCTTCCTTAGATCCCCAATGCTTCCTTGGCTTCCGTCTGTGCTCGACCCGGTCTCTCCTCCAGTGCCAAGGTCGAAGTCGAGGAACCTGACCACCTCGACCTGGAGGAGACAGAGCGTGGTTGGTCTCCAGCACTCTTATCCACTGGCGGCATTGACAGAACCATGGTCCCGTCTTTGGTGAGGTATCCATTGGTGCTGATGCCAAAGTTGATGGCTTAGACTTCCTCGACCCAAAGAGATTTTCCATCTTGTTGAGTCGAGTGCAGTATTCCTTTGTGGGTCATTTGGGTGCATTTGCAGCAACCCCGGACCTCATGCAATGCCCCCAGGCAGAGAACACACACATCATGTGGGTCCGTGATAGACATGGCCTTCAGGCACCAGGGGCATTGACGAAAACATTTTGTGGCCATGACAGAAATGAACAAAGAGTGATGCAAAATGACAACGATGGAGGCAGGCTGTGATGACTTGTGGGCACCACCACATAGTAGGCATGAGGGAGGTCTATGCGAAAGAAAACTTAGCCAAACACCTAGCTGAGGAGGCTACGGGAGGGATCGAGGGGAAACTGGCATCGATGGAACTCAAAAACCTGAAGAAATAATTAGAGGAAATAGTTTTCCAAAGGTTAGGAGAAAAAGCCAAGAGTTCACACAAACTGCAGTACAACTGCTCTGTGGATAAAAAAAAAAACAGACTGAAGAGGGACAATGTGTGGTATAAGGGATGCCTGGCATGCTCAGTATGCCAAGTCAAAGTTCTGGAAACTTTGACAGAAGATTTCCGTGCTGGGCTCCATATGATGATTTCACCCATGTGTGAGGACTACCATCCTGCTTGTCCTATGAGAGTTGATGTTAGGAATGACAAACTGTCCATCTTCATAATTCAGATGGAGTATAGTCTATCACATTTTCATGGTGAACTTGATGTACTCAATGCAGGGTTCACGTGGTCCATTTCGAGTAAATCTATTGTCCAGGAGTATGGGAAAATATTGAAAGCTCTTATGGTCAGTCCATGCTGTGCTGAGGTTTTGATTATACAAGTGTCTTTTGGCTTTATTCAGCAACAACTGGTCTTTGGTTCCATATATTCCTCTTGTTACCCTTCTGTTGTGTAGCCCAGTAGATAGTGGATGTGATCATATGTTCTATCTGGGTCTGTTTCAGTGAACAGCTTTATAGATTGTAGGCGGGGATGTTATTTGGGTTGCCCTTAGGAGTATTCTGTTTGTGAGCCATAGGTGAAGCTAATTCCAGCTATCTTTCAGTTGTGTTTTGTAGTTAGCCAGGTATTGATGGCGAGGTTAAATATTTGAGCCAGAAGTTGGGTACCCCAGGATACTTTTTGGGGTTCTTTTTAACCTGGCTTCCAGCTCAGTTATAATTTCAGGCCATTCTCTAGCCTTGATGGTTGTGTTTTCTGGGCAGCCATTCTGCTTTTCTTTGCACTCTATAGGATCTTCATACAAGTTTCTCCAAAACTGTTCTTTTTTTGGTGGTATTTTGACAGCGCTCCTGTAGAACTGCTTTGGGTTTTCCCTGAATAATTTTGGTGCTTCTCTTTTCTGTTTTCTCCATTTCTCCATGGCTTTTGTGCTTCTGTTTATTCAATTTATTTAAGCATATGAGTTTAAGGTAGTCTTTCATTTGTGCAGCATATCTCAATTTGATGTTTTGAAATTTTTCTCATTCGTGTCTTTGTATTTTTTTTTTTTTTTGAGGTATATGTTTTCCAGCATTATTTCTGCACAAAGTGATTTGATTTTTCTCTTATATACATCTTTTTCCACAGAGTTAAATTTTTCTCCTGTTCTTCTATCCTCGTTGGTAGGATTATATTTGCTGCACAATATTGTATCTGACTCATGCCTGTAATATCCAATAGATGGCTCTTTAATACAGATTATGACCTTATTCATCACATTTATGCTTTTTGCTTTTGATTTCAGATTTAATTTAGATAGACCAATAGTCTTTCCCTTGCCTGGACAGCAACATGCATATCCTTCTCCATGTAAATCAGGAGCTCAGCTGCCAAATTTTCCATCTCTGGGTCTATCTCCAGCCCTTACTTTCCATTTTGCTTCCTGGCTTTACACTGTTTTCTTTACTGCACCTTTATCTTTCACTAGTATCCCACAAGTTAACCTTTTTGGTTGCTCTGAATGTTCAGGCACCTTACTATCGGTGTACATTGAGTGCTCCAGTGACGTTCCGGTGTAGTTTGGCTGCTCGGCAGCCTTTGTTTTCCTCTGCCTTACCTACGTGTTTCCTGGATCCTTTTCTGTTTTCATCTTCGAGCTGTTTCCTGGTGTGTGTGACCCTGCTCTCATCCTCCTGTCTTGTATCCTTATTTTTCACTGGTATGTCTCAGGCTGCTTTTACCAATGGGTAAAAGGAACGGTTGCCCCAGACCCAGCATAATAAGGGGCCCATAGGTAAAAGCAGCCTGGAATGTAAGGGCCTACTCTCAGCACTTTCCTTAGCAGCACCAGCAATTACAGCAGCTTTCTGCTGGCAGAGGGCAGGCATAGCCTAACGATTAGAGCAGTGGGCTGCGAACCAGGGAAATTAGTGTTCAAATCCCACTGCTGCTCCTTGTGACCTTAGGCAAGTCAGTCACTTAATCCTCCATCCCTTAGGTACAAACTTAGATTGTAAGCCCTCTGAGGATACGGAAATATCTACAGTAGCTGAATGCAATACATTTTGAAGTGCTGAAAAGCGGACTATAAATTAAAAAAAAAATATAACATTGAGTTTGAAGGTGCCCCATGGTCTCAGTAAGCACTAATTCTCTGGCCCAGCCCATAGCTCATTCACTTGAAGTTTATTCTTTATGCTGGTGGCACTGTATTGTGCCGCAGTAGATCCAGGACCCCAGTGCAGGCACAGAACTGCCAAAACAAGTGACAAGTGTACCTGCCATTTGATAATTTGTTTTAATTGCTTCTTGCATCATGTGGGAGCTCAGAGTGCTGAGACCGCATGAGCGTGGCACTGACTCCCTGCAGTGCAGGAGGGGAGAGAGGAATGTGTTGCTGGGCCCCCATTCCTTATTGGTAGCTTCCTGAAGGAAGAAGATGGACCAATAGACTTTCACCCCTGCCTTCCCACTGCTTTGTGAGTAGTGACATCTTTGACACTGTGAGGGAGGGAAATATTGGCTCTAGGTGGGGAGAGCAGGCATGTGTGAGGAAGAGAGGCTTGGGGGGGGGGGGGGGGAGGCTATTATGGGAATCCATGATTTATGTGGTGAGCAGGGACTGGCCTGGGGATAGAACAGGAGAGCAGAAACTCAGGGGAGACATGGTTGGAAAGCAAGATGCCTGGGAGGAGAGAAAAAGGGCTAAGGGATTGGGTAGGGGGGCTTGAGTGGGAGCTTGAAAAGGGAGAGGAGATCAGAGATTAAGATTGGGTGTTGGGGGGCAAGTAGGGACTGGAGATTAAATAAATGATCAGGAACTCTGCTGTTGGATGGGAAATTAGGACACTGATGGGAATGTGCATGGTGGGAGGCAAGAGTGAGGATTAAAGGGGGTGCAGTTAGGAGGTAGTGAGGGGAGCAAGAATGATTAAAAGGGATGGGGTGGCAGGGATAGAGGTACAGGGAAGCAAGAGAGAATCTGAGGGGCTGTAGGGAAGAAGAAGGGAATGAGGTATGGAGGCAAGAGCAAGTTAAGGGGTCTGGGGGATTGGAGGGGATGCAGGAGAGGATGTGAATTAGGGTACTGAAGGTGCAGTGGAATGGGGGTGAGGGTGGGAGGGGATTGAGAGAGAGAGTATCAGTGTTGAGGATGGGGGTTATGGGGCGAGCAAGTCATTCTTTTGTCTCCTGATCTCAAGATTCCCTGCTTCTGCTCTCCTCATTTACTTTCCCTCTTTTCCCTTTAAGCCTCCATCCTCCTACTCCTCCATCCTTTATCCCTCTATCCTTCCTGCCTGAGATCCCCCTCCTTTCCTTCCTCCCCAGCACCAGTCAGCAAGATCCCTCTTCTAGTAAAGAACCAAATAAATTAAATGGACACAGAAATGTCAGAAAAAATACTTTATCAATAAAAATAAAGCTATACAAAACTTACATTTTTAATATACAGATATATGCAAAATTACACAAATTAGCCACATTTTCCATGTTTGCAGAATTTTGAAAAAATGTGCAGCAGAATTTGCTAACTCCTGCCGCAGAATCTTAAATCTGCTGCAGGAAACGGGCACTGGCTGTAGTACCTACGACTGTATATGCAGTTACTGATTATCAGATGACTGGATTGGTAGATCTTCAGTTTTTTATTTGGGACCAGATCGCATTCTGTGCCTGTAGGCCACAGAACTTTTCATTGTACAATGAAAGGCTGTAGAAGAGAAGAGACATAGCGGGTGCAGTAGTTGGCACATTCATTGTTCTATCATTTTTAATTGATAATCAAATTACTCTGATTTTTTTCCTTTAGTTTGTTGTTTTAGTAGAAGTACTGTGAGACTGGTGCATTAACTTTGCTGTCAATGTATTTTACTTTGTTTTGTTCTTCTTTGCTTCTACATGCAAATATTTGAAATGGGACAACCCAGCCAACTTGGTGTTCACTGCATCTTTTCTATGGGAGCGCAATCCATGATAAACTCAGAGGGAGCAAGAGAGGTAGGGACTGAGGTGGATTCCTTCAGATGGTATCATTTAATATATATTAAATAATGTTTCTTGTCAAAGTGCTCCATTTGCTCTTGAGATCCAGGAATGACAGCAGCCTTCTGTAGAACAATGTCCATTCACTGGTTTATATATATATATATATAAATATATCTCACTATTCAACTCTCTCACTAAAAGTGATATTCAGAAATTAAAAAAAAAATTTGACCGAAAACATGTTTTTAACCAGAATTATTGAAAACTATTTTTAGTGTTATTCTATAGGCCAATTTTCTAAATATTTTTTGAAAGAAATTCTTATTAGAAATGTGTATGGGTGCTCATATCAGTGTAGTGCTGCTTATTGAACTCTTCATAGCACCATGTATTTCATTATCACTCTTATCTCATTATATATTCAATAAGTGTTTCAATTAAAAAAAATATTTCCACATTTTGCAAAATTGCTTTTCAATGCTTCTTGAGCTTAATCGATCAAAAAAAAAAAGAAATAGTTTTATTTATGATGTGAATATGCTGTGATGGATTGACTGATGTGCCTTCAGTCCCTGCACTTGAGAAAATGAGCAAATCTTTACATTTCCCTTGGTCAAGGTTGTTTCGGCAATACAGCATGCATTACATTGGTTGCCTATGCGAACTACACTTCACAGGAGCCCTAGCAGTCAGCTTCTAGAAGTTTTTGATTAGGGAGTAGCTGGAGACAGGATGGGGTTCACCTATTTTTTTTTATAGCAGTAGGTGAAATAAATGAGAGCCTGGTGTTTGTGGTCAGAGAAGAAACATAGAAATGATGGCAGAAAAAGACCAATCTGCCCATCCAGTCTGCCCAGCAAGCTCCCACACTTATTTCCCCAAACTTATCTGTTTCACTGACCACCAAGTTCAGGGAAGGGAGAGGAGTTGGAGAGAAAGAAGAATGGCCTCAGTGGAGTCTGAGGAGGCAGAAACAGAGCCAAGGGGACATGCCTGCATTCTAAGCTAAGTCCATTTCATAGCTGGCTCTAGAGAGACATTTATACTTACTAAGAGACTTCCTTTATTTGGGGAATGTAATACCTAACATAGAAATGATGGCAGAAAAGGACCAAATGGTCCATCCAGTCTGCCCAGCAAGCTTATGGTAGCACCAACTGTGCCATACAAGTCTCCCTCATAATGGTATCAACAGGGGGTGGCAACTGCCATGCTGTACAAATCACTGTCATACTTAGTTTCCCAAATTGTTAGGGCCCTTGTTGGTTGCTGTCAGATACAATTCCCCGTTACCTCTTGCCGTTAAAGCAGACAGTAATGTTGGAGTTACATCACAAGTATAAGGCTTATTGGTTAAGGGTAGTAACTTCATCAGCAAGTTCCCCCCCTCATGCTTATTTGTTTCCCAGACTGTAAAATTCATGTCCTTGTTGGTTGCTGTATGAAACTGATTACCCTTTTCCTCTTTTCCCCCTGCTGTTAAAGCAGAGGGCAGTAATAAGTTGCATCAACAGTATGAAGGCTTGTTGGTTAAGAGTAGTAACTGCCACACCAGCAAGCTACCCCCATGTGCTTTTTTCCCTCATTTCCATCTTCTAGCTTTTAGGGATCCTCCGTCTTTATCCCATGCCCCTTTGAAATCTTTTTGTCTTCACCACCTTCTCCGGAAGGACATTCCAGGCATCCACCAACCCTCTCTGTGAAGAAATATTTTCTGATGTTGTTTCTAAGTTGTCGTCCCTGGAGTTTCATTTCGTGACCCTTAGTTCTGCTGATTTCTTTCCAACAGAGAAGGTTTTGTCAAATGTGCATCATCAAAACCTTTCAGTTATGGGAAGGTCTGTATCATATCTCTCCTGCTCCTCCTCTCCTCCAGGGTGTACATATTTAGGTCCTTCAACCTCTCCTTATAAGTCTTTTGATGGAGACCCCCCCCCCATTTTTTATTGCCCTTTGGACCACCTCCATCTTGTTTCTGTCCCTTTTGAGATACAGTCTCCAGAACTGAACACAATATTCCAGGTGAGGCCTCACCAAGGACCTGTACAAGGGGATTATCACCTTTTTCTTATTGATTATTCCTCTCTCTATGCAGCCCAGCATTTTTCTGGCTTTAGCTATCACCTTGTCACATGTCTTTGCCATCTTCAGTTCACTAGACACTATCACCCCAAGGTCCCTCTCTTGCCCCGTGCATAACAGCCCTTCACTCCCCATCATTATGACCTTATTCATCACATTTATGCTTTTTGCTTTTGGTTTCAGATTTAATTTAGATAGACCAATAGTCTTTCCCTTGCCTGGACAGCAACATGCATATCCTTCTCCATGTAAATCAGGAGCTCAGGCGCCAAGTTTTCCATCTCTGGGTCTATCTCCAGCCCTTTCTTTCCATTTTGCTTCCTGGCTTTACACTGTTTTCTTTACTGCACCTTTATCTTTCACTAGTATCCCACAAGTTAACCTTTTTGGTTGCTCTGAATGTTCAGGCACCTTACTATCGGTGTACATTGAGTGCTCCAGTAGCGTTCTGGGGTAGTTTGGCTGCTCGGCAGCCTTTGTTTTCATCTGCCTTACCTACGTGTTTCCTGGATCCTTTTCTGTTTTCATCTTCGAGCTGTTTCCTGTCTTGTATCCTTATTTTTCACTGGTATGTCTCGGGCTGCTTTTACCAATGGGTAAAAGGAACGGTTGCCCCAGACCCAGCATAATAAGGGGCCCATAGGTAAAAGCAGCCTGGAATGTAAGGGCCTACTCTCAGCACTTTCCTTAGCAGCACCAGCAATTACAGCAGCTTTCTGCTGGCAGAGTGCAGGCATAGCCTAACGATTAGAGCAGTGGGCTGCGAACCAGGGAAATTAGTGTTCAAATCCCACTGCTGCTCCTTGTGACCTTAGGCAAGTCACTTAATCCTCCATCCCTTAGGTACAAACTTAGATTGTAAGCCCTCTGAGGATACGGAAATATCTACAGTAGCTGAATGCAATACATTTTGAAGTGCTGAAAAGCGGACTATAAATTACCACACCCCAGATGCATGTCTCTGCATTTCATTGCGTTGAACCCCAGATGCATATCTTCGACCACTTTTCAAGCTTCCTTAAATCACGTCTCATTCTCTCTACTTCTTCCAGCGTGTCCATCTTGTTGCAGATCTTAGTATCATCCGCAGATAGACAAACTTTACCTTCTATCCCTTCTGCAATGTCGCTCACAAAGATGTTGAACAGGCACAGTCCCAACACCGATCCTTGCAGCACTCCGCTTAACACCGTTCTCTCTTTAGAGTAGGTTTTACTCTTTAGAGTAGGATTTACCATCACACGCTGTCTTCTGTCTGTCAACCAGTTTTGTAATCCATGACAACTCTTTGATGCTTACTCCCAAGCTTCTCATTTTATTCACAAGCGTTCTATGCGGTACTGTATCAAAAGCTTTGCTGAAATCCAAGTAGATCACATCAAGTGCTCTTCCTCGATCCAATTCTTTAGTCACCCAATCAAAAATATCAATCAGATTTGTCTGACAGGACCTTCCCCCTGGTGAATCCATGCTGCCTTGGGTCCAGCAATCCTGACTGTATATACTTCACTATCCTTTCCTTCAGCCGGGCTCCATTACTTTTCCTACCACCGATGTGAGGCTAGCCAGCCTGTAGTTTCCAGCCTCTTCTCTGCTCCCACCCTTGTAAAGCGGGAATTTAAAAGCAGCAGTAGAAAAGGCTAAGCTTGCAAGGCCACAGAATTAAGTGTATGATTAGTGCGTACAGATTTTACAGAACCTAGAACTGCCGGCAGTTATTTTTTGCTGGGTGCAGATATTTTAAGGTTTGTACAATCCATGTACATGATCGCAGCAGGTTACAATTCTGTGACTACTCATTTATGATTACTTTTGATTCCTGAAAATGTTACCCCCCCCCCACCACTTTGTGTTTGCTCCACGTGTATTTCACCTAGAACAGTCTGCTGCATGTTTGTGTGCTGGTGAACTTTCTCAATTTCCGCTCATCCTGATTTACCTTTTGAGATGCATTGACTTCTTTATGCAGTCTGACACTTGTGTCTAACAGAGCATCAGTTCGTTCACCATTAAAATTTGTTTTATTTCGAGGAAGTGATGTAATCCCGGGGCAATGGCCGCTTAATCGCCTTGCTCGCGGTAGCTGAAAGGGGAAACCTGCATGCATGGAGCGAGCATCGGCACCCCGGCGGTTCAAACGAGCAAGGCAAGCAGGAGAAAAAGTCGGGCTCTGAGCGGGATTCATTGCAGGCGGAGAGCGGCAGCCGGCAGTGAGCACGGGGAAGAGGAAGCCCCGCGGGAGATACAGACGGCAAAAATGGCGCTGGACCACGAGGAGGGATCCGGGATCGTGGCGAAGTAACTCCCTGCGTTCCCCAAAACTTAAAAAACAGACTGGTACCTGCTGGGTAAAAGCAGCCCGAAGCCCCCGATGTGCAGGCTGCCTATTTCCCTGAAGAAACCGGATGCAGGCAATGCAAGTGGGGCGATGGAGGAGGGTGATCTGCGGGCAATGAAGACAGCCAAAATGGCGCCGGGCCACGTGGCGGAGCACGGAGCAGCGGCGAACTAAACCCACAGAGGCCCTGAAAAGCAGCGGACATAGAGGGGCAACTGCAGTTCGACCTCTGGGGTGGATTTTACAGCAGGATCAGCGCTGGACCGGAGTGGGGGAGAGTCCAACGGTAAGCGAATCCCCCGGGAGGTGGTAGCTGTACATGAGCCCTAAAGCCCGACCCTGAGACGGAGGACGTGAAACACGGGAATCCCGAGGCGGGGTCAGATCAGGATAGTAAAGGGGAAGTGAATGGCAGCCTGCAGGAAAACAATTGATCTGTCAGAGTTTGCCTATGGTGAGAATATGGAGGGGGAAAAAGGAGCCCCAAGGGGGGACGAAGAAGGTACTGTGACATCTGACCCAGCTGCAACCGGCGGATTGCATGGGGCTAAGCATGATGAGAATAGTCCTACTAAGCAGGAGTTGCAGACGTGGTTACAGGACATGAAACAGGAAATCATTCAAACCTTGAAACTGGAAATAAAGGAAAGCATGGGGATGCTTAGAGTGGAGGTGGAAGAGCTTGGAGAACGCGTCCATGTGATGGAGCAGAGTGTGGATGAGCAGTCAGTCGCCCTGGGGCAGCACACTAAAGACATCCAAAACTTGCAGCAGGTCACGGAGGAGCTACTGACGAAATTAGAAGATTTGGAAAACCGGCAGCGACGCTGCAATATAAGAACTCGGGGCATACCGGAAGGGGAAGAAACTGTGGATTATGGACTGGTAGTGCAAAACATATGCCGGTCCATCTTGAGCACTGATGCGGAGAAACCATATGGACAATCGATTCTTATAGATAGAGCTCACCGGGCTCTGGGTAAATCCATTAATAACAAACCACGGGACATTGTGGCCTGCCTGCATAACTTTCCTACCAAAGAACTAATCATGAATAAAGCACGTGGCCTGGGACGAATAGTGTGGAAAGGAGCAGAGATACAAATCTTCAATGATGTGTCTGCAGTTACTTTACAAAAAAGAAGGGCGATGAAAAATATTACTGAGACACTGAAAGCGGAGAATGTGCGATATAGGTGGCTGTACCCATTTGGAATTATGCTCACCATAAGTGGGAATTCCTGTGTTGCCAGGAGTCCGGAGGGTGCAGAAAAATTCCTGAGACAACAGGGCATTGAAGTTAAAACACAGCCAGCAGGGCAGCCGTCATCGAGGGGGGGCTCCCACCCCACGCTGGCAACGAATGGGAAAAGGTGGAAAGAGGCTGCGACGCCAGGAGCTTGCCAAGGAAGGAGGAGGAACCGGCAAGGGATGAGGAGGCTAACATGCAGCATTGGAATACACCTCTACATTGCAGGGGGGGAAGTTCAAGTTATGGAGATCTGTATATGTTGTAATGGGGATTGCCAGTGGGCAAGGTACACAATATATAGTTCAAACGGTTACGTTTTGGGGGTTAAATGTATTGATGGTTGTGTTGGGGAATGTTCTATGATGTGTTCACAGCTATTACATGCGATTGTTTAGACTATGTTATGAAGCCACGCGGGATGGGGTCATTCCTCCTATGGCTTGGGTGAGGATGATTACCTCACGGATGGTGGATGGGGTTGGGGGGAGGGGGGGGGGGGGGGGGTGGGGGAGGGGGTTGGGGGGTACATTCTTCTGGTGTTTCGGAACGAAGGGGGCTGGGAGTACATCGCAATCTATAAGTAGAGGTCGTATATGGGGCAGCAGGAATGGCTAATTTGACTATAGTGTCTTTGAATGTGAAAGGGCTGAACCACCCAAGGAAGAGGCAACTGTTATTTAAGGATGCCAAAGCGCATAAAGCGCAGATCTATTTTATACAGGAAACTCATCTGCTGAAGCAAGATGAGCGGTTAATGAGAGATACTGCATATCCGCATGTATTTCTGGCTTCCAACTGTGAGGCGAAGAAAACGTGTGGAGTGGGCATTATGCTGGGTAAAGACCTGAGGGTTGAGATCTTGGATATTAGAAAAGACCGGCAGGGCAGATATATAGCTCTAGTGTTAAAGATTGATAATGTTCTGATGACACTCATTAACGTCTATGCTCCTAATCAAAACCAAGGGCTGTTTTTTATCCAGCTGGAGCAATCTCTCAGTGATTTTATTCAGGGCCCAGTGCTAGTTGGTGGGGATTTCAACACCACTTTGAGCCCTACTATGGATCATAGTGCGGGGCGGGGTGGAGGTAAGGGGCACCGAGAGGCTAAAAACCCTGATGGAGCACTGGGGGCTATTGGATATTTGGAGAACTCGCCATCCCAAGGATAGGGACTATACCTTTTTCTCTAGAGTGCATGGGGTCTACTCCCGCATAGATATGTGGTTGGGTAGTAAGAAATGGGTGGTGGATTGTGTAGACTCACGGATTGGCCACATTGTTTGGTCAGACCATGCCCCAATATATGGGACCTTTCAATTGATGCAGGAAGAAAGGGGGGTGAAATATTGGCGGCTTCATGACAAGCTCCTTACGGATGCAAAAACCTATGAGTCTCTGCGACTAGACATTGAAGACTATTTAGAGAGAAATAATAATGTGGAAGTCCCTTCCCGGACGGTGTGGGACTGCTTTAAAGCTGTCCTTCGGGGGCGTTTGATTGCCAGGGAAGCAGCGAGGCTGCGAGAAATGAGACATTATAAGCAGGAGTTGACAAAGGCCATTGGGCACTTGGAATCGGAACATAAGAGAGTAGGGGGATGGAGGATCCTCCGAGCCTTATACCAGAAACGTAATGAATTAAGCACACTGTTGGATGGGGAGATCTTGGATAAGTTGGATAATAGAAGGGGGATCCACTTCTTGGAAGGCAACAGGCCGGGCAAATGGTTAGCAGGGCAGTTGAAACAACAAATAGCACAAAATACCATCCTCAAGGTAAAGGCCCCTAATGGCAGTATTATCATGGACAATCTGGGAATAAGGAATCGGTTTGCCCAATTTTATCAGCAGTTATATACGGAAGAGCTCAATGTGACAGCAGAACAAATCGATGATTATTTGGGGGAGATCACACTCCCCAGTTTAGAGGCACACCAAGTCCGAATTTTGGATATGCCAATAACTAGGGGGGAGATTTCTGATGCCATTACTAGTTTGAAAATTCATAAGGCCCCTGGGCTGGATGGATTTACCGGGCTGTTTTATAAAAAATTTAAGGATCTGCTCGTCCCACACTTGCAAGAGGTCTATAATGATCTCCTTGAGACTTCAGCTCTGCCGGAAACTATGAGCTTGGCGGGGATTACAGTGTTGCCCAAGCCGGGCAAGGATAAAACGCTATGTGGCTCCTATAGGCCGATATCCCTGCTTAATGTAGACTTAAAGATCCTGGCTAAAGTGCTGGCTAGACGATTAAATATGGTATTACCTTCCCTTATACAGCCCGATCAATCTGGGTTCATACAGGGCCGGCAAGCGGGGGATAACGTTCGAAAAGTAGTAAATCTGATGTGGGCCGCACAGAAACAGGGGGTACCCTTGGTCTTAATGGCGGTGGATTCGAAAAAGGCCTTCGACCGACCGGGTGCACTGGGGGTTTTTGTTTGGGGTTCTGCGTAAGGTGGGCTTAGGTCATAATTTCCAACAATGGCTTAGAGCAATGTATACCAACCCTACAGCTTGTGTCAAAGTGAATGGCTATTACTCAGAGGCGTTTGCACTGGGGAGGGGTACCAGGCGGGGGTGCCCCCTATCCCCTCTTTATGGAGCCACTGGCTGCAGTTGTCCGCCAAAATGGGGATATAAACGGATTGGCGGTAGGGGGAGATGGTTCTAAAATTACGCTATTCGCAGATGACCTCCTGTTTACAGTAGCTCACCCTCAGAGTACCCTATCGGTATTAGTTAAAGAGCTGGACAGATTTAGTGGCATGTCTGGGTTCAAAGTCAATATGAATAAAACTGAGATTTTGAATGTGACAATGCCGGATGAGCAGATCCCGGCGTTACAGGCAAAATTTCCCTTCAAATGGGCCACGAAGGGGATAAAATATCTAGGGATCACAATGTCTGCAAATTGGCGACAGCTGTTTAATCTCAATTATGTACCCTTGATGACGCAAATGATTAGGGATCTGGATGTATGGTTTCCCTATAAGATGTCCTGGCTGGGGAGAGTAGCGGTGATCAAAATGAATATCTTACCCAGATGGTTGTATCTCTTCCAGTCGCTGCCGATAGAGGTGCCCTCGAAATTTTTAAGATCCCTGCAAACCAAGGTGTTTCATTTTATATGGCGGAGAAGACCACCTCGAATAGCGAGGCGGGTGCTGTACCGTCCAAGGGAGGAAGGGGGGTTCGCGGTTCCCAACTTTATTAAGTATTATCAAGCGACACAGCTCCGGGTCATACCGGAATGGGCCGCAGGGCGACGTTTAAAACTATGGGCTCAATTGGAGCAAAGCCTGGGGGGGGGGGGGGGGGGTGTGGGCCTCTGCATACGAGGGTATGGGGGCTCAAGATGAAAGGGTACCCCAAAGAGGTAGAAAACCCCTTTACGCAGGCAACGCTAAAAATTTGGAGTCAATGTAGGGGGAGGTTGACGGGGAAGGAGGAGGTGACTCCCCTCCTACCTATTGGGCTGTATCAGCAACGTTGTGGGGTATTTGAGGGGGGGGCTGGTCTGGATAGGTGGAGCAAATGGGGGATTTTGTGGTATGGACAATTGATCCAGGACTCTCACATAAACTCCTTTGAGGACTTACAGCGTAAGTACGACCTCCCCAGAGGGGAGTATTACCAGTACCTCCAGATACGACACTGTCTTCAGGACCCGTATATCCGAGTAAATGTTAGCAGGCAAAGTTCGGCGTTTGAAAGCCTATGTAGTACTATGGACGAATTGAAGGGGACTATTTCAAATATCTACGTTTGGCTATCTGAACAAGACCTGACCCGCCACTGTTTTCAGCAGGCCTGGGAAAAGGATTTAAACTTAAATTGGACGGAGTCGCATTGGAATAATTGCTTTTTACAAGCCTCCCGAGGGACTATCTCGGCCAACCTCATGGAGACTAATTACAAAGTATTGGCGAGGTGGTACTTGACGCCAGCTAAGTTGCACAAAATGTACCCATCACAAGCTGAAACTTGCTGGCGGAACTGTACGCAAAAGGGGACATATTTGCATATTTGGTGGGGGTGCACCAACATAACACCGTTTTGGCAATGGATCCGGCGGGCGATAACATGGATGTTATGTATATTGGTGCCTAATGAACCGGCACTATTCTTGTCAGTCTTTCCAGAGGTGTGGCCAAGGAGGGTGAGAAAGTTGGTACACTATGTGCTTAGCGCAGCAAGACAGGAACTGGCGGCACACTGGCGGCAGGACAGGCCACCGGCCGTGGAGACTGTTATACAGAGGCTGTGGCTCATGCACTCGTGGTTCTACATGAGAGCCCAACAACAAGATATGGTGGCGAAACATGTCTTAATTTGGGAACCCTTTTTACAGTGGTATAATGTGTTATGAGATGGAGAAGCCTAAAGGGTCCGTGAACGTTCACAGGGGAGCTGATGCCTGGAGTGGCTGGACTATACGGACATGAGGACATTGATGGGAGCCCACAGGACGAGCAGTAGGCAGCCAATCCCGAAAGCCCCAAATCCGGAGTATGTCTTAACCAGGGAGAATGACATGGGGGGGGGGGGGGGAACAGGAAAAAGCATGGCACGACAACGGTTGTAAAAGCTTTATTATAAGTTTCATTGTTTTGTATTTGAAGCGAATATGGCTATGTTGTTGTTGTTGTTGTTGTTTCTGATGCCAATAAAAATTAAATGATAAAAAAAAAAAAAAAAATTTGTTTTATTTCACTGATGGAGCCTAAAATATAATGGCATAAAAATGTGCTGGTGGCTGTTCTAGTGTTAAGTGAGCAGTAAAGTAAAAGGAAAGTTTGTTTCCCTCCTTATAGATAGATCATTGACTGAAAAGTAGGTCAAAGAAAGAAATTTGGGATTATTTGCTAGTAGACACACACACACACATCGGCACATATGTTACTACTTGTGTGCATGACATTTGGCTGAGTTTGTCATGAAACTGGGAACATTGTTTTTGCTGCTGAACTCTATATTCTGTAAAAGCCTAATGTTTGGAATTAGTAATAGACAGTTCCATGAGATGGTATTGCAAACTGTGACTTCATAAATTCTGCAAATTTGCATTTAAGCTCCGTGTGTGCAGTGAAACTAATTAGTATTAAGGTGTGCTGCATAGTTGTGTGTTTAAAAACCAGGCTGGAATGCTTGTTGTAATTAGAGCTTTAGAAACTGACCTAGAATCTGTTTAGTTTTGATTGCTGAGCTCTTCTGACTTTGTGTTTTAAAAACTGTAATGCTGTCTTTGTGTGCTTGTGAAAAATGCTGTATTGAAAACTTTAAGTAGAGTCCAACAGGATAAACATCCTGCATGAGACTAAAAACAAAATTGAATCTTTATGGGTAGAAATCCCTTGTGTATCAGGGAAGACTACAGTGATAGGGGTATACTACCGTCCACCTGGTCAAGATGGTGAGATGGACAGTGAAATGCTAAGAGAAATTAGGGAAGCTAACCAAATTGGTAGTGCAGTAATAATGGGAGACTTCAATTACCCCAATATAGACTGGGTAAATGTATCATCGGGTCACGCTAGAGAGATAACGTTCCTGGATGGAATAAATGATAGCTTTATGGAGCAATTGGTTCAGGAACCGACGAGAGAGGGAGCAATTTTAGATCTAATTCTCAGTGGAGCACAGGACTTGGTGAGAGAGGTAACGGTGGTGGGGCAGCTTGGCAATAGTGATCATAATATGATCAAATTTGATTTAATGACTGGAAAAGGAACAGTGTGCAAATCCAAGGCTCTCGTGCTAAACTTTCAAAAGGGAAACTTTGATAAAATGAGAAAAATTGTTAGAAAAAAACTGAAAGGAGCAGCTACAAAAGTAAAAAATGTCCAAGAGGCGTGGTCATTGTTAAAAAAATACCATTCTAGAAGCACAGTCCAGATGTATTCCACACATTAAGAAAGGTGGAAAGAAGGCAAAACCATTACCGGCATGGTTAAAAGGGGAGGTGAAAGAAGCTATTTTAGCCAAAAGATTTTCATTCAAAAATTGGAAGAAGGATCCAACAGAAGAAAATAGGATAAAGCATAAACATTGGCAAGTTAAATGTAAGACATTGATAAGACAGGCTAAGAGAGAATTTGAAAAGAAGTTGGCTGTAGAGGCAAAAACTCACAGTAAAAACTTTTTTAAATATATCCGAAGCAGAAAGCCTGTGAGGGAGTCAGTTGGACCGTTAGATGATCGAGGGGTTAAAGGGGCACTTAGAGAAGATAAGGCCATCGCGGAAAGATTAAATGATTTCTTTGCTTCGGTGTTTACTGAAGAGGATGTTGGGGAGGTACCTGTAATGGAGAAGGTTTTCATGGGTAATGATTCAGATGGACTGAATCAAATCACGGTGAACCTAGAAGATGTGGTAGGCCTGATTGACAAACTGAAGAGTAGTAAATCACCTGAACCGGATGGTATACACCCCAGAGTTCTGAAGGAACTAAAAAATGAAATTTCAGACCTATTAGTAAAAATTTGTAACTTATCATTAAAATCATCCATTGTACCTGAAGACTGGAGGATAGCAAATGTAACCCCAATATTTAAAAAGGGTTCCAGGGGCGATCCGGGAAACTACAGACCGGTTAGCCTGACTTCAGTGCCAGGAAAAATAGTGGAAAGTGTTCTAAACATCAAAATCACAGAACATATAGAAAGACATGGTTTAATGGAACAAAGTCAGCATGGCTTTACCCAGGGCAAGTCTTGCCTCACAAATCTGCTTCACTTTTTTGAAGGAGTTAATAAACATGTGGATAAAGGTGAACCGGTAGATATAGTATACTTGGATTTTCAGAAGGCGTTTGACAAAGTTCCTCATGAGAGGCTTCTAGGAAAGTAAAAAGTCATGGGATAGGTAGCGATGTCCTTTCGTGGATTGCAAACTGGCTAAAGACAGGAAACAGAGAGTAGGATTAAATGGACAATTTTCTCAGTGGAAGGGAGTGGACAGTGGAGTGCCTCAGGGATCTGTATTGGGACCCTTACTTTTCAATATATTTATAAATGATCTGGAAAGAAATACGACGAGTGAGATAATCAAATTTGCAGATGACACAAAATTGTTTAGAGTAGTTAAATCACAAGCAGATTGTGATAAATTGCAGGAAGACCTTGTGAGACTGGAAAATTGGGCATCCAAATGGCAGATGAAATTTAATGTGGATAAGTGCAAGGTGATGCATATAGGGAAAAATAACCCATGCTATAATTACACGATGTTGGGTTCCATATTAGGTGCTACAACCCAAGAAAGAGATCTAGGTGTCATAGTGGATAACACATTGAAATCGTCGGTTCAGTGTGCTGCGGCAGTCAAAAAAGCAAACAGAATGTTGGGAATTATTAGAAAAGGAATGATGAATAAAACAGAAAATGTCATAATGCCTCTGTATCGCTCCATGGTGAGACCGCACCTTGAATACTGTGTACAATTCTGGTCGCCGCATCTCAAAAAAGATATAATTGCGATGGAGAAGGTACAGAGAAGGGCTACCAAAATGATAAGGGGAATGGAACAACTCCCCTATGAGGAAAGACTAAAGAGGTTAGGGCTTTTCAGCTTGGAGAAGAGACGACTGAGGGGGGATATGATAGAGGTGTTTAAAATCATGAGAGGTCTAGAACGGGTAGATGTGAATCGGTTATTTACTCTTTCGGATAGTAGAAAGACTAGGGGACACTCCATGAAGTTAGCATGGGGCACATTTAAAACTAATCGGAGAAAGTTCTTTTTTACTCAACGCACAATTAAACTCTGGAATTTGTTGCCAGAGAATGTGGTTCGTGCAGTTAGTATAGCTGTGTTTAAAAAAGGATTGGATAAGTTCTTGGAGGAGAAGTCCATTACCTGCTATTAAGTTCACTTAGAGAATAGCCACTGCCATTAGCAATGGTTACATGGAATAGACTTAGTTTTTGGGTACTTGCCAGGTTCTTATGGCCTGGATTGGCCACTGTTGGAAACAGGATGCTGTGCTTGATGGACCCTTGGTCTGACCCAGTATGGCATTTTCTTATGTTCTTATGTCTTAAGTCATTCTTTAATACTGAATAGGAAGTATGACAACAAATAAGAGAAAATTTTTAAGAATAAACTGGCTGTGTGAATCATTAAAGCCAGGTAGTAGCGCCATTGCAAAAAGGTTGAGTGGGTAGAAAGTTAGGGATGGTGTTCATATCCCAGAGACTAAGATAGTACCTCAGTGTGGTCTAGGCCCATTACACTTAGAATGCGCATTGCAGTAGAAATGGGAAACACTGATTTAAAGGGGCACTCCACATTCTTGAAGCTAACCCCCCCCCCCCTTCCCAGTTTTGAGAAATCACAAAATCTGACTACAAAAGTTTTGCCCTCAGAGTCCTGGAAAACAGCAGCAGGAGACCCACATGGTCACATATGCCCAACAAAGGAAATTATAAGAAATGGAAGTGCAGGGACTGATCTAAAGGAAAAATTGCAATACCAGTAGTAAAGATTTGTAAAGAAAGCAACAACATATATTAGTTTTATAATGAACACAATTACTGCTGTAACAACCCACTGTTGGGGGTCCTAGTAAACAATGAATACCAACAGCCGTTAAGAGAAAAATCTTTAATCCATGGGCTGGGCCTGCATGGGGTCAACCTAACACATGGGATGAAGGCCAGCGGTATTGGAGCTTAGAACATATATTATCATAATTATGATAAAGGAGGGAAATGTAATGGTGCCTTGAAAAGGTTTTCTTTCAAACTAGACTAGTTTGGTTGAAAAAAAAAAGAGGTTATTTCAGCACAGTGAGATTGCACTGATCAAACTTAGAGCCAAGGGAAATAGCCAAGGCTGTTGAAATGTTAAAATGTATGCTAAAAGATCAGCATTGTTATGTTTCTCCTTCTGAGCTCAATTTACAAGAAATCATATGACTTTCAAGAATTCAGCCTTATTAGCATTTTTGAGGCAAAATCATAATGCCAACCAATTAGGAAAATGTTATGCAAACAACCTCATTGTTATGAGTTAGAGGCCATTACATGCAGTTAAATTCATTACCGCCTCTAACTTACATTACAGACAATTCTTGTCTCCTGTTTTATGACTAACATACAGAGTTAAAAACAAATTCTAATAGTTCAATGCAATAAATATATTCTCTCTCTATATCTATATATATATCTATATATATATACTTTATGAACTTAAACTAAAACTAGTTATTTCATATACACACAGTAGCAGTATAATGGAATCAGTTTGAAAAAAAACAAAAAAAGACACAGATGAAAAATGTTGATGGTCAGAAACCAGCCGGAGCATGGGAAAACATGGAATGGAATTTTGTTTTTTCAGCTTGCTGAACACAGAAAACTGAAACAGGATATTTTTTTAAAAATATCAACAAAAAATAACGCAGGCACATAAAACACAAAGCAAAGCAAAATTGTGCAGCAATATACTATTTGTAAAAATTTCCTATACATACCCAGATCAGTCCAGACCAGTGGGTTATGGAGTCAGAGAGCAAAGCTTCGAGGCACTGGTATCCCAAGTGTGCCACCTGCAGCTCATCAGTATTTCTCTGACTCCAGCAGATGGTGGTCGTGTATACCTGCAGCTCTGTATGAGATGGATTTTTCTTGCTCCCTGAGGTACTAGGTTCAGTGTCTGGGCCATCCCTCAGGTAGAGCTGGGCAAACAGGAGGTTGGTTACCCCTGGCCGGTGCTAGACCATGTGGTTCCGGGTTCCCTGATAGCTAGGGGACTGGCTCCCTCAGTGACCCAAAGGCTCCCCCTCAGTTTCTGCGGTACAGGGAAGTAGCCCTTTGGGAGATTTTTATCTATTCTTAGCTTAGGCTTAATTTTTTTCTGTTACTAGAAGTTAGTTTTTTTTTTTTTTTTTTTTTTTTTAAACACAAAAACTAACTCCCCCCTCCCAAAAAAAAAACCCACCCCCAAACAAACCCAGCTCCAAGTTTCCTGTTCACCGTGGCTCCCGGGGTAAATCAGTCTGCCCAGTGGTGCAGAACCAGGCAGACCCCTGAAGAGGAGGGGAGAGTGTTTCAGCCCCGGTAAGAACCCTGGCTCCCTACCTCATTTTTACCGCCGGCTCCAGAGCTATTTTTACCGTGGTAGCCATTTTCTTTCTTTTTTGACCTCCCATGCGACACTCCAGTGTTCCTGGGACTGATTTTTGTGGCGTTTTTCGTGGGAGTCACCAGGGCTGGGTGGTAGCACCTGTTTTCTTCTGGGGGGGGGGGGGGGTATTATATGCCTTGTTTTTGCAGGAGGAACATGGCAGAAACTCCTCTGGTGGAACCCTGTAAGGCTTGCAGGGTATGGTCAGTTAGACCCCCCCCCCCCCGTCACTGTGCACTGCATGGGGAAGGGGCCTCAGACAAGAGGACGAAATCTAAGTCTGCATGCAGGTCAGGCTCGGTGGCTGGGTCTAACGGAAGGAGCCCAACCCCCACTGTGCGCACTTTGGGAAAAGGTCTCCCAGGATGATCCTCCCCCACTGCGCGGTCTCCGAGACCGGAGGAATCGAGAGACACAGACCTGATTCTAGCAGTTACAAGACGGGACTGGGGGGATTTTCACCGGAATTTGTGCTGCTCATGCATGAAGCATTTCTGGCTCGGAAGCTCGCGAAGCGCAGAGCCCAGGATGGGCACATGGGAGTTTCCAAGCATCAGCGTCCCCATCTGCGAACTGACGGTCATCTGACCCAGGCAACCTTTGGCTCAGGAGGATCTAGCAGGTGTAGTCAACCAGCAGGGGAACGACTCCACTCTGCAACCGAGGGACACTGCTGCAGATCAGGGTGAGGTTCCTCCAGATGTAGATACGGGCGATAACAATCAGGATCCGGTAGAACCTAGTGCGGAGGGAGGGATGTCCTTGCGTTGTCCAGCTGTTTAAGAGGGAGGAATTGCGCCCCCTTATTCCCCAGGTGCTTGAGGAATTGGGGGTGAGACCCTCGCTGGAAGATTCAGACAGCAAGGGAGTGAGCCCAGTCCTGGACAGTCTCCGGGGTCAACCTAGTGCTTTTCCCATTCCTAAGAAGATTCAAAAGCTCTTCAGCCGGGAATCCCCAGAGGCGGGGCTTAAGGGTGGCCAGGCGATGCAAAATCTCTACCTGCTAATGGAGGAACATTTAGAACTCCTCAGGGGTACCTAAGGTGGATGCGACTGTATCAGCGGTGACCAAGAAGACGACTTCCAGTGGCGGGAGCAGCTGCTCTCAAGAGATGTGCAGGACCACAAGTTGGAGCTGCATCTGAAGCAGGTGTTCAAGGTCTTCTCCTTAGGACTTCGGGCGGTGGTGTGTGCCAGCATAATGCAAAGAGCGTGTTTATGTTGGATTCAAAAACCGCAGGATCCATGGTCTTCTGGGACTTTGTCAGCTTCTCAGGTGGCTCGTCTGGAGGCGGCGGTAGCATATGTGGCGGATGCCTTATATAACTTGGTGTGTTTGGTCACCCGGACTATGGTCTCCTTGGTGGCGGCTCCTATGGCTCTGTAATTGGGCAGCGGATACTCCAAGTCGCAACTGTGCAGTCTGCTTTTTTCGAGGGAAGTTGCTGTTTGGGGAGGATTTGGATCAGCTGATGAAATCTGTGGGGGATACCAAGGGCAATAAACTGCAGGAAGATAGAAAGCCATACAGGAAATCGTTCGGTCCTTGATCCCGTTTTCGGGATTTCCGAAAAAGCAGGTCGGGGAGGAGTGTTCCACATTCTGGTTCCGGACAGACCTCTTCCTGTACACAGTCCTTTCACGGCTCCAGTAGTCCTGCCAGAGCTGGTTTTAGTCAAGGAACCGGAACTGGAAAGCCTGCCCAATAAAATCAGACGGGATGATCGGGGGCAGGTTGTCCCAATTTTATGAGGAGTGGGCCAGGATTACCTCCGATCGCTGGGTGTTGGAGGTGGTAAAAGAAGGTTACGCCTTAGAATTTTCTCGGCCTCTCATGCCAGCTTTTGTGGAATCGCGATGTTTCCCGCAACAAGCGAGCTGCGGTAGAAGACACTCTACTAAGATTGCTGGCCCTGAAGGCGATTATCCCATTGCCCGTCCGAGGAACAGTGGAGGGGACGATACTCCATTTATTTCGTGGTTCTCACAAACGAGGGCACTTTCCCAACCCATCCTGGACCTACAGAAGGTGAATCGCTGCTTGAAGGTGTCCTGTTTTTCTAATGGAAACACTTCGAACAGTCATAGCAGCAGTTTGAAAGGGAGAGTTCCTCGCCTCCTTGGATCTCACCGAGGCTTATCTACACATCCTGATTTGCAGCGCTCACTAGATTCCTACGATTCAAGATCCTGGGTCAGCATTTTCAGTTCCCGGGCACTGCTGTTCGGACTGGTGACAGCCCCGTGCACCTTTACCAAGGTGATGGTCATGGCGGCGACCCTCTGGAAAGAAGGGATAATGGTCCATCCTTTCCTCGACGATTGGCTGATTTGAGCCAAGTCGAAAGAGGAAGGCGAGCAGATGGTTCTTCGTATGATCCATTGTCTCCAGTCCCTAGGCTGGGAAATCAATGAAGTGAAAAGTCATCTGACTCAGTCACAGTGTCTGGAGTATTTGGGAGCTAGTTTCGACACCCTCCAGGACAGGGTGTTTCTCACGAACAACAAGATGTACAAATTGCAGCAATAAGTGTGTCTCTTGTTACAGCTTCCAATCCCCAGAGTGTGGGATTATCTACAAGTTCTGAGGTTCATGGCTTCGATGTTGGAATTGATGCCTTGGGCCTTCGCTCACCTGAGACTGCAGAGAGATCTACTGTCACGGTGGGACCCAGTGTCAGAGCAATACTAGTTGCCCCGCCTTTGTCGCAGCGAATCAGGTCCAGCCTACAATGGTTGCTGTCAGAAGACAACTTACAGAAGGGGATGCCCCTCGAAGTCCTGGATTGGGTGATCATGATAATGGATGTGAGCCTTCAAGGCTGGGGAGCAGTGTGCCTCTGACATGTGGTGCAGGGAACCTAGTCCTTACTCGAATGGTCATGGTCTATCAATCGCCTAGAGGCAAGGGCAGTCCGCAAAGCATTGTTGGCATTCCAGTCCCTGGTGCAGGGGAGAATGGTTCGAGTCTTCTCTCGGACAATGCCACCACGGTGGCATATTTCAATCGTCAAGGAGGAACCAGGAGTCCAGCCGTGGCACAGGAAGCACACCTCCTCTTCGCTTGGGCTGAGCTTCATCTGGAAGGCATCACAGCCTCTCTCAAGTGGCAGGCATGGACAATGCGCAGGCGGACTTCCTCATTCGTCAACATCTGGATCTCGGGGAGTGGGAACTATCCTGGGAGGGTTGGAATCACATTTGTACCAGATAGGGAGTTCCCCCAACTGGACCTCATGGATGGATCGTTTCTTCAGCCGAAAGAAGGAAATCGGGGCGGTAGGAGTAGACACCCTAGTCTGCAAGTGGCCAACAGGAATCATCCTGTATGCCTTTCCTCCAAGGCCCCTGATGGGCGCATTCTCTGGCACATAGAAGACCATCCCGGTTCGGTAATTCTGGTGGCACCGGAGTGGCCACGGCGGCCGAGGTTTGTGGACCTGGTACGGTTGGCGACAGACGGCCTGCTACGCCTAGCTCATCTGCCGAACCTCTTGTGACAAGGGCTCATTTTTTTGAATCAGGAGGATCACTTCTCTCTCGCAGCCTGATGTTTGGGAGGTGGTGGTTTCGGATGAAAAGTTATTCGGAATAGGTGATTTCCATCCTGCTTCAGTCCAGGCATCTCTCGATGTCTGTGGCAAACGTTCGAGTGTGGAAGATGTTTGAAGTCTGGTGTGACCAGCAGGGTGTAGTGCCATTGTCGGTGACCATTCCTCAGGTCTTGGGGTTTTTGCAGCAGGGATTATCTAAAGGTTTGGCTTATAGTTCCCTGCATGTTCAGGTTTCAGCCCTGGGATGTCTCCTAGGGCGGGTAGGTGGCAGGCCTCTAGCTAGCCACTCGGACATTGTCCATTTCCTGAAAGGGGTGAAGCACCTTCGTTGTCGTCTTCATCGGTTATGCCTAGAGTGGAATCTCAATCTCGTGTTGAGGGTGCTTCGTGATCCCTCTTTTGAGCCTCTGGGACTTGCTTCCTTGAAGGCGATGTTCTTGGTGGACATCTGTTCCGTGCGGCATATTTCAGAATTGCAGGCTCTTCCCTGTAGGGGATCCCTTCCTTCGCATCTCAGCTGATAGGGTGTCCCTGTGCATGGTCCCTTCCTTTTTGCCGAAAGTGGTGTCTGCCTTCCATGTTAATCAGTGCAGGTGGCACACTTGAGATACCAGTGCCTCAAAGCTTTGCTCTCTGACTCCATCTGCTGGTGGGAGTGCATAACCCACTGGTCTGGACTGACCTGTTGTATTACAGGAATGAAAATTAGCAAGTAAGAACTAATTTTCCTTTCTCTGACACAAATGAAAAATCTGCCTTCTCAAAATAGCTTTACCACACAAACACAAGACCATTCACGCATACAAAGTGTATTTTTGACTGCTGCTGCTCACTGAGCTGATGATTTCAAGGTATTATTCAGAAGGACTCTGAGGTCTTTTTCGTGGGTGGTGATTCCCAACATGCAGTTCAATATAGTATACCTCTAGTTGGGGTTATTTTTATCTAATTGCATTACTTTGCACTTATTCACTATAAATCTATCTAGATGCCCTGTCTCCTAGTTTCACAAAGTCCTTCTGCAGTTCCTTACAGTCTGCTGCTGTTTTAACAACTAAAATCAATTGTCATCTGCAAATTTCCTTTTTCAGATGATTTTGTGCTAAATAGCACAGGTCCAAGAACAGATCCCTGGGGCAATCCACTAGTGGATTTTTTCCATTTGGAAAACTGACCATTTAGTCATACCCTCTATTTCTGGTCTTTTATGCAGTTACCAACAATAGGACACTGTCTCCTATCCTATGACCACCTAATTTCTTGAGGAGTCTCATGAGGGTCTTTTTCAAATGCCTTCTGGAAATCCAAATACACTATATTAACTGGCTTGCTTTCAACCACATGCTTGTTTACACTTTCAATAAAATCTAGTAAACTGGTAAAAATTTCCCTTTTTCAAAAACCATGCTGACCCCCCCCCCCCCCCCCATTCAACCATGTCTGTCTATGTGGTCAGTAATTGTGTTTTTAAGAATAGCTTCAACTATTTTGCTAGCACCAATGTCGGGCTAACTGGTCTGTGGTTTCCTTGATCATCCTCTGGAGCTCGTTAAAAAAAAATGGCGGCATATTGGCCACCCTCCAGTCTTTGGGTACTATGTATTGTTTTAAATAAGTTGAAAACCACCAGAAAAAAGGTCTGCAATTTCATGTTTGAGTGCCTTCAGAACTCTGGGATGAATACTATTTGGTCTGGGTGATTTGTTGTTTAGTCTCAATCCAGTTTTGCAATGATTTTGTTTAATTGCTCAGTCATTGCCATAAAAAATGTTTCAAAAGTGGGTAAGAACCTGACTTCCTCCTCAGTACTTTGTTGAATGGAATATGTCCTTACCAAAAATGATTTTAGAATAGTTATTTAGGCGTTCATTTTATCAAGTGTAGATTTTTGTAATTCTGTATATATATCTGCCTTCCAAAATGTTTGAGAGCATTTTAAATATTAATGAATGCTGTGGACTTGATGATTGCAGGCTGCCCACTGTCTGCTCATATAACTCCAGTGCAGAAGGAGCTTCATTAACTCTGCATTGAAGCTTGAATTAAATTTAAATTTTTGACATTTATTATTCAGATTGTATATGGTGAATGTTCTATGTAGTTAGAAATCTTGTTCAAGAATATTGTCCTCAACGAAGTCTTAGCTCAGTAAATTAGCAGCTGTTGACTTTATCCCAATGCAAAAGAGACATTTAAAATCAACTTCTTGATGTGCATTCTCTCAAACTGCTCCAGCCCTATGGATTTCTATTCCATTAGAGATGCATATAATTAGAGATTACCAATGTTTTAGGAAAAATGCCAGAGCCTTATATTTTTATTATTTTTAAGTGATCTGTTTTATGATGTTTTATTAATTGTAATGATTTTTTACTGTTGTGAACAGTTTCAAACATGATTTTGGTAAGGAATATGGTATGTAAATAAAGACAGAAGCAAAAAATTAATTTTGTTTTGCATCCCTATTACCCATCGGTCATCTAGCAGCCCAGCTAACTCCCTGTTGTGGATTAATAAATAGATGCTTAGAGCCAACAGCTGTGAAGAAAAGCTTCTTTTAGTAAATGCTACATATAATAAGGTATACCTTATGGAGAGAGTCAGTGCTATGCAAAGTACTAGTATAAAATTCTCTGATTTTACCTACAATCCATAGGATTTACCCTTATACATTTCCATCCCTAAAACTAAGTTACACTATTGGTAAAATTTCTCGGATTGGCTTTTTACTATAAACAGTTATTCTGCTAATACAGCATTTCTATCTAATAACATCTCCCCTTCTTTGGCATCTGCCTGTCTGCAAAAACAAAGCCAAAAACTGAAGCACAAATGCTATAGAATCTGCTAGTAATTGTAAAGCAACTTATGATGAAAAATAAAACTTATAACAAGAATGTCTTGTATAATATCCTATCCTTTGGATCACATTCCTTCCAATCTGCTGAGCTCCATCCCTTATATCATTGCCAAACCCGTGGCAGACATCATTAACTGCTCCCTCATTGAAGGCCAAGTCCCCAATCAACTCAAGCTGGCAATGCTTAAGCCTCTCCTCAAAAAACCTAACCTTCCCACTACCGACCCAGCCAACTTCAGACCTATAGCAAACCTTCCAATGATTGCCAAAATTATGGAGAAAATTGTAAATAGACAACTTTCAGAATTCCTCGACGATAACAACATCCTCACCACAAACCAATTCGGTTTCCGTAAGACCCGGAACACCGAATCCCTATTAGCCTCACTATCAGACACTATTATCTTTAATCTGGAAAAAGGTCAACCTTGCCTCCTCGCACTTCTGGATCTATCCTCAGCGTTTGATACTGTGAGCCACGCGTGCCTACTTCAGCGTCTTACTGACATTGGCATCACAGGATCAGCGTTCAAATGGTTCAAATGGTTTCTAGAAAACAGGTTCTACAAGGTCAAAGTAAACAACAAAGAGTCTCACCCCATAGAATCCAAGATGGGGGTACCGCAAGGATCTTCCTTCACCCACTCTTTTCAATATCTATCTTCTCCCACTCTGTCACCTTCTTACCAACCTCAAGCTAACACACTTCCTATACGCGGATGACATACAAATCCTCATCCCTATAGTGGAATCTCTACACAAAACTATGTCATATTGGAATAATTGCCTCGCAGCAATCAACCTACTCGCCAGCCTCAACCTGGTCCTAAACACAAACAAAACTGAAATCCTCCTTATAGCTCCTGAAAATTACCTCCCACCCATCTCTCCAACGGCTAGCCAATGTTCTGTCACCTCTACTTCGCCACAAGTAAGAGATCTGGGTGTACTTCTGGACAACAGACTCAGCCTCAACAAGTTCGTAAATAACACCACGAAAGAATGCTTCTTTAAATTGCAAATACTAAAGAAACTAAAACCACTACTACACTACAGAGACTTCCGCCTGGTTCTACAGTCCATCATACTCCCAAAACTGGACTACTGCAATTCTCTCCTTCTGGGCCTGCCCGCCTGCACCACCAAACCACTTCAGATGGTCCTGAACGCCACGGCCAGAATTCTCACACACACCAAAAAAGGGGAACATATCACCCCCATCCTCCAGCACCTTCATTGGCTACCAATTAAATACAGGATTCACTTTAAAACCATTATGATGATACACAAAGCCCTACATAACATCGCTCCTCTCAACTTAACTTATCAACTCCAGCTACACACCTCCAAGAAACCGACCAGAAGTGCGTATAAGAACATGCTAATCACCCAGCCGGCAAAAACCTCCCTGAGGAAACAACGCGCACTATCCACAGCGGGCCCCACACTCTGGAACTCACTCCCTCTAGACCTTCGCCTTGAACCTTGCCATAATACATTCAAAAAGAAACTAAAGACTTGGTTTTTCACACAAGTATTCCCGGAGAACTAAGAGCAGGAAGATCTACTATATCAGTTTAACCTCTGACAGTTTTTGCCCCCCCCCCCCCGTTCATAAGTTCCTGAAGAGTTCGTTATTGAAACTTAATTAGTCATGATTGTTTTACTGTAAACTCCTCTATGTTCATTTATGCTCCATTAAGCTCCTTTATGTTTCTCTGTTAATTGTTACAATGTAAGACACCCCCGAGGCGACAGTTTTACTTCCTTGTACACCGGTGTGATATGTACCGCGTTTCCCCGAATATAAGACAGTGTCTTACTTTCTTTTTACCCCCAAAAGTCCCACTATGTCTTACTTTCAGGGTATGTCTTATATTGGAAAAAAAACCTGAGTGTTCAAAAAAAAATTATTTTTAAATACCTGTCGGAGGGCCGCGTGGGTCCAGGCGGCTGGCGGCGGGAGCCGGGTGGTCGCGTGTTAAATCTAGGCCGGGTCGCACAGGCGCGCATTCATTCACTGCCGGTGGGGGCTGCCTCGGCAGCCCCCACCGGCAGTGAATGAATGCGCGCACAGGCCCACAGCGCCTGTGCGACCCCTGCGATTCGGCGCTGGGGGCTGCCGGTGGAGGCTGCGGCAGTGAATGTATTCATTCATCCAGGCGGAGGAGCCGGCTGCTTTCGCCGCTGCCGGCTGCTTTCGGCTGCCGCTGCCGGCTGCTTTCGGCGCTCAAGGCAGTCACATGCCGTGACGTCACAGCATGTGACTGCCTTGAGCGCCGAAAGCAGCCGGCAGCGGCAGCCGAAAGCAGCCGGCAGCGGCGAAAGCAGCCGGCTCCTCCGCCTGGATGAATGAATACATTCACTGCCGCAGCCTCCACCGGCAGCCCCCAGCGCCGAATCGCAGGGGTCGCACAGGCGCTGTGGGCCTGTGCGCGCATTCATTCACTGCCGGTGGGGGCTGCCGAGGCAGCCCCCACCGGCAGTGAATGAATGCGCGCCTGTGCGACCCGGCCTAGATTTAACACGCGACCGCCCGCCGGCTGTCTCGAACTAACGCGCGTCCACACCCCGCCCCCGCCGCCTGGAACAAGCGCCCGCCCGCGGCCTAGATTTAACACGCAACCACCCGGCTCCCGCCGCCAGCCGCCTGGACCCACGCGGCCCTCCGACAGGTATTTAAAAATAATTGTTTTTTGAAATGACAGGTACGTCTTACTTTCGGGGGATGTGTTACATTAGCCGACCCCCCTAAAATTCCCACTACGTCTTACTATCAGGGGTGTCTTACTATCGGGGAAACACGGTATATTATACAGGAACGTCGGTTTATAAAAACTAAAAATAAATAAATATGTCAAAAAGTGTTTCACTGCCTCTTCACCGCTCTTTATCACAAGTCGTGCCTACAATAGAGCTAATAACACCCATATCTGTCCCCCCTTTAGTCATTTTATAATTACTGGTCTCACTCTGTGGCTTGGGTCAATCTCGAGCATGCCTAACCTGCGAAGATATAGGTAGACTGGGGCTGTTACCTGTCGTAGGAAGGAAGATAGCATATATCTTTAAGGCCTTGAGGCCTATCTCTGATATATCAATTTACTTTCAGGAGGAATTGGGAGAGCATAAATCAGATACTTGCAGAAAAATATCCAGATGTATATCAGTCAATGGGGTAGTTAGTGCAGGATCAGTAAAGTTAGAGATGAACTTTTGGCAGAGATTAAATGCACGCACATTGCAGTTAAGTAATTAAAAAAAGGTTAAAAAGTTGAAAATAAAAAGTGCTATAAGAAGACTAGATAAATAAGCTAATCTGTAAGCCTGATAGAAGACGCCGAGTGGGTAGAGCAGTGGGCTACGACCCAGGAAAACCAGGGTTCACATCTCGCCATCGCTCCTTGTGACCTGGGCAAGTCACTTTACTCTCCATTGTCTCATCTACAAAATTAGATTGCAAGTCCTGTGGTGATAAGGAAATACCTATAGTACCTGAATATAATCCACTTTGATGTACACGGTGAAGTGCTGAAAAGCGGAATAAACACATTAATATAAATTAAATACTAAAGACGTTAACTAGTAATTGCTGAAATATAAAAAAGTAGATTCTAAGAACTCTAACTATTAAGGAGTTGATAACATATACTTGCAAGTTAAGAATAAGAAGGATACTCTTTATGGTGGACAGTAATAATTACTGTGTTGAAATAGGAAGATTCAAAATAATTTGAGTTGTATACATATTAACCCATTTAAGTTATATTAATTCCACCTTCCTTTGGTTCAGTGAGTTATAAATATGGAAAACAGATAATTGAAGGCAATTTGGCATAACATTAAACAGTCTGAACAATTTCAAATCTTGTATATAACTAGATACTGTTGAAGTATATATTAACAGTTTATTGCTTTCAAGCTCAACAGGATATTCTAATTGGCAGTCTTGTCCCTCGCACACTTTGGCTGATAATACGTGGGGTTGTACCAATAAATATTGATACTAGGTGGATGTTTAATCGAGGAGTGAGATGTCCTTATTTAATTTTTGCTCAGTCTTGATGGTCATTTGTTTTTCTGAGATTGGGAATTGTTATAAGATTGTACTAAGTGAATGCATCTCAGGGTCAGTTGTCTTTTCACTTAATGATGATGAGAATGGATATCTGGATGATAACTGGGATAGAAAAGTTGGAAATGATCTACTTCAAAAGTGATGGAAAATCAGTCTTTTAAAAGCTTTTGGAAGATACAAGACAACCAAGGCTCTTAAGAGTTTGGGCTTTCCATATGAATTATAGCTGGATTAGATAGAAGCAGATTGGCAAGGTTAGTGTAGATTTGGCAATTAAAGTCTGTGGTGTTAAGCAGAGTCAGAAGTTTGAAAGGCGGATGATGATTCTTGGAGCCAAGGGATGGTAACCGTTAGAAGTCCACAGGACTAGGGGGCATTCCATGAAGTTAGCAAGTAGCACATTTAAGACTAATTGGAGAAAATTCTTTTTCACTCAACGCACAATAAAGCTCTGGAATTTGTTGCCAGAGGAGGTAGTTAGTGCAGTTAGTGTAGCTGGGTTCAAAAAAGGTTTGGATAAGTTCTTGGAGGAGAAGTCCATTAGTGGCTATTAATCAAGTTTACTTGCGGGCCGATTCAGTAAAGTCCGCGGGAGAGCGGACGAACGCCTGCTCTCCCGGCGCGCGTACAGGCCACTTCCCTGTGCACGCGATTCTGTATTTAAATTAGGTGGTGCGGTAGAAACGGGCAAAAGGAGGCGCTAGGGACTCTAGCGCCTCCTTTTGACCCGGAGCGGCGGCTGTCAGCGGGTTTGACAGCCGATGCTCAATTTTGCTGGTGTCGGTTCTCGAGCCCGCTGACAGCCACGGGCTTGGAAACCAGATGCCGGCAAAATTGAGCGTCCGGTTTTCGGCCCGACAGCTCCCGGCCCATTTTACATTTTTTTTTTTCTTACTTTTTTTATTCTTTGGGATCTCCGACTTAATATCGCCATGATATTAAGTCGGAGAGTGCACAGAAAAGCAGTTTTTACTGCTTTTCCGTGCACTTTCCCGGTGCTGGCAGAAACTAGCGCCTACCTTTGGGTAGGCGCTAATTTCTTAAAGTAAAATGCGTGGCTTGGCTGCACATTTTACTTTCTGTATTGCGCGGGCATAACTAATAGGGCCATCAACATGCATTTGCATGTTGAGGGCGCTATTAGGTGCCTCGGGTTGGACGCCCGTTTTCCGCCCCTTACTGAATTAAGGGGTAAGGGAAAACGCGCGTCCAAGGGCAGGTTAACAGTGCGCTCCAACGGAGCACACTGTACTTTATCGGCCTATATGGGAATAGCCACTGCTATTAATTGCATCAATAGCATGGAATCTTCTTAGTGTTTGGATAATTGCCAGGTTCTTGTGGCCTGGTTTGGCCTCTGTTGGAAACAGGATGCTGGGCTTGAATGGACCCTTGGTCTGACCCAGCATGGCAATTTCTTATGTTCTTATATAAGTTAAAAAGTTTAACTTGTATTGATAGAGTATTGCAATGATTGTCATTAGTGAGTTGAGAGGCAAATCCAGCTGATGATAATGAAGGTAGGAACCTTGAAAATCTTCAGTCTCTGCCAACTACCTTCCCTTTGGGTTGAGCTTTCTGATGCTGGTGGCTAGCAAAGCATGAGAGGTGAATGAAGTGAGCGAGAAAGGCGTGGGTAGAGTCAGGAGACAGTCTTCCAGATGCAGGAGCCAAGTCAGAGTAAAATAACTGAAGTAGGACCAAACTCTTCTAGTTAATTGCTGAGAATGTGTCTGTATAATACAAGTGTGCAGGAAACAAGGTGAATATCTGGTGGAAGCACAGTCTACAATGCCACTTGTAGGTTGGTGGTGTACTCTGCATTGGATACGTAGGTGAATTTCAGTAGTATGGAAATATTGCAGGTAATCATCTTTATGAAGTCTTTGTGTTTCACCTGAATTGTACAAACACCATTTATTTGAGTTGAGGGTGCAAAGCAGCTCAGTAGTCTGTCAGAGTCCATTCTGGAGATAAGGTATGCTGGAACTACTAGGAAACAGTTTGTAAGAGGTGAAGTAATTGTGATCAGGAGATAAATGCAGCAACTGATAAGATTAAGGCTCTTCTGGATTGTAATTAGATGAGCATCTTCCAGTAATAGACTAACAAAGCAACAAGGAAGGCTGTCTAAAAAAAGCCGTGGAGGCAACAAAGTTGATTAGAAGCCAAGAATGTCCGATCAGAAACTTTTTTATTCTATGGAGACTTAATTCTTTCAGGCAATCCCGACTCAGGCCGAGTTTTGCCTCCTCATTGGGGCTGCCTCTGGGGCTAAAATACACAAACATCCATAACTGAACAAAACTGAACATATAAAATCATAATTAAAACATAACAATTCACCTATACATGTATAATGGTAACATAAAACAGTAGAAATTCAGTTGTACACAGAAGTAACAATGAACCTTATATAGTGTGTAATTAGAGACATTTATGTGAATAAATAGCACCTGATTTTACCTGTATGTAGTCAATTATGTAATGTTTGTAGAGTCAGTCTCGTATGACAGATAATAGGCATCATTGTAATGACGTGAGTCCAAATGAAGAAGTGGTGCTTAACCACATCTTGTGCAGGAGAACAGAAGCAGTCTTTATCAGGCAAGCACTTAACCTTCGTGGGGACCCAATGGACCCCTTCCAGTAGAATTGAAGAATTCAGCAGATGAAGAATTTCAAGTTCTATCCATCACTGGACCTTGAGCCTATTAAGTGGGGTTCAGGTGTGTTTCAACTGTTAGAAGATAGCAGATTTGCTTGCTCCAAGGTTGCATGCGAGAGAAAGCAGAGCCTCTGGACCTCATAAATAATTGCAGTAAGCAGAGCAAATGTCTTTGGTGTGAATCCAATGGTCATGTCCTGTATCTTTTAAAGATGAACAGAAGGGCATGAATATTACTACCATTGCAGGAACAATTGAATAGTTCATTATTCTGGGCATCTGGGATCAGTGTAGTCATCTGCATTTTGGTTTAGTGATGGGGTGCAAACTTCAGTGGGCGAGGCTGGCATTCTCCTTTGCTGTGGCAGGTGTAGGATGTGATACTTGTTGTCAGTTTGTGATCTTGGCAATGCAGCAGGGATCTGTTTAAAAGTAAGATGGATCAGGCATCTAGCCTGGTCCTGCACAGGTTAAGGAGGTGTAGTAAGGCCAATCTTTCAGACTGTTAAACAAATACAATAAACATCTTCAAATGAACAGAAAGCATATACAGTATGCACGGTGCTAAGAATTCATTTTTTTCCCCACAGGACCTTCATTTAATTGTTATAATTCTCTTTAATTCAAAAATTGAAGAATAAAACTCAGATAAGAAATTGACATCATTTTATAAAATAAAATAATAAAGGGAGACTTTTCTCTTACAAGGTCCATACAACACACTTTTAAGGTGGGGATCATTTTTGTTCAAGCTGTATTCCACCTAATTATTTCTCTTAATTTTTTCCTTTATAAATCTAAATAGAGCAACTTAAACTTTTAATTTATACTGCTACAGGAAGATGAATATCTGTCATCTGCTTCAATTAGGTACTAAGCTTTCTTTTATATAAGCAGCTTCAAATAGGTCATCTAATGCTCTTTTAGTATGAGAGAAGGAAAAAAAGCTTACAATTGAGCTCAGTTAAGGTAAACAACCTTTTGAAGGAAAATTTAGGTTTCAAATTAACTTGTACCAAATGTGCTTGTGCCCCTGAGATGGCTGCATACTTACATTTTCAAAATATTTGAGTGTCCTCAAATCAGCATTGGTTATACAAATATACTTTAATACTTCAAGAAAATTATGGTAACTGAGCTGAGAGGAATTATTAAAAACAAAACAAAAACGGAGTGGATTTGAGGATTTTTCTCTCTTCCAGCAATTACTTGCATCCTATTCTTTCTGCACAGAGAAAGAGAGAGGCACATTGCAGGGTTAAAAATATCTGATCCATGCGGGGAGGAGCCTTGCAAATCCCTACTGTCGGCTGGCAGAGTAGGAGGAGGTGGAGGCCCAACTGGAGCTTTTCCTATACCAGCCCACATTCTCCTTAGGTTGAGTCCTTGGGTGTCAGGGCCAGCAGGTCTTAGGTGGTGGCCTCTCCGAAGGACTTGAACATCTGTGGATGAAGTTGAGGCGAATAGGAGTAGTTGGAGGTAGGCTAGGATCAAAGCAGGTGGCATTCAAGAATGTCCTGTAGTCAGGTGGTAATCAGTGGCAGGTGGTAATCAAATGTCTAGGAGGCAAGTCGATGTCAAAAGCCGAAGATGCATCCAAGGGAAAGTCGGATGGAAGAGCAGAGCAGGAGGACCAGGAGCCACACGAAAGGCTAGATAAGCTGAAGGAGAAAAGAGCTAAAGACTGACCACAAAAACTGAAGACAATGAAGGCCAGGAACTTGGTACGCAGGAAGAATGCTGAGGCAATCACACTACAAAGGGTAGGAGATCTATTGCCGAAGCCAGGAGCAATGTCAGGAGAGGCCTTTTATAGGCCCCAGCATCAGAAGTCATCTTCAGGGGCCTCGGCCCCTTTAAGGCCCAAGAAGGGTCACACGCCTAGGGAGGACCCACTGCATAAGAGGCATCAGTGTCTCGCATCTGAGAAGGGCAGCTAGCTTGGGGGAGATTGGTTGTGGCCCACCACATGCGCTGGAGGTACCCTGTCACTACTTGGGCCAGGCTGGAGGTAAGAATGGCAGTCCGTGGGGCAGCTTGCAGACCACAGATCACAACAATTAGTATTCTGGCTGCAGAGTTTTGTAAAGTCTTAATTGTGTATTGATGTAACCATAAATAAATAGTTACAATAGTCAAGTCCTGACAAAACTAAGGCCTGAAGTATTGTTGGAAAATCAGTTGTCTCAAGCTATGGTTTGATCTTCCTTAGGATATGGAGCTTTAAAAAGGATTTCTGAACATCTGATTTGACATGGATCTTGAAAGAAAATACAGGATCAGTAACGCTTAAATTTCTGACTGTCAGAGGATAAGTATGGAGACTCTCTCAACCTGACCCATAGCAGGAAAAAGCAAAGAAGGATAGAGGCTTAACCTGATAATTTCTGTTTTGAGAACATTAAGGTTCAACATTTTTTGGTAATACCAAGATAGAGAAATCAGATTAAGTTAGTATTTGTACCTGACATCACCGAGAGGGAAAAAAAAAGCTATATATCATCTGCATGCAGAGTGTAATGTAATTCAAGCCTTGATAGCAAAGTTGGAATGGGACAAATGTATATATTAGGCTGAAAGTAATGATCCTTGAGAGACCCCAGTTGAGACCAGATACAAGGATGATGGCTTTGTTATTTAAAAAAAAACAAAAAACAGATTTGAGATTGGTTTGAAAGATATGAGCGGAACCAATTAAGTATGGTACCTGCAGTGCCATCTCATTTAATCCCTGAATGAGGATAAAATGGTCAATGGTGTCAGATGCTGATAAATCAAGAAGCACCAAAATAGTCTTTACCTTGATCAAAACCACAATGTAATATATCTAGGTTAGATCTGAGTAAGGTCTCTGTAGAATATTTGGCTCCGAAACCAAATTGAAATCAATCTAAAATATGTTTAGTCAGAAAACTTTGAAGTTGCTTCTAAACATTGTCACTTATTTTGGCCAGAAAAGTATTGGTAGATATGTCTGTAATTATTAGATGGTTTTAAATGCGTGGTTTTTTTTTTTGTTTTTTTGTTTGCATTGCAGATTTCTTTAGCATAGTAGGCATAGGTCCCTCTTTCAAAGAGCAGTTAATCCGGTCTCTGAGAGATACAGTGATATCAACCATTATTTGTAAAATGTCAGTAGTACCCACTGATTTTCTCTGATCACCAGGACTGTTCAAAAGATTCTTCAGGACAAAGCAAATATAATCTTTGTAGTACCAGCCTGGCTACGCGAAATGCGGTATTCATATCTTGTCCGTCTGTTAGTTCAGTCTCCAGTACCTTTGGGAAGGCCTCTAACTCTGTCACACAGGATGAAGGCATAGTGTAGATGTTGAATGCATGGTAGTGTTCTTTACTCCTTTCCAAAGAAGTGGAGGATATTCTGGAAACCTTCAACTATAACATCCTACAGTTTTAAATGGAAGATGTTCTTAACTCGGTGTAAGACCAGCCAGAGGGACTTACTTCAGTATCCTGCTTGTTGTCCTCAGGCTTTAGCATCTCTGCAGTCAAATTTAATCTCAGTGCCATTGCAGAATATCACCAGCAGGTGGAAGGGACTCCATCTCTTTCCACACCTTGGTATCAAAACTCATAAAAGGACTATGGCATTCCAAACCTCTAATCGGTAAACCACCAGTGCTTTGGCATATGAATGTAATCCTAACTCAGCTAATGTCTTTCAAACCTTGGTTTCTTACCTGGAAAGCATAGTTTATCTTGGCCAGTTGTTCGGCATGAAGAGTAAGTTTACTATGGGATCTGGTTTCATATTCACCATATATTTTTTTTCATAATGAGATGATTAAGAACATAAGAATTGCCATACTGGGTCAGACTGCGGGTCCTCCAAGCCCAGTATCCTGTTTACAACAGTGGCTAATCGAGGTCACGAATACCTGGCAAGATCCCAAACATTAAATGGATCCCCGCTGCTATTGCATAGTGGTAGGTAGTGGCTATCCCCTAAGTCTGCTTGGTTAACAGTTTATGGACTTCTTCAGGAACTTGTCCAAACCTTTTTTAAACCCAGCTATGTTAACTGCCTTAACCACGTTCTCCGGCAGTGAATTCCAGAGCTTACTTGTAAAAATGACAGGAGTCGGATGGTACCTTATAGACTAATCAATTTATTGAAACATGAGCTTTCGAGGACAGTCCACGTCATCAGATGCATGAAGTGGTGTGTGTGTGTGTATGTATGTATATATATATATATTTATCCCAGGACAAGCAGGATGCTAGTCCTCACATATGGGTGACATCAGTAATGGAGCCCTATGTACGGAAAACTTCTGTAAAAGTTTCTATGAAACTTTTGACTGGCACCAGAGTGCCTACTGAGCATGCCCAGCATGCCATGATATTCCCTGCCACAGGGGTCTCCCTTTAGTCTTCTTTTTTCCGCGAAGCAGTTAGCCTCGCGGTTATCAGGAGTCCTGTGGGATTCTCCACATATTTTTCCTTACGGAAAGCTTCAAAAACTTCAACCGCAAAGGGTCTCCCTTAGTTTAGTCATCGCGGTGAGTTTTTACCGTTCTCGCGATTCCGTTCCGTTTTTTGATTAAAAACAATTTTACCTGAGTCCTAGGCCGTCGACGGCTGTCCGGCCACAAAATGGCTACAGGTTTTAAAAAATGTCCGAAATGCGCGAGAAATATGTCTATCACAGACCCTCACCAAGACTGTGTACTTTGCCTTGGTGAAGGTCATGATGTAAAAAATTGTCCCTTTATGCACTACGATGACCTCGAAAGGTCGACGTCTACGGATGGACAAAATGGAGCAACTATTCAAGATACAGCTGATTACTGCTCCATCTACTTCCACACAATCGTCTCCGGCTGGGTCGATTAGGAAAGTAGTATTGAAGAAACGTCACTCAGGTGAGTCGGGAGACGCTCCCTTTTCCTCCCCCTCTCCATCGTCCAGAGCGTCCACATCGAGCAGCGAAAAAGGGCGCGAAAAAGATAAACATCGCCATCGGCATCGCAGGCCGCACACAGCAACCACCGCTTCGATACCCGGCGAGCCATCGGCGGAGGACGGAACACCGATTAAGAAAGCCCGGCTCCAAAGTAAGGCTTCTGAGCCACCAGCAGGCCAACCCTCGCCGATTCCGGCGGAAGGAATCGTACCTCCTCAGGGCTCTGAGGTTGTACTGCTATCGCCGCCACCGCCTCCCCCCATGGGTGCTCTGTTCACATCATCCATGCGGGCGGAACTTGACAGTTACATACGTCAAGCGGTTAAGGATGCCTTTATCGAGGCGATGCCACGGCCTGCCACTCCGGTTCTGCCATCGACACCGGTCATAGGAGGATCTCCGGTCCCATCACCGATTCCTTCACGACCGATGCCAAGGAAATCACCGCTCTCCTCGATGGCACCGATTCCATCACCGGTTCTACCTAGGCCGCAATCACCGGTTCCAGCACTACCGATTCCCCGGTTACCATCGATTCCACCATGGCCATCGACCCCGATGGCACCGTCGATGCCTTCTCAAGAATCCATTTTTCAACCATTAATGGACAAGCTGGACTCACTGATCCATTGCTTCTCATCTTTACCACAACCTATAGATGTAGATGAGAATCAAGAGCCATTACCAGGTCCCTCGGGTGTCACGCCACCCCTTAGACCTCAGACTCCACTATCCGAAATGCCAGCTAAGCCTACTAGGCCGTTGGAGCACCCTCTGGATGATAGTGACCAAGAATTCTCCTCGGATGAAGACCTCCTTTCTGAGCCTTCTCCGCCAGAAGATAGAAGAAAGTCACCACCGGAGGATCTGTCTTTCTCCAACTTTATTAAAGAAATGTCTCAAACAATTCCTTTCTCTCTCATTTCTGAAGTAGACAGCAGGCAAAAAACCTTGGAGGTGCTTCAATTCGTGGATCCTCCCAAGGAAATTCTTGCTATTCCTGTTCATGAAGTATTACAAGAACTTATGTACAGGATATGGGAACACCCTGGTTCGGTGGCAGCTGTTAATAAGCGGGCGGATGCCACTTATCTAGTACAACCCATCCCAGGGTTCCAAAAAACTCAACTACCACACCAATCAGTGGTGGTTGAGTCGGCTCAAAAGAAAGCCAAAAGATTAAAGCAACACGCCTCCATACCTCCTGGAAAGGATAATAGGTTCTTGGACAATCTTGGCCGGAAGATCTTCCAAGCTGCTATGCTGGTATCTAGGATAAATTCATACCAGCTTTTCATGAATCAATACCAGCGTGACCTATGGAAACAAGTTGAATCCCTGTCTCATCAGTTACCTGACCATCTTCAGGAAGGATTTCAAAACCTCGTACATAAAGGCCTAGAGGCAGGAAAACACGAGGTTCGAGCCACGTATGATTCATTTGAAACAGCATCCAGATTGTCTGCATCCGGAATAACAGCTAGAAGATGGGCCTGGCTCAAATCTTCAGAGCTGAGACCAGAGGTACAGGAGCGCTTGGCGGACCTGCCTTGCTTAGGTGAGAACCTCTTTGGCGATAAGGTCAAGGAGGTGGTGGCCACCATCAAAGACCACACAGAAACCCTCAAACAGCTTTCTCAGCTGCCACAAGAGGTACATCAACCTTCAAGGAGGCCTCCAAGAAGGGAACAAAGAAAGCCATATTACCGCCCTAGGCGGTATTATCCACCAGTAGCCAGGCCCAGACAACAAAGACCTGCTCAACGGTCTCAGCCTCGCCAAAGACCTGCTAGGCCTCAACAACCTCCGCCTGCGGCGTCCACTTCCGGATTTTGAAGTACAACCAGAGGGCATGAGTCATTCCCAAAATCCTTATCCACAAGTACCTGTCGGAGGCCGAGTTGCTCACCATCTTCAAACTTGGACCTCCATCACTACAGACCAATGGGTACTCTCAATCATATCTCAAGGGTACCACTTGGACTTCCTCACTGTGCCAAGACACAATCCCCCTATTCCGTCTTGGACAGTGTCTCATCATTACACAATCCTGCAAGCAGAATTATCCACCCTCCTGACTGCCAGGGCCATCGAAAGAGTTCCCAGGCCTCAGTGGGGCAGAGGATTCTACTCCCGATATTTCCTCATTCCAAAGAAAACCGGGGGTCTACGTCCTATCCTGGACCTCAGAAATCTCAACAAATTTTTAAAGAAGGAAAAATTCAGGATGGTGTCCTTAGGCACCATGCTACCTCTTCTTCAAAAAGGAGATTGGCTCTGCTCTCTGGATCTTCAAGACGCTTACGCTCACATTCCAATTTTTCCACCTCATCGACAGTACCTGCGATTTCTGGTACAAGGTCAACACTTCCAATACAGGGTGCTACCATTCGGCCTTGCATCAGCACCTCGAGTATTCACAAAATGTCTAGCAGTAGCGGTGGCACATCTTCACAAGCAACAAGTGCATGTGTTCCCCTACTTGGACGATTGGCTCATCAAAAGTCATACACAGAGCGGAGCTGTCACTTCTCTCCATCTCACAATAAGATTGCTTCACTCCTTGGGATTTCTCATCAATTACGACAAATCCCATCTCACACCATCTCACCAGTTGCAGTTCATAGGTGCAGATCTCAACACCATCACAGCAAAGGCCTTTCTTCCGAAAGACCGGGCTCAATCGCTCGTTCTCCTAGTACATTCTATTCGCAATCAACATACAGTCACAGCTCATCAGTGCCTCATCCTACTCGGACACATGGCCTCAACAGTTCACGTCACTCCCATGGCCAGATTGACCATGCGACTAATGCAATGGACACTGAAATCTCAATGGATTCAAGCCATTCAGCCACTGTCCACTCACATCCAGATAACACCAGAGCTGAAGTCTTCCCTTCTCTGGTGGACATCACCAATCAACTTGCTCAAAGGCCTACCTTTCCAGCAACCAGTTCCACAAGTGACTTTAACTACAGATGCGTCCACCTTGGGATGGGGAGCGCACATTGCTCATCTGAAAACACAGGGCAAGTGGACAAATCAAGAAGCCTCCTTTCAGATAAATTTCCTGGAGCTTCGAGCTATACGCTATGCTCTATATGCATTCAAGGACTGCCTTTCACACAAGACTGTTCTGATCCAAACGGACAACACAGTAGCCATGTGGTACATCAACAAGCAGGGTGGTACGGGCTCGTACCTCCTTTGTCAGGAAGCAGCTCAAATATGGGACTGGGCCCTAGCACACTCAATTCTACTACGGGCCACCTACCTAGCAGGCATCCACAACACAGTAGCGGATCGCCTCAGCCGTCACTTCCAACCACACGAGTGGTCCCTCGATCCACCGATAGCAACCAAGATATTTCAACGCTGGGGTCAACCAACAATAGATCTCTTTGCGTCACATCTGAACTACAAAGTGAACAATTACTGCTCTCTCCTCTTCCAGCAGAACAGCTTACCAAAGGACGCGTTTGCCCGCCATTGGAACTTAGGCCTGTTATACGCGTATCCACCAATACCGCTCATAACCAAAACACTAGTGAAGCTACAACAGGACAAGGGGTCCATGATACTCATAGCCCCATATTGGCCTCGACAAGTATGGTTTCCCACACTGCTAGATCTCTCGTCAGGGATCCAATTCGCCTGGGAGTAGCTCCCACTCTCATAACTCAGGAACAGGGACAGTTGCGCCATCCCAACCTCCAATCCCTGTCCCTGACAGCATGGATGTTGAAAGCTTGATCTTGCAACCATTCAACCTTTCAACCAATATATCTCAGGTACTAATAGCTGCACGTAAACCGTCCACTAGAAAGAATTATTCATACAAATGGAAAAGGTTTACTTTATGGTGCACTCAGGTTTAGATCCTTTCACTTGCCCCACTACCTCGCTACTAGATTACCTTTACCATCTCTCAGACTCTGGTCTTAAGACGTCATCTGTAAGGGTACACTTAAGTGCAATCTCAGCTTATCATAACAAGCTAGGAGATGCGCCTCTCTCCACACAGCCTCTCGTCAGTAAATTCATGAGAGGCCTAACTCACATTAAACCTCCAGTTCATTCCCCAAGCATTCAATGGGACCTGAACGTAGTTTTAACCAAGCTTAAGCGTTCTCCATTTGAACCCATAAATACCTGTGACCTTAAATTCCTTACTTGGAAAACGGTATTTCTCATAGCCATTACATCAGCTAGAAGGGTCAGTGAACTACAAGCACTAGTAACTTACGAACCCTTCACGAAGTTCCTTCATGACAGAGTAGTCCTCCGTACACATCCAAAATTCCTTCCTAAGGTTGTCACGGAATTTCATTTGAACCAAACCATAGTTTTACCTACATTCTTTCCTAGGCCTCACTCTCACCAGGGAGAGAGAGCCTTACACACTTTGGACTGTAAACGTGCGTTATCTTTCTATTTAAACCGCACTGCAGCCCAAAGAAAATCAAATCAACTGTTTGTGTCCTATGATCCAAACAAACCAGGTAAGGCAGTGGGTAAGCATACTCTGTCAAACTGGCTAGCAGATTGCATACAATTTTGTTATGAAAAAGCAGGCCTTACTCTCCAAGGGCGAGTAAAAGCACATTCAGTCAGAGCAATGTCAACTTCAGTAGCACACCTTCGCTCTGTACCTATTCTGGACATTTGTAAAGCAGCAACATGGAGTTCTCTTCACACCTTTGCAGCTCACTACTGTCTAGACAAAGAAGGAAGACAAGATTCAGCATATGGACAATCCGTCTTAAAGAACTTGTTTCCAGTTTAATCCCAACTCCTTCTACATCCAACCTGCTGTGATTTCGACTGATTCATTTCAATAACAATACCTTACGGTCATTTCAGCACAAAATGAATCAGCCTCTAGCTTGCTAATCACCCATATGTGAGGACTAGCATCCTGCTTGTCCTGGGATAAAGCAATATTGCTTACCTTGTAATAGGTGTTATCCCAGGACAGCAGGATGTAGTCCTCACGAAACCCACCCGCCACCCCGCGGAGTTGGGTCCGATACGTTTTATTATTTTATTTTTGGCTAACGCTATTTGCTACAAACAAAGACTAAAGGGAGACCCCTGTGGCAGGGAATATCATGGCATGCTGGGCATGCTCAGTAGGCACTCTGGTGCCAGTCAAAAGTTTCATAGAAACTTTTACAGAAGTTTTCCGTACATAGGGCTCCATTACTGATGTCCAGGATGTAGTCCTCACATATGGGTATATGTGAGGACTACATCCTGCTGTCCTGGGATAACACCTATTACAAGGTAAGCAATATTGCTATATATATATATATATATATATATATACACATATACACAAGGAACAAAGGGAAGGCATTTAATTAGGAGGACATGGTGTGGAGAGTGTGAAGATTTTTCAGTTTAATTGTGCATTGATTGAAAAAAATACTTTTCTCCATTTGTTTTGAATGTGCTGCTTACTAACGTCATGGAGTGTTCCCTATTCTTTGTATATTTTGAAAGAGTAAATAAATGATTTATATATTTTATTCCACTTATGATTTTATAGATCTCTATCATAGCCCCCATCGGTTGTCTTTTTTTCCAAACTGAACAGCCTCGACTTTAGCTTTTCCTCATAGGAAGCCATTACATTCCCTTTATCATTTGTCTCCCTCCTCTGTACCTTTTCCAATGCAACTGTTATCATTTTTGAGATGTGATGACCAAAACTGCACACACTACTAGGGGTACGACCTCACCATGGAACAATAGAGAGGAATTATTAGGAATGGAGAATGTCATAATGCCTAACATTGTTTGCTTTTTTGACTACTGCTGCACACTGAGCTGAGGATTTCAAAGTATTGTCCACTATGAAATTCGGATCCTTTTCCTGGGTGGTAGCTCCTAATATGGAACCTAATATCGTGTAACTACAGCATGGGTTACTTTTCCCCATGTGCATCACTTTGCACTTGTACATTCAAATTTAATCTCTCATTTGAATACCTAGTCTTCAGTCTTGCAAGGTCTTCCTGCAATTTTTCATAATCCACTTGTTATTTAATGACTTGTAATAATTTTGTATCATCTAACAGATACACACAGAGGCAAACACTCTCTCTGACATGCATACAGAGGCAAACACTCTCAGGGCCTCTCACCTTCAGTCTCCATGGGATGAGCTCCATGGTAGCCTGAGTTACTGCTTCGGCCGCCGTAGGATGGGCTCTGCAGCAGCCCAGCTGGACTTCATTTTTGACCATCGTTTTAGGGGTAGAGTTAGGATATGGCTGTGGCAGGCATTTCCTGTGTGCTGCAAATCCTCCCCCTTTTCAGGAGCAGCATTTGAGGCAGAAGTTGTAAACTTAAAACTGCTACCTATGAGGTGGCTAACTAAGAACAGGGAGGTTCACAGCAGGCTGAGGAGATGGCAGTACAGGCCAGATTTCTCATGTGAGCTGTTGTTTGTGCACCAGAGAGCCGTATGAAGCTCATGAGATGCAGGTTTGCCACCCCAGAAAGAATTGTGGCACATTCAAGAACAGGAAACGAATTACATAAACATTAATGGTGCAAATATTCTGAGTAAAAAGTTGTGGTATTGCCATGCTTAGGAATGGGCCATTTGGGGACATTGCAGAAGCTAGAGGTGAGAACCAAGATGCTCTGTGACAACAAGGAGGTCGATCACAGGGACAAAGCCAGACTCCACCTCATGCTTCAAGGGGTATTATTGGACACAGGCAAATCATTGTAAGGATTAACAGAGATAACGGGAGCATGAATCCCACAATGCGGGCTCAGAAATCCACAATCAGGGACATCCAAGGAGTCCAAAACAGACGCCTTGGAAGTCACAGATTGCTTTGCAAAAAGAGAGAGAATCAAAGAAGGAAAAGAATTTGAGAGAGACAAGTAGCAAGACTAGGGGCTACACAAAATCTGGCAGTCCGGCTACTGAAGGACTTACATGCTGAGTAAACTGTACGGAAATGTAGAGGAGACAACCAAGGAAATAACCAGAGCACAAGAACCCAGTTGTACAGGGACAAGAAGGCTAGTAGCACAAGAAACTCCCAACACCCTTGACTCCCACCACAGACAGATGCAAGCAAGCAACAAGAGAAGAATGGAGAATCGAATGCTGAAAGCCAGTATCCACCAAGAATTGAAAAGTTTGTCCCTTGAAGACACCAGTAGCCATGACACCTGTTGAGAACATAGAGGATAATACAGTCAGAGAAGCTATTAGTGTGGAAATGTCTCCTAACTCAGAACATCCTTAAGCCCTTGATCCAGAAGGGGGGGGGGGGGGAGGGAAAGCAGGAGCTTGAGAATTGAGGGGAGCTGTGGCAGAGTTTGGGTATTGAAAGAGACTGGCAAATTTCTATAACTTTGGGCAAGTGTGTGCCACAAATGCCAGTGATCTCATCAGTCACCAATGTCCAAAACTGCACAGAAGCGGATGTTGTCTCAACCGGGAAGATAGTCTCCTCCCCCATCACCACTACCTCGACCTGTCTCTCCCAAAGCGAATATAGATAAATAAGACTGGCTGCCCTATTGTTAGATTGGCTACCCTTCTGTTTAGAAGCCTGCAGGATGCTCTCGGTGGTGGCAGCCAACTGGACAAAGGAAGAACAGTCTAGTATGGTGATATTTATTAAAATTCTGGGAGGTGTGATATCTGGGTAAACAGACTTAAGGACATCCCCGAGACAGGGAACATTCCTAGCCAGGCACCGGTCAATCATGGAGGGGCTTTGGACCCTCCAGGGGGATCCCACAATTTACTTGAAAACTAAATGGAATCTGCCACAGAACTTAGCAGCTGATTTATCTTTTCTCTGAATGCAAGTCTGAATTGTTCACCAGTTTATGGGGGGAGGGAATACCTCAAGCAGTTTAGCAATTAAGCGTTCAGTTTCTTCAGCTTGATTAGTGGCGTATAATACCAGAATAAACTTAACATTTTTTTTAAATCATGGGTTTAGAAGTATTTTGGCAAAAGTGAAACTAAATTGGCAGTGTTACATTAAAACATTGCATATTGACACAACTTAGTCTGCAGTTGGGTAATTCCCTGAGCAAAAGGAGGCAAATACTTTAGTATAGTAGCCATTCCCATGTGGGTCCAAGGCTTGTGCAAAGACTGGGTGGTCATTTGACAGGGATAGATGCAAAAGGATACATCTGCAACCCTAGGACCTTAAGGACTGAATTGACTGGAGATTTATCTTGCTCCCGGTACTGGTATGGGGATCTCCCGTAGAGCCTCCTGAAGTCTTAGGTCTAATATTTGGCAGTTTAACCTTGGGTCTAACTGTTCTATTTGGGGTATAAGGAGGCCACCTGGCAGAGCCCCTCCAGATGCATCTGTATCAGGAACTGCAAAATTTGGAACTCGGGATAAAGTTTGAAATAACATCTCTCATTAGGGACTGAGGAATCTGACACTAAAAACATCAGTAGCCTTTTTAGTTTCCTGCAGAACCTTTTTCTGTTTTTTCACCAATGCGTTCACCTCATTTTGCAATGACCTAGCCTAGGAGACTGCCTTCTGTTTCTCATCTTCAGCTTTAAACACAGACAGCACCAAAGAGCACTTGTATATAAATGGCATTGACTCTGGACTTTAAAATTTTGGTCTAAATTGAAGGATCCTTTCTCCTTGTTCTGTGCCCCACGTAGAAGGCAATTTACAGTATTTTTTCACATTAATGCTGTGATCACAGGACTTGCAAAATTTGTACAGGGAGTCCCTTTGGACTTCTCTTTTGTTTTCTTAGTTCACATAGACCCCATTTTGTTCTGGTACCATCACACCCACATGAACATCTCTGAAATACACATCAAAACTACCACCACAAAAAGACTTAGGACCCAGTAACCAGTCTGTTACGCAGAAGAGTTGCCAACATCAGTTTGGATTGGAGTCTCAAACCAATTTAACTCCCAAGAGTAGCCTAGTGGTTAGAGCAGTGGACTATGAACCAGGAGACCAGGGTTCAAGTCCCGCTGTCTCTCCTTGTGACCTTGGGCAAGTCACTTTACCCTCCATTGCCTCAGGTACAAACTTAGATTGTAAGCCTTCTGGGGATAGGGAAATACCTACAGTACTTTAATGTAATATTCTTTGAAGTGACAAAAACAGTCTCTCACAACTGAACCCCCCCCCCTCCCAAATCCTGGGGGCTCGCAGCCAGAATGCTAGACAAGAAGATCAACATGAGACCGTTCTGAAAGCAGGACCTAAAGATCACAGAGTGAAGTTTGCCCAAGGAAGGAGAACCTTTAGGCTAAGGCACATACGGGCCGATTCAGTAAAATTTGCGGGAGAGCCGGTGCTCCAGGAGAGCGCCCACTCTCCCGAATCGCACCCAGGGCGTGCGATTCTGTATTTAAATAAGGGCTCCCTATCGCCTCCTTATTGACAGATGCAGTGGCTGTCAGCAGGTTGGATAGCTGATGCTTAATTTTACCGGCGTTGGTTGTTGAACCCACTGAGCCCAGGCCGCGGGCAGATTTTTAATTTTTTTTTTTAAATTTTTTAGGGCCTCTGCACATTTTACTTTCTATATTGCGCGGGACTAACTAATAGGCTCATCAACATGCATTTGCATGTTGCGGGCGCTATTAGTTTTTGGGGGTTGGACACGCGTTTTCCTCGCGCTATTACCCCATACCGTATAAGGGGCAATATTAGCGCGTAGAAAACGCGCGTCTAGATGGGGGCGAACGGTGCGCTCAGCCTGAGCACACTGTACTGAATCGGCCTGATACATGAGAAAAGAAATAACAGGCATCAGTGCTCCTGAAAGAGTGGCCTGTGACCTGTCCAAAATAGGAGCTGTAGTGATCTAGAGGACAGGATAGGGAAGATAGTACAAAACAAGAGGCTGATAAACAGCACGATTATATGCAAAAAAGAGACGTTAACCAATGGTTGTCATTTATTGAGATATCCGAGATGGAGGTGGAATACATGCTAAAAAACATAAACCCAGCCCCACACAAAATCGACTCAATACCAACATTTGAACTTAAGAAATCAGCTAACACAGTCTCCCCTACATTAGCTAAGATCATAAACCTATCCCTAGAGGAAGGAACTATGCCAGATATACTGAAAGGAGCAATTATAAAACCAATCATAAAGAAAAAAAAACAGTGACCCCCTGATCCTGAACTACCACCCAGTATCAAATCTTCCCTTAATAGCTAAACTAATAGAAAAAAACAGTACTGAAACAGCTAGCTGAACACCTAGATAATAACATACTGTATCCATCTCAACATGGATTTCGAAAGCACTACAGCACTGAGACACTACTTCTCTCGCTAACAGATAACATTCTAAGAGGTTTTGATAGCGGTAAACATTACATTCTAATAATGCTAGACTTATCAGCAGCCTTCGGACACAGTAAACCATAAAATACTACTAAATAGACTAGAAGAAATCAGATTATACAGCAAAACAATAAACTGGTTCAGTTCATATCTGTTCCAAGTTCAGATCAACAACACATTATCAGAAAAAATCAATCTCAAAACAGGAGTACCGCAGGGATCAGCCCTGTCTGCAACCCTCTTTAACATATACATGCTGCCCTTATGCCATCTGCTTGCAGGACTAGGAATCATACATTACATTTATGCAGACGATATTCAACTAATTCTACCTATAGAGGACACATTAGAGAAAATGTTAAACCTAGCTAACATGTACCTAGACATTATAAAACTACTAAACCGAATGGAACTTGTGATTAATATTGAAAAAACAGAATTTCTACACTTAGAATGGAAAAATATTGAAATCATCCAACTCCAATAATCCTCAGACAACCAGAAAATTGAACTAGCTGAAAAAGTACGAAACCTTGGGATAATAATGGACCCTGAAATCAATCTAAAACAGCACATATCGCTAAAAGTAAAAGAAGGCTATGCAAAACTCATGGTACTCAGAAAACTAAAACCACTACTAACACTAGCTGATTTCAGAACAGTACTGCAGGCACTAGTTTTCTCCATCATGGACTACTGAAATGCTCTTCTACTAAGACTCCCGAATAGAACATCAAGGCCACTTCAAAACACAGCAGCTAGAATCCTAACCGGAAAAAGGAGGAGGGACCATATAACTGAAACCCTGGCGGAATTACATAGGATACATATTGAACACAGAATTAAATACAAAGCCCTATACACCACACATAAATTAATACATGATGAAAAATCAGACTGGCTAAACACAGCATTACGAGTACATGTCCCACACAGAAACCTTCGATCAGCAAATAAAGCACTCTTAACCATTCCTTCAGTAAAAACAGCAAGACTAACCCAAGTGAGAGAAAGGGCTTTATCTTTAGCAGGCCCCACACTTTGGAACACAATGCCTCTAGAGATCAGATTACAAAGAGAACTCAAAACATTTAAGAAAAGTTTAAAAACATGGCTTTTTAAACAAGCATTTTATAAAGAGACTGGAGAATAGAAAATATACAGGAATAGGCAGAAGAGCACTATTCTAAGAATGTGCAGTAAAATAGTCTATGAACTCTATCACTATAAACATATCACAATAAATATAATTGTAACACTATGAATATGAATTTTACCCATGAACAGTACCTTATAGGTACACCTGGTCACTAAACAATTGATTGTCTTTAACGATTTATTGTAACTGAACCTTTGGCGGCACCTGTTGAATGTACTATATAGTACGCATTTACCTACATTAATTTATGTGCCTACATGTAAACTGTTGCGACGATATAGAAAAGATTTTAAATAAAAATACAGTAAAACATTCTCTCGCCAACAAACGAGTATTGCAGCTAGACAGATTACAAAACAACATACAACTGTTGCCTGACAATCTTGACATGAGGCATACTCGGCTCTTTCGTTATGGGGCAATTTCATCAGTATAATTTTCAACAAGACCATAGGTGTATACATAGCCTGGTTTCCTCAGGTCTGTGTACAACCGGCGCTATCCCTCCTTCACTGATGCTCACTACTATGACCTCAGCTCTGTAAGCAGGCTGGCTCAATTCTTCAAAAGAAAGCCACTTGCCGTCTTGGGAGCCAGTGCCTAACTCCTTTCACTATCCAATCCAAATTACCTACTCATACCCTCTTAAGGAGAATGACATTGCATCTACTCACCTAGTCCACTTGCCAGTCGTGTTTTTACCTCACCATTTTGCCAGTCTCCTGACAGGATACTGACAAGTAGTCTGAGGTGAGACAATGGCTTTTCTAGAGCCAGCAGAGACCTATGGATGGGACTCTGAGAGACCCGGACCACTGATGGAAAAGGTTAGTGAATCAAGTCATGACACCGTAACTTTTAGAGTGCTGTTTAGAGGTTTGTTTATGTAAGTAATTAGCAACATGAACCAGTGAATAGGGTTTTCAAGAAAATTAACTTTTTTTTTTTTGTAAGGCTTTACAAAGAGAGCTGTCGGGGCAGCTGTGCTGCAAGACCTGACTTCAGTTGCATTCGGCATTACTTCCCCTTCAAATTTTTATACTGTACAAAAATGTACATTTATCAGCCTGTGGTTACTCAAATTGGTGTGTGTTGCCTTCGCACCCCTGGCTGTTACATAAACACACCCCTGGCTGATATTCTTTTAATTGGTTAGGGCTGTTTGCAACATGGTCTCTTGCTTAAGATGCTTTATTCCTGGGATAAGCAGCATGGAATGTATGTATCCCTTGGGAATCCTGCCAGGTATTTGTGACATGGAATGGCCACTCTTGTAGACAGGATAATGGGCTTGATGGACCTCTGGTCTGACCCAATTTGGCAAATATTATGTCCTTATGTTTGTTTTCTTCTGATTGGTTTTACCTTAAATCATCTTGGAGGTATACTTTTTCCACATTCGTGCTTAAAACTGATAGGCTTCTACATACTATACCATATTTAAACTCTGTTTTGTCTTTATCCCTAACATCTCTAATCTAATTTTAACTAGTATTTTCAAGTTTATTTCAGTTTAACCTTGCATGTGACTTGCTTATCTGCACATAATAGCTTCCCTTCCTCCATTTTAGTCTCGGTGTGTATCGCTGCAGGTGTGTGCACATTTTATATATAATTTGGTTCTTATCTGAACACCTATGTTCTTTCTAGGACTACATTTGCACAAAGGAGAATGGACTTTTCACTCCTTGGACTGTATGAGAACCCTGGCATATTTCCTAAAAAGGGCTCAACCTCATCAAGCTTCTCAACTGTTAGTGTTCTTTGATACAAATAGATTATTATGAATGGCAGTTGCCAAATAAACTCTGTCCAGCTGGCTAGTTGACTGTATAGCATACTGTTACTTGCCGGCTGGCTTACAAATTTCAGCTGGTTGAGAACCATTGTGACTTTAGCTCATCTCAGGGGTCACGTCTGTTGAAGGCATTTGCAAAGTTGCTACTTGGGCATTTGTTTCACACAGCATGTCCCAAGCAGACTTTGTTCAAGCCTCTGTGGCCTCTTCGCCGAGTTGTCCATTTGATGGAGCAGGGTTTTCTCTAAGTAATTGTTTTGCTATGCAACCCTTAGCTTGGGACTCTCCACGCATTGTGGCTAATTTGTCTGCTTATCAATGGAGAAAACAAATTTTCTTACTTGTAAATGGGGGTTCCCTGTCGACAGGTTGAATTAGCTATACTTAACGCTCCCAATCTCCCTGGATACTAAAGCTTGGGTGCTGGAAGAGACTGCTGGGCTTATGAGCCAGTGTGTGCCTGCAGATATTCTCAGGCATGCTGAGTAAAGTCTTTTACGGAGCTGTGAGAGGAGAGTCTGTGTTGATGTCCTTGTATGCTGTCACAGACGTGTTAAGACTAATTCATCCTGCTGTCTACAGAGGACCGTTTTACAGGTAAGCAAACTTGCTGTGTTTTGTGGTTTTTTCCTCACATTATCACTAGTATCTGCTTCTCTTCCATAGTTCTTCTAGATCTATAAGTAGCATCTGGGCCCAGGCATCATGCTTTGGTGTCCTGTAGAGCAGTGAATAGTGCTGCCTTTGATTTATCATTGTGATTCAGCTTTGTCATGTAACTTTTTTGTATGTTGTACTTATGTATGAAATAAACAAGTTTGGTGAACTACTTGGGCTAATGTTTTCTTTCTCTCTGCCTTTCAGTGTGTGGCTTTGGCTGAGGATTCAGAATGGGAGATAAGCCAATTTGGGAACAGATTGGATCAAGCTTTGTGCAGCATTACTACCAGTTGTTTGATTGTGACAGGACCCTATTAGGAGCAATATATGTAAGTACCCTTTTAAAGAGTGGGACTGGGGTGTCTGTTTCGTAGGAGTATTCTGTGCTGCATTCTTTTCTAGAGTCAAGTTTCAGATTTTGATATACTATTAGACTGGACTGATTTTGTCAGAATACACAAGGAAAGCAACAGTCTCATATCTTCCATGCTGAATTAAAATTTGTACCAAACTCAAAAATAAAGTGCCCGTGAGAATTTTTTTTATGCCCTAATAAATTCTGTATCAAACAGAGATGACTCTCCTATAATATTATAAATGACTTATAATCATGAAATTTGCTAACAACAAAATTTTAAAGGAAGAAGTGGAATGTTTCATAAATTTATTAAGGCATCACTGGATTGTGATGTCTTAAGTGATTTTAATCATGAACTTTCCACCTCCAACCTTTTTTTTTTTGAAATTTTGTTAAGTTTGCAAGTGCGCTTATAAAATCTCAAAGAGATTAATTCCTATGGTTGCATGTCTAAGTTGGATTGATAATACCGACTTATATAAGAAACATTTCAACAAAGTCCACCCGACAAGGCCTTGTTTCTGACCGTACCCAGTCTTTCTTCAGGGGATGTTATGGACTTAGAAAATAGTCGGAATTACTTATCTGAAAACAGTATTACTGCCGACTCTCGCTGGTAATTAATCTGCTTCTTCGGCATCGGTGTGTTAACTTTCACCAGATCCACTGCATTTCGGATATTATATTGACTGGTAAGTTCTTGGATCCAAACCTTTCATCTTACGGATGCCGGACTTGCAAACATCAGCGAGATGCAACACTAATCTCCACTCTTATTAACAGTTCATCCAAATTTTTGCGAGCCGATGATCGCTTCGCTGTTCTTCCGTGTAAGACGCTGAGTTACGTTCTCGGTAACACTCAAAGTTAGCTGAAAATTTTTTAAAGGGCTTCAAAACCACTCCTTCTTCCTCTGATTGACCAATGACTGTGAAAACGTGAATAAACGTTATGACGTATCGCCACTTAGATCAAAGTGCTCCACTCCAGTTCTTCATTAAGACCCTGTGGTGATTGTGTCTTGAGGGTGAATATCCAAAACGCTTCTCTACGATTTAGCATCATAACTCGATCACCCCCTCTAGGTGACTCCTGGATTTGATCGAGTATAGTCCATTTTTGAATGAATGATGTAAACAGTGTGTTACAATGGGAGCTTTGACGTTCTCAGTTGATATTCGGGACTTGTGTTCATTTAATCTAAGACGTATACATCTGGTGGTTCTGCCAATATATACCTGGGAGCATGGACAGATAATGGCATATATTAGGGCATAAAAAAAATTCTCACGGGCACTTTATTTTTGAGTTTGGTATATTATTGTTGCTGCACAAGTGTCCCCAAAAATTTTTTTGAGGTGTATAGATTTTTTGAATTAAAATTTGTAGCATAGGAATAGGGGAGTTAGTTGACCATAATGACTTTCCAGCTCCAGTTAGATGCGATTTCAAAAGACATGTGGCTAAGTATAAAGCTTAGATGTCTTTTGTTTTCAGTGGACAATTGTGAATTTGAATATTTTTAACATTGGATTTTACTGAATGCTCCACTAACAATGGCACAGCATTGCACCTTGAAATCTGAATCTGCTTATTCCATCAATATTAATGTTCTGGGGACCACTGAGATTGATTGAGGCATGAGGGGATGAAAAAGAGAGCAAGTTCCCCCTTCATGGTTTTAACTGGAAGTCAATTTGTCTACATTTTGGTTCTGATAACCACTGTATGAATCATTGATGCAGGAACAGGGAGGGGAAAAGAGTTGCAAATCTTTGAATTCCTAAGCGCATGTGCTTGTGAAGTGGAATTTTGTAGTAGGCTGCATGCCATGTGAATTGCGACATCATTAATTTGACAGGCAATGAGATGGTCTGCTTGTAATATGACTTGCCAGATTATTATTTCTATAGACCAGGGGTTCCCAGTCTTTTTGGGAGCATGGACTCCTTTTTGACCTCCAACAATTTTGTGGATCCGCACATGATTCTTTTTCATATTATCTGCAATTATGTGTAGTATATAGAAAAGTTAATGAAGTAATTGTACGCACACCAGACTCATTCATAATATAAAAACTTATTAAATGCTTACTGATATAAACAGAATACATATAACTACAGAGCACAGAAGTAAATGTGCAAGAATGTACTCATTTTCAGTAATTTATGGAGTGTAACTGCAGGCAGCCACACAGCTGGATCTGGAGTGATGGGGTTGAGGGGAATGGACTGGTGGAGGGAGAGAGAGACTGGTGGGGGATTGATGGGGGGACAGAGAGAACACTGGCAGGGCTGGACTGGGCTGGTGGAAGTGTGAGAGTGACTGGCAGGGGTGGAGTGAGAGAGAGAGACTTGTAGGGATGGACTGGTAGAGTGAGAGGGGATCTGGTTGGGATAGACTGTGGAGCAAAGACAGAGAATGATTGAACAGGAAACCAGAGCTTCATTCATGGCTTGAGTCATTCTCACCAGCTGCTTCCAGAAGTACTTACTGCCTGGGCTACATTTAGGCCAAACACTTGCTGTCTGTGCATAGCAAATTGTGCTGAGTAAACTGTTTACTGTTCCTCTTCCATAGATCATTTCTGTGGAACATATTCAGTGAAAAGACAGTGGGAGTAGAAAATAGGGACGAGGAGAAAAGTGAAAGTATTTTATCTAACGTAGGTTACCTTGAAATCTTCTTCCTCTTCTGCATGACTGGAGTATATAAATGACATTTTCCTGGTATGTTACTTTAAATGGAACTGTCTGGAATCTAATGATTTAACAGTGCTCACAAACCATAATCCACAGACTCTTGCCTGCAGAGTCTGGGCTTCAACCAGCATCATTTGTTTGAGCACATAATTTACCTCATATACTTTTCCAGTTTGTTAAAAACTTCTCATCACTTTATTCCAATAATGCTAATTTTTCACTTAAAATATCTTCCTCTAGTGCAAAAACACTATATACTATGGTTACTCAACTGACCCTTCTTCTCTAATACATTCAAAAAAAGTCTCAACTTATCTCTTAAGCGCTGCTCATTTTCCTATTTTAGTTGTGGTCCTTTTGATGTTGTGGAATCTGATGAAATTTTCTGTTATATTTTAGATTGATGCCTCATGTCTTACATGGGAAGGGCAGCAGTATCAGGGCAAAGCTGCTATTGTCGAGAAGCTATCAGTAAGTATAACACAGTTTGCATTTTTCTATTACACCAGCAGAATTGATTGTGGAAGTGAGAATTGTTGCTGAATAATCACGGGTAAACCAACCCTTATCTCTAGTTCAGACACCCATATTACCAGGTGTCGGCGCTTCTCGGTTGAGTGCCCTGGCAGTCTCCAGCTAGAAACCATATCAACCAATCCGAGTAATCAAGTTAATCAAATTAACCAAATTAATCAAAATTATCCAAACACACACACATCCATAATTGCTTTTCGAGGAGAAAACTGAGGATCAGAGCCTCGTGCATGGGTATATTTCAGGGGTGGGCAATTAATTTTCCCATGGGGCCGCATGAGAAATTGGGATGGTTTTAGAGGGCCGGACTAATATAATTAACTCAGTTCTCAATAGCCCTACTTATGAAAAGACAGCAGTTTACCACCAATGCATGTCCTCTGAGAAAACACAACAAATAAGACCGATACAAACGCTTACATGCTAGCAAAATATCTCATCTCGGTAACAGACACAGAACCGACCTAACATACTCCCAGGATCTGTAGTAATGCACATAAACTAATCCGCACACAGTTACACCTGTATTATGGAATACACTCAAACAGGAGCAACCCTATCTATGAAAAGGCAACACTACAAATATTAAATCAGGTCCTAAAATCCAATACACCTCTTATTATTCTTTTTATTCTTATTATTCTTTTTGTAACGCTGCCTGTTTGACTCTCCTCTCCCCCTCACCACCATCAACCTCGCCCTGGAAACTATCACCGTTTGTACCCGGTTCCCACCACCCCCACCTCCCCCCGCCTCCCCTCCCTCCCCCCCCCCTTAATCATTCTTATGTGCACCTGCCCCTGTCCTACTGTAAATAAGTTTCATATACCAAATATCTCAAATGCACATGCCAACTAACCTTGTATATTGGTTCTTTTTGTAACGCTGCCTGTTTGATTCTCCTCTCCTCTTCTTTGTATATCACCCAGTTAACCCCTCCCCTGTTCATTGTAATTTCCTTTCCTCTCTCAGTTATTTGTAAACCGACATGATGTGTCCTACGAATGCCGGTATAAAAAAGTTTTTAAATAAAGTTTTTAAATAAATAAATAAATAAACATTAGGAAAACAGAACTAGCAAGCACTATAGATCCCCACACAGAAATAATTGTAAAACTATACTAATAAGCAGAATAAATGTTTCAAAACGGCTATGAACAGAATAACATCCAACAATTAAAAACTCATAAAAACTATTAAACATTCTCCAAACACCAATAAAATATTTCAAAAAAGCAGACATCACACAATTAAAATGGCAGTCAAGAAAAATAAACTTAAAGCCACCTTTACTTACCCCCTCCAGCAGCTCTCCTACTCCCCTTCCCTGCAGGCCGTGGCACACACCAGAAGCAGCAGTAGAAGCTAAGCTCTATACTTATGGTCCTCTTCCTTAGTGCCCATGTCTCTCACACACACACACCATACCAGTCATGCCCCCATGACCAGTTTCTGTCTCTCACACACCAATCATCTCCCAAACAGTCTTTGGCACACACACACCAGTCACCTTCCTGAACAGTTTCTCTCATGCCATACACACACAGGCTTCCCACTCCCGTGTTCTACTTACATATATGGTCTTCTCACTCTCATAATCACTTTCTCTGTGTCTCTCTCTCATACACACACTCACCAGTCTCTCACTCCCATGCTTGTTCTCTCCACATGCACAGGCTTCTCATTCCCAAAATCACTTTCTTTCTCTCTCTCACACACACACACACACACACACACACACACACACACACACGTCTCTCACTCCCATGTTCTCTTTCAGATATACAGGCTTCTCCCTCCCATGATGTGTCTCACACACACCCGGGTTTCTCACTCCCATGCTCACTCTTCACATGCACAGGCCTCTCATTCCCATAATCACTTTTTCTCTCTCACACACACACACCAGTCACCTGATCTCACTCATGCATACACACACACACAGGCTTCCCACTCCCAAGTTCTCTTTCAGATATACAGGCTTCTCCCTCCCATGCTGTCTCACACACACCCAGGTTTCTCATTCTCATGCTCACTCTCTTCACATGCACAGGCTTCTCATTCCCATAATCACTTTCTCTCTGTTACACACACACCAGTCTCTCTCATTTCCATGCTCACTCTCCACGTGCACAGGCTTCTCATTCCCTGAATCACATTCTCTCACATTCACACACACCAGTCTTTTTCTCTCTCACACACAGTCACCTTACCAAGCAGTCTCTCTCTCTCATGCATGCACACACACCCAGGTTTCTCACTCCCACAACTCCAGGCTTCTTACGCTCATGCTTTCCCACATACCCAGACTTCTCACTTCCATGCTTTTTCTCTCACACACACACACACACACATCAGTCACCTCCCTGACTAATGTCTCACATTCTCACATACACATCAGTCATCTCCCTGAGCAATCACTTTCATTGTCTCTCACATACACACACACACACACATCAGCTCTCTGACCAGTTTCTCTCACTCACACACATGCTCTCAATCACATGCAGGCTGGCTGCTTCTCACTCTCTCTTACTCACTTCCTCTCCCCCCCCCCCCCCCCCCCCGAGCACAAATGGGAGCTGCAGCCTCCTCCTCCTCCAGCCCCCGCAGGCCAAGAAAGAAGAATCCCATCGGCCGCGGGAGGCTCATGCTGCTGACTCCTTTCTCGATTACCGGCTGCTTTAATTGCTCGGGGACCGACGCTGCAGCCGATGCGGCACGGCTCTTTCTCCTTCCCGCGCACCGCTCCGTGTATCACTTCCTGTTCCGGGTCACGGGAGGGGGGTGCAGGCGCGGGAAGAAGAAAAGGCCAGCCGCGGGTGCCACACTTCTAACACCGCTGCCGTTACCACTGGGCTTGAACGTGCTGACAGCCCAGCGGCAACGGCAGCGGGAGAGACCGGGAGACCGCGGACCGGCAAAAAACTCCCGTGGACCGGTGGTTGGGGACCCCTGAAAAAAGACCACGAAAGGCGGAACTGTGACATACCGGTATGTAGGAAAGAAACTCGAGCGAAGGCACGCTGCCCGATTGGCCGGTGCTGGGCAAGGCTTGCCCAGCACCGGCCAATCGGACAGCGTGCCTTCGCTCGAGTCACTCCCTCCCCCCACCGGACGCTGTAAAAAAAAAAAACAAAACAGTTCATTCTCCGCTCCCTCGCTCCCCGATTGGCCGGCAGCAGTTCATTCTCCGCTCCCTCGCTCCCCGATTGGCCGGCAGCAGTTCATTCTCCGCCCCCTCGCTCCCCGATTGGCCGGCAGCAGTTCATTCTCCGCTCCCTCGCTCCCCGATTGGCCGGCAGCAGTTCATTCTCCGCTCCCTCGCTCCCCGATTGGCCGGCAGCAGTTCATTCTCCGCTCCCTCGCTCCCCGATTGGCCGGCCAATCGGGGAGCGAGGGAGCGGAGAATGAACTGCTGCCTTCCCTCTGCAAGGGAAGGCAGCAGTGCCTCATTCCCCGTCTGCTCTCAGCAGTAGGTGGGCCGGATTCAGCCCGCGGGCCGCCCCTTGCCCAGGTCTGGTATATGTAGTGCTGATGTCAGATGGAAATCTGACTCCGTCTCCATCTGCTATCAGGAGCACACTATACCCATTGGTCCTGAGTCCATCTGTCTACACTAAAGAAAATGAAATTATCAGGTTAGTAATTTCTACATTTTATGGAGAGTCAGCAAACCTCATTTTCCAGACCAAATAAAATGTCAGTTGCTTAGCAGGGAATGCCTCAGGCTGGGATAGGGCAGCCTGAATTAACCGGGGATTCCTAGTGTGCTGTAGTGTATGCTTGCAGAACAAAGACTAGATTAGTGTTAGGGTTGGATAAGGATAGTTTAATGGCACTAATCCCTTAGAGCATTGCTTCTCAACCCAGACCTTGGGGCACATCTAGCCAATCAGGTTTTCAGGATATCCACAATGAATGTACATTAGATTGATGTGCATACAATGGACTGGGTTGAGAAGCACTGCCTTAGAGCAGGGGTTTCCAACTTTTTGGGGAACAAGAACCCCTTTTCAACTTCCAAAAATTTTGCAGGCCCCCACATGCCTCTCTAATTTTTTCATGCAGTTAAATGCCATACAGAAAACTGATTAATACCAAATAGTAATATGCATTCAGTATCACTTGTAATGTATAAAAGTTAATATTTAATAAGGAATGGTTTCTAATAAAGATAATTATATAAAAAAAAGAATGGTTTCCATTGTGTGCTTTCTCCTTCCCTCCCCTTATAGCCCCTTCATGAATGCTACTCCCCACCTCCACCATGGCCCCTTCCCATGTATCTTCTTTCCTGCTCTGCTTCCCTCCATCTACAGACCCTTCCTAAGTGCTCTCCATCTCTAGTCCCTTCTCTGGTTCTGTTTCTCCTGCCTTTCTCCTGTGACCCCCTTACTGAGTGCTCACCCTGCTGCCCTCTCCTCTCCACAAGTGCCTTTCCTCCTGTCCTGCTTGCTCTTATCTAATGGTTTCTCTTCTATCCTTCCTGTGTCTCCTCTGGTCCTCCCTCTCAAGGCCTCTTCCTGAGTGCTTTCCCTTCTGCGCATCTTCCTCCATGGCCCTTTCCCAAGTGCCTTGCCTCTTGTCCTCTTCCCCTTGTAGTTCCTTACCTGGTCCTCTTCCCCTTTCCTCTCTATGTAGCCCCATCCCAAGTGTTCTATTTATTTGGCTTTATTAACCACCTTTTTGAATGAGAAATTCACCCAAGGCGGGGCACAACATATTCAATAGGTAACACATAGGACAATATTTAGAAGACTGTTAATGTTCAAGTTATCCGGCTAAAGTTAGCCAGATAACTTGTCCTAGATATTTAGTGGGTTAAATGTCCCACTGAATATTCCTTATTAAAGTTATCTGGCTACCTGTAGCCAGATAACTTTAAACCAAACAGCCAAATTTTAAATGTCAATTTAGGTCTAAGGTTATCTGGTCAAAAGCTATTTGGTTAAGTGGCGATCCTATAAGAAAAAGCGCAAATCTCTCCATGGGCCCCCCGGCCCGATTTCCGCCCCACTACCACAGATCCCCTCAAACTCCTCTAAATAATAATAAAAAAAAAAAAATTGTTGGCTCCAGGACTCTGCCCCCTCCCATTCTTCCTGGTAAAAACTACGCACCCGGTACCTGAATGTTCATCCTGTTTCGAAATCTGGGATCACAGTGCACAGCGATCCCAGGTATTTCCAGCATTGCTGTAGTAAAAATGCTGGAAGCATAAGCTATTATCATAAACTTATGCATCCAGCACTATTATTTAGGACAATGCTGGAAATACCTGGGATCGTTATGTTCCGTGATTCTGGGTTTCAAAACGGGGTGAACGTTTGGGTACTGGGTGGGTGGGAGGGATTCGGGGTACAGTGGCAGCTTGGGAGGTGCTATGGAGGGTGGCAAGGAGCCAATATAATTTTTTAATTTTTACTGAGGGGGAGGGCTGGGGTCCAAGCTCCAAAATTTGATTTCTTTTTTGCATTTAGAGGAATTTGAGGGGGGGGGGTCCTCCTTGGGCAGCCAGGGGTTTTGCTATTTGGTGGTGGGGTGGGAATCATGCTGGGAAGCCTGTAGAGAAATTTGTGTGTTTTTCTTACAGATTCACCATTAACAGATATCTTTTGAAGATATCCCGGTAAATGTAAGCTTATCCAGCCGCACAAGACTGGATGCCTTTAGACCTGTTCTGAAGCAGGTCTAAAGTCATCTGGCTAACTTAGTCAGGTATAACGGATATTCGGCTAAGTTAGCTGGATTCTCCTAGGACAAGCAGGATGATGGTGACATCGGATGGAGCCTGGCATGGAAAACTTATGTCAAAGTTTCTGCAACTTTGTGCAAATTGAGCATGCCCAGCGTACCTAAACCATGCATCCATGTTGGGGTCTCTCTTAAGTCTCTCTCTTTTTTTTTTTTTTTTTTTCTGCAGAGCTTTTGCCTTGTGGTTAAGTGAGCACTTGGCTTTTCTTCAGGAAATTGCCCTGGAAAAGATTTTCACCGATTTTAGTTTGTGTTTTGCGCATTACATCGATGCCAGGTCCCCCTCTGTTCCCCTTAGATTTCTCAGTCAGGCTTTTTGGCTGTTCGTTAAGTTTCTTTTCACTTCTGTTTTCTCCCCCCCCTCATGTTGGCGGTGCCTCGGTGCCTGCCGGTGTGGCTGCCTGCCATCACGGTCTCTCGGTTTTTCCCCTTTTCGTTTGTCATGGCTTCATCTGGTTTCAGTCTATGCCGTCAGTGACCGAGGACCATGTCCATCATGGATCCTCACAAGGTGTGTCTTCTCTGCCTGGGGGCATCGCATGAAGTCTGGGATTTCCGCTTGTGCGCCCAGATGACCCCTAAGGTACGTTTGCTCTCAACTTGATAAGATGGAGAAACTCTTTGGATTGAGGAAGTCTGTGCCTTTGAGCTTCTGCATTGGTGGCATCTGCATTAATGGACCTTGGAGCCGCACCAATGGATACCGAACCATCAACACTGGTGGGGCCGTCGGTTCTGTTGATGTCGCCAGTGGATAGGGGTGCCAGGGACCGGCCCCTGTCAGTGTCTTCCAGGTCGAAGGCATCAGGTTAGTCATTGACTTCGGCACTGGGGAAAGACCGGGCTGAGCACTGAGGGAGCATTGGCACCGGTCACCTTCGATGCACGGTGCCATGTTCAGAAAGGCACCAGCTCATGCTGCGATGCTACCGAAGTGATCCTGCAGTAAGGAGTGCCCATCCTACATCGATGCTGGGATTCCTCGACTGCCTCCACTAGTCCTGGTGCCAGTCGCTGATCCACCTCTGGGATCCGAGGAGGATCTGGCCACCCCTCCTCCTGCCTCTCAGTTGGGTTTGGCATTGGTAACTTTTGAGGAGGAGTTGGAGCGCAAAGTCCAGCTGGCAATGTAACAGGCATTGCAGGGCATCGAGCTGGTAGCACAGACTGTGCCAATGCCTGCGCTTCCCCTGCTGGAACAGCTCAATGTGCTCATCAGTGTGTTACCGACCCAGTTGGCATCAGATCCCGGGAGACCATCGATGCCCACAGGGGCACCGATGCTCCCCCCCGTGGTGCTTGTTGCCGGTTTCTCCATTGAGGCCGGCAGTCACACCAAGGTCTGTAGCCCCAGGCTCAGCTTTGCCGGCGCCTGTGCCGCCAGTACCCATGCCTCTGTATGAAGGCTGAGCACTTAGGGGCACATACCCTGTGAATTAGTGTGAGGATGAGGCCTCGTATGACCCCTGGGGAGATGACACTACAGAATCCTTCTCTGAGAACTCGAAGTGTCTCCCTTCAGAGTCTTCTCCAGAGGAACGAAGGAGTTCAGTGAAGGACTTGACCTTCGAAGGTTTGTGCGGGCAATGACAGAGGCCATCCCTTTTCAGTTGATGATGGAGGAGGATGCCAGGCATAGGATACTGGAAATCCTCCAGTTCATGGAGACTTCTAAAGAGATTGTGGAAGTCCTGGTGCATGAGACCTTTAAGGAGTTGCTGCTGAGGATTTGGGAACACCCTCACACGATACCTCTTGTAAACAGGAAGGTGGATGGGGTTTACCTTGTCCAACAGGCTACTGGATTCGAGAAGCATCAGCTGTCTCACCAATCGGTGGTGGTCAAATCCGCTCTCAAGAAGGCCAAGCGCGCTCTGACCCATGCCTCTGTGCCCCCAGGAAGGATCACAGAGCAATGGATGCTCTTGGGAAGAAAGTATTCCAGGGGACCCTGCTCATTGCCTCTTACCAGTTCTTCATATGCCAATACTTGCACAGCCTCTGGAAGCAGGAGTAGGAGGTGGCCAAGCAGTTGCCTCAACAGCAGCAAGACACCTTCTTATCGCTGGTGCATCAGGGCCTGGAGTGTGGAAAACACAAGGTTGGTTCAACCTACGATGTTTTCGAGACTGCATCGAGAGTCTCTGCAGAATGGCATGGCTGTAGACCTCCGATCTCCAACCTGAGGTACAAGACAGACTCATTGACTTTCTGTGTACAGGAGAGAATCTCTTCAGAGATAAGATGTGTGATGTGGTGGCCCAGTTGCGGGATCATCATGAGACCCTCCAACATCACCAGCACTTCAGACCCACCCTCCTCAGCCAGAAGGGTCTGCAAGGCAGGGTCAGAGGAAGTCTTTCTACCACCAGAGGAAGTACTATCTTCTGGCCCCTCACTCCCGTTTGCAGAGGATGAGCTCCTGCAGCTGTCCCAGGCAGCAGGGAGCTTCAAAGCCCCAACTGGGACCCCAGCCAATTCCCATGATAGAGTTTGAACTGGATCGTAGGGAGCATAAGCCAACCACCTTTACCTGAGATGTTGGACCTCCTGGTTGGGGGCAGGCTTACGGTTCATTGTGGATTGGTGGCCCAGTATAATCTCGGACCAGTGGGCTCTGTCTGTCGTCCATCAAGGGTACCAAGTGAACCTAATGGGTGTCCTGCCAGATTGTCCTCCGTGCCTATTTTGGAGGTCAATAGTACATCAGGAGGTACTGTTAAGGGAGCTCTCCTCCCTCTTAACAGTCAGAGGGGTTGCACCTGTCCCATCAAGGCAAAGAGGGCAGGATTTCTACTTCCGGTACTTTCTGATTCCAAAGAGAATAGGGGAACTCGTCCCATCCTAGACTTGAGGGCCTTGAGCAAGTTTCTCAAAAAAGAAAAGTTTAAGATGGTTCCCTGGGCACCCTTTTTTCCCCTCCTGAAAAAAGGGGACTAGCTATGCTCTTTCGATTTAAAGTACGCACACACTCACATTGAGATCTTCTCAAATCACAGGAAGAATCTCAGATTTATGGTGGGGAAAACAGCACTTCCACTACAGAGTATTGCTGTTCAGCCTAGCATTGGCCCCACATGTCTTTACAAAATGCCTGGCCATAGTGGGGGTGCACCTCTATAGGCTACGAGTGCATGTTTTCCCTTACTTGGACGATTGGCTGGTCAAGAGCTCCTTTAGGGTGGGGCCAGTCGGTCCATGTGTTTGACTGCCCGGGTGTTGGAGTCACTAGAGTTCATCATCAACTACCCGAAGTCCCACCTCATCCTTTCACCTCGATTGGACTTCATAGGAGGCCTGCTAGACACGGCTTAGGCAGGAGCCTTCCTGCTGCGATCCAGGGCGTTCACTTTGTTGTCCATAGCGGTGGTGATTCAACAGAGCCAGCAGGTTTCAGTTCGGCACGTGTTGAGGCTGTTGGGCCACTTGGCCGCAACTGTTCGTGTTACTCATTTGGCGCGCTTACTCATGCGCAGAGCCCAATGGACCTTGAGATTGCAGAGCTTCTAGGCACCACATCCAAGTCACTCAGTCTCTCCAGGACTCTTTGTCCTGGTGTCTGGTTCTTTCAAATTTGGAATAGGGAATATTTTTCCAAAATCCCCTGACCCAAATTGTCCTAACCACGGATGCATCCACCCTGGGGTAAGGAGCTTATGTAGACAGGCTCTGCACCCAGGACATCTGGTCCGCCCAGGAAGCATTGTGTCAAATCAACTTCCTGGAGCTATGGGCGATCAGGAATGGCTGTTGACTTTCAAAGATCAGCTGTCCAACAAAATTATCCTGATCCAAACAGACAATCAAGTAGCAATGTGGTATGACAACAAGCAGGGAGGCACAGTCATACCTCCTGTGTCAGGAAGCGGTCCAGTTCTGGTCCTGGAGCCTTTCCTATGGGATAGTACTCAGGACCATGTATCTGGTTGGAACGGAGAATGTGATAGTGGACAGACTGAGTCATTCTTTCAGACCCCAAGAGTGGTCTCTGCACCAGGGAGTGGCGAACCAGATTTTCCGCCTCTGGTGAATCCCAGATGTGGACTTGTTTGCATCCCTCTGCAATAGGAAGGTGACTCAGTTCTGCTCCCTGTACAGTTCAGATGGCGAACCACCCTCAGATGCCTTTGCCTACTGTTGGGACAAGGGTCTTCTGTATGTGTATCCTCTGATTTCTTCTGGTGACAAAGACTCCTTTGAAGCTTTGCGAAGACCGAGGGACTATGATCCTCATAGCCCCTCATTGACTGAGACAGATCTGGTTTCCACTCCTTTGGGAGTTGTCAATCTGGAGACTGTTCAGTCTGGGGACTTCCCCAGATCTCATCATGCAATATCAGGGCAGACTGCGGCATCCCAACCTCCAGGCCCTGTCGCTCATAGCTTGGATGTTAAAAGGTTAATTGTGCAATTGCTCGATCTCTCTGAGGATGTCTTGGGTCCTGGTGGCTTCCAGAAAGCCTTCCACTAGAAAGTCCTATGGACTGAAGTGGAGGAGGCCTTAGATCCGTTCTCCTGCCCCACACAATAACTGCTTGACTACCTCCTACACCTATCGGAGGCTGTCTTGAAGGCCAACTCCATTAGAGTTCATCTCAGTGCAATTGGTGCATACTACCAAGGTGTAGATGGTATGCCCATCCCTGTTCAGCCGATAGTTCTACGCTTCATGCAGGGCCTGCTTCAGTTGAAGCCTCCCCTAAGGCCTCCTGCTGTGTCTTAGGACCTGAATGTGGTGTTAGCTCAGCTGATGAAAGCTCCTTTTGAACTGCCATGCTCCTGTGACCTGAAGTACCTGACCTGGAAGGTTAGATTGTTGGTGGCGGTCATTTCAGCATGCCATGGCGAGCTTCAGGCCTTAGTGACTTATCCACCTTATACCAAATGTTACCAAGACAAGGGTGGTCCTGCATTCCTAAGTTCCTGCCTAAGGTGGTGACTGATTTCCATCTTAACCAGTCAATCGTCCTGCCATCACTTTTTCCTAGGCCACATTCGCACCAAGGTGAACGAGCACTGCAATTTGGATTGCAAGAGAGCCTTAGCCTTCTGTCTGGAGTGGACAGAAGCCCATAGACAGACCACCCCAACCTTTTATTTCTTTTGACAGGAATAGGTTGGGAGTTGCCGATGCCAAACAGAAGCTATCCAGTTGGCTAGCAGACTGCATCTCCTTCTGTTATGCCCAAGCAGGACTCCATATTGGGGGTGATGTCAAGGCTTATTCTGTCAGAGCCATGGCAATGTCTGTGGCCCACTTGCAAAGCAGTTCCTGTGGAGATCATCTGCAGGGCTGTGACATGGAGTTCTCGCCACATATTCTCATCTCACTTCTGTCTGGATAGGGATGGCAGACTTGATAATAGGTTCGGCCGGTCTGTCCTTCGGAATCTCTTTGAGGTGTAGAACCCAACTCTCCTTGCCTAGGGCCCATTGTTTGGGTTCAGGCTGTCTCCCCTTCTGTTACCAACAGCATTGTTGTTTTTCCTGTTGGCACCTGGTTGGTGCTTGTTGGTCTCCTTTTTGTGTTCGGGAGTAGCCTGTAGCTAGGGATTCACCCATGTGTGAGGACTACCATCCTGCTTATCCTAGGAGAAAGCAGTGTTGCTTACCTTTAACAGGTGTTCTCCTAGGACAGTAGGATGGTAGTCCTCATGAAACCCACCCGCCACCCCACGGAATTGGGTTTCTCCTGTTTTTATTTTAATCGTAATTCTATGTTACGAGACTGAAGAGGGACCCTTTGTGGACGCGTGGTTTAGGGCATGCTCAGTGTGCACAAAGTTCTAGAAACTTTGACATAAGTTTTCCGTGCCGGGCTCCATCCGATGTCACCTGCTGTCGTAGGAGAACACCAGTTACAGGTAAGCAACTCTGCTTAACTTTGGCACACTACTGAACACCCGCAGAACGCCTCTATTTTTTATTCAGCAAAATTATAGCTGGATAATGACTTATCTGGCAGAATATTGCAAACCCTGCCATTTAGAAGGATTACTTGTGAGTTATCTGTCTAAAAGGCTTTGAATATTGACCTCATACAGTCTGAAGGAGACTTCAGTAAGGACTAAATTTGATGTCCCTCAACAGCAATTAAACTAGGCAAATTGTAGAAGAGGACTAAACTTAAAAAAAAAAAAAAAAAAAAAAAAAAAAATCAACAGGACTAAGAATACAACCCATTTTAGTAAAATCAATACAAGACTAATTAGATAAGAATACAAACATCTCAGCACTGTAATAAGTTAAAGCAGTATTTTCAAGGTACTTATATACCTACAGTATCTGAATGCAATCTGCTTTGAAGTGGCTGAAAGGTGAAAAATAAATCAAGTAAAAAAATAAATAAATAATAATTTCAATAAAACAAGTTGCAGCAACATTCCTTAAGGTGCCAAGCAGTTTATAGCACTCCCTCATCCCTCTTAAGGCCCTTTCCAAATGCCTTTACTTACACCCTCCCTCTTGCCCCTCTCCTTTATGTGACCCTTCTCTTTACTGATCTCACTGTGGTCCCTTCCCTCCAACCCCCACCAAGGCCATACTACTCCCTTACTACAGTTTTTTTTCCCCCTCACTATCAGACCAGCAGGACAGCCAGAGCACATGTGGCAGTGGCTAGAAATGCTCCTCAGTAATCACTCTGCTTTCTGCCACCTCTAGTCATGTGGAGTTGCTGTTGAAGGTGTTTGTGGTAACACACAAACCTCCTCCTCTTAGCGCAACTTCATGTTCCTCGTACTTACAATCAGCTTTACTCTTTCACATCTCCTCTCCATGCCAATTTGGGCTTTTTGAGGCTGTGATCTTCCCCCTTCTTGGTCAGCCCGCTATTTTTCAGTAGTTGGACTTTGGTTGCCTCTCTTCTGGTAGACCTTCTATGATGGTCTCCCAAATCCCAGGTTGAGAACCACTTTCTTAAAGCAATAAAGGCAATATAGTACAGTCAAGATATAAAAAAATACAAGACTATATTCGTGAAAAAAAAACTCATGACAAATTTGAGTGCGCCAGGTTTTGTGCACCCATATTTAATCCCTTGCTACACAGCCTTGCAATGGTGTGACGTTAGAATAATCACAGCCAGTGCTTGTTCTTCAATGTGAAAATCTTTGTATTGGGCTTGCTACTGAGGAAGTTCTGTGATTTCTCTCTGTATCTTTTATCTTGATTAATAGTAATTTTTAATGTGCATGTATTCTCTGGTAATTTAGCACAGCTGCTGCTTGTGCTAGTAAGAAATATGTAACCAGTATGCCAATAACCACTTTTATCAGTATCAATTTTAACTAGCCCACTATTATCAGACCTTGGGATTTTTTTGTACTACAGAGAGATGACTTGCAAACTGGAAATCGATGACATTTTTGTATATGATGGGTACAGCAGCAAAACTATATAAATTGAATCAATTGGGTTTCTCCATCCTGCTGAGTTATTTTCATTGCTTAGGTTTACAGATCTTTGCTACTACACTCCAGTTGTAAAATGTTTGCCTTTGCGGTAAGACCTTATAAAGGTTATAAACAGAGACAGAAGACTAAAAATAATGCAAGGTATAACTATACCGATAAGAAATAACATTAGGTTAATATATATCAGGACTTTTATTATATATCAGGACTTCTAATATTCAGACATTTCATACCAACAATGTCTCTTTAGAATGTGACTATTTAAAATGAGGTATGGGTACAAATGCTTTGGCTCAAACTGAAATATGATATATTTTTTGGAGTGGGAGGAAAATTACAATTTTTATTACACTTTTGTTTCTTTTTGTGTAGAATCTTCCCTTTCAAAAAATCCAGCACAGCATCACAGCACAAGACCACCAACCCACACCTGACAGTTGTATACTCAGTATGGTAGTGGGACAGCTTAAGGTAATATGATATATACTGTCACCCTCCTTCTCTTTAGTGCACAAATTATTGGTATGAATAGGTGAGCTGCCTCGGCTACATCTTTAGCACTTATATGCTAAGTGTGAATTATGTTTGGTTCAAGGAAGCAATAGACTAAATTATTCAGTAATCTAATCAGGTACAAGAATTTTCTCTAAATATGTTGGTTCACCCTGTGACAAGTGGTTTGTGACTGGATGCGCCACTGAGTGGAATGTAATTCAAGAATTTATTGGAAAAGACTATCTTTTCTGTACATGCCTCAAATTCCCACATTATGGCAGCTCCACAACTTCTCGATTCTGGTTTGTTTTTTTTTTTTTTTGTGTCAGCCCAGTCAGACACATTTCACAGGGCTTTGCAATTGCCCATTTTTCCATTGATATTAGCCATTACATGTGGGTGACATCTAGCGACACCAAGCAACCTTGTCTTTCCAAGTTTGTAGAACTTTGTACGCTGTTGACTGTGTGCAGGAGTTGCTTTGTGAGCCTCTTCAATCTTTTTTTTTTCTGAGCTATAGCATGGACATGATCTTGCTCACTCCTCTTTTTCCCATTTGCCCCTATTTCTTCTTGCCTCACTTCTTCGACAGCCCCTCAGCAGTACTTTTCACTACTGCATGAATAAAACGAAAGCAAGAAAAGACCAGTTCTATATGGAACTACAGGTAGGAGAGGATTCTAGAAGCATGTCCAGCAAAATGTCTGTAACTTCCTGTGACTTCAAAAGCTGTTCTTGTGGTCAGATCATGTCTCAGGCTGATGGCCACCAGCTTTACCATTGCCTAGGATCAGATGATGACTAGCTGAATTGCCTACACTATGGTCATAAGTCTTTGTAGGCATTCCAGGGCACCTAAAATTGAAGGCCTATGTCAGGCTTACAGTTGCAGCTAATCGTCATCCTGGAATGTGATGAGGAGCTCCAGTGCCTGTGAGGAAATGAAAGTCCCATTTGCATCGGAAGAAGCAGTGGTGCTTTAGGAGGTGCAGATGACTTATGCTTAAGACTTCTCCCCAGGGCAAAGGAGCATGTTTCATATACCCCCTTCCTCCCCCCCAACGTGCTTCTTCATGATCCAATGTCAAGTAAGGGAAGTTATCTTGTATAAACTCCCAAGCGCCGCAGTGTGGGTTAGCATGTGATGGAGCCCAAGCGCAAGACACAGATTTCATGGCAGGAGCTGAAGCATGCCTCCTTGATGCATTTTGTGTCTGTGTCCAAAGCTTGCCTCATAAATGCGCCCAACGCAAGAAACCTCAACACATTTGCATGGAGCTTTGACTTGTTCAAGGCATGGTGCATTGAAACACCCAAAGCCACCTGGCACATGAAGCAAGGATGTGCCTGAAGCATAAGTCATCAGCACCCTTAAATCACCACTGTTTCTTCTGATGCAAACAGGCCCTGGAGCTCCCTATCACATTTCAAATTCTCTTCCCATCACAGTTGGGAACATTCTAAGGGCAAGAAGCATTCCTCTTCTTCCTCCAGAACTTATCACTCATGTGCTGCTCCTATAGCAATTCTACCTCCATCCGCTTCATTGGAACATCTGCTGTACCTCATTCTGCATGCAAGAGGATATGCACTCTTATGAAGCCTTCATTCAACTTTTTCCTTGCTCCATTAGTTCTACAATACGAAAGGATCATTTTCAGCTTACTTACAGCATTTCTGCCAAGCCAAAATTTCTTGCTGTTTCCCCTTCAATATGTGGTGTTTCACCCACACCCATTTACATTGGTTGTTATCAGTTTTGGACATGTGCTTATTTGTTCTTCTCAATGCAGCTTCTACGAAACAGGGTCCTGTGTTGGGGGACAGAGCTACATTTCCTAGCGGTATCCAGATGGACTCAGTACCCCAGTGGGTTATGTGCTCTTCTGCTAGCAGATGGGAGACTGAGTCAGATTTCAAAGCTGACCTCACTCTAGATATACCCCTGCAAGTAACCTCAGCTCTTCAGTATCTTTCCGTCTCCTAGCAGATGTGGACACTAACCCACGCACTACACAGTGTTAGGAAAATTATAGCAAGAAGACAGAATTACCTTAAAGAAGATCGAGCCTCGCTCTCCTGCGGTGATACCTAAGGGGACCCTCCCCTTAGGTATCAGGAGAATTCCTGAGGTGATCTCTAATATCCCTCAGAGATGTGCCTTGGTCTGGTAGCCAATTCCCGGCGTGGACTTAGCCCCCAGAGTGGCTGAAAGGCAGCGGGTGCAGAACCAAGCGCAGCGGAGAAGGTAATTCCCTCTCCCCCTGCAGCCGGAGACCCTCCGGCACATGATCGGTAAGCGCCGATACCGGGTAAGTAGAAATCTTTAAATTCAAGTCTCCGGTCTCTTCTAGAGCTTGGATTGCCTTACCGATTCCTTCTTCTGGCGAGGTTAAAAAGGGAGCACCGATCGGGTTGAGCGGCCTTGGTTGGGCTAGGCCCCAATCCGGTGCAAGGGTCCACACACGTGGAGACCCTCGGGGGGCGCCATCTTACGTGCAGGGATCGTCGGCGCCATCTTCCCTTCTCGACTGGCGGTACGCGTGGGGCAGGCTGGGCGGCTGATGTGCCTAACTTGCACGAGTCCAATACAGACGTGCACACGGTGGTGCGCACAACTGAACTGAGCGCATCCGTGCACATAACTGCACACAGCCGTGCTTACAACTACACGTTCGCATACACACAGCGACAATGGCACCGGTGCCCAAGAAGGCCAGAAGGCAAACTCTTTGCACAGCCTACCACATAAGAGCCGCGCAGCCTGAACTTGAGTCCTGCCTGTGTCAGCATTGCGAAGAAGCCCAGGGAGAACCAAAGCCTGGTCCCTTACTGTCAAGGGATGGGTCCGGAACTACTACCGAAGATAGCTCCCCGGATCTATGCATCTCCAAGATGGCTTCTCCACAAGAGGGCACCTTTGGGGCCCCTACTCAGACTCCCCCCTGGTGTTAACATTGACCCAGGGACCTTCTCCTGATTAGAATTTTTCTAAGGGCTGCAAGCCTTTGTTCAGGTGCAATCAGCCCCGGCGGTACCCCGGGCTCAAGCCTTGCCGGAAGCACAAGATCTTCCCGGCCCTGCTCGGATGCCTCGAGACATGCCTCGCCTAACCAAGAACTTTCCTGACAGGGACCCATACACCTCAGATGATGATGGTGACTCCCTGGAAGAAGGAGAAATCCCTCCAGGAATGGAACCATACCGAACCATGCTTCGCTTCTTCCACAAGGATGAATTACCAGCCCTTGTTTCCCAAACTCTGAAGACGCTGGGTATTCCAGGCTCGGATCCTATGGTGGAACCAAAGAAGAACTCCATCCTGGTGGTAGCCTCATGCTACTTCCCAGTGATGGAAGCCATCCAGGAACTGATTGACCTGGCGTGGGATGCCCTGGAGACCAGCTTCAAAGGGGGTTGGTTCTTGGAAGCCCTATACCCTTTAGAACCAGTGACCAAGGAACGCCTGCGTTTCCCGAAAGTGGACGCTATGGTCTGTGCCATCTTAAAGCGAACAATGATTACCGTTGAGGGAGGGGCTGCATTGAAGGATACTCAGGATAGACGACTGGAATCCATCCTTAAGCAGGCCTTCGACACAACAGCAATGACACTGCAGATTGCTTCCTGCTGCGCACTGGTGGCACGTTCCTGCTTGCTCCTCTTGAGAGAGGCAAATAACTCTGGAACATATACTGGTGAGTCGATGGAACCTGCAGCAGCTTTCCTGACGGACGCAAGCTCAGACCTGGTGCGTACATCAGCCAGAGGCGTAGCCTCTGTAGTGGCAGCCAGAAGACAACTATGGCTATGGAATTGGTCTGCTGACGCGACATCTAAAGCAAATCTCACAAGAATGTCCTTTAAAGGATCTCTTGTTGGAAGCGAATTGGAGAAGTTAGCCAGTAAATGGGGCGAATCCCCAGTGCCTCGGCTACCGGAAGATAGGAGTAAAAGATCTGTGTCCCTCCCACAGAAGAACCAAGGGCACATCCAAGGTATGGGACTATCTTCAAGTCCTCGGCCTCATGTTCCCTGTACGTACCAGGATCAGTCCAGACAGTGGGTTATGTCCCCCGTCCAGCAGATGGAGTCAGAGCAAACTTCGGAGGGTGCTGGCATATAAGCTGGTGCACCCTCCGGCTATCCTCAGTATCTCTCTGACTCCAGCAGATGTGAGGTTGGGGAACCACGGCTTCCCCTAGTTAGTGGATTCTGTCTCCACATTTGATTTTCTTTCTATTCCTTCAAGTTTGGATCAAGCAGGTTTAAAAAAAAAAAAAAAAAAAAAAAAAAAAATTTCATCTTTCACTCTGGGGGGTTCTTAGGACTCCCTGTCCGGGCTTGCAGCCCTTTTGGGTCAGCTTGCCGTTAGGACTGGAACGGCTCTGTTTCTTTCTCTGTTTCTCCCTTCTTCTGTCCTTCGGGGTAAGTTTTCTTTCTCTGCTGTTCGTTTTTTACTTCGCAGCTGCCTCGGATGGACTGAACAGGTGGATGCTGGTGGTGCCAGCCTCTCCCCTATTTCGCGCCGCGGTCGGTCCCTCCCCCGTCGGCCCTGCGACGTAACATTCCCCAGGGCCGCAGCGGCAGGGAGGTGTCATTCCTCTGCCGCACCTAAGGGGAGGGTTAGCGGAGTTGAGCCCGGGCGGACCGAGCCCGCTCCTCCCGCGGCGCGAGGGTGTTTGGTGTGTGTGCGTGAGGGTGGGCTGTTCCTCAGCTCCCGGACCCAGGCGCCGGTGACCCCCCCCCCCCCCCTTACCTCTCCGGGCTCGTGCCATGCAGTGCGGTCGGTGTTCCTGTGGCGCTCCGGGGCAGAGTGGATCGCGTGATGGCTCCTGTGTGGCATGTCTCCCCGGGGGGGAGACCAGCCTAGCTCCCACGGCCTCCTCGCCGCCATGCCCTGAGCGCCGCGGTTCTCGGGGGATAGCCCCGCCCCCTACTTTGGCGGGAGCGGCGGCCATCTTGGAACTGGAAAGCTGCATCGACGCCGACGCGGAGGACTCTCAACAGGGGTTTTCGCCGCGATTGCCGCCCATTCAGGATCCGGGTCCCTCTTCAGTCACCCCGGGTCCCTTCAGGGAACTTCCTCCGCCGCCCCCCCCCTCGGGTCCTCCCGGTTTTTTCACCTGACTTCGTGGGGCTCATGCATCAAGCATATCTTCAGACCCAGCAGGTGCCAAAGACAGTCCCCCACGCCCGCTAAGGTGCCCCGCCTCGTGGGGGCAATGGGCCACAACCGGGTCCCGTGGGGGAGGGTCCCAGAGTCTCCCTAGCTCTACCACTAAGTGGGGCAGCCACAGTTCCGGACCCAGGATCCGACCAGGTGGCGACGGCAGATGAGGACGCACTCCTAGCGGCGCACCTGGAGTGTGACGACCCACGTGTTTTACATATCTTTCGTAAAGAAGAACGGTCGGACCTCATTCCACACGTCCTCCAGGAATTGGGCCTCGATCCTCCGGTCGAACCGCCGGGGCCCCCGGCACCCTCCGGAGCTTCGGCCAGTACAAAAGAGGACCCTGTCCTAGCAGGACTCCATCCCCTGGCAGCCGGAGGCGTCCCTCCGGGTCGGCAGAGCTATGGATACGCTCTATCCGCTTCCCAGCGACTTCCTGGAGCTCCTTAGGTGCCCAAGGTCAACTCTGCGGTCTCCGCCGTCACAAGGAGAACCACGATTCCGGCCACGGGAAGAACGGCCCTCAGGGATCTACAGGACAGGAAACTGGAAGTCTGTCTCAAGAAGATCTTTGAGGTCTCAGCGCTGGGAGTTCGAGCAGCCATTTGCGGTTCCCTTACGCAGCGAGCGGGGCTCCGGTGGGTGCAGCAGCTCCTCACGTCCCAGCAATTGCCACCAGAGGAGGCAGCTCAAGCGGACCGGCTGGAGGCCGTCATTGCTTATGGAGCCGACGCCCTTCATGACTTGCTACAAGTCCTAGCGAGGACTATGGTCTTCGCGGTTTCCGCCAGGCGCCTGTTGTGGCTCCGGAATTGGTCAGCGGACGCTTCATCCAAATCCAGCCTAGGAGCTCTACCCTTCAAAGGCAGATTTCTCTTTGGCGAGGATCTGGACCAAATCATCCAATCCCTGGGTGAAAATTCGGTGCATCGCCTACCCGAGGACCGTCATCGTCCATATCGTCAGTCTTCTTCCTTTTCCAGGAACCGTTTCCGCTCCCAACGGCGATTTCGGGGATCCAGGCAGCAAGGCCCCAGAAGCTCATCGACGAGGTCACAGTACTGGACGCGGTCCTTTCATGGCCGCAGACCTCCCAGGGACTCTTCAACACAGGGAGCCTCTGGCAAGCCCTCCCAATGATGTCAGGACGGCTCACTCCTCTCTTCCCCGGATCGGAGGGTGCATAGCCTTGTTCTACGAGGAGTGGGCCAACATCACTACGGACCAGTGGGTCCTGGATATTCTAAGGCACGGGCATGCCTTGGATTTGCGGCGGCTTCCCAAAAGCAGGTTCATTTTCTCTACCTGCGGCTCCAGTCCCAAACGCCTGGGCGTCAGGCACACCTTGGACAGGCTCCTCGCCCTGGGAGCTATTTCGCCCGTTCCCCTGAGAGGAGGGCTCGGGACGCTATTCCATCTACTTCGTAGTGCCCAAGAAGGACGGCTCCTTTCGTCCCATCCTGGACCTCAAGGAAGTCAACAAGGTGCTCCGGATACCCCGGTTCCGCATGGAAACCCTTCGCTCAGTCATCGTGGCGGTGCATCAAGGAGAGTTCCTCGCCTCCCTGGATCTCACGGAGGCCTCCCTGCATATCCCCATACTTCCGTCCCATCGCAAGTTCCTACGCTTCAAGATCCTAGGCCAACATTTTCCGTTTCAGGCCCTCCCCTTCGGGTTGGCGACCGCGCCTCGGACTTTCACCATGGTCATGGTGGTAGTGGCAGCGGCACTTCATCGAGAAGGGATCCTGGTACATCCTTATCTGGACGATTGGCTCATCCGGGCAAAGACCTTCTCTCAGGGGCAGAGGGCCGTCGACAGGGTGGTCAGTTTCCTTCAGTCTCTCGGCTGGGTGGTCAACTCCAGCAAGAGCAGCCTACGTCCATCCCAACAATTGGACTTCCTTGGGGCGCGCTTGACACAGCTCAAGGCGTTGCGGGATCACATTCTCCAATTTATGGCTCTCCAGGCGCATACGGCGAGGGATTACCTCCAGATTCTAGGGTCCATGGCCTTTGCGATCAACTTAGTACCGTGGGCCTTCGAGCATCTGAGACTCCTGCAAATGGCTCTACTCTCCCGGTGGAAGCCGGTCTCCCGGGATTACCAGGCGGTGATTACCCTTCCTCTGCCCGCCAGGCACAGCCTGCGCTGGTGGCTGAACCCGAGGAACCTGGCGCCAGGTTGTCCTCTGGAGTCGCTGGACTGGATAGTGGTTACTACCGATGCCAGCCTCACAGGTTGGGGGGCTGTTTGCCACAGACGCTCGGCCCAGGGACAGTGGACAAAGGAACAGTCGACTTGGTCGATCAATCGCCGGGTGACCAGGGCGGTGCGTCTGGCGCTCATGCAGTTCTTGCCTCTGATCCGAGGTCGGGCGGTTCGGGTTCTCTCGGCAACGCGACCACGGTAGCCTACATCAATCGACAAGGGGGCACCAAAAGTCGTCCCATGGCCCTCGAAGCGGCACGGCTGATGGCCTGGGCAGAACGCATCCTCGACCATTTGGCGGCCTCGCACATCGCCGGGGTGGACAACATTCAAGCGGACTTCTTGCGTCGACAAACGTTGGACCCCGTAGAATGGTCTCTCTCCGAGGCGATGTCGCTCATCATGCGGCGCTGGGGGATGCCCTCCATGGACCTCATGGCAACGTCCGTCAACGCAAAGGCTCCTCGCTTCTTCAGTCGAAGACGGGATCACGGCGCAGAAGGGGTGGACGCCCTGGTTCTCCCCTGGCCGACTCAGCTCCTGCTGTACGTCTTCCCTCCGTGGCCACTGGTGGGCGAGATTCTACGAAGAATAGAGAGACACTCAGGAGTGGTAAGCCTGGTGGCTCCGGAATGGTCACGGCGACCATGGTTCGCAGACCTCAACATGGTAGTGGACGGTCCCATTCGGTTCTCTCACCTGTCCCGTCCCCTTCGACAGGGTCCGGTATTTTCGGATCAGGCAGCACACTCCTGTCTCGCGGCCGGGCTTTTGAGCGGCAGAGTCTCCTGAGCAAGGGATACACAGTCGCCGTGGTAGACACCCTTCTCAAAGCCCGCAAAAAACTTAGACGTCGGTAGCTTATGTGCGGGTGTGGAAGGTGTTTGAGGGCTGGTGTTCCGGTCACGGAGCGTCCGCAACGGCGGCCTCACCACAATAGATCCTGGCGTTTCTCCAGGAGGGCCTGGAGGTAGGACTCTCCTACAATTCCCTGCGAGTGCAAGTCTCTGCCTTGGCCTCCCTGGCGTGCACCGCGGGGAACTCGGACCTCTCGTCTCATCCGGACATCTCGAGGTTCTCAAAGGGGTCAAGCATCTCCGGCCGACGGTTCGTCTCCCTTATCCTTCCTGGAACCTCAACCTGGTTCTACGGGCACTCGGAGAACTTCCCTTCGAACCACTACGTCCGGCCTCTCTCAAGGACATCACTCTGAAGACGGTCTTCTTGATGGCCATTGCTTCAGCAAGACGCATCTCTGAGCTGCAGGTGCTCTCTTGTAGGGAACCTTTCATGCGTTTCACTGACTCGGGAGTCTCCATTCGGACCGTCCCGTCGTTTCTCCCCAAGGTAGTCTCCTCGTTTCACTTGAACCAGGCGGTGGAGCTGCCGGCATTTCCGTTGGATGTCCCCAAGTCACTCCGCCGTCTAGATGTAAAGCACATGCTTCTTCACTACCTGGAGGTGACCAACGATTTCCGGTTATCAGACCATCTCTTCGTCCTTTGGTCTGGGAATAAAAAGGGTCTACAGGCGTCAAAGTCCACTATTGCCAGGTGGCTCAAGGAAGTGGTAGTCTCAGCCTACATCAGCGTCGGTAAGGCTCCTCCGGCGGGAATCGTGGCTCATTTCTTGCGAGCCCAGGCTACGTCCTGGTTGAGTCCCAGCACGTCCCTATCCAAGAGATCTGTCGAGCGGCGACTTGGAAGTCCCTTCACACCTTCTCGAAGCACTACCGGTTGCAATTGCCAGTAGGTGAGTCGGGTTCTTTTGGGGACACGGTATTACGAGCAGGGTCTTCCGAGACCCACCCAGTCTAGGGAAGCTTTGGTACATCCCACTGTCTGGACTGATCCTGGTACGTACAGGGAAAAGAAAATTATTCCTTACCTGCTAATTTTCGTTCCTGTAGTACTCAGGATCAGTCCAGACGCCCACCCGGGCTTTGCTCGTTCACGGTTAGACGCCTGCTCGTGGAATCTCTCCTGCTACTGTCCTATGATCTGCCATGTTCGGTTAGTTCATTGTTTTTTTTTGACAGTTCTATTTGCAAGTTGCATTGTTTCTCTGTTATGCTAGATAATCACGAGGGTGCTTGATCCATCCTTTTTCTGTCTGTCAAGTTTATTTCTGTCTTGGCTTTGATATTCTCGATACTGAGGATAGCCGGAGGGTGCACCAGCTTATATGCCAGCACCCTCCGAAGTTTGCTCTGACTCCATCTGCTGGACGGGGGACATAACCCACTGTCTGGACTGATCCTGAGTACTACAGGAACGAAAATTAGCAGGTAAGGAATAATTTTCTTACATCAACCCTGGAGGTCATCCTGTGGACAAGGGTCCATATGCGACCACTCCAGCTCTCCTTGCTGTCACGATGGAACCCATTGTCCCAGGACTACTCAATTCGCCTCCAACTACCAGCAGAAGTAAAGTTCTCAGCTCCAGTGGTGGCTACAGGAAGACCACCTAAGCAGAGGAGTAAACCTATCCCCACCGAACTGGATCTTGCTTGCCACGAATGCGAGCCTGCGAGGGGGGGGGAACCCACTGTCAGGAGCTGACGGCCCAGGGACAGTGGAACAAGGAAGAGGTGGAATGGTCATAAACTGCCTGGAAGCTCGAGCAGTCAGCCTAGCGTGCCTGCGATTCAGCCATAGACTGAGGCAAAGCGATTTGAGTAATGTCAGACAACGCTACAACGGAAGCTTACATCAACCACCAGGGAGGACCAGGAGCCAGCAGATGTCTCTGGAGATAGACCCTCTCATGGCATGGGCGGAGATAAACCTACAAGGGATCTCTGCCTCCCACATCGCAGGAAAAGACAACGGACCCGGGGGAATGGACGCTATTGACCATAGCCTTCCAACTGATAGTAAATCACTGGGGCCTCCCAGCCATGGATCTACTGGCCACCCATCTCAGTGCCCAAGTCCCCAGGTTCTTCAGCCACAGACGAGAGCCACACTCCCAAGGGATCGACGCTCTCGTCCAGACTTGGCCAGAGGAAGATTTACTTGTACGCCTTCCCCCCATGGCCGCTACTGGGCAAGATCATCAGCAAGATAGAACATCACAGGGGACTCGTTCTATTAGTGGCCCCGGATTGGCCAAGACGACCATAGTATGCAGATATGCAAAGACTCCTTGTGGGGAATCCTCTGGGCTTACCTCCACACAGGGACCTTCTCCGGCAGGGCCCGATTCGTCATGAAGATCAGTCTCAATTCTCTTATGGTCTGGTGCTTGAGAGGACTCGTCTGAAGAAGTGTGGTTACTCAAAGGCCGTGATTGACACCCTATTCCGCGCGCGCAAGTTCTCCACATCCCTGTCATACATACAGATTTGGAGAGTATTCGAAGCCTGGTGTGAGGACCGCGGGGTACTCCCACGGATGGTCAAGAACCCCAGGATTCTGGAGTTCTACAGGACGGTATGAAGAAGGGGTTGTTACTCAACTCCCTCAAGGTCCAAGTAGCCGCACTGTCCTGCTTCAGAGCCGAAGTGGACAGTATCCTGCTATCAACTCATCCGGATTTGTCCCGCTTCCTGAAAGGGGTTAAACAACTCCGGCCACCCCTAAAGTGGCCGGTGCCCCTGTGGAATCTCAGTCTAGTATTGAACTTCCTAGCAGGGGCTTCCTTCAGACAAATGCGCAGTCTGTCACTATGCCTCAACATTGAAGAATGTATTCCTGGTTGAAATATGTTCTGCTCATCGCATCTCCGAACTACAGGCACTGTCCTGTCAGGAACCGTTCCTTAGGTTCACTCCTGGAACCATACAGCTGCGCACCGTCCCCTCCTTCCTACCGAAAGTGGTCTCCGATTTTCATTTGAACTAGACCATCCCTGGTGAACATAAAAACTCAGAAGACTCACGCTTTCTTCGCCATCTAAATGTCGGCAGACTCCTGGTGCGATACCCGGAAAGATTGGAACTAGTGCGCAAAATGGATCGCTTGTTCATTCTTCACAGCGGGGAAAAAGCAAGGAGAAGCGGCCTCGCACGCAACCATAGCCCGCTGGATCAAAGAAGTAATCAAGGCAGCCTTCATAGAGGCAGGAAAGCCCTTACCACTACAGGTTAAAGCTCATTCTACGAGGGCACAGGCAGTTTCTTGGGCAGAAACCAAGCTGCTGTCGCCCGCTGAGATCTGTCAGGTGGCAGCGTGGTCCTCCATATACACCTCCAGGTTCTACCGCCTGGATGTTCAGGCCCGAGAAGACGCAGCCTTCACAAGGGCAGTACTAACTGGGCCAGGGGCAGCCTCCCGCCCTGTCCGGGTGTAGCTTTTGTACATCCCACTGGTCCTGAGTCCATCTGGCTACACGCTAGGAAATGGAGAATTTACTTACCTGAGATTTTCGTTTTCCTTAGTATAGACAGATGGATTCAGCATCCCGCCCACGGCTGCCCCAGAGAAGGAGAACCTCGGAAAGCGAACCTCGAGACTAAGCAATTACGGGTAAGCCGCGTCTCCTCCTAGTTCAAGACACCCACAGTTTTTCCGCTGTCGGCGTTAATTGGTTGAGTGCACTGGCGGTCTCTAGTTTTGAAATCAGTTGAACCAGTTCAATCAAGTTTTAATCAAGTTAATTAAGCAAGATATATCCACAATGGCTTTTCGAAGAGAATACTGAAGAGCTGAGGTTACTGCAGGGGTATATCTAGAGTGACTTCAGCTTTGAAATCTGACTCCGTCTCCCATCTGCTAGCAGAAGAGCACATAACCCACTGGTCCTGAGTTCCACATTAAGGAAAACGAAATTATCAGATAGCAAATGTTGCTTACCTGATGTAACAGGTGTTCTCACAGGACAGCAGGATGTTAGTCCTCACAAATGGGTGACATCGAGGATGGAGCCCAACCACGGAAAACTTCTGTCAAAGTTTCAGGAACTTTGACTGGCCCCTACTGGGCATGCCCAGCACGGCACTAACCCTGCAGCCAGCAGGGGTCTCCCTTCAGTCTTGTTTCAAAGCTACAGGCAGTGCCGAAAAATAAAATAAAAACGAACCCAACACCGCGGGGTGGCGGGCGGGTTTCGTAAGGACTAACATCCTGCTGTCCTGTGAGAACACCTGTTACATCAGGTAAGCAACATTTGCTTTCTCACAGGACAAGCAGGATGGTTGTCCTCACAAATGGGTGAGTACCGAGCTGAGGATGTCCGAACCTGCACCAAATGTACCCAACGGCGTGCAACAGGCACAACAACTAGGGTGGAATTTGGGAGAGGTCATCTGCACCCTACCGGGAAGGTGGAAGGGTGTTGGTACATCATGTTGGAAAAAGGTTACGCAAGACAGATTGGCCGAAGATGGAATCCTGTCTTCCAGCTTTGTCCAAACAATAGTGAGCTGCAAATGTATGGAGGGAACTCCAGGTTGCAGCCTTGCAGATGTCAGGAAGCGGCACCGATCGAAGGTGTGCTACTGAAGTCGCCATGGCCCTCACAGAGTGTGCTTTAACACGGTCTTGAAAAGGAATGCCAGCTTGCTGATAGCAGAAGGAGATGCAATCCGCCAACCAGGAGGAAAGAGCCTGCTTACCCACAGGTTGCCCTAACTTGTTAGGATGGAAAGAGACGAATAATTGAGTGCTCTTCCTGTGGGCAACTGTACGGTCTAGATAAAAAGCTAAAGCCCTTTTACAGTCTAGGGTATGCAGAGTCTGTTCCCCGGAGTTGGAGTGGGGCCTGGGAAAGAAGATAGGTAGTATGATGGATTGATTAATATGAAACTCCGAAACTACCTTGGGTAAAAATTTAGGGTGAGTGCGGAGCACCGCCCGGTCCTGCAGGAGTTTAGTGTAAGGCGGATAGGTAACAAGGGCCTGTAATTCACTAACCCTGCGAGCTGAAGTGAAAGCCAAAAGGAATAATACTTTCCTTGTGAGATATTTTAAGTCACAGGAGTAAAGAGGTTTGAAAGGTGGTTTCATAAGGCGACCAAGAACCAGGTTAAGGTCCCAAGATGGGGCCGGAGGACGTAAAGGTGGCTTCAAATGGAGCAATCCTTTAAGAAAACGTGTTACAAGGGGTTGTACTGAAATAGGGACACCCCCGATACCTTTATGGAAGGCGGCTACCGCACTGACATGCATTCTAATGGAAGAGGTCTTTAGACCTGATTCTGATAGATGCCAGAGATAGTCCAAGAATTTAGAGATTGGACAGGAAAGGGGATCAAGGGACTGAGAAGTGCACCATGATGTATACCTTTTCCATTTGTAGGAATAAGATTTTCTTGTGGAAGGCTTTCATGAAGCGATCAGGGCACGAGAAACTGAATCTGAAAGGTTAAATGGCTGAAGGAATAACCTTTCAACATCCATGCCGTCAGGGACAAGGCTTGGAGGTTGGGATGGAGGAGGCATCCGACGTTTTGAGTGATCAGATGCGGGTCCTTTCCCAGAGGAATGTGCCTGCGGATGGAGAGATCCTGGAGTATGGGAAACCACACTTGGCATGGCCAGTGCGGTGCTATCAGGATCATAGTTCCCCTGTCCTGACGCAGCTTCACGAGAGTCTTCGACAGAAGAGGAAGTGGAGGGAATGCATAGAGCAGACCGGTTGTCCACGTGAGGGAGAATGCATCCCTCGGCCGAGAGTGCTGGCTCCGAATGAGAGAGCAGTAATTGTCTACTTTATGGTTCTGAGGGGACGCAAAGAGGTCTATGTGGGGATAACCCCATTTGTGAAACAGAGCGGTCGCTACCAAGGGATTGAGTGACCACTCGTGTGGTTGGAAGACACGGCTCAGCTGGTCTGCCAATACATTGTCTACTCCCGGCAGGTAGGTGGCCCTGAGGTACATGGAGTGGGAGAGGGCTTCTGCCCAAATCTGCGCAGCTTCCTGACACAGAAGGAAGGAGCCTGTGCCTCCCTGCTTGTTTATGTACCACATGGCCACCTGGTTGTCCGTCTGAATTAAGATTGCGTGGTTCGATAGGCAATCCTGAAAAGTCCTGAGAGCATAGCGAATTGCTCGCAGCTCCAGGAAATTTATCTGGTGTTTGGCTTCCTCTAGTGACCAGAATCCTTGAGTTTGTAGATTGTTTACATGGGCTCCCCAACCGATGTTGGAAGCGTCGGTGGTGAGGATTACCTGAGGGTCTGGTGGAAGAAAAGGCAAGCCCTGTAGGAGGTTGAATTGATTTGTCCACCAGGCAAGAGACAGACGGAGTGCATCGGTGATGCGAACAATGGAGGACAGAGGCTGAACAGCTTGGGTCCATTGCAATCTCAGAGTCCATTGCGTGACTCTCATGGCCAGACGGGCCATGGGAGTCACATAAACCGAGGAGGCCATGTGTCCCAGTAGAATGAGGAAGTGGCGAGCTGTAGCTGTAGGTTGAGACTGCAGCTGGCGAGCTAGGGACACAAGGGTTTGAACCCGTGGATGAGGAAGGAAGGCTTTTGCCTGTAAGGTGTCCAAGTCTGCCCCAATGAAGGATAAGGTCTGAGATGGGACTAAGTAGGATTTCTCGTAATTGACAAGAAACCCTAGAGAAAGCAGAGTTTGAATTGTTAGGGTCAGGGAGGACTGAGCAATTTGCTGGGTTGGGGCCCTGATTAACCAATCGTCCAGGTAGGGGTAGACGTGGACACCTTCCTTCCTGAGAAAAGCTGCAACCACCACAAGGCATTTGGTGAAAACTCGTGGTGCGGATGCCAGGCCGAAAGGGAGCACTCGGTATTGGTAGTGATTTCGGCCTACTAAAAAGCGGAGGTATTTGCGATGAGACTGAGCTATCGCAATGTGAGTATAGGCATCTTTTAGGTCTAGAGAGCATAGCCAGTCCCCTCTTTGCAGCAGAGGGAGAAGCGAGCCCAGGGTTACCATCTTGAACTTCTCTTTGTGAAGGTACTTGTTGAGGGCTCGTAAGTCCAGGATTGGTCGAAGTCCTCCTGACTTTTTTGGGATCAGAAAGTACCTGGAGTAGAACCCTAGTCCTTGTGAGGGAGGAACGGGTTCTATAGCGTTTGACTGGAGGAGAAGGGAAACCTCCTGCTCTAGAATAATAGAGTGATCGGTGAGTCTCCACGCCTGCAGGGGTGGGGAGTCCGAAGGGAGAGTCAGGAAGTTGAGGTGGTAACCCTGTGCAATTATCGCTATCACCCATTGATCTGTGGTGATATGCTGCCATTTTTCTAGAAAGTGGCTTAACCGACCTCCTACTGGTATAGTTGGAAGAGGGATTTGGCATCTGCTCTCTAAGTGAAAGTCAAAAACCCGATGCAGGGCCAGGTTGTGGAGCTGTTGCGGGTTTTTGTTTTCGAGACTGACGAGGCTGAGTTTTATGGTAAGGCCTCGCAGGCCTAGACTTGGCTAGTGGGGGATAAAAGTTCCGTGGACGGAAGAATTACTTTTTTGAGTCCTTCTTAAATGGTTGTTTAGAAGGCAAGTCAGAAGGAATAGATGAGAGCTGTTTAAGTGTCTCATTTATTTATTTATTTATTTAAAGTCTCTTTTATACCGATGTTCGTTTGCACATCGCATCGGTTCACAAATAACAAAAACTTTTGGGCGGAGCCCTTACATATAACAGCAGAACATAAATAACTTTTGGGCAGGGCCCTTACATGTAACCAAAAGAATACATTAAACAGGGGGAGGGTAAAAATACTGGTTAGGCGAGGCAGTATTCCAAATAATTAAATGGATACCATCAACTATATACATAAATAGGAGAGTACAAAGTACTGAAGGATTATCTGAAGGATTATCTGAAGGATTATCTCATGATAATCCTTCAGTTCTGCAACAATTTGCTGAATTTGCTCACCAAATAAATTATCCCCTAGACAGGGCAAATCAGAGAGCCTGTCCTGAACTTCCGGGCGAAGGTCAGACGACTTAAGCCAAGCCCAGCGTCTGGCAGAGATGGCCGTAGCAGAAAGTCTAGTGGAAGCATCAAAGATGTCATAAGCTGTTCTTATTTCATGCTTCCCAGCTTCAAACCCTTTTTAGTAGGGACTGAAGCTGTGGCTGGAACTGCTCTGGTAAGGCATCTGAGTACTCCTGCATCTGTTTCAGGATGACCCTATTGTATTGGGTCATATACAATTGATAAGTAGCTATTCTGGAAATTAGCATAGCTCCTTGGTATACTTTCCTACCTATACTATCTAGGAATTTATTTTCCTTAGTAGGAGGTATGGAAGAATGTGGCTTTAATCTTTTAGCTTTCTTTTGAGCTGATTCTACCACAACAGAGTGATGATCTAATTGTGGTTTCTGAAAGCCAGGTGCTGACTGTACAAGATAAGTAGAGTCAGCTTTTTTGTTCACTGGAGCAACAGAACCAGGAGATTCCCAATTCTTTTTTAGAAGGTCCAGAAAAACCTGATGAATTGGAATAGAGGTGATGACTTTAGGGCATCCAAGAATTGGAGCAACTCCATCATCTGGTGCCTGTCATCTTGTTCTGATTGAAGCTGAAAAGGGACCAACTCCGACATGTCCTTCACAAAATTTATGAAAGAGAGGTCCTCAGGGGGAGAACGCTTTCTACTCTCCGCAGGAGAGGGTGGTGAAGGCAAATCATCGGTGTCAGTAGAGGTATCATCACCCCAGGTGTCATAAGGATCAGGCTGCTGACCTGTAGGAACATGAGGGGGCTGTATACCTGAAGGCCCCGGTTGAGGCTCCGAGAGATTCGAAGGAATTACCGGGGGCATCGAGAATTTCCTCGATGGAATCGGTGCTGGTGCCGGCATCGAAGGAATCGGTGCCGGCATCGAAGGAATCGGTGCCGGCATCGAAGGAATCGGTGCCGGCATCGAAAATCTCGGTGGAGCTGATGTGCGTATCGCCCCCGAGGAATGTATCGGTGGCGAGGGACGACAAGGCACCGATGGAACTACCCCCGAAGGGGGAATTCGGTACGGTGTTTCTCCACCTGAATAGAAGGCTGTCGGTGACCCGGGTGTTGCCGGTGGAAGGGCATTCATAAGCGCTTCCATCCGAGCAAGCAGCGGTGCCAGTGCTGCTGGAATCGGGTCGGTGACCGGTTCCACTCTCGGTGCCGGGGTCGGTGCCGAAGGAGTCTGGAACCGTAGCATCGCCTTATCGATGGCCTCCTGGACCAGCTGGTCCAGTTCTACCCGGAGACCTGGGGTAACAAGACCCGGCTCTACGGGAGAGGGAGGCTGAGGCTGAGCCGGAGGGACCACCATCACTGGTGGAATCGCGGCTCTCAAACCCCGGAGGGGTGAGGGTTGCCTCGGTGTCTGCGAGACAGGAGTGGACGGTGCCACTTCTGGTCGAGACTTCTTCGACAGAGGCTTGGACAGCATGGAGGTCGATGACTTCGATTCCTCGATGGTCCGAGACTTATGACGTCGATGGCGATGTTTGTCTTTCTGATCCCCTCGATCTTCGGGGGAAGGGACAGGCGTCGATGGCCGTGAAAACGTCGATGGCGGACGGTCACCGGGAGGCTGTCGATGACGATGGGACTTTGGTGCCGGTTCCGATGACGTCGATGCAATCGATGGCGTCGGAGTATGAGCAAGGAAAAGGAGTCCCATCTTCTCCATTCTAGCTTTGTGACCTTTTGGTGTCATTAAGGCACATTTGGTGCAAGTCAGGACATCATGCTCACTCCCTAAACACAAAACACAGACTCTCTGTGGGTCTGTGATGGACATAGTACGTGTGCAGTCCGGGCACCGACGGAACCCCGACGCCATGGCCATAGGCCAAAAATTTAGCTGCGGGACGGTCTACTGCCAACAGGCCTCGAGGGCCAAATTCGATGGTAGTCGACAAAAACGACGGCAAAAAACTTACCGAAGTACCGCGGAGTAAAAATTGAAGAAGGGAGACCCCTGAGGGGCAATTTTTTCTTCAAGAATAAAGTTGAAGAGAATTCCTGTCAGGAATGTGGTAAGAGCTCCTTAACCGCGTGGCAACTGCTACGCGGAAAAAAGAAGACTGAAGGGAGACCCCTGCTGGCTGCAGGGTTAGTGCCGTGCTGGGCATGCCCAGTAGGGGCCAGTCAAAGTTCCTGAAACTTTGACAGAAGTTTTCCGTGGTTGGGCTCCATCCTCGATGTCACCCATTTGTGAGGACAACCATCCTGCTTGTCCTGTGAGAAACGTAATTTCTCCACTTTAACCTCATGTTAGTTACATATTAATTGTAACTTGGATTAAAAACCTCTTCTTTCCTTTAAATAAATATTACCTTCTTCACTTCATTAGTTTTTTCTGACCGCTAAACCTCTGCAACACACAATTTGCTTTCCTACTTGATACTTTAGTGTGTTTTGCACTCCAATCTGTTTTTTTGTGGTGCTTCATTACCATGGACACCTGTGTCCTGCAGATTATGCACTATGGTTATGGCTTGCATTTCCTCTGAACTCTCCCCCCACTGTTACCACAGAAGGCTTCCTTCTCCACGGATCTCTGTTACCTCAGCTCTGTATCAACTTCGCTTCAGAAATGCTCGATGGAGCTGGTTCCTTCATCACAACTGGACCAGGAGTTCTAGTCCTGATACTCACTTATCACCAGGAAGTCAGGGGAGAGGGAGGCTTGCAGCTGATACTTGACCTACGGTGTCTCAATATATTCTTTCACTGGGAGAAATTCAAGATGAACTATCTTCAAATGATACAATAGCTTGGGAATCACTCGTGTGAGGACTGCTATCCTACTTGTCCTTGAAGAAAGAATTGCTTACCTGAAACAAGTGTTCTCAGAGGACAGCAGGATGTCAGTCTTCATGAAACCCACCCACCTCCCCTTGGAGTTGGTTTTCCATGTATTTAGCTATATGATGGACTGAGGGACTCTGCCTAGGGGCTAGGGTGATAACTACAGCTGCACATGCTCAGTTGGGCATGTTTGAAAGTAATAGAATCTTTGAGATCAAAGTTCTGGGCCAGGCTCCATCTGTCACCTGTGTGTGAGGACTGACATCCTACTGTCCTTGGAGAACACCTGTTGTTACAGGTAAACAACTGTGCTTTATTCCTATACATAGGTAGATCATTTATGATCTCAGCTGCTGTCAACTTTCAGAAGATTATGATTAGCCAAGTACTCTGTGAATGTTTTAACAAATTCCATGAATTGCTCATCAGAAGCAGTATTCTTACAAAGCAGAAACATGTGTTCATATGAAAAAGCATAGTTGTAAACTATTTTTAAAAAGCATGCAACTTTATTTTTATTTTCTAATCATATTTATGAATCTCCTCTTTCCAACAAATGAGGTGATTTACTTAACACAAATTTCCATTTGTACAGTCCAATAAAAAAATCACTGCACTTATTTATTTATAACTTTTTATATACCGAGGTTCAATTAACAAGATTAATTATCACTTCGGTTTACATTACAACCAGCAAAAATAACAGAGACAAAGTCTTGTTTTACAATGAACAGGTCTTGTTTTACAATGAACACTTCAATAATTTACAATGAACACTTCAATACAATGAACACTTCAATAATTTAAAAAGAATACATTAAGGTAAAACATCTGTACAATGTTCTATATTACAGTAAGAAGCAGTACACTAATATACACATACAGTACTAAACAGTGGAAAAAGTACATTTGTTTTTCTGTAACTGAATATTGAATCAGATTTATTCATGTCACATTTATTGCAGGTGTGGGATATTAGAGCTGTGCTGTTATGTATTGTGCAACAGCTTTGAAATGAATAGGATTATCCAATGGCAAGGCAGTGTTGCTATATAACAGGGGTGTCCAACTCTGTCCTCAAGAGCCACAAACAGATTTGCTTTTCAGGATATTCACAATGAATATTTGCATGCACGTCCTCCATTATATCCAAATCTATCTCATGCATGTTCATTATGGATATCCTGAAAACCAAATCTATTTGTGGCTCTTGAGGATTGGAGCTGGCCATACCTGCTATATGACAACACAGTACAGTAGCTCCTTTTACTGCGTTCAGTGCCCTTTTTCTTTTAAATGTTATAAGCCTGGTACATTAACTGTCTTCCTCCACTTCCTGTTAATGATTATTTCTTGACACTGTGTCTGGCGTTTAAGCTGATAATTCTCATTTCTTCTCCTTTTTTTCCCTATTTTGCTTTCAATCCTGCTTAGGCAGATGATGATCAAATTCTAGGCTTCCAGCAAACTTTTCTATTGAAAAGTTTTAACGATGCGTGGGTGTGCACCAATGAGGTCTTCAGGCTAGCCCTCCATAACATCTAATGCTGGACTACCCCTTCTCGTAGGCTGCCAGCTCTAGTCTTGCTGAGTAAGATGTGCTCCAAGATGTGTGTGCTGTCATATGAGGTTATTACAGTGCAACTTGTGTATTGCAGACACTGAAAGGATCAGGTATCCTTATGTCAAAGCGCCATTATAAAGAAGGATGTCTGTCTGTGAAATTAGATATTTACTTACATTGGAGAATTGGTCCTTTTTAATTTTCACACTGAAAAAAGGACATTAATGGTGTTGCAGATATGTATAAGAAGCAGCACCAGAAAATAAAGCAATCTATATATAAGATATTCATTCTTGCTAAAATGGAAGCAATGTAGGTTTGTCAACACCGATCCCTGAAGAGCTGATCAGTCTGGTAGATTTTACTTTCATTTGTTGACACATTCAAAACTTAATGTTACTATTTGATTCTCAACTATTTTTTTTAAACCGCACTTGAATGCGGTCTTAAAAATCAGCATTTTTTTAAAACTTAGAATAATACTGCAGCACATTCTGCTTAAGAGTAACTTTTGCATGGTTGTTCAGGCTTATATCTTAATTATGGATTATTGCAATTGCTTTTATGTATGCTGGCCAAAATATTCACTTAAGACCTTATAGCTTCTACAAAATGCTGCAGCACGATAAATTTTTTTTTTCCTGTTAAGGATTTTAGTACTCTGTCTTAAAACAATGTTGCCTAATGTGCTGTGGTGTTTATAAGATACTTACCCTTGTTTATAAAGTTCTTTAGGGGGAAGGTCTCATCTATCTTGCAGCTCAGCTTGTTAAATATATCACATCTCGGTCACACTGTTGCTGAGAAAGTCAGCTATTGAATGTTCCTACCTTTTTAAAGAACTTCATCTTCAAGTTACCCACCATGTTTTTTCAATAGCAGGGACAATTCTGTGGAATAGTATGCTTCATGATGTCCCCTACCATTGAGAAGATGCATTTGCTGGGCATGCAGGTTGGTAGGCAGAAAAGATAATGCTGAGCCAACTTAGCCAGGTCTGGCCAGATTGTAGACTTGTGTGCTCCAGCGAATCTGTGTCCATGTCCTTGATGGGCTCTGTTAAATGGTGTCACAGAAATTTCTACTGGGGTCTCCTTTACTGGGGTGGGGTGAAAATGTCTCTTGCCAGCTGATTTAGCTGTGGCCTGTGTTAGGAAATGTGACATGGCTTTGGTATATTGAAGTAGGGGAGGAAGTGGTAGGTAACAGGGTGCTTCTCATGTTCACACTACTTTTTGGGGTTGCTATTCTTTCTTTCGCTGCATCTCTATTGTGCTCTGGCATTCCTATTCTTGCACACTAGCTGCCAGTATCTCGTCCATGTATGTGATATGCTGGAATTTGAAGTTGAGACTCCCTTTGACCAGTGGATGGCAAACTGTGTGGCAAGCATGTAAGTATTGTTTTCTATCAGCTGTTTGTCTCACTTGCACCTGTTGCTGCAAAGAATCCACAAACTGCAACACCTCTGCTTCCATTTCTTCTTGCTCACATAAACTCACTCTAACTTTTCCTCCAAAATATTTACTATGGGGATGATCCTACCCATTATGGTGCTTCTGGAACACTGATTCTCCATGGAATCCTTTGAAAAGCTTCAAGATTTGTATCAGCTACTTCATCTCTACCCAATCATTATGCCCAGAGGGCAGTCTACATCTATTTCTGTTTCCAGGTCATGAAAGGGTGTCTGCTCCAATATCCTCTGCAGCATCAGGTAGGTGGAATTCCAGTGGGTGCCAACATTTTGAATCAGACATTTGAGGCACCTTCAATTCTTTCTGCTTTTCACAGAGAAGCTACCCACCTACCCATCACACTTTGATGAAAATACCTCTATTTTCTTGCATCTTTCTATCAGGTCCTTCGGGGTGGAATCTTATTCCTTGGGCCCCTACCCCACGGCATCTCTCACTGCCAGGTGCAGTAAGTGTGCAACACAACAAATCTCCTGAAAGCCCCTATTTTCCCACTGCCCTTATCATATTTGCACCATTGTCTATTGCAAAACAACCTGCATGAAGACTCCTACCTCTATGGTCTAGTTGCAAACCCTCCAGCATCTTTCTTATGGCTGAAAAGATATTGCATAAGGTATGATTATCCTGCACCTGGATATGAGACACAGCCCACCTGCACCCTGATGCTTGATCCCCACTAAAGCTGCTGCCTGCCCCTGCCTCAGCCAGTGTGCATTGAGGAGAGGTAGGCATGTGTAATATTTGCGCTGGTCCAGATGTTGCTGGTGAAATGCATATTACTCCCGCCTTAGCCAGCTGCGCTGGCTAAGGCGGGAGTAATATGCCTACCCTGCCCTACCCCACCTTAGCCAGCTGTGCTGGCTAAGGTGGGGTAGGCAGGGTGGGGATAACTTGCCTACTAAATGTAGTCCTGGAAGCCATGCTATAATTGAGGGCTAATAAGTGCAGGAGATGCATAAAGCCCAAGTTCTCCATTATTTGCATGGACTGATTAGCCAGGCAATCATTTTCCCAGTTCACTTCCTTACTACTTTTGATGCCGCCTGCCTCTTTCTTTGGACAGTTCAACAAAACACCCCATTTCCTCTGAGGGGTTGCTGTTAGCCTGCCACCTGACTGGTGGAAAGGGCCATGGGATCAGCTTGGGGAAAAGTTTTCTCCTTTTCAACCCCTTTCCTATGGCTTTTGCTATGAGTGGCAGAGGGAGTTCCCAGTCTAGTACTGCCACCCTCCCCGATGCCAATTTTAGCAGGTGCTGCAAGTGATATTGCATACCAGCATTTGCCAGATGCCTCAGTACCTTCCTTTGACTGGCCGTTACAGCAGTGAATATACTGAGGAAAATACATATCCTCCCTCACTTTAAAAAGATTCCAGACCAGGAGTGACTTAAACAATCTCTTCTCTGCATCCTTGGGTCTAATGCAGGCACTGGAGCTGAGGTTGAGGTAGGACTGTGAGGAAAAAGGCTAGAGACATCGCTCACACTCCACTCACACTGTCTGTTCTTCCTGATGATTTCTCTCAACATAGACAATATTGACAATGTCCCCTATCATTTCAGTGGAGATTAAGATGCTATTGACTTAGACCTCCTAAATTTTCTTCAGCTCCTATTCTAAAATATCTTCTAATTCAGGGAATCCCAGACAAGATTCTTTTTCAGAATCCATTGAAAATATTCTCTATTACCTCAGAAATCATAGAGGAGTATGCTGCTGGCTTTGGATACTGCACGTCTGCTACCCTGTGTTTGCCCCCGCTAACACTGGACTCCAGTGCTAGCCTGCCTTTTGTTCGTGCTTCGAAACAAAAGGGAGAGGGACAGGTGATGGTGGCACATTCTTTCCCAGTTTAAATTTTTATGGCATGAGCTGGCTTCTTCCACTCTTGGCTTTCAATGGCTTAAAAAGGGTCTATTTTTAAGTTTAGGAGTAGAACTCCCTTTTTTTTTTCCTCACTGTTACTAGTACTGCTTGTGTTTCTCAGAGGCTGGGCTGCCTGTGCAGCAAAAACCAATCCTCTACCCCTGCCATTCCCTCCTCTTTCTTTTCCCCGCAGTAATAGTGGGTAGGAAAATTGGTGATTTTGTCATAGAATACACAACGCACTTATTTATAAGTATAGAAGTTTTATTTATAAGAGTAAGCAATAGAAGCATACAAGATTAAAATTTGCATTATTTATTTTTATTTTTATTTATTTGTGTTTTTCTATACCGGCATTCACGGAAGTTCGTATCATGTCGGTTTACATAAAACAAGGGGTGAGCAATACATTATAACGTACATAGCTAAAACGTAAGAGTATACATTACAAAAGTATAACAAGTGCATAGAAGAAAAAGTTACAATAAAACAGGGGTTATTCTAACTGGGATTAGAGTTAGAGGAGAGATAAAAAGTTTAACAAGAAGTAAAACATTGTAGTGATTGGTTGGTATTGTCTGTTTCAGTTTAATAGAAGAATAAAGAATATATATACAAAGATGATACTTCTCACAGTTTCCAATGTGAGTCATATCTTTGGAAAGATGCAAGCACAACGTTGGAAAACCAGGAACAGTTCAGGAGGCATTTCATTAACCACTGTAATGTTCAAAAGCTTTTCCTCTGATCTTTCTATGATTTCAGTTAGCTTGAAGTTGGTTTTTTTTATATTGATTCTGCTGACCTTTGTCCTGGTTTCAGTTTTTCTCTGGGCTACTCCCATATGTGTTTGAGGCCCTAACTGTCTGTCTTTATCACATCAGCAAACATTTAGGTGTGGTCAAGTGGCTACTGTCCTGTTTTCCCTGATATCTGCACAGTTAACCTCCTGAGTAACTGCTCTTTATTATATCTGATCTCATGACTTGTTACAAACAGGCTAAGAAAAGTGGCATTTATTTTCAGAACTTACAGGCTTTTTCTCACAGGACAAGCAGGATGGTTGTCCTCACAAATGGGTGACATCGAGGATGGAGCCCACCACGGAAAACTTCTGTCAAAGTTTAATAGAACTTTGACTGGCCCCTACTGGGCATGCCCAGCAAGGCACTGACCCTGCAGCCAGCAGGGGTCTCCCTTCAGTCTTCTTTTTTCCGCGCAGCAGTTGCCACGCGGTGAAAGGAGCTCTCTAACCACGTTCCTGACAGGAATTTGGAAATTAATTTCCTAAGAAAATTTGCCCCTCAGGGGTCTCCCTTCGACAAATTTTTTAGTCATCTTACGGAACCCGGTAAGTTTTTTGCCTTCTTCCATCGACTGCCGTCGAATTTGGCCCTCGAGGCCTGTTGGCACTTACCGATCCCCAGCCTAAATTTTGGCTTCCAGCCATGGCAACGGGGTTCCGTCGTTGTCCGGATTGTACCCGGACTATGTCCATCACAGACCCTCACAGGGTTTGTGTAATGTGTTTGGGTAGTGAGCATGATGTCCTGACTTGCACCAAATGTGCCTTAATGACACCCAATGGTCGCAAAGCCAGGATGGAGAAGATGGGGCTCCTCTTCCATGCACCCACCCCAACACCATCGATAGCATCGACGTCATCGGAACCGGCACCGTCGAAGTTGTACCATCATCGTCAACCCTCCGGTGACCGTCCGCCATCGATCGCTTCTCGGCCGTCGACTCCTGTCCCTTCCCCGGATGGGCGAGGGGATCGGAAGGAAAAGCACCGCCATCGACGGCACAAGTCTCGGCCTGTCGAGGATCCACAGCCATCGACCTCTGCTCACGCCGAGCCACCGACGAAGAAGCCGCGAACAGACCGGACGCCCTCCACGTCTCGTTCGCCGGCATCGAGGAAACCCTCACCCTCTCGGGGTGTGGGGGCCGTGATCCCACCGGTTACGGTGGTCCCTCCGGCCCTGCCTCAGCCTCCCTCTCCCGTCGAGCCGGGTATGGTTACCCCTGGTCTCCGGGCAGAACTGGACCAGCTGGTCCAGGAGGCCATCGAGAAAGCGATGAAGAAATTTCAACCTCCATCGGTACAGTCTCCGGCACCGGTTCCAGTGCCGCCCCCGGCACCGACGCCGGCACCGGCTTCGCCACCGAGGAGAGAACCGACCACCGAGCCGTTGATACAAGCGCTAGCACCGCTACTGAGCCGCATGGAGGCACTCATGACGGCCCTTCCATCGGTGATTCCAGTGCCATCGACAACACCACCGTCTCCGACTGGTTTCTTATCGGCAGGAGAAACACCGTTTCGAATTCCCCCTTCCGGGGTAGTTCCATCGGTACCTTCTGGTATATCTCCACCGATTTATCCTTCGGCTCCATCGATTCCGCGCCAGGCACCGATTCCATCGGCAGCACCGAAGCCATCAATGCCATTTCTGGTTCCACCTACCGCACCGATTCCACCTCGGTTTCCATCGATGCCTTCAGAGCCTCAGCCAGGTCCATCAGGGCTACAAACCCCACATGATCCCTACGATACCTGGGGTGATGATGATGATACCTCTTCTGACACAGATTTGCCTTCGCCACCATCTCCTACAGAGAGTAGAAAAAGATCTCCTCCTGAGGATCTCTCTTTCATTAATTTTGTGAAAGAGATGTCAGAAGTTGTACCTTTTCAACTACAATCTGAAGCTGATGACAGACACCAGATGATGGAACTACTTCAATTTCTGGATGCTCCAAAAATCATCGCTTCCATCCCTATACACCAGGTGTTTTTGGATCTGCTCAAGAAAAACTGGGAATCTCCTTCATCGGTGTCACCAATTAACAAGAAAGCTGACTCCACATACCTTGTCCAGTCAGCACCAGGTTTCCAAAAACCTCAACTGGATCATCGTTCTGTTGTGGTTGAGTCCGCGCAGAAGAAGGCCAAGCGTCTTAAGCCGCACTCTTCTACCCCACCTACCAGGGACAACAAGTTCCTGGATAGTGTGGGACGGAAAGTGTATCATGGAGCTATGTTGATTTCACGCATAGCTTCATATCAACTTTACATGACTCAATACAACAGAGCCATCCTTAAGCAGATGCAAGACTATGCTGACACGTTGCCGGACCAATACCAACCGCAGCTTCAAGCCCTTCTTCACAAGGGATTTGAGGCAGGGAAGCACGAGATTAGGACTGCCTACGACATTTTCGATGCTTCCACGAAGGTTTCAGCCACAGCCATCTCAGCCAGACGTTGGGCTTGGTTAAAGTCATCCAACCTTCGCCCAGAGGTCCAAGATCGTCTTGCTGATTTGCCCTGCTTAGGCGACAATTTGTTTGGAGAGCAAATTCAACAGATTGTGGCGGAGTTAAAAGACCACCATGAGACGTTGAAACAACTCTCATCTGTCCCACCTGAGGTGACCTCCAAGCAACCGCAAAAGAAGGACTCTAAGAAGTCGTTCTTTCGACCACGCCGCTACTACCCTCCGTCAACTAGGGCTCGTCCTGCACGGTCCTCTAACAGGCCTCAGCCTCGTCAGCCGAGAAAGCAAAGACCTACTGTAGCCCCACCTCCTGGGCCTGCGGAGGGCCTTTGACTTCCCTGTATTGAGCACATGCCAACTCCCTCTTCCACACATCCCTGTGGGAGGTCGGCTGTACCACTTCTTACCCCGTTGGAAACAGATTACCTCAGATCAGTGGGTGCTAGCAATTATTGCACAGGGTTACCACCTCAACTTCACAACACTTCCGCCAGACTCCCCGCCCCTTCAGGCATGGAGTCTAACCAGCCATTTGACTCAATTACATCAAGAAGTATCCCTTCTTCTACAATCAAATGCTATAGAACCCGTCCCTCCTTGTCAACAAGGGAAAGGATTCTATTCCAGATACTTCCTAATACCAAAGAAATCAGGGGGGTTACGTCCAATTCTGGACCTTCGGGCCCTCAACAAGTATCTGCAAAAAGAGAAGTTCAAGATGGTAACCCTGGGCGCCTTGCTCCCTCTGTTGCAAAAGGGGGATTGGCTGTGCTCTCTCGACCTCAAGGACGCTTATACCCACATTGCGATAACACAATCTCATCGCAAGTATCTGCGTTTTCTGATAGGCCACGATCATTATCAATACCGAGTACTACCTTTCGGGCTGGCATCTGCTCCACGAGTCTTTACCAAATGTCTCGTAGTAGTAGCAGCATTCCTCAGGAAGGAAGGTGTCCACGTCTACCCCTATCTGGACGATTGGCTAATCAGGGCCTCCACCCCTCAAATTGCGCAATCCTCCTTAAAGTTGACAATTCACACACTCCTCTCCTTAGGGTTTCTTGTCAATTACGAGAAATCTTGCTTGGTCCCATCTCAAACCTTATCCTTCATTGGAGCAGACTTGGACACCTTACAGGCAAAAGCCTTCCTTCCACTTCAACGAGTCCAAACTCTCATGTCTCTAGCTCGCCAGCTCCAGTCTCAACACACTGCCACAGCTCGCCAATTCCTCATCCTCCTAGGACACATGGCATCCTCGGTTCAAGTTACTCCCTTGACCCGACTAGCCATGAGAGTAACGCAATGGACTCTGCGACACCAATGGCTTCAAGCTTTCCAGCCTCTGTCCTACATCATCACAGTTACACAAGCGCTACGCCTGTCTTTAATCTGGTGGACGACTCAAGTCAATCTCCTTCAGGGCTTACCCTTTCTCCTCCCAGATCCACAGGTAATCCTAACCACCGATGCTTCCCACATCGGTTGGGGGGCCCATGTGGACGAATTACAAACCCAAGGGTTGTGGTCGCCAGAGGAAGCCGAACACCAGATAAATTTCTTGGAACTTCGAGCAATTCGCTACGCGCTCAGAACTTTCAAAGATCATCTATCAGATCAGATAATCTTAATCCAGACAGAAAACCAAGTGGCCATGTGGTACATAAACAAGCAGGGAGGCACAGGCTCCTTCCTTCTGTGTCAGGAAGTTGCGCAGATTTGGGCAGAAGCCCTCTCCCATTCCATGTACCTCAAGGCCACTTACTTGCCGGGAGTAGACAATGTCTTGGCAGACCAGCTGAGCCGTGTCTTCAAGCCACACGAGTGGTCACTCGATCCTCTGGTAGTGACCTCTCTGTTTCAAAAGTGGGGTTTTCCCCGCATAGACCTCTTTGCGTCCCCTCAGAACCACAAAGTGGACAATTATTGCTCTCTCATTCGGAGCCAACACTCTCAGCCGAGGGATGCCTTCTCCCTCAAGTGGACGACAGGTCTGCTTTATGCATTCCCTCCACTTCCTCTTCTGTCAAGGACTCTCGTGAAGCTACGCCAGGACAGGGGAACCATGATCCTGATAGCTCCCCACTGGCCACGCCAAGTGTGGTTTCCCATACTCCAGGATCTCTCCATCCGCAGGCACATCCCTCTGGGAACGGATCCGCATCTGCTCACTCAAAACGACGGATGCCTCCTCCATCCCAACCTCCAAGCCTTGTCCCTGACGGCATGGATGTTGAAAGGTTAGTCCTTCAGCCTTTTAACCTTTCGGATTCGGTTTCTCGTGTCCTGATAGCTTCACGAAAGCCCTCCACCAGAAGATCCTATTCATATAAATGGAAAAGGTACACATCATGGTGCACTTCTCAGTCCCTTGATCCCCTTTCCTGTCCAATCTCTAAGTTCTTGGACTATTTATGGCACCTATCAGAATCCGGTCTAAAGACCTCTTCCATTAGGATGCATGTCAGTGCGGTAGCCGCCTTCCATAAAGGTATAGCAGGTGTCCCTATTTCAGTACAACCCCTGGTGACACGCTTTCTTAAAGGCTTGCTCCATCTGAAGCCACCCTTACGTCCTCCGGCCCCATCTTGGGACCTTAATCTGGTTCTTGGTCGTCTAATGAAACCACCTTTCGAACCTCTGCACTCCTGTGAATTGAAGTATCTCACATGGAAAGTATTATTCCTATTGGCTATCACTTCAGCTCGCAGGGTTAGTGAGTTACAGGTCTTAGTCACCTATCCGCCTTACACTAAACTCCTGCAAGACAGGGCGGTGCTCCGCACTCACCCTAAATTTTTACCTAAGGTAGTTTCTGCATTTCATATCAATCAATCCATCATACTACCTATCTTTTTTCCCAGGCCCCATTCCAACTCTGGGGAACAGACTCTGCATACCCTAGACTGTAAACGAGCTCTAGCGTTTTATCTAGACCGTACAGTTGCTCACAGGAAGAGCACTCAATTGTTTGTCTCCTTCCATTCTAACAAGTTGGGACAACCTGTGGGTAAGCAGGCTCTTTCCTCCTGGTTGGCGGACTGCATTTCTTTTTGCTATCAACAAGCTGGCATTCCTTTTCAAGACCGTGTAAAAGCACACTCTGTGAGGGCCATGGCGACTTCAGTAGCACACCTTCGATCGGTGCCGCTTCCTGACATCTGCAGGGCTGCAACCTGGAGTTCTCTCCATACCTTTGCAGCCCACTATTGTTTGGACAAAGCTGGAAGACAGGACTCCATCTTTGGCCAATCTGTCTTGCGTAACCTTTTTCCAACTTGATGTACCAACACCCTTCCACCTTCCCAGTAGGGTGCGGATGCCCTTTCCCAAATTCCACCCCAGTTGTTGTGCCTGTTGCACGTCGTTGGGTGCATTTGGTGCAAGCCAGGACATCCTCAGCTCGGTACTCACCCATTTGTGAGGACAACCATCCTGCTTGTCCTGTGAGAAAGCAAATGTTGCTTACCTGATGTAACAGGTGTTCTCACAGGACAGCAGGATGTTAGTCCTCACGAAACCCGCCCGCCACCCCGCGGTGTTGGGTTCGTTTTAGTTTTTACTTTTTTAGGCACTGCCTGTAGCTTTGAAAATCAGACTGAAGGGAGACCCCTGCTGGCTGCAGGGTCAGTGCCTTGCTGGGCATGCCCAGTAGGGGCCAGTCAAAGTTCTATTAAACTTTGACAGAAGTTTTCCGTGGTGGGCTCCATCCTCGATGTCACCCATTTGTGAGGACTAACATCCTGCTGTCCTGTGAGAACACCTGTTACATCAGGTAAGCAACATTTGCTATATCAAATAATTACACTAGTAATATTAGTGATTCTCTTCTTCACTACTTTCTATTGCGGTACAAAGGTCTTCACGTAGACTGCTTAAAATTTCCCACATGAGATGATAGAATTTGAAGTGCCTACTGTGTATTTTGATATACTAGAATTTAATACTCTACCAGCACTCTTAAACTACCTCGGTAGTACAGAATGTGAGTGTCTGTCACATACATTCAATCAAGTTCACAGACTGAGTTAACATTGGTGCTTAGCAAGCACCGCCAACTTGCCAAACAGAGTTAGCAGCTTGCTAATGTGCAAACTCTGTCTAGTGCTGTTCCTCACAGTCAGGCCAGTACAGTGCGCTCCGGCGGAGTGCACTGTTAACCCGCGATTGGACGCGCATTTTCGACGGGGTAATAGCGTGTCGAAAACGAGCATCCAACCCACCCGAACCTAATAGTGCCCGCAACATGCAAATGCATGTTGATGGCCCTATTAGGTATTCCCACGCGATTCAGTAAGTAAAATGTGCAGCCAAGCCACACATTTTACTTTAAGAAATTAGCGCCTACCCAAAGGTAGGTGTTAATTTCTGCCGGCGCCGGGGAAGTGCATAGAATTTGAAAACGGGTTGAAAACCGGACGCTCAATTTTCCGGTTTCCGAATCCGTGGCTGTCAGCGAGCTCGAGAACAGACGCCGGCAAAATTGAGCGTCTGCTGTCAAACCCGCTGACAGCAGCCGCTCCTGTCCAAAAAGAGGTGCTAGGGATGCGCTAGTGTCCCTAGCGCCTCTTTTTGCTGCGGACCCTAATTGAAATAAATTACTGTATCGCCCGCTCTCCCGCGATTTTTACTGTATCGGCCTGAGTGTGTGCAAAAATGTCTCTTACACAGGCACACACAAAGTGTATGGTATGCACTGCTGACTGATGTTTGCGCACACAAAAAACTGTTGGAGAACCAACAAGACTGGCAAAGTTATGCTTCTTTTCACGTCAGTCTGCCATGCTTCAATCACAGTCTAATCCTACCGTACCCCAGTGAACACACAAAGCAGTTGCTCTATCACAGTGAGTGAATGCCCTGACTAATTGCAGCACTGAAGATCAGAAAAGGCCCTATGCCAATGCCTACTTTTTTAAACATTTTTTAAACACAGAGCTGCTGAATGCACATCTTTCTTCTGCAAATTCCAGGGGAGTGAATGGAGCTTTTGTGCATGCTCAGTACTTTCAGTAGGAGAGCATCAGTATTGCTTGATTTAGATGGCAGCTATAGGCTTAAAAAAAAAAAAAAAAGTTTCACTGTGATTTGTCCTCTATCCAGTCTCCTTGACTACTTCTCCCACTAGGCTATTTCACACAAGCAAGAGTGGGTTGCTATACTTATCAGTTAGTCCCTGCTGCAACTGCTGCTTGCTCATTACAGCCATAGTCTTGAATGTGTATCAAAAACAAATTAGACAAAAGCTTTTGTTTAAATTCGTGAGCATCCTCCATTTATTTGGGGGAGTCTATGAATGAAATGAAAATATCATTCATTGCGTTTTACCCTTTTATTTCAAACGCATGCACATCCCTATGTAATAGCCTAATAAACCTGCATAAATCTATGCGCAACGGAAAGGGATCATGAGCAGTAATAGGTATAAACTAATTTATTTTACATGATTTCATCTTAATTGAGAAATTGACAAGGAACAGTTAAGGAATATTTATTTAACAGCTTTTAATATACCGGTGTTCGTGCAAGCACATCACACCGGTTTACAATAAACTTGAGAGAGGAGGAAATTACAAAAAACAGGGAGTGGGGGATGGAGCAGGAGCGAAAAAGGGGGGGGGGGGGAGAGAGAGGGAGGAAGGTAAGGAGGAAAGAGAGCAGCTGAGCAGGTAAAAGGAACGTAGCAGTATTTACAAGAGAGGTTGCTTAACGGGGTTATACATTGTTGTTTAATTACAGTGGTTAAGGGGGGGTAAAAGATTATATAGGGGAGAAGAGTGGATGCTTACTTACAACAGTTATGGGATATAATGAAAACTTATTTGAACATTTAAAAACACAAAAATGTAAAATATTAGCTTATTTACAACAGTTATGGTTATAGCAGGTACTAAAAGGGAGCTTGATTTAAGGTTTTTGGCGCAGGTTAAATGTTTTAAAATTGATAATGCAGCGGAGGACGGTAGAGGATAGCGCAGGAGTGAGAGGTGGGCTGGGGGGGATATAGGAACAGGTGAGGGGAGGGAGGGGGTGAGGGGGGAGGCTGGGGTGGATGGATAAAACAATTGAACAATGGATAAAACAATTGAACATGAATGATCTTCCCTATTAGGTGATCCTTCTTTCAGAAGATTTCTTGGTAGAATGGGACCCAATGATAGATGAAACCCCACACAGTCATTTTCTTCTCTTTTAAACTTAATTTTTACTGTTTAGCCTTCTTTCTAAATTGTTCCATAGACCTCATTATTCTTTCAATGATGTTACCTTAGAAATTAATTTCTCATGTCATAGAGTGGAAGATGACACAGATCATGGACCTAATCACAGTCAGTCATCAACTGTGATTAATGTAACTGATTATTCTTTTAGAACAAGTCAGTTTGATATAGTGATTTCATTTAGAATTACTATAGTTCGTGATCCCTTTCAGTTTCTGCATAGATTTATACAGGTTTATTAGGCTATTACAGTTAAAAATGTGTTTGCAAAATCTGAGGGTCTTGTTGGTGTCCTACTTTTCAGAGAAACTCAATATTAGTCCAGGAGCAATATTTTTTGCTTTTTATTGGACTTGATATATTCAAATTTTGTGTGGAAATGTTTTCTATATAGGCTGTAAGCAAATGTGTTTAGAAAAAAGTTATAATTTCCGCCGTTGTAGGATAAAGTCCAGTATTGCATATGTATAAATATGTGGGACTATATAACTATATTTGATTTTGTTCACATTTAAAAAATTGAATAAATAATGAGCTTGTTTTGTCCAGATCTGGACTGAGATCTTTCGGACTTGTAATTAAATTTTCTAGGCATTTGGTTTGTACCTAGAGCCTACAATCCTGGAGTGTCTCTTGTATGTAGATAAATTGCATTATTTTCTGGTGCTGTTCTTGTATATGTACATGTACTTTTTAATCTTTGACAGTCATTAAATTTTATGATATATTTTGCAAAGTAATAGAACAATTTTTAAAAAGCAGTTTATTAAATTGTCATAACATTACTGCTACAAAATCAATCCTGCTGTCCGTAGGCACAGACAGTCTTATCTATTATCTCATTATTTTGTATATTATGATGGTCTTATTCCCAGTGATTATTATGGTTATATAGGTACATAATGTTTTGATATTTGAGGGGTGACAATACTTCCCAAAGAATAACCAAATTGCCAGGATTGGCAGTCATCTGGCCCAGTGTATCACAAGAATTTTTTTTTAAGTGGAACAAAATAAACATGATTACAGACAGACCTCCAGGCCCTTCCATTATATTTTCCCTACCTCTTATAATAATGTAGACCACGCTTGTTCTTTGACTTTTTAGAAGAAAATTCGTATCTATTCTGTTTATAAAATCTAGATTCTGCATCAGACAAGTTCCACTGTATTTCTTTGCATTGCCTGAGGAGCATGGCTGTGGCTTTTGTACTCTTTAAGAAGGATGACAGAAGATTGGTTGTAAAAGAGTAGTACTCTCAGAACTCTGCTTGTACAGGTTTACTCTCGTAGAGACAGAATTTACTAGTGAGCAGGAGAGGATTCAGAATCAAGGATTTAACTGCAGGTAGATTGTTCGCCTCATGATTTAATATCATTTTTGGAAGCTCATATTTTTTGGAAAATGGCAGCTTGTGTTGAATCTTCTGCATCATGCTATGATGCTGCAAATCCCAGGGCACATTGGAACCTCAATATTCTTCATGTCTTGGCATTGGTGGGCCCCCATCTATAGTGATATTCTAGGTGATTAAGACAAAATGACAGCTTGATTTAAAAACTAGCCATCCAACTATGTTGTCATTTTTGAGTAAAACCATTCAAACTAAATGCCAAATGTAGGACACCGTCAGTAGTGTTCTTTCCAATTTAAAAAATTAAGAGCATCTGTGAAACTTTATGTACTAACTTTTAATATGAATGGATCCAGTTACTAATGCACTTAAACTGGACTGTAATATTGATTTAATAAAGTAATAATACACAGTCAAGCATTGGTAAAACATCTACCTTATAAACAGTATGAATGTTAAATCATTTTATTTAGTGAAATCTCATTGACTGTAAAGTCACACTGAACATGGAATAATAGGCACGCATATATTGGACATATTGTAACAAACACAAAAAAGGGATTAAATTAGCCCAAGTTTGACATACATGAGTAGTAGTACCTAATCATCAAGGCTTCAACCCTGGCAAAGTAATGATTTTTCAGTTACAGCAGAGATCTAAAGCAATAGTAACTTGTATTCTGCATTTTTCATTACATGTAGCACTGTGGATTCCTTAAAATACAGCCATAAAATTACATAAAACACAAAATATTACAGACCATACAGAAAATAAATTAAAATAGTGCCTTTACCTTCCTCCTTAATAGTTTAATCTCTTGCTCAGCTCTACCAGTAATGTATGGCACAGTGAAGAAAATATATACAAAAAAGCTTTGGTAAGCGTGTTCTGCAGCTTAAGCAAGCCAGTGACAGGTATTTCCAACAGTCTAGTCTCCAGCGATCTCACAATATGTGCTAGTTCATACCAGTGCAAACTATGGGTTATATTGCAACTGCTCTCTGAACATAACTTATGGATGATTACCACAGTTTTAAATTGTGCCATCCATTTCACCAGCAGCCATTGTAATTGACATAGAATTGGAGAAATATGTTCACTATTTGCAATCCCACTAATCAAGCTAGCTGCCACATGTTGATTTAATTGGAGTGCAAGTAGCAGTTTAGCAGGGAGACCAACTGATAGATTGCTACAGTAATCAAGATTTCCTAGCACCATAGTTTGTAATCCAGTTCTAAACAAATGCAAGTATATTCCTAAAAGATTTAAACAATTCCAGTTTATAAAGAGAGACCTTCATAGGTCGTGTGGTTTGAGCATTAACTGAGTAAACATGCAGCCACTTAAGGAGCCGCTTAACTTAGACGCACGGAATACAAGGCCCGCCTAAGCGTCCAAAAACGGGACGCACAGCTAGATGCACATGCCGAACAGATGCTTGGTTTTAGCATTAACTGAGTCTAAATAGAAACCCACATTACAAACTTAAGTGAAAAGTGGTATCTGCATATTCTCGTATTAAAAACTCATAACATCTTAGGCAACTGCTTACCTACCCACAAAATTCTCTTTTTCAAATATTTAAGAAAAGCCCATATTTCTTAACATCCAGTCAGATGAATCCAGAATAAGTGGGTTATGCACCTCTACCAGCAGATGGAGACGGAGCAAACTGACATCACAGTATATATAACCCTGCAGTGACATCAGCCTGCCAGTATTCTCCGTCTCCAGCAGATGGTGCACGTGCATCTCCCTACTGGGAATTGCTTCATTTTGTAAAAGGAGAATTAAGGATATTAAATTGCTCCTCTCTCCTGCAGTGATATCAAAATGTCCCTCCCCCAGTTGAAAGAGCACCCAGGTGATCTCTGTGGTCCCACAGGTGCAGGAAGCTGAGCACAGCAGTGATGGCATATGCCCTCTCCCTCTGCAGCTGGAGATCGTGTCTGTACTTAGCCAGGTAGGGCTGAGCTCAGGTAAGTTAAAAAAAAAAAAAAAAAAAAAAAAAAAAAAGAAATATAATTTACAGAGACTTAAAAGGAGGGTTTGTAGCCTAGGGCTTCCGCCTTTTTTCCAGTCTCTGTGTTCGGTGCGCCGTTCCGAAGTTTGTCCTGCTCCCTGGGAGGTTGCGGGACATGGGCAGCCTGGCGGGTTGAGCAGCCTCTGTAGGCTAGGCCCTGCTCTGAGGCTGTTTTTGCTGTGTGCCGCGTGGTATTCCGAAATGGCATTTGAGCACTTGTCTTAGGCTGCCCTCTACAGGATTGTCTGTTCGGCATGTGCATCTAGCTGTGCATCCAGTTTTTGGACGCTTAGACGGGCCTTATATTCCGTGCGTCTAAGTTAAGCGGCGCCTTAAGTGGCTGCATGTTTACTTGTGCACTCAAGTTTCATTCAGGCCGATTAAAAAAAAACTGTGGGAGAGCTGGCGCTCCGAGGCGAGCGCCCACTCTCCCGATGCGCGCCCAGGCACCTCTCCTGGGCGCGCAATACAGTATTTAAATTAGTGCTGGTGCTAATAAGGAGGCACTAGGGACAGGTGTTAATTTCTGAGAGTAAAATGTGCGACTTGGAGAATAGCACGTCAAAAACGCGTGGCTAAACGGTGCGTTCAGCTGAGCACACAGTTCTATATTGACCTGATTGTGCAGTACGGCGCTTGGTTTTGGGATGCCTAATTTTTGGAGGCTTAGTGTTTTTGGACTTACAAAAAAAACCCCAAACAAACTAGACGCACGTCTCTGGTCTCCCCTTAAGCACACTGTCAGACATAATGGCACCTATGCCTAAGAAATCTAAGCGCCTTTCTCTTTGCACTGCGTGTCATATTTGGGCATCTCAGCTAGGAGTGTCCACTAACTTGTGCCAGCGCTGTTTGGAGGCTCAGGGAGAGTTTCCGGCTTCTGATTTCGCTAAGCCTGGTTCTTCCTACTGGATGTAGCCCTGGGTACAGATGGCTCAGGTGGGGTGCCTGATTTTGGAATGCCCCTAAAAGGTTCCTCAGCAGGAGATGGTAGCATTGTGTGTGCTTGAAGTACCTCTTGGATTGGATGCTTCTACCTTTTCGTGGGTAGAGTTTTTCTCCTAGGACAAGCGTGGTGGTAGTTCTCACACATGGGTTATATCATTAGTTGGAGCCCAACATAGAAAGATTTGTCAAAGTTTCTGGAAACTTTGACTGGCACACTGAGCATGCCACTATCCATGCATCCACATGGGATCCCCCTTCAGCCTCTTCCTTTCCACGCACCTTTTGCCTCACAATTGTGGAGTTCTGCTTTCTTTAGAGTCCCCGTCCCCCCTTTTTTTTTTTCTTATCTGCGCCAGGTCCACTTCTTTCCCATTAGTGCTTCTATAGGGCGGCATGGTTAGTTTTTTTTTTTGTTTTTTTTTGTTTTTGTTTTTTGTTTTTATATTTGCAGTCAATTCCTGACAGTGTTGCTGTTTGGTGGCCGCTGGTCATCTACCACTTACTGGCTCTTTTTTTATGGGGTCGGGGGGTTTCGCTGATGCCCCCAGTGCCCGTGGACCCTGTCCATTACGGATCCACAAGAGGTCTATATCCTCTGCCTGGGGGCATCGCACGACATTCGGGGAGTGTCGTTTTTTGCGATAAAATAACCTCCAAGGGTTGTTGGGCCCTGTTAGACAAGATGGAGAAGCTATTTGGATCTCAAAAGTCTGATCCCTTCGACTGTGGTTTCTGGCGCTTAGATATGCAAGGACCAGGGGGAACCGATGGATGGGGATCTATTGCTGTGTACTTCCCCCACTGGGGCCGGCCCTCTCAGGATGTGGGACCGGAGATAAGCCCTCATTGGTATCAATGCGCTCCAGGACATCAGGATTGTCTCCATCCTCGACACTGGGGAAAGACCAGGCCGAGCAGTGAGGGGAAACTTTGGAAGCATCGTCACAGTCATCGCATGGTACAGGGCTCGGGTCGGCACCGGTGACTACTGTGATGTCCCCGAAGCGACCCTGAGGAAGAGGAGACATTGACTTCTATCAAATCTTGGAGTCCCAAGCGTTGGCCACAGATAGTGATGCCGGGCACCGAGCTTCCTCGAGGAAGCTCCGGTGATGCCTTTTCTGCCACCTCCTCCTCCATCCATCCTATCTTAGGATTTTCAGGAGGAGGTGGACCTCAGGGTGCAACGGGCGGTTCTCCGAGCCCTTCAGGGCATTGAACTACCGTCTCCACTGGAGCCTCCCTCTGTGTCGGAGCCTGATCTTGCAATGTTAGCGCCACTGCTGGAGTCCCTCGATGTCCTCCTGGCCATCTTGTCCACGTAGCAACTACTGGCGCCCGGGGGTCCCTCGAAACCCCAGCGGCCACCTGGTGGTCCTCCCTCCGGAGTCATCCCCATTGTGGGTTCCTCTGAGGAGGGCAATGAATCGCAGCTGAGGGCAGAGTCGAGTCTGATACTGTGCTCAGTTTTGCCTGGTCTGATCCCCGGTTCCTCTGGGACCTCAATGCCGTCTGTACCCATGGTGCCTTTGGTGTCAAAGCCGAGGGGCTTGGGCAGGGGTCCCCAGGGGACTTAAGCGAGGAGGATGCCCCATATGATCCCTGGGGGATGATACCTCGGAGTCGTCTTCAGATGACTCTGGACCGAGGGAAGATCTCCTGTCTCTTCCAGATGAGGCGTTGATCCCCACCGGAGGATCTAACCTTCGTGGGCTTTGCGCGGGCTATGGCAGAGTATATTCCTTTCCAGCTCCTTACGGAGGAGGAAACCGGTCACAAGATACTGGAAGTTCTCCAGTTTGTTGATACCACAAAGGAGATCTTGGCTGTCCCCATCCATGATATTTTTAAGAAATTACTCCTTCGGATTTGGGAACACCCCATCTTGGTACTTCCGGTGAACCTGAAGGCAGATGCGGTGTACTTGGTACAGCAGGCCTTATTTGAGAGGCGTCAGCTCCCGCATCAGTCAGTAGTGGTGGAGTCTGCCCTCAAGAAGGCCAAGCGTTCCCACACCCATGCTTCTGCTCTTCTGGGTCGGGAACACCGGGCATTGGATGCCTTAGGTAGGAAGGTGTACCAGGGTGCTATGCTGATTGCCCAGATTGCTTCCTACCAGCTGTACATGACCCAATATACTAGCAACCTCTGGAAGCAGGTTCAAGAGTTGTCAGAGCGTCTCACCCAGCAACAGCAGGAAGTTGCCTTAGCAGTTACCTAGCAAGGCTTGGAGTGTGGGAACCATGAGGGTGCGTTCTACCTATGATGTGTTTTGAAACAGCAGCTAGGGTTGCGGTGGCATTGGTGCCTGTAGAATGGCGTGGCTCCTAGCATTGGACCTCTGGATGGAGGTCCAAGAAAAGCTCGCGGACTTGCCCTGTACTGGCGAGAACTGTTTGGGGACAAGGTAAGAGATGCTGTGGCTCAGTTGAAGGATCACCATGAGACCCTCCAACATCTCTCAGCCAGTACATTGGACCCCTCTGTCCTCCGCCAGGGAAGTCCTTGTGTCAGAGTGGCAGAAGATCCTTCTATCGCCAGAGGAAATATCCTCCGGCCTTGCGTGCTTGTATGCCGTGAGGGTTCTAGGGGTTGTTCTAGACAGCAGCGGACTCCCATACCCCAGCTGACTCCCCAGCAAAGCCCCACTATGGGGTTTAGATTGGCTGTGAGGGAGGATAAGCCCAGGGACAGTGCCCTTGACCCCCCCCCCCCCCCGGTTGGGGGTTGGTTACAATCCTTTCAGGACCGTTGGCCACAGGTCACCTTGGACCAGTGGGTCCTGTCCATCATTCGTCAAGGGTATCATTTAAACTTGCTGGGTGTCCCCACAGACTCTCCCCTCTGCTCATTGTGGGGCCAGTCCCTGCATCAGGAAATTCACTGGACGGAGATCTTCGCCCTTGTAATGGTCGAAGCTGTAGAATCCGTTCTGCGTCAGCAGGGGCAGGGGTTCTACTCCCGATATTTCCTCACTCCATAGAGAAAAGGGGGCTCCGCCCCATCTTGGAACTTAGGGCCTTGAACAAATATCTGCGAAGAGAAAAGTTCAAGATGATTTCGCTGGGCACTCTGATTCCCCTCCTACAAAGAGGGGACTGGCTTTGCTCCCTAGACCTTGAAGATGCATTTGCCCACATAAAGATCTTCCCAAGTCACAGGAAGTATCTATGGTTCCTGGTGGGTGGCAGCCATTTCTAGTACAAGGTGTTGCCGTTCGGCCTAGCTTCTGCCCCACGGGTCTTCACCAAATGTCTAGTAGTGGGTGTGCATCTCCTCTACCTGGGGGTGCACATGTTCCCGTACTTGGATGATTGGCTGGTCAAAAGCATCACCTGCTAGGGGGCACTTCGCTTCCTATGCTTGACCATTCAGGTGCTGGAGTCCCTTGGGTTTATCAACTACCCGAAGTCCCGTCTCACTCCATTGCTTCAGCTGGACTTTATTGGTGCCTGCCTGGTCAAGTCCCAGGCCAGAGCTTTTCTTCCTTGCGCTCAATTACTTCCTCTGGCGAGTCTAGTTTGCCGAAGCAGACAGGTGTCAGCCTGACTTCTGCTTCACTTACTGGGTCACATGACCGCATCTATCCATGTTACTCCTTTGACTTGCTTACATAGGCGGAGAGCTCAGTGGACCCTGCAGTCTCAGTGGCAGCAAGCCACTCAGGACCTCAATGTGCGCATTTGCGTCACGCCACCTCTCCAGACCCTCCCTATCGTGGTGGGAGAGTTTTTCAATCTGGAGCAGACCCAGATTTGCTTATCACTTCAACTTCCAGCACACAGGAACCTGCTAAGTCAGGGTCTGGTTCTTCATGAAGATTCAACACTGTTTTGTCTTATGGTATGGTCCTTGAGAGGGCTCAATTGCTGAAACATGGATACTCGGTGGCAGTGATTTCCATTTTGCTTAGGGCTAGAAAGTTCTCCGCTTCCTTGGCTTAATTGTGAGTTTACACTAATCAATAACCAACCTCGTTCCCTTGTCCAATAACTCTACAACCAACAACCATTCAAGGGAACCTCTTGTTGCGTGGTTTCTTTTGTGCGGTGGCTAGTGTAGCGTCAGCCTCTGTCTTGGCTTGACCCTGTGGGCTAGCTTCCGCATTTTTATTCTTTAATATTTGCTTGAAAACCACTTTTTTCTATTTTTCTTTTTTTATATCCCAGGACGGAGAGTGTTCCATTTTAAGGATCATTTTACATGCGATTCCATCAATGTGGTATACGCTCTGTGGTGCCCATGCAATTTGATATATATTGGAAAAACCACACGAAAGATCAAAACAAGGATTCAGGAACATCTGAGCCGGCTACGTAATCACACAGAAGGGGCGCCGTTGGTGGATCACTGGCAAGAGATGGGACATCAAATTCAAGAATTCAAAGTAGCTGTTGTTTTCCAGATGAAGCAGCATTCGAGGGGAGGAGATCTTAACCTCAAGCTGATGCAAATGGAACAACGGTTCATTTACACATGGGGTACAGTAGCCCCAAGGGGTTTAAATCAAGAGGTAAATTGGTCAATTTTTGGTTAAACTCAAATAGTAACAGAGCACATTGAGGAACATCCCGCCTGATGGGCTCCATAAGGTCCAATAATGGAGCCAATTAAACGCAGAGGAATCACAGTTATATAATGCTTGATTATTAGATTATACAACAAATGTAGTTTAAACATCAAGACTCACCTATAAAAGACTGGGGGTAGTTCAAAGATATTGAGAAGCAACAACGAAGAGAGGTAGTAATTGGTTACAGTACACAATAGCATCGTCATAAACAAGCAAATGGCTAAAGGGTTCAGTCCCCCAGTTTTGTTTCATGTTTAATCAATAAGGGTAATATTGGTATTTGAGCAGGATCATATTCCATTACGTACACAGGACAGCGTTTCGCTAAGTGTTTTATACAAGCTATACAGGGTGATTGCGGCTCTCATTAAACACAAGCAGTTAATAGGACAGCTATTCGCTAAAGGAAGTGTCTCACACAAGTTATATAGGGAGATCTCGACCAAAGCAAACAACTGCAGAAGCAAAGAGTGAATATTAAAGTTATAATAGGATATCGCGGTAAAATTTTCATAGCAAAATAGAAATATGAGGGGGTTCTCTGTCAAGTTCGCAATAGAAAAGGAAAAAGCCCGTCTAATAGAGGGCAAGAGCCAATCAGGTCTCTTTAAAGTCCGCAAAAAGTGAACGCATCCGCTCACAAGATAAAGAATATTCAGAACAAAACACAAATCACACAAATACATAAAATACATTAAAACACACATTCAGGCAGCCAATTTAGGCAGCCGAAATCAGTACAAAAGAAAGGTTTAAACACACAAACTTATAGGTGACGTCATCAGCTATGGTAATTAGCAAAGCACCCTAGGGTGCTAGCACCTAGGATCCGAGGAGGATACAATGATTGGCCAAGTGGTTGGCTCAGAGAAGCCATATTAAAGCGGGAATAGAGAGAGACGCCGGATTTCAAAGTGAAGGTGCCGCTCACGTAAAGGTTCCAGACGCAGCATTAGTAAGTACCGTATACTTGAATAGTGGTTTTAGTACTAGTTACATGTAATGTAAGATGGAATTGATCGATTATTTAAATGTTTTGGTAGGAGTTAAGTGCTTTTCTGAATGGCAAACCTGTGAACAAAGACAGCAAAAGGGTTTCCCGTGGCCCCTGAAAGCAGGCAGCAAATCTGCCGAAACATGGCCCATGTCGGGCAAGCAGAAGCGGACCCCGATCAGCAGTGGCAATAAACAAGCAAACACTAAGTTAAGTGCCACTTTAAAATAAGAATTTACCATTGAAATCTGGTCTGCCTGCAGAATGGGAGCGCCATAAAGCACTATTCTTAAATAATTATAGTAAAAATATAAAAAAAGAAAAATAGAAAAAAGTGGTTTTCAAGCAAATATTAAAGAATAAAAACGCGGAAGCTAGCCCACAGGGTCAAGCCAAGACAGAGGCTGATGCTACACTAGCCACCGCACAAAAGAAACCACGCAACAAGAGGTTCCCTTGAATGGTTGTTGGTTGTAGAGTTAATTGTGAGGTTGGCAAGTTTTTGAGGTCTGGTGTGAGGATCGAGGTTCTCTTCCTCATTTGGTCAAGATTCCACTCATTTTGGAAGTTTTGTAGGATGGCTTGAATAAAGGTTTGGCCCTTAATTCCTTGAAGGTACAAGTAGTGGCTCTAGCTTGTTTCAGAGGTCAGGTGAATGGTGGCTCCTTGTCTGCTCATCCTGATGTGGCCTGTTTCCTGAAGGGAGTGAAACATCTTCATCCTCCCTTGTGGTTTCCAGTACCCTTATGGAGTCTAAATTTGGTCTTGGATTTCATAGCGGGTCCTACATTTAGACTGATGCGTACCGTATCCTTGTGATTACTGACCTTAAAAACGGTGTTTCTTGTGGCAATTTGTTCTGCGCTGAGAGTTTCCAAGCTGCAGGCCTTGACTTGCCGGAAGCCTTTCCTCTGACTCCAGGGGCTTTTCAGCTGCATACTGTTCCTTTTTTACCGAAGGTGGTCACTGAATCTCACTTGAATCAGCCAGCTCCCTGCCATCTCTAGACAGAGAGAGAGATGTAGAAGAGTATTGTCTGTTGTGACTCTTGGATGTTGAGACATATCATCCAATATCTGGAGGTTACTGAGACTTTGAGGAAAACAGATCGCCTGTTTGTTCTTCACGGTGGTACTAAACAAGGAGAACTAGCCTCATGGGCTACATAGCCCGTTGGATTAAGGAGGTAGTCATGGCAGCATACATTGATGCTGGCAAGCTGTTACCTAGTCAGGTTAGGGCTCATTCATAGGGTTCAGGCAATATCATGGGTGGAAGTTAGGTTGCTGTCTCCTGTTGATATTTGCTGAGCGGCGACATGGTCCTCCTTATACACCTTTTCCAGGTTTTATCATCTGGATGTGCAGGCCCGGGAGGATGCAGTCTTTGCATGTGTGGTTTTGACTGGACCACAGGCAGCCTCTCACCCTATTCGGGAGTAGCTTGGGTACATCCCACTTATTCTGAATTCATCAGACTGGATGCTAAGAAATGATAAATTACTACTTAGTTGATAATTTCCTTTTCTTTAGGACAGTCAGATGAATCCAGCTTACCTCCCTTGACTGCTGAAAGTTTATAGTATGGTCCTCCTGTGTGAATACGTGTTACGGGGATTACTGGTGAATGTCAGTCCAGTCTCTAGACTAATGTTATTACATTCTTATTTAAGCTCAATGTTGCCTGTTGGCTGAGTATTGAAAGGGTTATCTGTTTTTAATTGTTTTTTGCTAGTCTGTCCCCAGTTGCTTTTGAAGAGAATAGTGGCAGGCTGATGTTACTGCAGGGGTATATATACTGTGATGTCAGTTTGCTCTGTCTCCATCTGCTGGTACAAGTGCATAACCTACTTGTTCTGGATTCAGCTGACTGTCCTAAAGAAAAGGAAATTATTAACTAAGTAGTAATTTCTCATTCTCTCAGCTAGTCCCGAATTGTGTTCAGTCCTTTCTACACGAATGAAAGTGGCAATGTTTTATCAGGACAAGGTAAATAGATGTATATCATCAGCTGAGTAATGTGAGGATCGCTTGGTAACTTGCCTGTCTGGTGCGAAGGTGGTAGACCTCATGCATCTAATAGGATTGTGGAGGATGAGCCAGCTATCTTTTTATATGTGGGTACCAGTGATCTAGGAAAGTGGAGGAGGGAACTTCTGGAAAACAAATTTAGGATTTTAGGTAGAAAGTTGAAATGCAGAACCTCTAGGGTAGCATTCTCAGAAATTCTCCCCATTCCCCCCCAGAGACAGGCAGTGCTCCAGACTCTCAATGTGTGGATTATATGTTGGTGCAGGGAAAAGGTATTTAGGTTTAAGAACTGGACATAATTTTGGGGAAAGGGGGGGGGGGCTTTCCTGAAAGGATGGGCTCCACCTTAATCAGAGTGAACCAGGCTGCTGGCATTAACCTTTAAAAATGGGAGAGTGCAGCTTTTAAACTGATGTTGAGGGAAAGTAGACAATCATTCAGAAGCGCAAGATTCAGAATGATCTACCTTTGGAGGATACTAAGAGAACAGGGAAATTAGGGTATTCCAGTAGAGAGGTTGCCCTATATGCTCAGATAGACAAGGTGTTTTTAAATAAAGAGCAGAAAGGTTCCAAATTACCTCTGCCAATTGAAAAGCAGGTTATTAATAAAAAGAAAAAACATACTTTGAAATGTCTGTATACCAATGATAGAAATCTAAAAAAAAAAAAAAAAAAGATGTGAGTTAGTGTATAACTATGGATGAAGAGGTAGATATAATTGGCATCTCAGACCTGATAAAAGGAAGATAATGAGACACTGATACCAGGGTACAAATTATATCGAAGATAGGATGGATCAAATTAGTGAAGGGGTAGCACATATATTAGAGGGCATTAAGACAGGATAAAAGTTCTCAGGAAGCAAAATGCAATGTTGAATCTTTATGGATAGAAATTCCAGATGAAAAGAAAATAATGGTGTTTTACCATCCATCTGGCCAGAATGAACAGACAGACAATGAAATACTAAAAGAAATGAGGGAAGCTAACAAAATCAGCAGCATAAAAGTATAATGGGTGATTTCAATTACTCTAGTACTGACTAGATGAATGTGAGATCAGGACATGCTAGAGATGTAAAGATCCTAGATAAAATAAATAACTGCTTCATGGAGCAGCTTTTAAAAGAACCAACAAGAGGGGAAACTGTTTTCGACCTGATCCTTAGTGGAACACAGGATTTGGTGTGGAGCCACTTGGCAAGAGTGATAACCACATGAGCAAAGTTTACTTAATAACTAGAGGGCAGGTCACTAAAAAATATCTAGTGCAACAATTTAACTTTCAAAAAGATAACTATGATAAAATGAGGGAAATGTTTAGGAAAAAACCTAAAAGGAGCAGCTGCGAAGGTTGAGTTTATATCAGGCATGGAAATTGTTTAAAAATACCATCTTGGAAGCCCAGATCAGATGTATTCCACACCCTAGAAAAGGTGGAAGAGAGACAACATGACTACCAGCATGGTTAAAAGGTGAGGTGAGAGAAGCTATAATAGAAAAAAGAACATCTCTCAAGAAATATAAAAAGGATCCGAATGAAGAAAACAGGAAACAGCTTAAGCACTGGCAAGTCAGATCAAAGCATTGATAAGGAAGGCAAAGAGAGAATTTGAAAAGAAGCTTGCTGTGAAAACTCATAAAAACTTTTTAAGGTACATTTGAAGTAGAAAACTGCAAGGGAAATCATTTGGACCAATAGTTGATCAAGGGGTAAAATGGGCACTTAAGGATGACAAAGCCACAGCAGAGAGACTAAATTAATTCTTTGCTTCGGTCTTCACTGAGGAAGGTGTAAGAGGGATACCCATGCAAATCAGGCGGAGTAAACAGCACACACATGTATTAAACATACAACAAAAGAATAATGTGTGGCAGCAATCTACTGGTCAATGTATCTTAGCAAAATAAATTTTTAATAGTGCATACAATCACAGATGTGGTACATATTTTTTTAATATACAGTCACAGGTATATTCAAAAAATATGTACCACATCTATAATTGTATGCACTATTAAAAATTTATTTTGCTAAGATATATTGCCCAGTAGAGGGATACCCATGCCAGAAATGATATTCAAAGGTGATGATTCAGAGGAACTGAAACAAATCTCAATATAACTTGAAGATGTAATAGGGCGAATTGACAAACTAAAGAGTAGCAAATCACCTGGACCAGATGGTATACATCCCAGAGTGCTGAAAGAGCTATTAATTTGTAACTATCATTAAAATCATCTATGGTACCTGAAGACTGGAGGGTTGCCAATGTAATGCCAGTTTTAAAAGGGATCAAGGGGTGATCCAGGAAACTACAGACCAGTGAATCTGATGCCTGTGCCAGGCAAAATGGTAGAAACTATCATAAAGAAAAAAATTGCTGAACATGTGAATAAAGGTCAGCTAGTTGATATAGTTTTAGATTTCCAGTAAGCATTTCACAAAGTCCCTCGTAAGTCGTCTTAGGAAATTAAAAAATCATTGGATGGGGCAGTGGCCTGTTATGGATTGAGAATTAGTTAAAAGATAGAAAACAGAGTAGGGCTAAATGGTAAATTTTCTTAATGGAGAAAGGTGAATAGTGGCGTGCCCCTGGGATCTGTTCTGGGACCACTGCCTTTTTTTTTTTTTTTAACCTATTTATGCAATTTTACACTTCCAAAGTATCATAAATCTTTGTACAGGGCAAAAAAAGGGTAGTGAAAAAAAACCATATAACCAATAACAGCTATCATTGTTAGCAGTAATATAAGAAACTAAGGAAACAAAGAAGACTACAAACAAAACATTATTCCAATATTGTAATTGTTAACTCCATTTGATTAAGAAGCAATAAGAAACAAGAGGGATGAAAATCTTGGAAAAAGAAAGGAAAGGCGATAGCAAGTATGGACCCCAATCTATAGTAAGTAGGCTCTAATAACTAAGAATCTGTTGGAAGTGGAGAAGAAGTAATCATCTTCCTGGCGTTAAGAAAAGATTGTAGCTGCTCAGGAGCAAAAAACCAAACGTATCAGAATGAATACGTTTGAGAGCTAGAAAACCTTTCCTTCTCTGCTGAGTGTACCTAGAAATGTCAGGAAAAATACGCAATATTTGCTCACAAAAAGGGGAATTAAGATTCCGAAAATATAAGGACATTACTTTAGAAAGATCTGATTCGGATACAAAGGACACAAGCAATGTAGCTCTATCAATTATCTCCTGACCAGATGCTTCAAGAAATTCTGTGAGGTTCAATGGAGGAAATTTGATTCCCAGCAGAGGGATTCATAGAGAAAAAGAGAGGAAAAAAATAATTTAATAGGAGATTCTTCTGGTGAAATACCAAGAGCTTGGTGAAAAAGTTCTTTAAAGTAATAGATGGGAGTTCCCCCTGGAATTTGTGGAAGTTCAAGATTTTAAGGTTGAGCCGACTTGAGAAGTTCTCCATAGATTCCAATCTATGGGAAAAAGCTCCAGTGTCCTTGATAAGAGTAGATTGAACACCACGAATCTTCCCAATATCCTGTTGAACAACTTCAAGTTGCCTGGAATGTGCTTGGATAGAATTTTCGTAGTGCATAAACATGGGATCTAGTTTGGAGATCACGAAATCCACTTTAGAAACGAGGATTCTAAAGTTATAACCGTCTTTGCTGGCATCTGGAGAAAGCCCTGCATCTGAGGAGCCACTGAGGAAATTGAAGCCGTTGAAGAAGAAACCAAACATTTGCCTGAATGAGCATTATCAGAGGGCAAGCAGGGAGAAAACAGGACCAGAAGCTGGTGATTTGCCAGAAGCTGACAGCAATGGTACTAGAGACAGCAGCGCCTTTGGCTCCCACCCGTACAGACGCTGACAAAGAATCACTTACATGAGATTCGGCGGTGTCATCAGAAGGCGCCAGTCTGTCAGCCGACTGAAGAGACTGTTCCCGGGGGCTGAGGGAAACCTCATCCCCTGGAAGCGTTGACTTTCCCGGGTCAAGAGCTTCAACAGGGAGCTTGCCACCGGGTAATTGAAGGGGATCCACCACAGACACAAAGGGAATAATAAACTGCTGGCCTGGAAGTAAGGAGGGTTTGGTGGGATAAACCCTTAGTCTCCCTTTCCTCTTTGGAGCCATAGAAATCAAAGCAGGAAACAAACAGTTCAGATAAAGCTCTAGTGAAGATGTCTAGTGACTTGCGGCCATCTTGTCGTCCGTCCGTCCCCCCACCCGTCTCTCTAGCAGCTCATAGGCCACTGCTTTTTTAATATATTTATAAATGACCTGGAAATGGGAACAATGAGTGAGCGATCAAATTTGCTGATGACAAAATTATTCAAAGTTAAATCACAAGAGGATTGTGAGAAATTGAAAGAAGACCTAGCAAAGCTGGGAGACTGGGTATGCAAATGGCAAACTAAATTTAATGTGGACAAATGCAAAGTATTGCTTTGGGAGGAATAAACCAAATTTTAGCTACACAATGCAAGGTTTTATATTAGGAGTCTTCATTCAGGAAAAGGATTTAGGTGTCATTCTTAATAGTATATTGACATTTTCTGCTCAGTGTGCAGCAGCAGCCAAGAAAGCAAATAGAATGCTAGGAATTATTAGGACATGAATGGAGAATAAAACAGAATATCATAATGCCTCTGTATAGCTCCATGGTACAACCTCATCATAGAATTGTGTGTAGTTCTGGTCACCACATCTCAAAGATGTAATAGAATTAGAAAAGGTACAGAGAAGGCAACCAAAAGGATAAAGGGGATGGAACGATTCCCCTATGGGGAAAGACTGAAGAGGTTAGGTCTCGTCCATACTGCTGCTGCCCCTCTTCTCCCCATACGCAGTGCTGTACAAACATACAAAAAGATAGTCCCTGCTCCCTACAGCTAAGACAAATGTGGACAACAAATAAACAATCAGTTTACTTTTTCAAAGAGTAAACACAAGCTACTAGGTGATATATTTAAAACTAATAAGAGAAAATATTTCTTTTTTACTCAAAACATAATTAAGCTCTGTAATTCATTGCCAGAGAATATGATGAAAACTATTAGTGTAGCTGTGTTTAAAAAAAAAAATAAATAAAAAGTTTGAGCAACTTCCTATAGGAAAAGTCCATATGCCATTATTAAGGTGGAGTTGCAGAAATCCACTTATCTCTGGGATAAGCAACATGAAATCTAACTACATCTTGGGAACCTGTCAGGTACTTGTGACTTGGATTGGCCACTGTTGGAAACAGGTTACTGGGCTTGATGGACCTTTGGTCTGACACAGTATGGCAAGTCATTTCAGCATAAATATAACACCCAGAGACCTAATCAATATGCCAAAGGAGGACAGATATGTTAAATAAGAGACAATCATTGTGGCATACCAACAGAAAGTTTTCTCCAAGTTGTGTGCAGTTCTTTTTGGATATGTTGCCTTCCATCCCTAAGAAATGAACCAAACTGATTGAGAACAGACCCGCCCCCATGCCTATATTTCCTTCCACGCATGGCTGTTGAACATGTTTTCTGCAGGTTTATTTACTTTTAAGATTTATCATCAGGTTATTGTGGTGGGAGTTGGACTTGATTTGCAATGAGTATTGAGGAAGGAGACTGCTGGATTGTGGGAGAGAGGGAGAAAGCTTGTTGCATGCTTATTTTGTTAGTGAGAAGCATACATGATTAGGACAATAACAGGTGCTTCAAATGTGACTTCTAACAAGTGTTTAACCAGCACCACATTTTAAAGATGAATATATAATGCAGTAATGGATTGGAGTTGGAGTGGAAAATGCAATGTAATTCATGTAAAAGTGTATTTTTGTTAGAAGATGAAGCCCAAAACATGAATTTTAAATGCTATGTGGTGGTATTTGTGCATATAAGTGTGTTCTGGGGGTAGAAGGTGGTATCTGTGGTTGACATTCCAGTCGTCAGTTCAGAATGAGAATGAAATTCAGCCTAGATCCTGCTTAATTCAAATGCTATTATTTAGTGACCTATGAAAGTTATACTTTTGGTTTTTAATACAGTAATTATTGAAATGTAGTCTTTTGGAAGGAAAGTTTGAATGAATGTCCTTAGACTTTGAGGTGAAAGTATGCCACCTCTTATGCTAGAGAATGACATCATTAACAGCTGTTGAATCATACTAACCTTTGTGTCAATCTGTTTTCTTTGTTTTCTCAGTTTTTTGGTTGCATTCTTTTCTAAGTCCTAAAATTAACAGAACTAGAGTTTTTCATTGTGAGTCTGACTACAATTTTCAATCTCTTTGCAGGCAGACGAAGACCCAGTCATGGGATTCCACCAGCTATTTCTATTAAAGAACATCAACGATGCATGGGTTTGCACCAACGATATGTTCAGGCTAGCGCTGCACAACTTTGGCTGAGTCTCATGCCCAGTGCTGGACATGCTCTCTCCCTTTTTCTTTCTCTATTTCATTTCTTTATTGATACTGTTCACATCCACCGAGCATTCCAAATATCATACACAAAGGAAAAGGAAGGAAGCAAATCGAGGACCATGCAAAGTGACCTGTGACTTCTGCCACTCAGCCAGATTTACTGTGTGTCAGTTGATGGCACCCTCGTGCATGATCTTTGGAAGTGAACTTAGCCTACATTCGACAGATGCAACATGTTTGAGTTGTACCAGCATGCCTTGCAAAAAAGAAAGCAGAAAAGGGGTTGTCTTCTTTTTTTTTTCTCTCTCACTCTCCCTCTCTCTGTCTCGCTTTTTTATGTATTGACAAGGTATTCTAGTAATCCAAAGAAGTGAGAATAAGGAATGAAAGCAGCAGTAGCCACTGCCTTGTAACAGCCCTGCACTTGGATCGGTTCGGATGTTTCAGATGCCACACAAAATAAAATCTGATGTTTCCTAGCTGTTTAAATGCTTTCATTGGTACATAACTGCTGTTTTTCTTTTAACCATCTCTCTTCCTCCATGTTTTTTCTCAGTGTTTACACTGAACAGAAATGTTTGAGCCTTAACCCTCTAGCCATTCTTTTTAGCACTAATTCTCACTGCCTCAGTTCTCTTTCCCAATCAATGAAGCTATAGCCTACTCTTAACACACAGGCCTGTAATTCAGTATTTTGACATTAAAATGTTACTCAATTTTTTTTTATGAGCGTGCTGGAAAAATTGAGCACTAAGATTGATGTATAGATTATTATCTGACACGAGACTCCACACTATTTATAAACTTATTTGCAGCCTTGAGGATGGGGAACTGGGGAAAGCAGCATTCCCAATAGTGGAAGATAAATAGACTTGAATAATATTTTCTCTGAGGACAAGCTAGATGGCAGTCTTCACGCATGGTGACATTATTTGATGAAGTCCAGCACAGAAAACTGTCAAAATTTCCAGAACTTCGTCTGAGCCTCACTGGGCATGTACATATCCATGCAGGATGCCTTTAGTCTCTTTGATTGTGGGTTTTACCTTCTCTTTTCTGAAGTTCTTTCATGCATTTTCAAATGTTTTTTTTTTTTCTCTACACTTTCAACTTGTCTGTTGTAGGATCCCAAAGTCTCATCCTGTTTCCCTAGGTAAGATTTTTTTTGATGTTTCTAAAGTTGTTTTGCTATCATCCCCTGTGGTGATGGTGCCTCTGCACATACCAGCCATTGAACCACTATCACCATCGGGTTAGATTTTTGCATCCCTTTTATTTCGTGCTGACATGTCTAGTGGGTTCCAGCAGTGCCTTCAATGCAGCAGGACCATGTCTATCAAGGATCCCCATTATAGATGTGTTCTGTGCTTGGGGGCATCACATGATGTCCATGGGTATGTGGAAATTACTCCTAAAGGATGACTGGATCTTACAGAACATCTGTTTAGGCACAGGAAGATTGTTTGATTGGCATCGGAGGCGTCATCATCGAAGGATCCTGGAGTTGCGCTGATGGCAGGAGAGCCATCAGCATCATAGGGACCATTGATTCCAACTACATCAGTTAGCCAGAAGGGAACCCAGAGATGGACTATTGTCCAACTCTTCCTGTTCAAAAAAGGTGTTGGGTTCCACCTTGCCATCGAGGAAGTCCCATGTTGAGCATCCAGGGAACCCAAAGAAGCATGGGCATCTGTCACCATCGATGCACAATGCTGGGAGCAGACATGGTCTGGCATCTGGCAAGGACTCCACTAAGCGTTCCCGCTGCAAGCTGAGCTCATCCTCCAGGCATGTCAGGGACTTACAGCAAGCTCTACAGTCCTAGTGTCTGCCACTGAGCCAGTTCTTAGTAACGAAGAGAATGTGAACACTCTTACCTCCCCAGTCAGTGTTGTCAATGGTGGTTTTCAATAAGAAGCACAAGAAGATCCAATAGGCCTTTGAGAAGGCTGCAGGGCATCAGTGCTGGGGCATTGAGAACAACAAGGTAGGCACTGATGATCCTTAAGCCGTTGCTTGACTCCTTTCAGGTGCACACCAGTGCTGCATTAGCATCAATGTTCATTCCATTACCGATGCCCCAGAGGGCATTGGATCAGTGTCTGCCAGCCTGCTGCTGATTTCTAGCTCCTTGGGGTCCAGGCCCAGACAGCCAGCTGCATCGGTCCAAAACCCTCTGGCTGAGGATAGAGCACCAAGAGAGCCCTTCCTTGCAGACTGCAGTGAGTTGAGCTCTAAGTCATGGGAGCTATGGCTTTGACTCTGCAGATGTCTCTGAAGTACAGTGCTCCCCTCCAACCTCTCTCCTCTGTCAGAGGAAGTCCCTACCTGAGGACCTCTCCTTTGAAGGTTTTGTGATAATGGCAGAAGCCATTCCATTTGTATTGCAGATGGAGGAGGAGTCCAGGAACAAGATGCTGGACATCCTCCAGTTAATGGAGCCCGCTAAGGAGATTGTGGCAGTTCTAATTCATGAGATCTTCAGGAGGCACTGATGAGGATGTGAAAGAACCTCCTCATAGTGCCTCCCTAAAGAGGAAGGAAGACTAAATCTATCTTTTCTAAAAAGCTCTCAGATTCCACAAGTGGCAACTGCCACACCAGTCTGTGGTCAGCAAATCCACTCTCAAAAAGGCTAAGAAATCTAGAGGTATTCTAGAGCTATGAATACTGTTGGGGGAGAGGTTTTTCAGGATGCTATGCTAATTTCCCGAATAGCAGCCAAGCAGCTCTTCCTGGGCCAGTACACGTGGAACATTATTAAAAAAGTGTAGGGGGGTGGTCGAGCAACTTCCTCAAAAGCAGCCAGATTCCCTCCACTCACTGGTGGTCAAAGGGTTGGAGTGCGGAAACATGCAGTCCATTCACCTACAATGTTTTCGAAATGGCATAAAGAGTCTTTACTGTGTGGATAGGAGCGCGCAGACTTACTTGACTGCGGGCCTCAAATCTCTGTCCAGAAGTGCAAAAAGGATTTGCTGACTTGCCGTGTACAGGAGAGAATCTGTCTGGTAATAGGATCAAGGATGTGGTAGCATAGATCCAAGATCATTGTGCAATGCTCCAGCAATTCTCCATGGCTACTCTTCCAGGAGGTATTGTGGTCTGGGTAGAGAATCTTCTTCTGCCCGAGTAGGCATTACCTTCCATCTCTCATCCCACTCACAACAGGCTCCTCGTGCAAGAGAGGGTGCCTAAATTCCAGATGGGATGGGGTTTTGACTGGACAGCATAGCCAGGATTCTAGTACCTATGCCAGAGGACCTCCCAATCTGGGAAGGCTCCAGTTTTATATAAACTGGTGGCTCAGTATATCCTCAGACGTGTGGATCCTCAGCATCATCAAAAGTGTACAAATTAAACCTATTGTGTCTTCCACAAAATCGACCCCCAGGCCTGTCTTGAGGTCAGTCCAGGCCTGAGTTGAGCATATGTCATGTTATTCTGTAAAGTTGCACAGCGAGTAAAAGGTATCCCTACATCTAAGGTGACGGGTCTATCCTTCGTTTTATCTACTCACTGGCTTTGCTAGACCACCTTCCATGTTTTTTGAGGTCAGTTGCATCAGGAAGTGCTTTTAAAGGAACTGTCTTCCTTCTTGTTGACCAAAGTGGTTGAACCAATTCCACCAAGGCAAAGAGGGTGGGGATTCTACTTCAAGTGTTTCCTGATTCCAAAGACAAGGGGACTCCATTCCATGCTAGACCTAAAGGCCTTGAACAAATTCATCAAAATAGAAAAGTTCAATGTGGTTTTCCTGGGCATCTTAATCCCCTTTCATCAAAAAGGGGACTGGCTACACTCTCTCAATCTCAAGGATGCCTATACTTAAACAGATTTCCCCCAATCATAGGAAATCTCTCATTCATAGTAGGAAATTGCCACCTCCAGAATTGCCTTCTCCTGTTTGGACTCATGTCTGTCCCACATGTCTTCACAAAATGCCAAGCTGTGGTGGCAGTGCACCAGCCAAGCATTCCCAATAGAAACTGCCTGTGCAACGACCTAATTACCCCACAGAGTTCTCTACTTCTAGAGTGGCAATGAAGAATCTAACTATGGAACTGTCTTTGAATGTATAGACTTATTTGCTATTTGTTAGTTTGATATTATTGTAACCTGTCAGTTTTACTGTAATTCGCTTTGAGACCATTCGTGATAGAAAGCGGAATATCAAATGCCAATAAATATCTTTTGAAAACTGGGGGTGCATGTGTTTCCTTATCTGGACGAATGGCTGGTCAAGAGCATATCTTGGGCTAAAGCCAAGGAATCAACGCGCATGACCATCCAGTTGTTGGAGTTACTAGGGTTCATTATCAACTAGCTCAAATTTTGCCTCAGTTCGTCACCTCAGAGTTCATTGGAGTTCTGGCAAAAAGTCTTCCTTCGTCAACAAAGGGCTACCGCTTTGACTGCGGCAGAAGAGACCAAATGAGTCAGCAGATAAGTTGGCACATGTTAAGGTTGTTGGGCCTCAAGGCTTCAACAATGCATGTGACTCCTATGCACATTTTTACATGAGAAGAGTCCAATGGATCTTGAGGTCTCAGTGGCTACAGGTCATTCAGAATCTGGAAGACAACACCTGATCACTCAACCACTGATGGACTGTCTGTTCAGGTGGCCGGGCATTAACAATCTGGTCAGAGGAATCCCCTTCCAGATTTCTTTGATCCAAATTGTTCTCATGATGGATGTGTCCAACCGTGGTTGGGGATCTCATGTAGACGGACTCTGCACCCAGGGTTCTTAGTCCATCCAGGAAAAGTTGCATCAGATAAACTTCCTGAAGTACCGGGCGATTCGGTATACTCTCTGGGCTTTCAGAGATTCTGTTCAACAGTTATCCTTGTCCAGATGGCCAACCAAATTGTGATGTATTACATCAACAAGCAGTGATGTATTACATCAACAAGCAGGGAGGTTTTGGCTCATACCTTCTGTGTCAGCCATGGGGCTGGGTATTCTCTCAAGGGATGGTTATCAGATCCATTCACCTGGCTGGAAAACTGTTAGTGAACAGACTGTCGGTCCTTATACAAATGGTCTCTGAATCAATGGGTAGTAAACAAGTTATTCCGCCACTAGGGAACCCCACTGTTGGATCTGTTTACATCTCCTTGGAATAGAAAGGTCCACTCTTCTACTCCAAGCAGAGGACATGCAGCAAGTTAGGCTCAGCCATTTTTACCCTACATTGGGGCAAGGGTCTTCTATAAGTGTATTTATTTATTTAAAATAATTTATATCCTACACCCTTTGAATAGTTCAGGGCAGGTTACAATTTACATATGCCATAAAAAAGGATACCAGCATATCTTTTGATAATGCTAGTAGCAAAATCTTTCATTGAAGCTCAAAGAGGACAAAGGGGACTGTAATCTACACATCCCCCTTTTGGTCAAGATAGATCTGGTTCCCACTCCTACAGGAGATGTTAATCAGGGAACTGATCAGGCTAGGGTCTTCCCCAGATCTCATCACTGAGAATCAAGACAGGTTGTGCCTTACAATCTTAAGTCCATGTCACTCACCACTTGGATTTTAAAAGATTGTCTGAAGTCTTGAATTTTTAGCTTCTAGAAAGACCTATGGATTAAAGTTGAGGAGTATTGCTTTGCTGTGTGAAGTGACTAAAAGGCCATAGCTCATTTCTCATACTCCACACAAAAACTGCTTGATTATCTTCTGTATTTCTCTGAGGCTGGTCTCAAGACCAACTCTGTAAGGGTCTACCTTAATGCGACTGGTGCATACCATCACCATGTACAAGGTAAGCCAGTTTCTATACAGCCTTTAGTTGTACATTTCATACTGGGGTTTGCTTCATTTCTAGCATCTCATACGTGATGTGTTCTGAGACCTCTGTAGGTTTGTCCCAGCTCATGAAAGCTGCCTTTGAGCTACCTGACCAGGAAAGTTGTATTTTTGGTGGCAGTCACTTTAGTGCACAGAGGCAGTGAGCTTAAGGCTTTAGTAACTTATCCATCTTATACCAAGATTTTTCCATGATAGGGTGGTCCTAAGTTCTTGCCTAAGGTGGTGTCTGAATTCCATCTTATGCAGTCAGTTGTTCTTTCAACACTTTTTCCTAGGTCACCTGCCTATTTAGGTGAACAAGAACTGCACAGTTTGGACTGCAGGAGAGCCTTGGCTTTCTACCTGGAGCAGACTGGAGCCCACAAAGTCCACCTAACTTTTTGTTTTTCATGCAAACAAGCTAGGGATTGCTATTGCAAAATAGACTTTCTAATTGGCTAGCAGATTGTATATCCTATTATGCCCAGGTGGGGTTGAATCTGGTGGGCCATATTAAGGCTCCTTCTGTCTGAGCAATGGCAGCAGTTAGTGGCTCACCTGCAATCAATTCCAGTGGAGGAGATCTAAGAGGCGCGATGTGTAATTCTCTTAACTCATTCACATCTCATTACTGTCTGAATAGGGATGGCCGATGCAACAGTGGGTTTGACCAGTCTGTCTTTTAGAATTTGTTTGAGGTGTAGAACCCAACTCTTTCTCTACAGAGAGTTATTCTCAGAGGACAGCAAGGTGTCAGGCCTCATGAAACCTGCCCACTCCCTCATGAAGTTGGTTTCTCATTTAAATACAAGACTGAAGGGACTTTGTGGGGATGCCATGGGCATGCCCAATGAGGCTGTCAGTTCTGGATACTTTGACATAGTTTTTCTGTGCTAGGCTCCATTGGATTGTCACCTGTTTCTAAGGACTGACATTCTTCTGCCCTCAGAGAGCACCTATCATAGGTAAGTAACTCTGTCTTTGAGTCACATATGATCCTTATGTACTTTATAGATTATTAAACAGACATGCAACCTCCTTTTTTGCATATAACTTGGCAGCACAATATGCTGCATGAAAACTTGTACAGAGGTAATGGGAGGAGTAATGTTACTATGGATGGAATCACAGTGACTGTACAAAGGGTAAATATACAATATTAGAATAAAAAAATAGTGCACATACATAGTTACTCCCCAGTTGATGTATGCCCAGCAGATCAGAAAGTTACTGTAATAGCAGTTTAGTTACTTTAAAAAAAATAAACATCACTGCATGATACAGGGGTAGGCAACTTCTAGTTCACTTGGATTTTCTGGATATCCCTAATGAATATACATGGACGACATATGCATGCACACTGCTTCAAGTGTAGCTAAACAATCTCATTACATATTCATTAGGGATATCCTGAAAGTCCAAGCAGTTTGCTGTCCACAAAGACTGGAGGTTGCTACCCCTTGTCATGCCACCTCTTTTATGTGCCTGTGCATTGTTAGTATTCCATACGTTTTACTTTCTGTTAATTACTGATTTGTCTAGATACTACTTTGACAGTGATATGGTCTCCATTGTTTGTCCTGCGGTTCTATATAGTCTTGCCATTGTGCAAAATTTTATTACCGGATAATAAGACCTCTTTCTCCCTTAACTTATTTAAAATGGCTTTAATTTCCTTGAGTTCCTATCAGTAGTTTTGTATGATAGAAGGTATGTTAGTACATATTGGTAATTGCATGTATGATAGATAGGATAGTAAGGAATAGCAACAGTTGGTTCACTATCACTACTAGATAGTCTTGGAGAATACAGCCAGTAAGTTAAGAGTTCTGTTGCTCTCCAGAAAATTACAACTTCTGTTAGGAATGAATTAGGTTGATCAGTCCCATGTCTCTGCTGCAGAGATACAATACAGTTTGTGGTTATGGGACACAAATTCTTCTGAGTTGCATTACTTAAGTATGGCCATTTATAATAGAACTACTAATTAGTTTTATACCTTTCTAAGTATGGGAAATGATGGCTACTATATTACTTTAAATATATTTACATGAGTATGAATAATGCTAATTAGTACATGTATATAAATATGTTCTTTAATACAATACTTTTGTCTAAATACCATCAGGTTGTCTAAATATAATGTACTAAAAGGTTTGTACATAACTGTTTTGGCTGCTTTATTGGAGATATCAATGATTATAGAAATGTCATGATGACCTAGGCCTGGACCATAATTTTTCCTGTACGTATCCCCCTGGGAAGAAACCTTTAGCTATTAAGGATGCTGCATAAGTCAATACTCAGCTGCAAATCGCCACCAGAAGGGATAATGGACCCATTTGTATTTGAAGGACAAATTTTGGAAAGGTGTTAGTGGAATATTTGACCAGTTCCATGGGGCTGTTTATCCTGGTGGAGCAATGGGCATTTACTTTGTAGTGGAATTATATGAGATTATATTTTGGGCTGTTTCTGGCTGTAATTCATTGTTATCGCTCTAGCAGGATTGATTGGTTCTAGGGTCTGATATTGTACTTTAATGGATGTAGGAGTGCCTTTTTGTTCCTATATACCTTTGCATAAATCAGACTATAAATCTCACCCTTGACATTGACACATGGCTAAATTGTTTTAAAATTCATTGTGTGTCTGTAATCAACAGAGGGCTGTTTGTCTTCTATACATGGTTTCTTATGGCTAGCTAGCATTTTACTCTGCACCTGTCCATCCTGTTTTCCTGGTTCTGTTATACAGCCTTTTCTCAGTGAAGGGGGCAGCTTCTTTTTGTAACCTTATTTATATTTTTCTTACACTTACCAACCGCCCAACTTGAAAGACTCAAGGTGATGTACAAATATGAAACAAATCAATTTAAAATCAATTGTGACATACTTAGTAACATAATGACTGCAAAAAAAAAAAAGAAAAAGTCCATCCAATCTGCCCAGCTAGTTTCTTATGGTAGTAAATGCCACTCTGTGCAGGTGTACCCCCAAGCTTTATGTTAAGGGTAGTAGTAGTATCAAAACCAAGCAACTGTCAAACCCATAACAAAATTACTTCTAGCAACATTTTTACTGGGTGAGCAACCTTCTTGATTCAGGCAGTGTTTCTTGAAATTGCTTTGCTTTTGGACTTGGCCATAGAAGCATTCTTGTGCTTTTTCCCCAATGTTTGCACATCAGTACCCCAGACCATAAAAGTTGGGGCCCAGCATTGGCTGTCTGAATCCAATTCCCCCTCCACTGTCAAAGTGGGGAGCAATGTTGCAGTTGCATTAAAATCATGAAAGCTACTTGATTAAGGGTAATAATTCCCATGTCTTTTGTTAGGAGATATAGCTGCTGTTCCATGCTGGTTACCCCATGCAGCCTTTTCTTCATTTCCACCTCTAGCCTTTAGGGATCAACAGTGTTTATCCCATGCCTTTTTTAAATTCATTTACTGTTTTCATCCTCACTTCCTCTGCAGAAAGGGCATTCTAGGAGTCTACCACATTTTTTGTGAAGAAATATTTCCTGATATTGGTTCTGAGTTGTCTCCTTTGGAGTTTCATTTCGTGACCCCTAGGTCAGAGAATTGTGCATCATTAAATCTTTCAAGCATCTGTAGGTCTATATCATATCTCCCTGTACCTCCTCTCTTCCAGAATATACATATTTAGATCCTTCAGCCTCTCCTCATAAGTCTTCCGATATAGACCCCCACACCATTTTTGGTGCCCTTCTCTGGACTGCCTCCATCCTGTCTCTATCCATTTTGAGATACGGTCTCCAGAACTGAAGGCAGTATTCCAGGTGAGGCCTCACCAGGACCTGTACAAGGGCATTATCACCTTTTTCTTGCTGATTATTCATCTCTGTGCAGTCCAGCATTCTTCTGGCTTTAGCTATTGCCTTGTCACATTGCTTCACCACCTTCAGATTGCCAGACACTGTTAGCCCAAGGTCCCTCTCTGAGCCTGTGCACAATAGTCCTTCTCTCTCCTCAACACATATAGTTCTTTAAGGGTAAAAAAATAAACAATGTGATGGTGTTCTGTAAGGAAGAACTGTGATGAGATCAAAGGAAAAATAATACAGAAAAACTTCCAACAAAGGGACCTTTAAGAATAGACCTAGGTCAATAAGGCCAGAGTTATAAACTACATTTCTCCAGGACATACAGGATGGTGGTCCTCATGTATGGGTTACATCATCAGAAGGAGCCCCAATGCATAAAATTTGTCAGTTTCTAGAACTTTGACTAGGTACACTGAGCTTGCCCAGCATTCCCTATACCACGCATCCATGTCCCTTTCCAGTCTTTTTCCGCGAAGCTGTAAGCCTTGCAGTGTGAGTGAGCTCATTTTGGCTATTTTTTGGCTTTGTGGAAAAGTTTTCTCTCTCACATTCTTGTGTTCCTTTTTCTGTACTATTCCATCACCGGGTCCCTCTTGGGGCCTTCCTGTAGGGTTTTCGACAGTTCTGGTAAGTTTCTTTTCATGGTTGATTCCTCGTGACAGCGGTGCATCGGTGCCTGCCAGCCATTGCCATCAATTTTGTATGGTGCCTCTTTTGTTTCATCTGACATGGCCATGTGTGGTTTTTGGCATTGCACCTAGTGCCCAAGGACCATGTTCATCACTGATGCGCATAAGGTATGTGTCCTCTGCCTGGGGGCATCACATGACAGGGTTGCTGTTTTATGCACCCAGATGACAGCGAAGGATTGTCTGCTTTGACTCGATAAGATGGAGCAGCTCTTCGGTTGAAGTCCAAGGCATTGGCATCGAAGACCAAGGAGCCACACCAATGGATATCGGTGGGACTGTCAGTTCTGTTGATGGCTTCAGAGGATAGGAACGCCGGAGACAGATCACCATCGGTCTCGTCCAGGCTGAGGACATCTGGTTCCTCTTCATCGGTCTCTGCACCAGGAAAGGACCAGGCTGAGCATAGAGAGAAGCTGAAGAAGCATCGGCACTGGTCCCCATTAATGCATGGTGTTGGGCACGGGATGCACTGGCTCATGTGGCAGTGACCCTGCAGCAAGGAGTGCCAGTTCTCCATCGGTGCTGGGGCTGCACGATGATCTCCACCGGTACTGATGCCAGTCACTGGTCCACCTTGAGGGTCTGAAGAGGATCAGGCCATCCCTTCTTCTTCCCAGTCAGTGTTGGCATCGACAACATTTGAGGAGGAGCTGGAGTGCCAAGTCCAGCTAGCGGTGGACTGGGTCCTGCAGGGCTTTAGTCCTTGTTCTGCTTCTGGAAAAGCTCAACATGCTCATCAGTGCATTACAGACCTAGCTGGCGTCTGTTCCTGGGACAGCATCTGTGTCCGGTGGGGGATTGAAGTCTCCTTCTACCAATAAGATGGCCATCGCTGGCTCCTCCGAGGAGGCTCCACTGAGGCTGGCAGAGACGCAGAGTCCTGCCCCCCCCCCCCCCACTGTCCAGTTTTACCGGTGCCTGCACTTAAGGACCCATCCCATGTTGCTTACAGTGAGGATGACCCCTTGGGGGGGGGGGGGGGGATGCTTTGCAGTCCTCTGAGGGTCTCCCATTAGACTCTTATTCTCCAGAGGAGTGAAGGAAGTCTCTGCCTGAGGACTTGACTTTCGCATGGTTTGTGAAGGTGATAGCAGAATCCATCCCATTTCAGTTATTAACTGAGGAGGATGCCATGCACAAAATGCTTGAGATCCTCCAGTTTGTGGAGCCTCCTAAGGAGATTGTGGCAGTCCCAGTGCATGATATCCTTAAGGAGCTTCTGCTGAGGATATGGGAACACCCCCCTCACAGTGCCTCTTGTTAATAAAAAGGCGGATGGGGTCTACCTCATCCAGAAGGCTGCTGGATTCAGTAAGTGTCAGCTGCCCCACCAGTCAATGGTGGTCGAATCCACCCTCAAGAGGACCAGAAGCTCTCGAACTCATTCCTCGGCACCCCTGGGGAAGGATCATAGAGCGATGGATACTCTTGGGAGGAAGGTATTTCAAGGTGCCATGCTCATTGCCCACATTGCTGACTATCAGCTCTACATGAGCCAGTACTTGCAGGACATCTGTAAGCAGGTGCATGAAGTGGCTGAACAGCATCAAACCACCCTCATATCGCTGGTGCGTAAGGGCCTGGAGTGCGGAAAACATGAGGTCCGGGCGACCTATGATATTTTTGAGACTGCATCTGGAATCTGCGCCCACAGAATGGCATGGTTGCGGGCCTCTGATCTCTGACCAGAGGTGCTGTGTACTGGGAAGAATCTCTTCAGAGAGGCCACAGCATCCCTCATCCTATCTTTGGGACCACCATGAAAGCCTCCAACAGTTCTCCATCGGCAGACCAGGGGCCAAGGAAGTCTTTGTTTCACCAAAGTACTGTTCTCTGCCCCCTCATTCTAGTCTACACCATCAGGGCTCCTGTGGCTGCCCCAGGCATCAGACAGCCCTCAAGCCCCAGCTAGCTCCTCAGTCAACTCCAGGGACGGGGTTTTGACTGGGTCATAGGAAGCCTAGGCCAATTGCCCGTATCCCGGACATTTGACTCTCCACTCAAGGGCAGGCTGTGGCTCTTTATGAACTAGTGGCCCAGTATAACCTCGGACCAGTGGGTTCTTTCCATCATCTGTCAAGGGTACCAATTGAATCTATTGGGTGTCCTTCGAAATTGCCCTCTATGCCCATTTTGTGGTCTGGTAGCGCATCAGGAGGTACTACTTTCAGAGCTCTCCTCCCTCTTAACAGCCAGGACGGTCAAGCCTGTACCATCAGGGCAAAGAGGATGGGATTCTACTCCCGGAACTTCATGATTAGAAAGAGAACAGGAGGACTCCGTCCCACCCTAGACCTGAAGGCTTTGAACAAGTTTCTAAAAAAAAGAAAAGTTCAAGCTGGTTTCCCTGGGCACCTTGATCCCCCTTTTACAAAATGGAGACCAGCTATGCTCCCTCGATCTCATCAATATCTTCCTTGGTCGCAGGAAGTATCTCCAATTTGTGGGGAGAAAACAGCAATTCCAGTACCAACTGTTGCCATTTGGGCTAGTGTCAGCCCCATGGGTCTTCACAAAATGCCTGGGCATGGTGGTGGCAGCGCACCTCCAAAGGCTGGGAGTGCCTGTTTTCCCTTATCTGGACACTTGGCTGGTCAAGAACATATTTCAGGCAGGGGCTGTCTTGCCATTCGCTTGACCATCTGGGTGTTGGAGTCACTAGGGTTTTTTCTCAACTACCCAAAGTCCTATCACAGCCCGTCACTTCCATTGGACTTCATAAGAGCCCTGCTAGACACGGCTCAGGCCAAGGCCTTCCTGCCTTGCCAGAGGGTTGTCACCTTGATGATCATGGCGGCAGAGATTCAACAGGTGTCGCAACTGTCCATGTCACTCTCTTGGCACGTTTATACATGCACAGAGCCCAATGGACCCTGAAGTTGCAGTTGCGCCAGACCACTCAGAGCCTCCAGGATTGCATCAGTCACCCCATCTCTCCTGGACTCATTGTCCTGGTGTTTAAGTCTAGAACAGGATATCTCTTTTCAAGGTTTCTCTACACAAATTGTCCTAACCACAGATGTGTCCACCCTGGGATAGGAAGCTCATGCAGATGGGCTCAGTACCCATGGTCTGGTCTGCTCAGGAATGCTCTTGTCAAATCAGCTTCCTGGAGCTTCAGGCGATCAAGTACGTGCTATAGGCTTTTAGAGATGGCCTGTGCAACAAAATTGCCCTGATCCAAATCAGCAACCAGGTAGCCATGTGATATGTCAACAAGCAGGGAGGCACAGGATTGTACCTCCATTGTCAGAAAGCGGTCCAGATCTGGTTGTGGTTTCTGTCCCACGGGATGGTGCCCAGGGCCGAGAACATAGTAGTGAACAGCCTGAGTCAAGCCTTCAGATTCCACCAGTGGCTCCTGGACCAGGGGGGTAGCAAATCGGATATTCCGCCCCTGGGGGAGCCCAGACGTAGATCTGTTTGCATCCCCGTGCAACAGGAAGGTGCCTTGGTTCTGTTCCCTATACAGGTCAGATGGCAAACCATTCTTGGATGCCTTTGCTTGTCATTGAGGCAAGGGTCTTCTGTACATGTATCCTCCGATTCCCTTAGTGGCAAAGACTTCTTGAAGCTTCATGAGGACAGGGGACTATGATCCTCATAGCCCCTCATTGGCTGAGACAAATCTGGTTTCCACTCCTACAGGAGTTGTCCATCCGGAGACTGATCAGTCTGGGATTTCACCCAGATCTCATCATGCAAGTTCAGGGCAGGCTACGGCGTCCCAACCTCCAAGCCCTGTTGCTCACAGTCTGGATGCTGAGAGGTTAATCCTGCAGCCACTTGATCTTTCAGAGGATATCTCTCTGGTCCCGGTGGCTTCTAGAAAACCTTCCATTAGAAAGTCCTATGGACTGAAGTGTAGGAGGTTTCCATGTGGTGTGAGCAGAAGGCCCTAGATCAGTTCTCCTTCACACAAAAATTGCTTGATTACCTTCTACACCTATTGGAAGCTAGCTTAAAGAACAACTCCATTAGATTTCATCTCAGTGCAATTGGCACATACCACCAAGGTGTAGATGGTAAGCACAGGCTTACAATTCATGCGAGGCCTGCTTCAGTTTGAAGCCTCACCTAAGGCCTCCCGCTGTGTCTTGGGACCTCAACGTGGTGTTAGCTCAGCTGATGAAAGCTCCTTTTGAGCTGCTGTGCACCTGTGACCTGAAGTACCTGACCCGGAAGGACATATTTTTGGTGGCAGTCACTTCAGCGCGCAGGGTAAGCAAGCTCCAGGCCTTAGTGACTTATCCACCTTACACTGTTTTATCATGACAAGGTAGTCTTATGTATGCACCCTAAATTCCTGCCTAAGGTAGTGATGGACTTCCATCTTAACCAGTCCATGGTCCTGCCAACATTTTTTCCCAGGCCCCATTTGCACCAAGGTGAACAAGCACTACAAAGTTTGGTTTGCAAGCAATCCTTAGCATTCTACTTGGAGCAGACAGAATCCCATAGACAGTCCACCCAACTTTTAATTTATTTTGATAAGAATAGGTTGGGTGTTGCCGTTGCCAAGCACACTATCCAATTGGCAGGCAGATTCATCTCCTGTAATGCCCAGGTGGGACAGCATCTTGGGGGTCATGTCAAGGCTTATTCTGTCAGAGCCATGGCAACGTCTGTGGCCCACTTGTGAGCAGTTCACATGGAGGAGATGTGCAAAATTGTGATGTGGAATTCTGTCCATACATTCACATCTCACTGTTTGGATAGGGATGGTCAATGTAACAATAGGTTCGGCCAGTCTGACCTTCGGAACTTGTTTGAGGTGAAGAACCCAAATCTCCTGCCTAGGGCCCGTTGTTTGGATTTAGGCTGTCTCTTCCTTGGTTACCAACAGCACTGTTGTGCTCATTGGCACCTGGTTAGGCGTCTTTTGTCCACTTTTTATATTGAGGAGCAGCCTGTAGCTAGGGATTCACCCATATGTTGAGGACTACCATCCTGATGTACTCTGAGAAAGCAGAGTTGTTTACTTCTTATAGGTGTTCTCAGAGGACAGCAAGGATGTTAGTCCTCACAAAACTCGCCTGCTACCCTGCAAAGTTGAGTTTCTCCTATTTTTTATTTTAATTCTATGATACAAGACTGTAGAGGGACCCTGCGTGGTATAGGGCATGCTGGGCCTGCTCAATGTGCCTAGTCGGAGTTCTAGAAACTTTGACATAAGTTTTCTGCATCGAGGCTCCATCTGATGTCACCCATTTGTGAGGACTAACATCCTGCTGTCCTTGGTGAACACCTGTTAAAGGTAAGCAATGCTTTCCCATGAGTACTAGGAAAAAAGGATGATCACCTGACATGGGATAGGCAGTCTAGGGGTGGGGAAGTACAGCCATCAAGTACCTCTAATGAACCTAATGTTCGCTTGAAGTTAGAGGAGAATTAGCTACAGAACAAAGAACTGGAGCTGAGCCACAGGAGGAGAAGGAAAGCATGGGACTAGAACTACCAGAAGTATCTTCCCAGCTGGAGGTAGAAGATATGAAACAGACTGAGGGAGAACTGTTCTTATCTATGCAGCGCCTAAGGTAGGTAACTGTACAATCACCTTGTGTGGGAACCTGGTAGATAATGTATGAGTTGAGGCTACCAAGAATGGAGGTGTTTCAATAGAGTAATGGATTTTAAAACTGATAAAAGCTAAAGTAGAATTAATAAACAATGTCATTGTTTAATGAACATTTTTTTAAATAAATCATTGTAGGGACAGAATGGACATTCTGTAAGTTTGCTTTATGACTTTGCATTAAACCAAGGCTTGAGAAACGCTCATCATTCACCAGACAATGCTAAATCATTCACCAGACAACCTTTGCACAGAGATTTTATTGAATAAAATCTACATAGGCCTTGCTGTGCTTAAGTGTGAACTGTAATCTGTGACACTGCAATTATTTACCTTTGTTACTGTGAGGTTAAAATGCCAGAAGGGGAGATAGGCTGAATCGAACATAATTGATTCATCCATTAGGAAAGAAATTACTGTGGACCCTAACTTGAGGAGCAGCATGTGACAATAGAAAATCTGAAATAAGTATGTGCCCAGCTCTAAAATCAGGTAAATGGTTGAGAAAACAGAAAAGATTTACATAATTCCCTAAACTATAACCAGCTTGCTAAGTATAATGGTGGAGAGTTACATATAAAAGGACCGCATGAAGAAAAGGATTTCTTAATGATGTGCTTTAATTTGCTTGGAGTTTCTAATAAAAGTTGAACAGACCTAAACTGTCTTTTTTGGTTTTATTTTTTGTATGATTTATTTTCATATTTTGTCGTATTTTGATTTGTTTAAATTTGACCTTTGCACTGACCAGAGATTTCCCTGAGTGAGCAGTTAAAATAAAATAAATTATAGAGCAATAGGGATTTAAGAGAGCAACTCTTTTGCTAATTAAAGCAAATTAGTCCCTGTGTCTTTTCCAGAAGTTGCAAAAGGCAATTAGAAAGTTTTGGAGAGCATTGGATTCAAATTTTGGAATAAAAGTTGAATAAATGATGGGATTGGTTCAGTGCAATAATCATGTTAGTTTTAGGGAGACCTTTGTGAGTTTGAGGTTCCAGTTCTCTGGAATGAGGATGGAGATTATTCAGTTCCAGAAAGATTTGAACAGAATTGAGGGGGCCTTGCCCCATGTCTCGACCCTGCTTCTGTTCCCTCAAATGATCCCAAAAATGAGCAGATAAATTATGGTTGGATCTGATAGGATAATAGCTGCAAATTAGAGAGATGTCCCCAAAATAGTATTACTATACTGCTCTTTCATGGCCTTTATTATTAAAGGAAAATCATACAGAGGCATCTGTGGTAGACAAAAAATGAAGGTGGAGGTCCAACATAAAGGAGAACTCACAAATAGTGACAGAGGATCTTAGGCCCTAACCAGAATTTTCTTCTCTTCTATCAGAGATGTAGATTTAGGGACAAGATTGGAGAGTAACAAGAAGGCTAAATTCCTACCAGGATCCACAGTTAGTAAAGATATTGCATTCTCAAGACTGCTGAAAAAGAAAGAAGGAAAGAAAAAACTGATGGCCTAGTTCTCTTGGGGAAAAATGATCTTGTGGGAAACCAAATCAATGTAGTACGAATAAGTTGAGGGAATTAAGGAAGAGTCTAATGCACTTCTCAGGATCAGTGGCCTTTACTTAGATGTTTCCTGTATATGAATAAGGGAACTAAAGTACTGTATCAACAAAAAGCACGCACATATTTATTAACAAAGAAATATAATGAAGTGATATAGTAAAGGGTGTCGGCAAGCTGGGAGACTAGTGTAAGACCACCTCCAGGGTGGTTGCCCGGACTTCTCAATCATCCACCCAAAGAAATTAGAGAAAAGTTGAAGAGGTGTTCAAAGAAACAAATATCTGTTTGTATAATTTTTAAATTGCATATAAACCCACACAGTGTTCCCTGTCAGATAAGTCGCCCCCCCCCCCCCCCCCCCAATGCAGGGAAACCGAAACACCAGCTGGCGGCTTTTTGTCTGCTACAAAGTTGCTTTATCTGAACACTGTGGGGCTTGTACATGTATAAGGAAAATAGAGCCTATGTTTTGTCTACATCTATGCTAGTTTCATGCAATTTAAAAACTATACAAAAAGATATTTTGTTTCTTTGAACACCTCATTGATTTTTCTCCAATTTCTTTGGGTGAATGATTGAGAGGTCCAGGCAGCCACCTTGAGGTGGGTGGTCTTACATTAGTCTCCCAGCTTGCTTACACCCTTTACTATATCACTTCACTATAATTCTTTATTAAATGTGATACAGTGCTTTAGTTCCTGTTTTGGTGGATTTTGATATCGTTAAATGCAAGACATTTTGTGATTTGTGTCTCTTTAGTTGTGGTATGAATAAGGGAAAACAGGATGCACAAAGCCAGGAATTTTAATGCATGACTAAAGAAGTGGAGCCAAAAAAAAAAAGGTTTGGATTTCTTGAATTGGGGATCCATGTGGCAAAAAATAAACTTTATTGAAATGAACTATATGTGGCTGAGAGAGGAAACATGGTCTTAGGTAAATTGTTGAGAACATACATTGACATGAGTTTAATAGGGATGTGCGTTTGTTTGAAACAGGAAATTTCAATGAAAGAATCAGATTTGTTTCATTTTTCTGTAAAATGAAAAGTTTTTCAATAAAGCGGCAGCCATTACCTGACAAAAAATGAGGTGACTGCCCCCCCCCCCCCCCCCTTGTATCTTATCCTCTCTGTGAGGTCCTGACATCCAAATGGGGCAGGAACAATCCCCAGTCACTTCTGCATTGCCAGATCAGAGTTAGACACTGGTGGGCCCTGAAATGAAAAAAAATTAAAAGTACCGATCTCTAGAGTTTAACTAGGCTTTGTTTTAGACTGGTTGGAAATGCTGTAGATGGAGTACAAGAAATTTTAAATAAATTTGGTAGGGAGGGGGAATGAAAGCTGGCTGAGTAAGGCTGTTTACCCCAATAAGCAAATGAGGCAAGTAGAAACACACATGAAGTATAACTATAGAAAGTGTACTCTCACTAAGAATACACATATGGGAGTGGCATTTGATACCAGTCTAGTGAGTGCTGTTGCTGCTGGAATTCAGAAAAAGTAAACACAAAATGAAAGGCAATAGTATTTTCACCAAAGTCTACCCAAATATAAAAAAAATTTCAGCTCATTCTCTTTGGTGGTTTGTCTCATATAGGTCACAGATGAGCATGATCTTTGCATAAGGCATTGTTGCTTTGTGGAAAAATTCCTAAAAAGGATAGGAATGAGGGTAAGCAGAGTAATGAAGGAACAATATCTTGAAGGCTGTATGCACAAATGCTACCACTACCCTCATCAGTGCCCTCATCAGCGGCACAGTTACCCGCTCACGAACTACACCACCTCTGGAACCTCACTCAGCAACTACTACGTAAAGCGGGACAGAAAGCCAAGAAATCCGCTGATGGCCATCATAGGGCAAACCCGGTGAGAGGGTCTGGCTCAGCATGTGGTACATTCACCTCAAACTCTCCCGTCTATGCGACTCGCACCTCGGTACATCGGACCTTTTCCGGTGCTCCGCCGTCTGGGTCCAGTCTCTTACCAGCTCTGATTACCATCCTCGCTCAGGATCCATAGCTCCTTCCACGTTTCCCTCTTGTTCTCACAGGACAAGCAGGATGGTAGTCCTCACATATGGGTGACATCATCGGGATGGAGCCCAATCACGGAAAACTTTTGTCAAAGTTTCTAGAACTTTGTCTGGCCCCTACTGGGCATGCCCAGCATGGCACTAACCCTGCAGCCAGCAGGGGCCCCCCTTCAGTCTTCTTTTTTCCACGCAGCAGTTGCCTCATGGTAAAGGAGCTCTGAAGAGATTCCTGACAGGAATTTTCCTCATGGAATTACTAAATTACCCCACAGGGGTCCTTCCTCTAACTTTTCTCAGTCCACGGTACTCTGGTAAGTTTTTACCCGTTTTTCCGTCGATTACCGTTGTTTGGCCCTAGCGGCCTACTGGCCGTCGACCGTACCGTGGCTCGATTTTTTTCCATGACACTGGCATTGGGGTTTCGTTGGTGCCCAGACTGTACCCGCACCATGTCTATCACAGACCCCCCCATAAAGTCTGTGTAATATGCCTAGGACGCGAGCACGATGTCTTGACCTGCGCCAAATGTGCCTTAATGACACCGAAGGGACGCAAGGCCAGAATGGAGAAGATGGAACTTCTCTTCCGTGCTCAAATCCCGACTCCATCCATTGCATCGATGTCGTCGGAACTGGCACAGTCAACTTTGCGCCAGCATCAACCACTGACCACAATCGACGACTTCTCGGCCATCGACACCTTCCACTCCCCCTCAGGATCGAGGGGATCGCAGGGAGAAACATCGCCATCGATACTGTAAGACTCAGACAATTGAGGGAGCGAAATCATCGACCTCGCCATTGTCCAAGCCACTGTTGAAGAGACCCCATCCAGGAAAGGCACCGACCATTCCTGCGACTGAGTCCCCGAGGCAACCCTCACCCGATCGGGGATTGGGAGCCGTGACTCCGCCTTTAACGGTGGTCCCTCCGGCTATGCCTCTGCCGCCTCCTTCTGTTCTCACCACAGACGCTTCCAACCTCGGGTGGGGAGCCCATGTAGCCAATCTGCAGACAAAAGGCTCTTGGTCTCCAGAGGAAGCCAAACACCAAATAAATTTCCTGGAGCTTCGAGCAATCAGATATGCTCTCAGGCCCTTTTAGGATTGCCTCTCAAATCAAATCATCCTGATTCAGACGGACAACCAGGTGGCAATGTGGTACATCAACAAACAGGGAGGCACAGGCTCCTTCCTTCTGTGTCAGGAAGCTGCGCAGATTTGGGAGGAAGCTCTATCCCATTTGATATATCTCAGGGCCACCTGGTTACCGGGCGTGGACAATGTGTTGGCAGACAAGCTGAGTGGTGTCTTTCAACCGCACGAGTGGTCTCTCAACCCCTCGGTAGCGAAATCCATCTTCCAACAATGGGGAAATCCTTGGATAGACCTCTTTGCATCCCCGCAGAACTGCAAAGTGGAGAATTACTGCTCTCTCATTCGCAGCACACACTCTCAACCCGGAGATGCATTCTCCTTCTCTTGGGCAACCGGTCTGCTTTACACATTCCCTCCACTTCCTCTTCTCTCGAAGACTCTCATGAATTTACATCAGGACAAGAGAACCATGATCCTGATAGCACCTCACTGGCCACGCCAAGTGTGGTTTCCAATACTTCAGGACCTCTCCATTCGCAGGCACATTCCCTTGGGAAAGGACCCGCTTCTGATCACTCAAAACGATGGGTTCCTACGACATCCCAATCTTCAAGCTTTGTCCCTGATGGCATGGATGTTGAAAGGTTAATCCTTCAACCACTTAACCGTTCTGAGCCAGTTTCCCGTGTCTTGATTGCTTCACGGAAGCCTTCCTCGAGAAAATCTTACTCTTACAAATGGAAAAGATTCATGTCATGGTGCTCTTCTCAGTCCCTTGACCCCTTTTCCTGTCCCAATACCAAAATTTCTGGACTATCTCTGGCATCTATCAGTCAGGTCTTAAGACTTCCTCCATTAGAATGCATGTCAGTGCGGTAGCCACCTTCCATAAAGGTGTCGGGATGTCTCTATCTCAGTAGACCCCCTTGTAACACGTTTTTTGAAGGGCTTGCTTCATATGAAGCCTCCGCTACGTCCTCCGGCCCCTTCTTGGGACCTTAATCTAGTTCTGGGTCGGCTCATGGAACCACCATTGGAGCCTCTTCACTCTTGTGAACTTAGATATCTTACATGGAAAGTGATTTTCCTTTTGGCTATCACTTCAGCTCAGAGTTAGTGAATTGTAGGCTGTAGTTACCTATCTGCCTTACACTAAACTTCTGCAGGACGGGGCGGTACTCCGCACTCACCCGAAATTCTTACCTAAGGTAGTTTTGGATTTTCATCTTAATCCATCATACTACCTACCTTTTTTCCCAGGCCCTATGCTAACCCAGGAGAACAGGCGGTAAACAAGCTCTAGTGTTTTACCTAGACCGTACAGCTGCCCACAGGGAAAACACTCAATTGTTTGTCTCTTTCCACCCTAACAAGTTAGGAAAGCCTATGGGTAAGCAGACTCTCTCCTCCTGGTTAGCGGACTGCATAGCCTTCTGCTATCAGCAAGCGGGCATTCCATTCCAAGACCCTGTTAAGGCACACTCTGTGAGGGCCATGGCGACTGCAGTAGCACACCTATGATCGGTGCCGCTTCCTGATATTTGCAGGGCTGCCACCTGGAGTTCTCTCCATACCAAGCTGGAAGACAAGATTCCATCTTCGGCCAGTCTGTCCTTAGTAACCTGTTTACAACAACGTACCAACACCCTTCTGCTTGCCTGCCCCAGTTGTTGTGCCTGTTGCACGCCTTTGGGTACAGTTGGTGCATGTTCGGACATCCTCAGCTCAGTACTCACCCATATGTGAGGACTACCATCCTGCTTGTCCTGTGCGAAAGCAAAATGTTGCTTACCTGTAACAGGTGTTCCCACAGGACAGCACGATGTTAGTCCTCATGAAACCCACCCGCTGCCCCGTGTTGTTGGGTTCATAATGTTTTGTTGTTTTATTTTTCGGCACTGCCTGTAGCTTTCAAATAAGACTGCAGGGTTAGTGCCATGCTGGGCATGCCCAGTAGGGGGCCAGTCAAAGTTTTGGAAACTTTGACAGAAGTTTTCTGTGATTGGGCTCCTTCCTGATGATGTCACCCTTATGTGAGGACTAACATCCTGCTGTCCTGTGAGAACACCTGTTACAGGTAAGCAACATTTTGCTAAACCTTTGGTACTATCCTAGCCAACAAGAAAACCACCCGAGCCGCAACCACTCTCTTCTGAGGCAGATATTACCTACCAAGTCTACGATGTTCTGTATGTGAGGAAACGTGGTCGCAAATGGGAGTACTTAAATGCCTGAGAGGGATTCGGTCCTGAAGAGAATTGCTGGAAACCAGCTTCTAATATTTTGGACAAAAACCTCATTGCAGAATTCCACGCCTCACATCCACAAAAGCCTACACCTCCTGTAAGGGGGCCTAGAAGAGGGGGTACTGTTACGCTCGCCGGCCACGGGCTGGCACCAGCCACCTGTCGCTCTCTCCGGCACCCTCGCAGCAGCCAGCTGCTGCCTCTGCACTCAGTCTCTGGTCCGGGCCTCACGCTGACCCTGTGGCGGTCAAGATACCGCTGCTCCCATCCAGGCCCTCCTTAAGTGCGTGCACCGCTTTGGCTCCTTTTAAAGGACCAGCGACAGGAAATCAGGGTTGGGCTCATTGTGATGACGTCTAGCCCTGTGGCCTATAAAAGGACCATCTCTAACTCCAGCAAACTGACTTGGCAATGAGTTCCTTGCATCCTGCTTCAGGAGTTCCTGTTTCAGCGGCCCTGCTTTGGAGGTTCCTGCTCAGCATTTCCTGCTTCAGAGGTTCCTACTTTTAGAAGTCTCTGCTTCAGCCTCCCAGCTTCTGCTGCCTTCTCTCCACTTCTGGGTGACAGCTGTCGGATGCTCGTCTCCGGCTCCTCTAGGTCCCCCCTTGGGCTCCCGTCCGGACCTCACCTCTGTATGCTGCAGCTTGCCTTTGACCACTGATTGGACCTGACCTTTGCCTGTTGCTGCCTGCCTCTGATCTTGGACTGGACCTGACCTCTCCTCTCCTTTGTCTTGTTGCCTCTTGCATTGCCCATCTTGGGCCCAAGACCTAACATTGCCATCCTCTGGCAGCTCTGCTGGGACCAGCCATGCAGAGGCCCGCTTAAGACCAGCCGGCCAGCGGAGAAAGTGAGCTGATACTGACGAAGCTCCTCTCTGCCTCTGCTTCCTGTCTGACCTTGCCTCCTGTGGGTGGGGACCTGTAAAGCTCACCCTCAACAGGTTGCGCCAACACCACCTTGGGCCAAGGGTCCACAAACCCTAACACATACATGTTCTCTCTCCCATCCAAATGCTCTGTCTCATGCAAGCGCACATGCTTTCTCTCCCACATATATGCTCACTTTTCCATACACATGCTCTCTTTCACTTATTTCTTCCTTGCCCTAGTAGGCAGTAGCAATCTCCTTCTTCTGCCCCCGTGGAAATGGCCCCAGGCCAGCCTTAACACTACTTTTGGCAGGGGCATTCCTTTCACTGAAGCAGTGCAGGCCTGCCGAAATTGTCACGTAGTAAGTGCTGCCTTACTAAATAGAAACAACTATTTTGGCTACTTAATATATCACAAAATTATAAATACCAAACCACAAATAGTGACATATGTAAGATTACCATCTTTCTTTATTTTAAACAAAAAATTCCCAAGGACTCAATACTTAAATCTTCACAACATCACCCCAAGCAATATTTACCTCAAAATCCCAACCCATCATCCCACATTACTCACACACATTCATAGTGCGGCGGTTACTACCCCTAATTAAGCTAGATATTTTACTTAGATGCAGTTCCAACACTGCTCTCTACATTATTGGTGGGGGTGGAAGGGAAATAGAACCAAAAGGTTACTAAGAGCCAAGAGAAACTAAGTATGAGAAAAAAAACAAAAACAGCGAAGCTTGCTGGGCAGACTGTATGGACCGTTTGGTCGTCTTCTGCCGTCATTTCTATGTTTCTATAATGAATTCTAAGATTCAACAACCTGCACAGATTTAAGTTAACTCTCCTCAGTGTCTAATGTTATTGTTAAGTGTTTTTCTATTCATACGAAGTTGCTCTGTGATGAAATTCTCCCGCTCTCTCTAGTTGCAGCTCAACTACCAGCACGCGTTTCCTGCAGTATATATATATATATATACACAAAGCCATTGCTAATCAGCAACAGGCTGCGCCAGTTTGCACTTACAAAAGAAGCGTATTACTGTGCGCATGCTTAGTGGGCAGCACAGCACCTAGTTTTATGCTTGAGAAATACTCACACCGCTTCAGGTATTGACAACAATTTTCTCAAGTAGTACCTGAAGAATACGTTTATTACTCGGTTCCTGATCAACGTCATGTGCACAGGAAACGATCGAAAACTTCCGGTTGGTGTTGGCGCCTGCGCAGGGTGCAGGAAAGAAATGCTCTAACAGAGCGAACCCGTGGCAAATGTGCAGGACTCTAGCTCGGAATCGGGTGAAAAAGGTGGCGGAGCCTGGGGCTGCTGATTTGTAACGCGCCTAAGCTACTGAATCGACTGTGCTCGTGGGACAGGGCGGAACTTTTCTTCTGCGCCGTGTTGTAGTGGGGAAGGCAGAGGCGTTCGCTCGCCGGAAGTTGAAGCGGTTGGTGCTGTTTCCACGGCGAAGGGTCGGCCTGGGGCGCGGAGCCGGCAGAACGCGGGCGGTGAGGCCGGGGTCCCGAATTTTAGGCTTTCTCTGTCTCTATGGATTCGGCTCCTAGTATCGACGTCGACGCCACGCAACATCTGCGGGACATCCTGAAACTGGACCGCCCAGGACCAAACGGTGAGGCAGGGAGTGGGAAGGATGATTCTGACGGTGATGGCTCAGAAGTGGGAAGGAGCGGGAGTTGGAGAGCCGTGACGGCAGCAATTTATTTCTCTTTCCCCCTGTTTTAGTTTCAGTGGACATGTGCCCTTTCTGTTCGTATTTTATGCTGAAAGAGAACCTTTTTATATTCAAATTTATTTGTATGGCATGTGCTGCCAAGGTAATAGAGCGATTAAAAGAGGAAAAAAAGTACAAAATAATGACAGAAAAGTGTTTTCCTTAGCTTATATTCTCTTGCTCTCCTTTTTGTCATGCAGCCTAGCTGTTCAAGCTTTCCTCTGCTTCTCTCCTTCCGTTTATGTGCTCTGACTTGCAATGTTAACTTTCTCTTCCGTCCTAGTGTCCTTTCTGTATTCTAGGAGAGTTTTTTTTTTTTTTTTTTTTTTGTGTCCATGGGAGTGGTACTAATGTAAGAAGGCAGCAGAAAATCAGGAGGCAATTTTTCCCTTGTATATTTAGCCAAGTAAGAGGCTGTGTTTCTCCAAAAGCAAAGCTGATTCTTTGCACATAGTTATATCTTATTTGATCAATATAAGGTTTATACAAAGAGCTCTTATAAGAACTTCTAAGTGATTCCAACTGATGATGTCTGATTCAACATCAGGGGGAATGAAGAAAAGACTTTATATTTAGACAACTACCAACAAAGTCTGAATTACATAGTCTGGGTAAAACAGGCATGGGTGTAGCTTGCTTGTTATGGCGGTTACTATCCCGAATCAAGCCTAATACTTCACTTAGAATACATATCCAATGCAGCTCACTGCTTCAACGGCAGGGGGAATGAAGAAAAGATGATTTATATTCAGACAACTACCAACAAGGTCTGAATTACATAGTCTGGTCTGGGTAAAACAAGCATGGTAGTAGCTTGCTTATTATAGCGGTTATTACCCCAAACCAATTAGCTAGATACTTCACTTAGATGCAGTTCCAGCACTGCTATCTACGATGGCGGGGGTGGAAGGGAAATAGAACCAAAAAACTTATTTAAAGGGACAAGAGTAACAGAAAAGTATGAAAAAAAAAAGTGTGAAAGCTTGCTGGGCAGACTGGATGGACAAGCCAGGTCGTCTTCTGCTGTCATTTCTATGTTTCTATATATGTTTTTATGATGTATGACCTCAACATTTCTTATAATGAATGGTTGTCCACCTTAAGAACATAAGAAAATGCCATACTGGGTCAGACCAAGGGTCCATCAAGCCCAGCATCCTGTTTCCAACAGTGGCCAATCCAGGCCATAAGAACCTGGCAAGTACCCAAAAACTAAGTCTATTCCATGTTACCATTGCTAATGGCAGTGGCTATTCTCTAAGTGAACTTAATAGCAGGTAATGGACTTCTCCTCCAAGAACTTATCCAATCCTTTTTTAAACACAGCTATACTAACTGCACTAACCACATCCTCTGGCAACAAATTCCAGAGTTTAATTGTGCGTTGAACAGGGTTGCCAGGTTTTCATGAAAGAACAAGCACTTTTTTCCAAAAAAACAAGCCCAAAAAAAAGCCCAAAATATGTGAAATTGAAACTTTTTTGATTTTTTTATAGCATTTAACGCTTGAAATACTTTTGTAATGCACATAAAACAGCTGACTTTATTGTAATAAATTGTTGTAGCTCTCACAGGCCAATACAGTATATTTGGACGCGTGTTTGACGCACTAGCTTTATCCCTTATTCAGTAAGGGGTAATAGTGTGTCAAAAACACACATCCAACCTCCCCCCCCCCCCCCCCCCCCCCCCCCCGAAACTAATAGTGCCCATAACATGCAAATGCATGTTGATGGCCCTATTAGGTATTCGCGCGCGATTCAGTAAGTAAAATGTGCAGCCAAGCCGCACATTTTACTTTCAGAAATTAGCGCCTACCCAAAGGTAGGCATTAATTTCTGCCAGCACCGGGAAAGTGCATAGAGTACACCCTCCGACTTATATCTTGGAGATATCAAGTTGGAGGTCCCAAAAGTTAAAAAAAAATTTAAAATCGGCCCACGGCTTGAAAACCGGACACTCAATTTTGCCGGCGTCCGGTTTCCGAACCCATGGCTGTCAGCAGGTTTGAGAACCTACACCGGCACAATTGAGCGTCGGCTGTCAAACTCGCTGACAGCCGCCGCTCCTGTCAAAAAAGAGGCGCTAGGGACACGCTAGTGTCCCTAGCGCCTCTTTTTTCCACGGGCCCTAATTTGCATAGGCCACCCTCCTGAATCGCGCGCCTAGGAGAGTGGCCTGGGCACTCGCCCGCTCTCCTACGACTTTTACTATATCAGCTTGTAACAGTTAACTAAAATAAGGTCTGACAATTAGTGATAACAGCCAGTTCTTCATTCTCTATATTGTCAGCATTGTCACGATACATATTTTCATTAAATTGCTTCAGCATATTTCTACCTGGCAAGAAGCTGGTACAGCAAATTCCCTCATGCTCATTCTCTTCTCCCCACCCCCCTCCAAGCACATCCCTGGCACACACTCATTCCCCTCTCCCACCCCCTATAAACGCGTCTTCAATTCCCTCATGCACATTCCCTCCTCCAAGCACATCCCTGGCCCCCCACACACTGATTCCCCCCTCTGAGCACATCTCTGGCCCCCACACTCTCATTACCCCCTCCGAGCACAGCCCTGGCCTCTACACACTAATTCCCACCTCCCTACCCCCTCAGAGCACATCTCTGGCCCCCACATTTTCATTCCCCCCTCCCAACATACTAATTCCTCCCCTCCTGATACCTGGCTGTAGCTGCAGAATCGGAAGATTCCTTTGCTGCTGTGCTGCAATGCCCTGCTGCTGGCCTTCTGGTTCCAGGTCTGCCCACGTGTGATGCCGTGCTGGGCCTGCCCACAAAATGTGCTCCTGTGTGTGAGTCAAGGTTTTCACTGCAGCTGTGCTCTGATTGGCTTACTGCTGCAATATAGGGATAGGGTGCGCCTGCTATGGATAGGCTTCATCGCAGCAGCAGCCAATCACTGTCACATGATTCAGAGGCCAAGTCCTGCCCAACAAGCCCAAAAAAAGGTGACTGGAAGAAAAAATAGCCCAATTAAAAGCAACCCGCGAATTGGAAAAAAACCCCGCGAATGACTACAAAAAGAAGCCCAATCTCGCGGTAAATAAGCGAGGTTGGCAACACTGGCGTTGAGTAAAAAAGAACTTTCTCCGATTAGTTTTAAGTGTGCCCCATGCTAACTTCATGGAGTGCCCCCCTAGTCTTTCTATTATCCGAAAGAGTAAATAACCAATTCACATCTACCCGTTCTAGACCTCTCATGATTTTAAACATCTTTATCATATCCCCCCTCAGCCTTCTCTTCTCCAAGCTGAAAAGTCCTAACCTCTTTAGCCTTTCCTCATAGGGGAGCTGTTCCATTCCCCTTATCATTTTGGTCCCCCTTCTCTGTACCTTCTCCATCGCAATTATATCTTTTTTGCGATGCGGTGACCAGAATTGTACACAGTATTCAAGGTGCGGTCTCACCATGGAGCGATACAGAGGCATTATGATATTTTCCGTTTTATTCACCATTCCTTTTCTAATAATTCCCAACGTTCTGTTTGCTTTTTTGACTGCTGCAGCACACTGAACCAACGATTTCAATGTGTAACATTCATTATAATTATGAATGTTTTAGCTGTAAACCTTTATGAACTACTGATTCTCACATGGAATGATGGTATATAAAACATTTTAAATAAATAAATTACATCTTCACATACTTCCTTTTGTTAGGCCGCAACCCAAGGAATAAGATTAAACCTTTTGTTTTACAGTGGGACTGAGCAGTGGTAGGGTGGATCATGGTAAAAAACAATGATAGTTGCATCATAGCAATTATGTAAATAGACATTCAGATAATTCATTAAATTACTTAGTTATGCTGCACTGGAAGTTGAGCATTTTTGTAGATGAAATGGAGATTTCTTTCAAGAAGGATTAGCATAAACAACTCTCAGAATTCATTGATTCTCACATAACCTCAAAGAATGAAGGTCCAGGAAATAAAATATTCTTGAACTCAAGGGTAGCATATCAACTCAATAAACCTAATATGCTAGCTTGTGCCACTGTTATTTCTCCAGTTCCTTCCATTGAACTTAGTAATGAGCACAAACTTGCAAATTCTTTTGTACATTAACTTAATTGTCTCAAGATCTGAAGTAGACAGGCAAAAACATGTTAGGTTGTAATCAGATACTGGGGTATGTTTGCCTTATGGATGTATTTAAAAAGCTTGCTCATTTGTATGTAATGTTCTAAATTTTAATGGTAGGAGATTTATTGAAAGATTAGAGCTTAGTTGAGTTGCCAAAATATTAAAATACAGGGTTAAATCAGTGATTGAAATCAACACAGATAAGTAATTTAAGTAATTTTTAAATTTTCTATTTTTATTTTTAAATAAAGATTAAAAAAAAAGCCATATGGCATAGCTAGTCTGCCCATCTCTACCAGCTATTCTCAACCAGTGTGTCACTGCACACCACTAAAGCACACAGAGCTCCCTGGTCTCCTGCTGAGTTGACTAATCTTTCCTCCCCCTCCACTGCTCCAGCAGAGCTGATTGCAGCACTAAGTGGCCATCTGGAAAGAACACTTGGGAGTGGGGAGCCATGTGGGTGGTATGACCTCCTTATCTGCATGGCCCGTAAGAGGAAGTGAGGTGGACCTGCGCGGGAACAAGAGAAGGAGCAGTGCAAGCCAGATTTGAAGAGGCACAACGTCAGCCCCCTTGGTCCCAAGAAAGGGGCCGATGCAATACAGTGAACTCAGCCGAGCGCACTGTTAACCTGCAGTCTGATGTGGGTAGAATATGTGCTAATCAATCCCCTAATGCAATAAGGGGAATAGCGCATATTCAACGTGCGCCCAACGCGGAGGGAATCTAATAGCCCTCATCACGTGCAATTGCATGTGAATGAGGCTATTAGGCATTCACTCCCGATTGGAAAAAAAAATGTGCGTCTCGGACACACATTTAACTCATCTATTAACACCTGCCAGGAGCATGCATTAATAGCTCTGTGCATAAAAAAAAGTACAGAAAAGCAGAAAAAACTGTGATATTAAGTAGGATAAAAAATAAAAGAAACAAAAGTAAAAAACCAAAAAAAAAGTCTAACCCATCATGAAAACCACCGATAAACCCGGCATCAATTTTCTTTACTGCCGTCCACCGGCAAAGAAAACAGACACTGGGTTTATCGGCGTTGGTTTTTGTGGCTGTCTGTTGACATGGAAAACAGATACTGATAAATTCCTTCCTAACGTGACCCCTTAATTTAAATATTGCGTGGCGCATTAAGAGAGCAGGCGCTGACTGTTCAGCGCCCGCTTTCTACGCGACTTTATTGTATCGGCCCCAAAGTGAATGAGTCCCTGCTGTGACAGCCACTCTCTACCCTCCCTATTGCGATCCTTCACAGTTGCCAGGCCGCCCCCTCTTTAATCACCCCCCACTGCCCAGCACCATCTGCCTACCTGCTGGAAGGAGGAAAAAAGCAGCAGCACTTGTTACCTGCAGCTGTTTGCTTCTTCCTCTATTGTCTGACTTACATTTGAGCTGTGTGAGGACCTGCAGTCTTGTGGGACCTGTTAGGTTCACACAGGTCAGAGTTCGTATTGAGCCAACTTAGGAGGAAGCAAACAATCGTATGTAAGAATTGCTGCTTTTGTTTTTTTCCTGACGAGTGGAGGATCGCAAAGGGAGGATTAGAAGGGTGGGCCAAAAAGTGCTCATTCTGGCCTCTGTTCAAAGGGAAAAATTATGGAAGGGGGAAAGAGTAGGGGGAGTGAGAGTGAGGAAGGGAAGCTGGTGGGGTGTTGTGAGTAATGGTGACTGGTAGTTGAGCAAGTGACCAAGAGGGGCTGTAGGGGATGAAAGGGGGCTAGGGATGAGAGAGCATGCAAGGGAGGTTAAAGGTGTTGAAGCACGAACAAGGGGTTCAGGGCATGAGCGAGCACTTAACAAGAAAGAGGGAGAAAATGGACAGAACAAATCTATTATTGGGGGGGGGGGGGGAATTCATCTTTTGATTCAGATTGGAAAATCAGGACTAGGCAAGCCCACCCATCCCATTAAATGTAAGTGAAATATCAATTTTTTAAATATATTTAATGTAATTTTGGGAATTTTAGCCTTTCTTTTCAACTAATGCTTAATGTGGCTTACAAAACTCTTTTCAAATTCAAGTGCAATTAGTCCTTGTTCCAAAGAGCTTACAATCTAAGATGGTAACTTTTAAACAGGCTGCAGATAGTTGTGGCTTCTGGGAGAAGAGAGACAGCAAGTGTGTGTCTGTGTGAGGCTGAGAGCCTATGTGTGTGTGAGACTGATGACGAGTGAGAGACAGCATGTATGTGTGAGACTGAGCATGTGAGGATGAGAAACTCCCCGTGGGTGTGTTTGTGTGAGGCTGAGCGTGTGTGTGCGCCTCTGTGAGGCTGAGCATGTGAGAGTGAGACAGCTATTATGTGTGAGTGTGATTGTGTGAGAGTGAGACAGCCTGTGTGATGCTGAGCATGTGAAAGTGACAGCCCGTGTGTGTGTCTGTGCGTGCATCGCAAGACTGAGCAAGAGCGAGTGAGAGACAGCCTATGTGTTTGTGTAAATGAAACTGAGCAAGTGAAGGAGACAGTATGTGCATATATGAAAGTTTGAGCAACAACCCCCCTCCTTGTCCTCTTGCTAATCCAAAACAATCTCAGGGCACTGTGAAATCAAAAGTTCTCAGGTATGGAGAGCAGGTTGGGTTTTTTTTTTTTTTTAATTAGATGTTTGTGTCAGCTTTTTTTGACATGTTTATTGGTATTTGGAACATTTTAATGAGTTTTTTAAAATGAGTTTTTAATTGTTGGATGTTCTATTTTCTAGCTGTTATGAAGTATGATTTTATTACTATTTTATTTCTCTCTCTATCTATATATATATATATATATATATATATATATATATATATATATATATATATATACACACATTTTTTTTTTTTTAATGAGGAATGGTGAGTCTGTTTTTCCATTGTTCTACTGATGTGTTTTCCAGTTCAGTTTTTGTCTACAAAATTCATATGCGTATGCCCTTATTTAATTTGTTTGGTGCGGGTCTGTCTGTATTCTGTATGTATGACCAAGGTGAGGTATTCTGCTGGCGTGTAGTTTCTGTGTAGGGATCTGTAGCAGCCTGGCTTGTTCTGTTTTCCTAATATGAGGTGTATTGTTATTTTAGGGTCTACCTTTTTCATAAGTAAGGTTGTTTCAGTTTGTGCGCTGGCAGTTAGTGTTTTAGTATGGAGGTTTTACTATATTGTTAATTCTTTTACTCGTGACTTTGAGTGCTAAGCCCATACGGAACATGTAAAATAGGCCTATTAAACCATACAATGTAAGTCAAAAAATAATACAGACAAAATATCACAATGAAAAACAGACATCAGTATAGTACTTTCACGCAAAACAAAATATTTTAAAGAACAACCAAATTCAAAAATAACTTTTGTTAGAGACAGTCATACTACCCCGCGGATACTGAAGCTAAATTTTAAGCTTTCAGTTTTTTCACTGCTTTGGGTGCACTTTAATCATAGGTCCAAGTAAATACTTTCAATATTTTTTTTGTTTATTTTTAAAAATTTCTTTTAAATAAGAAAGATACTCCCCCAGTTTGGTATAACCCTACAATTCATGTTTCACTCACACTGCCTCAGGGGCTTGCTGGTACAACTTCTTCAAACAGCAGTAAGGTGTATCTTGTAGGATTATCGCTTTGATAAAAATATTTTAAAGAAAATATATATATCAGTTTCACTAAATGTATCAAATATACTCACGAAAATATTGGCCTCATTACCTGGTCTAACCATTCCCCAATTTGGTTAGGAATCAAGCTTTCCTCTAAGTCAGCTGGGAAAACCTACTGGAGATTGAACGATAGCCTCTTAAATGATATCAAAGAATACCTGACACTCAGCTACACAGAGGGCATTTCTCCTAGTACCATATGTTGTCTTATGAGCCTCTCACTTTTTTTTCATCTGAGTATCAGCACCATAACTATTTTTTTTTCTTTAGTGATATCTCTTGGTATCTTCAGTTTTCAGGCCCCAAATAGCACTTCAGTACCATTTTTAAAAAAAAAAAAGTTTTTCACAGAAAATGTCTGGCATTAAGCCCACCGCCAATTTTGAAGAATAGACTTTTTTGCTAATAGGATTTTGTAGCCCAGAATTTATATCTTATTTTGAACTGTGTCCCTGAGAATTATCAATTTTATCCATGAGCCACACACATCTTAATGACACGTCTTGTCACCTTATTCCAAAGGGGCCTAATAGTTTGCATGATCTAAACTGATGTCCTAGCAATCCTGGAGCTGTATTACATTTCCTATAAGTGGCAAAAAGTGAAATTACATAACTATTGCATCTGCTTGAGAAATATAATATGGTCTCAAGAACTCAAATCGGGTTTCACGAACAAAAATATCCGTAATGGATCTAATCCATTTAAAGCAGTTTACAAATTGTAAGGGACTTGTTTGTGTATCTACTTCCTTCTTCTATTTTAATAATAAGGTTTCCATAGATTTGTTTCTAACTGAGGTAGACTATTGTAAAATATAGTTATTTAATGACTTATTGGATCCATAACACTAAATAGCTCTGTCATTAAGCTGTTGTTTAGGAATATTAGCTGTTCTCTCTTTAAAGGAGGAAGTGGTAAAGTCTAAAACTGTGAACGACTTCAAAGGGGCGTGGGATAAACACTGTGGATCCATCAAGTCTAGAGGGCGTGAATAAAGAGGAGGCAGCAAAACACTGCACAGAGCGGCAGTTGCCACAGAGGCATTCAATCACTGCATGGAGCGGCAGTTGCCACAGAGGCATTCAAACACTGCACGGAGCGGCAGTTGCCACAGAGGCATTCACAGAGCGGGATGCCAGTGGCCAGTAGTTGGTGTTCCACCTTCACGGAGCGGAAGGATGGAGGGCTGCTATCTCCAAAAAACCCCCCATAAAACAAAAAAACAGGGGTGGGTAAGAGTATGGGGTAAGGGTGTGGCCTACTTGTTACAGCAGTTGCTACCCCTAATTGAGCTGGACGTTCACTTGGATGCAGATACGGCGCTGCTCTCTAAATTGGTGGTGGGGTGGAGGGGAATTAGGGCTGGAGGGTACTGGAAGCCAATAGTAACAGGTGGGAGAGAGAAAAAAAGGGGGAAAAAAATGGATAAAGTGCGTAGCTTGCTGGGCAGACTAGATGGGCCATTTGGTCGTCTTCTGCCGTCATTTCTATGTTTCTATGTAAAGAGGTAACCTAATGTTTGACTTGTCAATATGTAAAAAAAAAATGCTTTGAATTGAGATAAGATTCCTGTCAAAGTTCCTTGAAGGACAGAATTTGACCATTATCCCAATATTTACGACACCATTTAGAGGCCTGCAGACTCCCAAACTTGAAAAGGTTTATAATGATGGATGAGTGAAAAATGGAGATGACACCTAAATGGTAACTATTGAGAAATCTAATTTCAGTCACTGACACATCTATTTTCATATTTTCAAAACTTTCTAATGAGAATATTAGATCTAATGAACAGAGGGAGTTAAGAGGGTGCTTCATATAAAAGAAAACATAGCACGTATGGTACCGCCATTCTCTTTTCCACCTCAGGTGGAAAAGGTAAGAGGTATCCATAAAACAATTCCCTAAGTGATGTATAGTTTCAAGTTAGGCAAGGCCAAACCACCCACTTCCCATTTTTCGTTCAAATTCAAAGTGATACCATAGAGGTAAAAACTTAAAAAAAAAATATAAGCAGGACGCCTGTAAGAAAGTCAGTTGGACAGTTACATAATCAAGGAGTTAAAGGGGCGTTTAAGGAAGATAAAGCCATAGCAGAAAGACCAAATTAATTCTTTATTTCTATGTTTACTGAAGAGAATGTTGGGGAGATACATGTGTTCAAAACTGTATTTAATAGTGATTCAGAAGAACTGAAACAAATCACAGTAAACCTGGACAATGTAATAGGGCAGATTGGTCCAGGTGACTTGCTGCTCTTTAGTTTTGCTGAAAAATGAAATATTACTATTGTTAAAATCTATTGTACCTGAAGATTGGAGTGTGGCCAATGTGATGCTAATCTTTAAAAAGGCCTTCGGGGGTGAGTCTGACTTCAATGCTAGGAAAAATTATAGAATCTATTCTAAAGAATAAAATCACAGAATATACAGATGGTTTAATGGGATAGAGCCAGCATGGATTACAAAGGGAAGTGTTACTTCACCAATCTGCTACATTTTTTTTTTTAAATGGGTTAATAAATGATAGAGTATTTGGATTTTCAGAAGTTCTTTGACAGATTGCACTATGAGAGATTTCTGAGAAAATTAAAAAATCATGAGCTAGAAGGAAATGTCCTGTTGTGGATTGCAAACTGGTTTAAAAGATAGGAAACAGAGTAGGAATAAATGGTCAGTTTTCTCAGTGAAGAAAAGCAAATGGTGGCGTGCTTCAGGAATCTGTACTAGGACCTGGTACATTTTAATATATTTGTAAATGATCTGAAAAAGGGAACAGCAAGTGAAGTGATCAGATTTGCAGATGATCCAAAATTATTCTGAGTAGTGAAATCATAAGCAGTTTGTAAGAAATTGCAGGAAGACCTTGTGAGACTGGGATGAAATGTAATGTGGACAAGTGCAAAGGGATGTACATAGGGAAAAGTAACCCAACTGTGGTTAGACGATGATATGTTCCATATTAGGAGTATAACACAGGAAACAGATCTGGGAATCATTGTAGACCATAATTTGACATCCTTGGCTCAGTCTGTGTGGCATTTGAAAAAACAAACAATGTTAGGAATTATTAGGAAAGGCATAGAGAATAAAATGGAATATGTCATAATACCTCTGTATTGCTTCATGGTGAGATCACACCTAGAGTACTGTGTGCAGTTGTGGCCACTGCGTCTCAAAAAAGATATTCCTGAACTGGAAAAAGTACAGAGAAGGGTTAGCAAAATGATAAAGGGCTATGGAACAATTCCCCTTTAAGGAAAAGCTAGATGTTAGGATTGTTCAGCGTGGAGAAGGAATAGCTTAGGCGGGGGATATGGTAGAGGTCTGTAGATTTATAAGTGGAATAGAATGGGGTAAATGTGAATCTGTTATTTAGGCTTTCAAAAAAATACAAAACTAAGGGACACTGCATGGAGTTAGTAAGTAGCACATTTAAAACAAAGCGGAGAAAACTTTCACTCATGCACAATTAATTCTGGAATGCCAGAAGATGTGGTAAAGGCAGCTAGCATAGCTGGGTTTAAAAAAAGGTTTGTACAGTTTCTTGGAGAAGTCCATAAACTGTTAACCAGATATACTTAGGGAATGCCACTGCTTATTCCTGGGTGTTAGAAGCATGGGATCTATCTACTGTTTGGGATTCTGCCAGGTACTTATAACCTGGATAGGCCACTGTTGGAAACAGGATACTGTGCTTGATGAACCCTTGGTTGGACCCAGTATGACAAGTCTTAATTATTTTAGATCTGGCTCTTTGTTGAATGCTAGTCCTGGTGCAAGGGGTTATAGTGGTGGAACTGCTAGACAATAGCAATAATAATGCAGTCAACTACCACATTAGCATTTAACTTTAAAACAGGAGACTATGAAATTTTATACAAATAGTTCTCTCTAAACTTAGGAAAAAAGTGCATAGCTTGGTGGGCAGACTGGATGGGCCGTTTGGTCGTCTTCTGCCGTTGTTTCTATGTTTCTATTTATTAAATTGGTTAAATAGCTTTATACTAAACTAGAAGCTAGGAAACCTGCGTTCTCTGTGCTTTTCCAACTGTAAATTGAACACTACCAGAAACTTATTTCAATTGTTTTTTTTTCTTCTTAAATTTGATTTTAATCCAGTTTGAGGTGGTTCATGGTAAAAGGCGGAATATTAAATGCTTATAAATAAGTAAAGCAAGTAGACTAGTTTCACATGCATTTCCCTTGAGTAGTGGCACCTGTCAAGAATGTGTTCTCCCCCCATTCTCTTCAAAGATTTTTTTTCTTTTTCTTTATAACATTTTTATCCCACTATATAATCCATTTTGAGACGTGTAGTGAAACCTCTACCTGTTATGATCATGGAGGGCAAATCTATATTGGGATTAATTTTGGGGATAATAAATTGTAAAATCTCTTCCTCCATATGCAAATGATGTTCTGATGCATATTCAAAGTCCTAAGGTGATGGCAGTTCTGGAGGATTTGGGAAACTGGATCTCTGCTTAAAATGGAATGAATCTTTTTTTTTTTTAATCCTTTAGAGCTGTCAGAATCAGTCAATATGAGATCTGTTATGTTGGAGACAAGTTTCAGTATTTTGGGAATGTGGATAGATTAAATACCTTTAAAACCTCAGATTGAAAATTTAGACCCTGATGTTGAAAGATGGGGTATGCTGCCTTTGCAGTTGATCGAGAGGATAAACACACTAATAAAAAAAACCCCAAAAACTTCTCCTTCAATTCTTGCATGTATTAAGCACTGCCCCATTATTCCTGGTGAGATATTTACAAGAATTGATGGGATTATGCAGCGATTTGTGTGGGTTGGAAAAGGATTTAGGATAAGACTTTAATATCTTGCAGAGAGTCATGGAACTGTAAAGGACTGGACTTAAGCACAAAAATAAAGCTTTAAATTTGTCAACTGTCACAAATTTGAGTCCTGTTAATTTTAGGGATTTACTACATGTTGAAGCTCCGGAGACGCGTTCTTTTACTTGTACTATGAGGCTGTCATAAGTTGTCATAACTGGGTCAGACCAAGGATCCATCAAGCCCAGCATCCAGTTTCCAACAGTGGCCAATCCAGGTTACAAGTACATGGCAAGTACCCAAAACATTTAAGTAGATCCCATGCTACTGATGCCAGTAATAGCAGTGGCCATTCCCTAAGTCACCTTGATTAATAGGTAATGGACTTCTTCTCCAGGAACTTATCCAAACTTTTTTAAAACCCCACTACACTAACTGCACTAACCACATCTTCTGGCAACAAATTTCAGAGGTTAATTGTGTGTTGAGTGAAAAAGAACTTTCTCTGATTTAGTTTTAAATTAGTTACTTGATAACTTCATGAAGTGCCCCCTAGTCTTTCTGTTATCTGAAAGAATAAATAACCAATTCATATTTATCTGTTCTAGACCTGTATCATATCCCACCTCAGCCATCTCTTCTCCAAGCTGAACAGCCCTAACCTCTTTAGCCTTTCCTCATAGGGGAGCCATTCCCTTTATCATTTTGGTCACCCTTCTCTGTACCTTCTCCAGTGCGCCTATATCTTTTTTTGAGATGTGGCGACCAGAATTGTATATAGTACTCAAGATGCGGTCTTGCCATGGAGAGATACAGAGGCATTAAGACATTTCTGTTTAGTTCACCATTCCTTTACTATTTCCTAGCGTGTAGCAGATGGACTCAGGACCAATGGGTATAGTGTTTTCGTGCTAGCAGTTGGAGACGGATCAGATTTCAATCTGACGTCAGCTCCTAGTACATATACCCCTGCAGGAAGTGCAGATCCTCAGTATTTTCCGTCTCCAAAGCAGTTAGGAGCTACCTGCACGCTCTCCGAGCGTTAGACCAAATTTAAAGAACAAAATTGGAAGAGAATCCTACCTGAAGACGAGCCCCGCACTCCTGCAAGGGTCCCTCCCCCAGTTGAGTTTCCCGGGGTGATTTCCGTGATCTCTTGGAGGTGAGAGCCTCGGTCCGGTGGCCGAATCGCGGCAGGGACCTAGCCCCCGAGCGAGAGGAGTTCGGGCGCGGCTGAGAGGCAGCGGGTGCACCCCCTCGAGTGCGGCGGTGAAGGTATTTACCCTCTTCCCCCGCAGCCGGAGACCGCCCGGGGCGAAACTGGGAAGCACCGAAGACAAGGTAAGGCATATATCTTCTACTTGAACCGGTCTCCGAAGATCGAGGAGGAGCACAGGTCGGTCGAAACCAGTGCCACCGGATTGATCCGCCCTAGCAGGGCCAGGCCCCGGCTGTTCCAGGGTCTGCCCACGTGGAGACCCTCCAAGGAGGTCGCCATATTGCCCGCACGCTCGCCGTCGCCATCTTGGCCTTGTTCGCCACACCGTCCGATCCGAGTGCACAAATTAAGCTAAGCGCATAAAACTGTGCCATATTCTTGGGCGCATATAAAACCTTACGCACATAAGTTACGCGCACAGTACAAGGCGCACATCTACGGCTAGGCGCACACCTGCGCGCACATATCGGATGCAATGGAGCGCATAAGAGCTTACGCGTCCACAGAAACGGCACCTCCAGAAATAGGCATAAAAGCTCAAGGCCTCTGCCCAGCATGCCACATCAGAGCCGCACAGAGCGAGGAAGCAGACACTGTGAGGAGGCCCTGGGAGATCCAGGCCAGGGCCACTCCCACCCAGGGCCCAGTGCTAGCTCCTCAGGGGGCACCCCGGACCTAGCAGGCCCCAGTGAGTCCATCCCACAGACGGGGACCTCCAGGGAACAGGCGCCCCTCAACGTAGACCCAGCATCGATCTCCTGGGTGGAGTTATTTAAGGGGATTCACGCCTTTGTCAAGATGCAGACTGAACCCCGGGCGGACCAGCCATATGCCACACCGGAAGACCCTCATGCCCCAGGACCCTCGAGGCCTAGGCACAGGCTCCCACCACCCAGAAGCCCCCACCTACGGGGACGTGGATTTCTCTGAGGAAGAAGTCGAGCCCCTACCGCCATACATCTACTGGAGTACCTTCATGCTTCTCACCAAGCTGGTCTGGCTACCATGTCAGTTCGAGTGCATATCCGTGCTATTGCGGCTTTTCATCACCCTCGCAATGGCCTTCCCATTTCTAATCATCCTTTGGTCTCCAGATTCATGCGGGGCATGCTTCACCTCCGACCGGTGACGAAGACACCTGTTCCCTGGGATCTGAACATCCTAGAACAGCTCATGAGGTCTCCCTTTGAGCCTTTAGACACATGCCACGTAAAATACCTCATCTGGAAAATGGTATTCCTGGTGGCCATCACATCAGCTAGGAGAGTGAGTGAATTGCAAGCCTTAGTTCACTACCCTCCTTACTTAGTTTTACCACAACAAGGTTACCCTTCGACCTCATCCACCTTCCTTCCCAAGGTGGTCTCTGCTTTTCATCTTAATCAGACCATCGCTCTACCAATCTTCATGCCAAAGCCTTATCACAATGAGCAAGACTAACTCCTGCACTCGCTAGACTGTAAAGGAGCTCTAGCTTACCATAAACAAAGAACTCAATCTCCTTCCAGACCTTCTCAGCTCTTCCTTTCCTTTAACCCAAACGACCCTGGTCAACCAGTCTCTAAGAGAACAATTGCCAGTTGGTTATCTCAGTGCATTCAGTTCTGCTATAATTCAATCAAACTCAACAAGAAGCCTCAGGCGCACCAGATACGTGCCACAGCAGCATCAGTTTCCCACTTGAGAAAAGTTCCGTCACTGGACATTTTGCAAAGCAGATACTTGGTCCTCTATTCATACCTTCATATCACACTGTTGTCTTCAACAACAAGCGACCTCTGATGTTGTGCTAGGCTCAGCAGTCTTGTAAACCCTTCAAAACCGATGAGACTGTCTACTCTTCCTAAGGGTTGATGTCCTGACCTTCTAAAACATACTACATGGACACAACCCGGAAGCTTGGGACTCCCAGACAGCATTTGCAACGGTCTTATAACATTAGCTGTAGGCCTAAAAACATCAAATTACAGTAATCTAACTTAGATAAAACAAGAGTTTGTAAAACGGTTCTAAAATCTTTTGGATATAAAAAAGGCTTCAATCTTTTAAGAAAATTCAGTTTAAAATACCCATCCTTAATTATTTTTTTAACCCATGCTTTTAGGTTGACTTCACAATCCAGAAAAACTCCAAGATTACGCACCTCAAAGGAAATAGGATAGTTTTTAGCAGCTTCCAACAGTTGCTTGTTCTTTTGCTTGGCTTAGTTGGGGAGAAATGTATAAAATTTCTGTCTTTTTTGAATTGAGAGAGATTCATTTGGGTTAGTACTTTACTAATAGATTGATATATGTCCCAGTGTTATGTCCCAGAGTTTGTGTTACGTCTATTGATTTTTCGATCTGGATTAAAATTTGAACATCATCTGTATATATAAAATACATAAGACTAAAACCAGGTAAAATTCTGTATGAAGCATATAAATATTAAAAAGTTGCAGACAACGAAGATCCTTGAGGTACGCCATGTTGATCAATCTGTTCAGATTCTTTATCTTGAAATTTCACTTTAAAAGATCTATTCTTCAAATAGGAATCAAACCATTGCAGCGCTGAATCTTTTATGCCTATTTCAAATAGTCTGTCTAAAAGAATTTTGTGGTTAAATGTATCAAAAGCTGATGAGATATCTAGCATAATCAGAAAGTAAGTTTGGCTATTATCGGCACCTCGTAGGATAGTGTCTTGTAAGGATGCTAATAAAGTCTCTGTGCTGTAGTGCTTTCTGAATCCATATTGAGAGGGGAATAGAGTTCTATGCGTTTCGAGATATTCAGATAGTTGATTATTAATTACCTTTTCTAAGATTTTAGATATGCTAGGTAAATTTAGAAATTGGCCTTAGATTTGTTAGATCATGGAAATTAGGTTGTGGTTTTTTCATTATGGTCTAATATATCAGGAACTGAACCTTCAGTGATAGACAAATTATCTCAGCAATTGGTCTAGAAACTATGTTGGGTAACAGTTTTTAGAAGCTTTTTTTTAATATTTTTTATTTTTGCATTTTCAAATTAATAAAACATCCAGTAGTTTCTCCAAGCAAATTAATAAACTCAAATGGACATTTATCTGCGATTTATCAAAGGAAATTTCAGAGCCAATATTAACTGAGCGATTATAAGGGAATAAAAAAACCAAAAATACCACAATATAAGCTAAAGGGAAAATTCAAATAGTCCCTTTAGCTAACAATCAGAGACTGCAACTAGTTTTTAGAAATTAGGCCCGGCGGTAAAAACAGGCAAAAGGAGGCTGTTGGCGGGTTTGACAGCCTACGCTCAATTTTGCCGGCGTCGGTTCTTGAGCCCGCTGACAGCAATGGGTTCAGAAACCGGACGCCGGCAAAATTGAGCGTCCGGTTTTCAAGCCGTGGGCCAACTTCAAATTTTTTTTGGTAACTTTCGAGACCTCCGACTTAATATCGCCATGATATTAAGTTGGAGGGTGCACAGAAAAGCAGTTTTTACTGCTTTTCTGTGCACTTTCCCGGTGCCCGAAGAAATTAGCACCTACCTTTGGGTAGGTTCTAATTTCTGAAAGCAAAATGTGTGGCTTGGCTGCACATTTTGTTTTCTGAATTGCACGGGAATACCTAAATAGGGCCATCAACATGCATTTGCACGTTGCGGGCGCTATTAGGTTTGGGAGGTTGGACGCGCATTTTCAGCCCCTTACTGAATAAGGGGTAACGCTAGCTTGTCAAAAACGTGCTTCCAAAGAGGGTTAACAGTGTGCTCCGTCGGAGTTAACTGTATTGTATCAGCCTGTATATCTGCACAAAAGTGTTCTATAATTCATTAGAGATGTAGTGGTAGGAGTTGCTCTCCATTGTCTCTCTGCCTTTCTCAAAGTTTGCTTAAGAGTTTTCAGCTCAGATGTATACCATGGGGAATTTTGTTTTTTACAGATGGTAATTTTTTTCCTAATTATTGGACAGCAATTATCAGCTACTTTTTATTTGAAAACTGTTTTTATTATTTTACCAACAAAATAAACCAAGGAGAGAAGCGTGACTCTTCGTCTCTCTCCAACAAACAGTGACACACAGTACAAACCTTAACTGACCCCAACTTCAATTTTCCTCCCAATCCCCCCCGGGGTTGATATCAAAGCATCACCAAACATCCAGTCCTTCATTAGTGAAAAATAAGTCCAATGTTGCTAAAGAGTCTCCATTCAGTCCAAAAAATCAGAATGAAATCATTCATTAAGAATCGAACTGTGCACAGTCTGTGGTAATGATTGTAGATAAACATCCCATATTGCGAGAAAAAATGTTTTTTTGTGACACGGAGTATGTCGCATTGTCGCTGCATCTAGAAGCATCATTCTATGGAAGCCATTTCGCCAGGTCCAATATGAAGGGGATGACACTTCTCGCCAGTGTAATAAAATAGTTTTCTTCCCCACCAAACAGGCCTTCTGGATAAGCAAGCGACTTCCCAACCCTCTAATTCGCAAAGGAGAAATGCAAAGAAACAGAAGCCATAGGGGGGATATGGGGATAGCGACCTCCATCAAAGCCTCTAAGTAGTGAACCACTCTAACCCAAAACTGATGGATAGAGGGACATTCCCAAAAAGCATGGGATAAAGTACCCCTTGCATGTCCGCAGCGGGCACAGGCCGCCGAGAGAGATCCGTAATTGGAAGGCCCCCTGCGCTGATATATAGCTTCTCCGTAGAAATTTATATTGCATTTCTCTGAAATAAGAATTTACCGAGAGTTGGGATATCCGCTTAAATCCTGCTTTAATAATATAAGCATTGACCTTGAACACTCCATCTCCATTCCATCTATCAACCAAAACAGAGCAAGTATCCACCGCCACCAGCTGTCGGAGACGCCTATAATAATGGGATAGGGACGGAGTCTGGTCTTTATCAAGAGAAAATATGGCATTCAGTGCCTGAAGGTGAGAAGCTTGCAAAAGGGAGGGGGGAAGGGAGCCTACATAATGCCTCAACTGTAGATATGGAAAAACCTCAACCGCGTATATTCCATAATGGTCCCTGATTTCTTGAAAAGTCATAAGGGCTCCTTCAGGAGTCAGTACATGACCTAACAGGCGTATACCCTTCATTCGCCATCTTTGAAAGGCTGCTGTTTGAGAACCGGGAGTAAACTCGGGATTCCCCTGGAGCAGCAAAAGCGGGGCGCAAATGCATGGGATCCACAATAGATGCGTAAGGCGACCCCAGGAGGCTCGAATAGGTCTAGTAAGAGTATTTTGCACCAGGGAAGAGGGCACTGAGGAGGCCCGAGCTTGTAATAAAAAGTGCAAGGATGTGGAGGCGCCACCTCCAAATCCGCGGACAAACTAATAACTGTAGACGTAGTCAACAACCAACCCCGGATTAGACGTAAATTACTAGCCAAGTTGTAAAGGGCTATGTTCGGGACTCCCAAGCCGCCCTTCCTCCCCCACTGTTCACGCATCCAGACCAACGGTAGTCGAGACCTGCCCCCCCTCCAATAGAGACAGCATTGTGCATTATCCAACTGTCTTAGCTCCATGGCCCGAAGCTGTAAAGGCAGATTCTGAAACAAATAAAACCACTTGGGCAAGATGATCATCTTAAAAAGGTGGACTCTGCCCCCCAATGACAGCGGTAGTCGGGCCCAGGTGATCAGCTTATCCTGAGTATATTTTAAGAGAGGAGTGACATTCAAGTTATAAAGTTGTGAGAGGTATCGGGGGATTATAATTCCAAGATAACGAAATGCTTTGCCCACCCGTTTTAAAGGGAATTCCCCGTCCCATCCAGCCAGCAGAGAGTCTGGATAGGCCAGAGCCTCTGATTTGTCTAAATTTAATCGGAATCCGGAAAAAATCCCATAATCCCAAAAGATCTTAAGAAGGGGAAAAAGAGACTGCCGGGGGTCTATCAGCTACTTTTTTTTTGTGAGAGAGTACCAGGAATTATTTGCACTAATACTATTTGATAAGTCCAAATCCTTCAATGCATTAGAGAGGTGATCGGTTAGATGATCTGACAGAGCTTCCTGAATGCTAATTTTATTAGTCATTTTTAACTGAATTGGATATTGAATCTTAATTTTAGCTGAAATTAATTTATGATCAGACTAGATAATTACTGATCTATCCAGATAAGCAGCGGCAGCCACTGCCACTTACCCAGATAAGTACTGATTTATCTGGCATCGTTCACTGCTAGTTAGCCAATATAGTATTTATCTAGCTAACTAGTGGTGAACTGCACCAGATAGCTGGATAATTCCGTACTTTTCCAGATAAGTGGTGGCGGCGGCTGCTACCACTTACCCGGCTAAAGCTATACTTATCTGGTTAAGTGGCACGGCCTGTCAGATATGCCTTCTTGCCATTTTCTCCAGTTAAAATGTGTATTTGGCCTGTGTCGAAAGTACTTTTTTTTTTTTTTTTTTTAAACTCCCAATGCCTTAACTTATTGCATTGGGAATTTAAAATAATAATAATAATAAAAAAATCTGGGTGTTAAACTGTGCGCTGGTTTTCAGTGCCTTTTTTATCGCTCAGACTCCTGCATTGGCCTGTTGGTGTTTTGGAGTATTCTTCCTTCTGCTGGTAATATCTGCTCTCAAGTTCACTAAACTTAAATAGAAAACTCATTCTGGAGCTCAAAATAGGATGCATGGCTTCCTCTATTGACTTTAAATGGGGAAACAAATTAATGAATTGTGCAGCCATTCAAGACAAACAAATGAACCAAACGTAATATTTTTTCTGTGCGCATCCCTACTGTCAGTACAAGTAAATTCAGCTTAAAGCTTTGAAGCTTAAGGAAGCAGCCAGAAAGGGTTTACTTCTCAGCTTATGTTCAGAGAACAGGCCGGCAGATGGGGGTAGGAATCCTCAGTAGGGAGGGAAAGACTCTACTCTCGTTGGCAGTTGACTTGTTGCCAGGGCTTAAAGTCCAGTTCCCTCCTTATCTTTGGGCTCCATGTCTCCTCCAGGCCATCTCGATTGGTGTGGCAGAAACCCTTTTCTGATTTCTGTTTACCCTTTTGAAAGGGCTTTTTTTTACCTGAATTCTTTAGTTTTCTACTCATGCCTATGATTATACAGAGGCCTTTTGGAGGAGGGGTCCCGGGTGCTGTGAGTCTGGTGGCTGTCCTGGGTGCATGCTGTCAGGGGGATCAGTGGCTAATTGCCCTATATTGGATTTTCTGGAGCAGATGAGCTGGGAGTTGACAACATCCTAGAATATTTAGAAGAAGGGGAGTTAGTCTTGTAATGAGGCAGCGGAATCGTTAATATTTACTGTATTTCAGGATGGCCAAGCTTTCATTTACCAAGAGCCAAGAAACTAGCATGCACAGTATCAAAGAGCCTCATTTTCAAGAAATCAGGAGGGAACAGAGTTCAGAGACCTTGGGGAGGTGTCCCAACAAGGAAGCTCATTCCTACTCAACTCCATTTACATCTGTCTATCAGAACCCCACCCTGTCCCCAACTGTCTCTCTCTCTCTATCCCCCTACCTATTTCCATCAATCTCTGAAACGCCTTATCCTGTTTCCACTAGTCTCTCTTAATCTTTCCACCTGTACCAGCCAGTCTTGATCCCCTTACCAGTCTCTCTCTCTCAATCCCTACATCTGTTCCACCACTTGCTCTCAATCCCCCTCTACCCTGTCCTTTTCTCTCAATCCTTCCATCTATACCAACCATTTGTTCTCCCTATCCTTTGCCCAGCAACAGTATCCCTCAGTCCTCTTCCCTCTTTCTTTCCTGTCCTGCCCCTCATCCATACTCTCTGTGCCCTCTTTGCCTCTGGCTCTATTTTAATACACCCCTCACCATCACCCCTTCCAGCTCTCATCCTCCCCCGTCACCTCTGTGTGTCTCTCTTCAATCACTATTTCTGACTCTCTCTTAGCCCTCATCCTCCACAGACCCTCTGAGTCTTTCTCTTCCCCCACACTTCACTACCTTGAGTTCTGTGTCAACTTCTATCTCTCCTTCACCACCTCTGGTTTTCTGTCTCCCTTCCTCCCACACACACACACTTCATCACCTTTGGCTTTCTATCACAAACCCCCTCCCCCCCCCCAACCTCTGGTTTTCTTGCATCCTTTTACTTCTTTTCCCCCTGTTCATTTGAACCTCTTCTACCCCCATCCCTAGCTCTCTGTGCCCTCTCTTCTCCCCCATACTATTTTGCTCACAACCCCTACTCCTGCATGGATCTTGTCAGCCCTCTTTTTCCGCCCTCTATTTTCCTCACCTTAGCCCTGGCTCCCTCACACCTGATGCAGAAAAAATAGCAGTATAGACCTAGGGGCGGAATAAGGTGCCAGGCAGCCTAGTTTCCTGTTGATTTTAGGAAGGGGGAGGGGTTGCTGGGGCAGGGAGTTAACTGGCTTTACTCTGAGTGCTATCTCCTCCCCTCTAGTCCTGTGCAGTGCTGCCCAGTTGCCATGGGGACAGGAGGGAAGGAGCCACAGGTTAACTGCCCCTGCTGTATTGTAATGATTGGTTTTTATGTACCAATTCTTAGGTTATTTTTAAATTTTTAATGTATTTTTGATGTGTGTGTGTGTGTATTTATGATGTATATCCTAATTTTGATTGTAACGGCTCTGGGCTTTTGTAGAGTTGGATATATCTCTTTATTTTATTTATTTGTAAGCTTTTATATACCAAAGTTTAACGAAAGGCCCTCACTCCGGTTTACAGGTATAACAAAATATTACAGGCGTAACACAATTGGTATAACATCAGATACAACTAGGTTATATCATCAGATACAAATAGGTTATATATAACCGCTTATATAGCAAAAGATTAGGTATAGCATCAATTACAAAAAGATTAACTACTGCAATCATAACTGTGGGAGGTATCTATTATTATTCTAATATTCGATATTCTAATTTCAAATTAGAATAAATGCTTGAAAGCTATTAATGCACAGAAAGCAAACCTATTTCAAGTGAAAAATTATAAGACAAGTGATCGTGATATGAGGCACTAATTTGATAAAGTGAGGAGCAATGTCAGGAAATATTTTTTCATGGAAAGAGTTGTGGATCTCTGGAATGCCGTCCTGGGATGTGGGTAGTGGAGGCTAAAATAGTAACACTTTGAAAAGGGCATGAGGTAGTTGCAGGGGATTCTTAATGGCAAAATGGTGAAAGAGAGTCTAACAATTAGTAGTTGGGTCTGTTTTGCAGTTTATAAGGACCGTAATAACTGGAAAACCTAGCAGAAACACGGGCACTTAGTTGAGTATGCAGGGGACCTTGGAGGCTCACTAGTATTGGTAGCTATTTAAATGGGGCTGTGATTATAGAATTAAACCAGGGTCTGTCTATCAGGCTGCAAATACAGTAATAACTAGAATTTGTAGCAGAAAAGTAGAAGCTCATTTAGCCTGATTTGTCTGGCAGGTTTCTCAGAGGACCTGGGGACCTGGATATTCAGGCAATAGCCATGCTACTATTGCTGGCTATTTGGATTATTACTGAGCATTTTAGTTTGATATGGGAAAAGTAGAGTAGTGGAGCGAAACTAAATGGGGAATTTTGTTTGCTTGTCTACCCAAGATGGTGCGGCATACAAATGCAGAATAAAAAGGATTGGCCATATGAGGGGAAATCTTGCATGCTGTGGCTCGCAACTGGGATTTATTTATTTATTCAAAGTTTTTGTATACCGACATTCGTTAAGAAAACATCACATCGGTTTCCATACAACATGAACATAGCCAAACAGGGCTTTACAGTGTAACTGATAAAAGAACTGGGGGAGGGGGGGGAGGGTAGAGTAACCAGGGCCCTTTGCTGTACATTCAGTAAACACGAAACACAAATAAGTACAAATGTATAAAATATATACAATAAGAATACAAGGAGGGAGGGGGTGCATTAAGTAGGCGTGTGTGAACAGCCAAGTCTTGAGATTCTGTCTGGGTAGGCATTGTGTTCCATAAGGAGGGTCCCGCTAGGGATATGGCGCGTTGTTTGGTGGCTGTTAGTTGAAAGAGTTTGGGAGAAGGCGTGTGTATAGTTGCTATGTATGGCGTTCTAGTGGGTCTGGAGGTGGAACGGATGTGTAATGTGTCTGTGAACCAGAGCATGTCTGGATTGTGGATGGCTTTGTGTATGAGGGTGAGAGTTTTAAATTGAATTCTGGCTGTGATGGGGAGCCAATGGAGTTGCTTGAGAATAGGTGTAATGTGTTCTTTTCTGCGTGTGCCTGTTAATATTTGCGCGGCTGCGTTTTGTAGTAGTTGCAGTGGGGCTATGCTATTCTTCGGTAGACCTAGGAGAAGTGCGTTTGAGTAGTCTATCTTAGATAAGATGAGGGCTTGTAGGACTGTTCTGAAGTCGCTAAAGTGCAAAATAGGTTTAAGTTTAATAGGGATGTATCCTTAGTGTGGATAGGAATAACTGGGCAGATAGGATGGGTTGGTCTCTTTTTTTCTGCCGTCCCCTACTATATTATGTTTGTTAGAAAAGGAGTTGGTGAATAGGAAAGGAAGATCAGAAAAAGGAAAATGGAGACAAGCAAAAAAGAAATCAGATAAAAGAAGAAAAGCACAAGATTTCCCCCCCCCCCTCCACCTAGCTCCAAAAAATGTTTGTCTGGCACCTAAGTTTTCTACACATGTTTTCACCTTTGTGCTTAAATAGGTTTGTAGATTTCTCTTCTCAGCTTCATTAATACCTCGGCACAAGCAAGCCCATTTTCGTTACCCTTGCAGTCCGCCTACCTATGTTTTTCTTCCCCATTTCTTAACTTTTATTTGAGAAAAAAAAAAGTGCTTGCTCCTTTTTTGTGGGTTTTTTTTTTAAAGGTTTGTGAATACCTTAATTTTAAGAATGGAAAGCAGAAACATTTTTCGGTTTCTTTTTAAAAAATATAATTATTTGGAAAGTAGAATCTTAGAGGTTTGATTGTGGATGAGCTTTTTGCGATAGAGGTCAACAGACTTGCCTTGGCACAAACAGGACTTGAGTGCATGCTGTTTTGGATCTCTGAGCTAGGTTTGGTTTTATTATAGTAAACCTTCATTTTACGGGTTTCAATATATGTATGTATTAGGTTTGTTTAAGTGAGACAGAGAACTGAATTTTTTTTAGGATTCCTAGTTACTAAATTACAGGGGCATTATAAAATGTTTGGGAAACGAAATAGCAAAACTTGGCTGTTTTTGTCTCATGTTTGAAACCACATGTGTTTTAATCGTGAGGAGACCGTATTAACAACTGGGAACTTCAGAGAGACGTATAATGTAGTTACCCTAATAGGAACATGCTACACATGCAAAATGTTTTTTTTTCTGCTTCCTAGTCAATGGAAAATTACTCTGTTAATAACTTTTTGATTTATTTCAGATTTTAATCCATTAATTTGTCTATTTGTAATATCTAGACTCAGAAGATGAGAGCCAAAGAAAGCCCAGTTCATACAATGGAGACCTGAATGGACTGTTGGTACCCGACCCAATAGCAGCAGGAGATGGAGTCTTGCTGGCAGAGCCGAATCTCCGAAACGTTGCCATGGTAAACTTGCAGGAGAAGCAAGTTATGTAAGTATGAAAGACACAGGTAATGGAGAAGAAATGTAATTCTTGAGTGTTATGTATACCTTAGTAAATTGCAGTGTTTTCAAATATAGGCCTTCTTGGCTGGTAGCATTCAGTATCAAATCTTACTGTAGGAGCAGGGCTGTTGCAAGGGGTGGGAAGGAGGACTGAATCTGTCAACTACTCCGGGTCCTATTCTTCCAGCAGACCCGCTGATGTGCCTCCTGCAACAAAGTCTTTTGTATGTTAGTGGCAACCCTTTGCCTTCATTATCCCCCAGCATGACAACCAGCTTGATCTTCTGCTGACAGGTGGCGAGCAATGTCTCATACTGTACCTGCATTTGTCACATGCTCTCTGAAGTCTGAATATCTAAATATAGTAATTTTACAAGATCTAAATGATAGTAATTTTACATCATTTACGATCATTTACGATCTAAATGATAGTAATTTTACAAGAGACAGCAAACTATACAATAGATTTCATATCATAATGTAAATAATGTAAATATTTTAATCCCTACCGTTCGGCTCTCTTATTCTAATTTCTCTTCCCAGTTTTAAGACCCTGTTGTAATGTAACTTTTGTTCTCCTTGCACTTGTTTTTCGTTTCTTGTTCTCACCCCTTGTTTTATGTAAACCGGCATGATGTGGTTTCTAATCATGAATGCCGGTATAGAAAAACGCTAAATAAATAAATAAATATGAAGGGTATGTAGTCTTGTGGGATCTGCTGGCTCCCTAGTCTTAATTCTGTGAGCCGTGTTAGTTGTATTTCATGGTTAACCATGTCATATGCTAACGAGAAATCTAGAATGAGAATGTAAGCCTTGCCCGAGTTGAAACCTTTTATGTTTGTATTTACACTAGTAGATAATAGGGTTTCTGTGCTATTGTGTCATCTGAAACCAAACTGATGTTGGTCATTTATAATGTCTATCTGTAAAATCAGAAAGTTGTCTTAGGACTGCATTATTCGATGATCTTTGTTAAAAATGGTAGTGAAGATATTGGTCAGAAGTTAGAAAGATCTGTGGTATCTGCTGTTGGTGTTTTTAGTAGTGTTTCTATGGTAGCTTTTTCAAGTTGAGTAGGAAGCTTACCCAGTGTTAATGACAAATTATTTTAGTAATAGGTTCCTTGTATCTAACATTTATCACTATGTAGAAGGGAAACTGTTTCTCTGTACAGATTCAAGTGGAGTTTGCTTAAAATGAAGCCTCCTCGTCAAGTTGCCTCCTGTGTCATGGGACATCAGTGTGGTTCTTTCCCAGCTGATGAAAGCCCCTTTTGAGCATCTAAACACTGAGCTAAAATACCTGACATGTAATGTCACGCTTATGACTGTCAGTTTGAATTGCAGAGTTGGAAAGCTCCAGGCCCTAAGACTTATCCATCTTATACTATATATTTTCATCACAGTAGAGTGCTCTGGCCACATCTCAAGTTTTTTTTTAATTTTAGATTTATATTCCACTTTTCACAGCACTTCAAAGTGGATTACATTCAGGTACTATAGGTAGTTCTCTATCCCCAGAGGGCTTACAATCTAAGTTTGTATCTGAGGCAATGGAGGGTAAAGTGACTTGCCCAAGGTTACAAGGAGCGACAGCAGGACTCGAACCCTGGTCTCCTGGTTTATAGCCCCTCCACTCTCCTGCCTAACTACAAAAGAACGGTCTTCACCTTCTATCTAAATCAAACTAAAACCCGTTGAAAATCCATTTAACTTTTTTTTTTTTTTTTTTGACCCAAGTAGGCCTGGGATTGTGGTGAAAAAATGTATCATTTCAAATTCTTTTGACCATAGAGCGTCAATAAAAGCCCACCAGGACTGAAGAGATGTATATTTCCATCTCATAATTATTTAGATATGGCATCTTTGAGGGATGGAGCCCAAATCATTCTCCTCTTAAGACAGTTTATACTGTCTTTTTTTTGCCTTGTATAGTATAAAAATATGAAATTGGAAAAAGATTTTTACCTAACAAATATGTTTTCCTGTGGAAGACAGTTGTTAGCTAGCCAGTTGTGTGACTAGGTGAGCATACTGGTCCTTAGAGGAAAGAACTGCTTATCTGTAATAGTTGTGCTAGGAAGATAACAGTTCACCAGTCACATGAGAGGTCTTGAACAAGTAGATGTGACTCGGTTATTTACACTTTTGAATAATAGAAGGACTAGGGGGCATTCCATGAAGTTAGCAAGCAGCACCTTTAAGACTAATTGGAGAGAAATTCTTTTTCACTCAACGCACAATAAAGCTCTGGAATTTGTTACCAGAGGATGTGGTTAGTGCAGTTAGTGTAGCTGGGTTCAAAAAAGGTTTGGTTAAGTTCTTGGAGAAGTCCATTACATGCTATTAAGTAAGTTGATTTAGAAAGTAGCCACTGCTATTACTAGCAACAGTAGCATGGGATAGACATAGTTTTTGGGTACTTGCCAGGTTCTTATGGCCTGGATTGGCCACTGTTGGAAACAGGATGCTGGGCTTGATGGACCCTTGGTGTGACCCAATACGGAAATTTCTTATGTTCTTATTTATCCCTTTTAGAGTTGTTCTCTCCCGGTAATAGCTGGGCTGTGACAATGCAGAAATGTCTGTACAGGTACAGTAAAGGCCTTTAAGCACATATGACTGTCACCAAGTGTGATCACATCAACGACTTGTGTAACTGATAAACTGCTGTCTTTAAAGTAGTGTTTCCCATCCAGCATGCCTTCAGATGTGCCACAGAAAAGTCACCACTGCCTAATCAGTGCCTGGACTCTGCTTTCGGCACCTTGTAGTAACAAGAGACACTAGTAGTGGCTCACAAACATGTAAGATTCATTTTCTGAGAACATGTAGTCAGGCATGCCTCTTCCTAGCTACCAATAAATTAATGAACTAAAGATACATTTAGAGGGATATATCTTGAAACTCTTACTCAAATTGTGATCACCTCTTGCATAAATTTTAAAACTGTTTTTTTTTTTTTTTTTTTTTTAATATTTAACCACCCATACAGATTGATTAATTTTTCTTAACACCTTTTTCTTAGTGATTGAAACAAAAAAAAAATTGTTTTAATGAAAACTTTTTTTGGAGGGAGAGGAAGGTTTCATACCACATTATTTTTGTCACTATCATCCAGTAATGTACACTTTATAGTCATTAACCAACCTCCTCCGACCTGATTTTTCTTTGTTTTTATATGTCCAGTGTGAATTAAAACTTTTTCATGAACTATTCAAACTACTTTTAACCAGATAAGTCGGTTTAATGTTTATATCAAAGAATTTACATTGAAAGAAAGCGGGTGCTTTAGAAGTCGACATTGCGTCGGCATCACAAGCTATTTACCGACATTTGGCCGGCAGTCATTTGAATAGTTCATGAAAAAGTTTTAATTCACGCTGGACATATAAAAACAAAAATCAGGTCGGAGGAGGTTGGTTAATGATTATAAAGAGTACATTACCGGATGGAAGTGACAAAAATAATGTGGTATGAAACCTTCCTCTCCCTTCAAAATAAATGTTTCTTCCTAGCTACAGCATGAGCCCTGAAGTGTGTTAATTGATGGGTAGAATGCAGAGCATAGGTAGCTGGGTCTTGCTTTTTTTTGTGGTAGACAGTGTACAGAGCATCACCTCATCTACTAGTCTTATCCCCAGGCTGAGTGAAACAGGAACGTGCACTGAGCACTAACTCCAAGTGTTGGGAGCAGCCATCACATGCAGTAGCTAAGGTAATAACCAAGCTGGCTGCCTGCATCACACAACTTCTCCCTTCTCTTGCACTTTTATGTAAAGAAAACTGACCCATTATGATAAACTCATGGGGCCTTCTGCCCCTTCTCTCCCTGTATTTTAAAATTTGGAAGAGAGGCTTTCAATGCTTTCCTAGCTCTTTTGACCATACGAGTAGTCTGCAGGTCCACATTGCCTGCCACATAATATTTTTGTTAATTTAGGTATGCTTTGAGCATGAAAAGATTGAGAAACTGCTTTAGAGAATATAGGTTACAAGTAAGCAACTTTACTTTTTCCATTTATGTCAAAATATCTGCTTCCATCTCTTTGTGCTTTAGTGAATTTGTTGTGAAAAGATGGACTTTCCATATTTGTTACTTTAATATAGCTTGCCTACCAGCAGATACCAATTTAATATTTTTCAAAATGATCCCATTGAACATCCTTAAACTTATTCCTATGATCTAGAATTACTTGGTGTAGGAATTTGTCCTCTGTTTATTTCTTGATTGATTGCAGCTTGTTATGTAAAACAAGAGCATTGTACATATCAAAATAAGGACTAACAAAATAAAATTTGCTAAAATATAACATAAAAACAATGTATACAAATAGTAGATAAAATAACAAAAACAATAAAACATAGAACAAGTAAAACATTAAACAAAAATAAACCAGAATAGTCAATAAAATGTGACTTTAAAAATAAGATCATATTAAATATAGATAAAAGTGTAAAACTAAAAAGCTGAATGAAAATGAGGAAGGGCTTGCAAAGACAGGTGGGCCTTAAAGACCTTTCTAAATTTCAAGTAAGCTCTCTTGAGGCAAATGCTAAGTGGTAAAGAATTCCAAAAACAAAGGGATAAATAAGAACATAAGAAGTTTCCGTATTGGGTCAGACCAAGGGTCCATCAAGCCCAGCCTCCTGTTTCCAACAGTGGCCAATCCAGCCTATAAGAACCTGGCAAGTACCCAAAAACTATGTCTATCCCATGCTACTGTTGCTAGTAATAGCAGTGGCTATTTTCTAAATCAACTTACTTAATAGCAGGTAATGGACTTCTCCAAGAACTTAACCAAACCTTTTTTGAACCCAGCTACACTAACCACATCCTCTGGTAACAAATTCCAGAGCTTTATTGTGCGTTGAGTGAAAAAGAACTTTCTCCGATTAGTTTTAAATGTGCCACATGCTAACTTCATGGAATGCCCCCTAGTCCTTCTATTATTTGAAAGTGTAAATAACCGATTCACATATACTCGTTCAAGACCTCTCATGATTTTAAACATCTTTATCATATCCTCCCTCAGCCATCTCTTCTCCAAGCTAAACAGCCCTAACCTCTTCAGCCTTTCCTCATAGGGGAGCTGTTCCATCCCCTTTATCATTTTGGTTGCCCTTCTCTGTATCTTCTCCATTGCGACTATATCTTTTTTGAGATGCGGCGACCAGAATTGTACACAGTATTCAAGGTGCGGTCTCACCATGGAGCGATACAGAGGCATTATGACATTTTCCGTTTTATTCACCATTCCTTTTCTAATAATTCCCAACATTCTGTTTGCTTTTTTGACTGCCGCAGCACACTGAGCCGACGATTTCAATGTGTTATCCACTATGATGCCTAGATCTTTCTTGGGTTGTAGCACCTAATATGGAACCCAACATTGTGTAATTATAGCATGGGTTATTTTTCCCTATATGCATCACCTTACACTTATCCACATTAAATTTCATCTGCCATTTTGATGTCCAATTTTCCAGTCTCACAAGGTTTTCCTGCAATTTATCACAATCCATTTGTGATTTAACTATTCTGAATAATTTTGTATCATCTGCAGATTTGATTACCTCACTCATAGTATTCCTTTCCAGATCATTTATAAGACAGATTTCTCTGAAACTCTCAAGAGACAAATTTCTCTGATAAGAGTTATTAGAAGCTCTGTATTGGGACCCTTACTTTTCAATATATTTATAAATGATCTGGAAAGAAATACAACAAGTGAGGTAATCAAATTTGCAGATGACACAAAATTGTTCAGAGTAGTTAAATCACAAGCAGATTGTGATAAATTGCAGGAAGACCTTGTGAGACTGAAAAATTGGACATCCAAATGGCAGATAAAATTTAATGTGGATAAGTGCAAAGTGATGCATATAGGGAAAAATAACCCATGCTATAATTACACAATGTTGGGTTCCATATTAGGTGCTACAACCCAAGAAAGAGATCTAGGCATCATAGTGGATAACACATTGAAATCGTCGGCTCAGTGTGCTGCGGCAGTCAAAAAAGTAAACAGTATGTTGGGAATCATTAGAAAGGGAATGGTGAATAAAACGGAAAATGTCATAATGCCTCTGTATCGCTCCATGGTGAGACCGCACCTTGAATACTGTGTATAATTCTGGTCGCCGCATCTCAAAAAAGATATAATTGCGATGGAGAAGGTACAGAGAAGGGCTACCAAAATAAGGGGAATGGAACAGCTCCTCTATGAGGAAAGACTAAAGAGGCTAGGACTTTTCAGCTTGGAGAAGAGATGGCTGAGGGGGGGATATGATAGAGATGTTTAAAATCATGAGAGGTCTAAAACGGGTAGATGTGAATCGGTTATTTATTCATAGAAACATAGAAATGAAGGCAGAAGAAGATCAAACGGCCCATCCAGTCTGCCCAGCAAGCTTTCGCACTTTTTTTTCTCTCATATACTTATCTGTTTCTCTTGGCTCTTAGTAACGGTTTTTTATTCTATTTCCCTTCCACCCCCGCCTTTCAGATAGTAGAAAGACTAGGGGGCACTCCATGAAGTTAGCATGGGGCACATTTAAAACTAATCGGAGAAAGTTCTTTTTTACTCAATGCACAATTAAACTCTGGAATTTGTTGCCAGAGGATGTGGTTAGTGCACTTAGTATAGCTGTGTTTAAAAAAGGATTGGATACGTTCTTGGAGAAGTCCATTACCTGCTATTAATTAAGTTGACTTAGAAAATAGCCACTGCCGTTAGCAATGGTAACATGGAATAGACTTAGTTTTTGGGAACTTGCCAGGTTCTTATGGCCTGGATTGGTCACTGTTGGAAACAGGATGCTGGGCTTGATGGACCCTTGGTCTGACCCAGTATGGCATTTTCTTATGTTCTTATGTTCTCTTGCTGAGAGAACCTCACTGTAGAGAGGGTAGATAGGAGAAATAGAGGAAAGGTATAACTGAGTACCCAACTGCGAAGCTTTGAATGTTAGGCATCCTATTTTAAATTGAATATGTAGGGACACTGGGAGCCCAGTGAAGCCCGACTAAAGGAGGGGTAACCTGGTCAAATTTGGACTTAACAAAAATTACCTTGACATTGTTCTGTGCTATTTGGACCATGGAAAAGTGCATTACAGTAGTCCAGTCTGGAAAGAGTTAGTTTTTTTGATCAGTGCAGTAAAAAAAAAAAGACAAAGTTGACATATAAATCTCAGAAATAAATAAGTCTGTATAAGCTTGGAAATATGATAGAATTTGAGTTGAATGTCAAAAGTTACACCAAGGGTAATTACTGCTTTCTTAACTGGTATGGCACAACCTGCCATTACAGGAACAGGGAGATGATCAATTAAAGGTGTCAGAGTATACCAGATGGCTTCTGATTTGTGAGGATTGGCTTTAAGCTTAAAAGATTATAACCAACCTGAGACTTTGGTTAAAAAGTGTTAAAGGCAGAGGACAGGTTATAGCTTGCAGCAAGCTGGATATCATTTGCATATAAATACCCAGACTCTGTATGAGAGGGGCTAGTATAGGTTAAAAAGAACAGGTGAGAGAGAGGATCCCTGAGGGTCACCACTAAATAAAGGCGAGGAAGAAGAAAGCTCTGAATTCCAGCTGCCGCTGTAGGTGTGCTGTTCAAGAGAAGATTTAAACCATAGTAAAGACTTCTCTGATGCCACAGTCAAAAGGTCGGTTGAGTAAGAGCTGGTGGTCAACTGTGTCAAATGCTGTACTGAGGGTGAGGAAAACAAGAGCAGTACTACCTCTATCTAAGCACAGTCTAATTTCATTAAGGAAAGAAGTGAGCACTGTTTGTACTATGCCCCTTCAGATGCAAAGCCATAGTCTTAGATAGAAAGCCAGATAATTGAGATTAGACTACCTTCTCATTTACCTTTGAGAGTGGGGAGATTAGAAATAGGTCTGTTTATTTTTATTTATTTTTTTTACTATGTACATTCTACAAGAAATTTGTAATCACTTGTCAAAACAATAAAATGTGGTAACTCCTGTGCCCCTCACAGTGAATCAATTCAACTGTCATTTGAACTGTGATACTGGTGTTGTAAAAGCAATGCTAGGACATGCCCTGTGCTACTTTCCAGGACAGATAATGCTAAGTAATTAGAAAATGGGTCTGCTAATATTGAAATCTTCTGCTATATGCTTAGAACGGCATACAGAAGGCAACAGAATGGGGAAAAATACACCATCTAAAAGGTTTTTGGTGCAAATGAGACCTCGAATGAAGAACCAGGGTGGCCCTTATTTTTTAAAATTTATAAATCACTTACACCTTAGCCCTGAGCGATGTTCAGTAGAAACATGCATAATTAAAATATGAAGGAACAAATTGCTAACCAGCCTTCTCAAGGGTTGATATTCACCTCAGATTTACTTTTTATTGCTGCTGTGGATTTCTTAATGTAAAAGAACTGAACTTTTACCTTTAATGATCTCTCTGCATTTGAACTGCAAATTATTGCGGAGTAGTGAAATGTCTTCTGTTGTGATTCTCCCTGTATATTTATGCATTATAAATAGCAACTGTGTCATATCAGAACAAATAGTTTAATAACAAAGCTCTTGCTTGCTTCATTGGTATGGGCCAAGAAAGCAAACCGGTAGCCGATCCAAGGTGGCTGTCAGCAATGAAAACAAGTGGATGGATCGGTGTAAAACAGGATTTTATTGAAGCTTGCCCGACTCTGGCCGAGTTTCGCCCAAAGAGCTGCCTCAGGGGCTTACAAGCCACTCAAATTGGCTTAAAACATCACAAAGTTATCATGTAACGAAGTCAAAAAGGAATAACACAGCAGGTTTCTTTGAAATAATATTCAGATCAAGTACTTTTAAAGAAGATCTTTAAAAGTATGAGTATTGCATACCGAATAAAAGCTCAGCATGGATTAACGACTTTTGCGTTAATCCATGCTGAGCTTTTTGACTTCGTTGCGTGATAACTTTGTGATGTTTTAAGCCAATTCGAGTGGCTTGTAAGCCCCTGAGGCAGCTCTTTGAGCAAAACTCAGCCAGAGTCGGGCAAGCTTCAATAAAATCCTGTTTTACACCGATCCATCCACTTGTTTTCATTGCTTCATTGGTATCCTGTATTTGCTATTTTTCTTTACTTTAACTTCTCTGCAGATACATGATAGACTTCAATTTTCAATACTATTAATGTGGTGCATTTTACAAGCATAACATCTGCTAGAAAAATTGTAACAAAATCCAAAACAAATTGACCTTGTTAGGTTAACCTTTAAAAAAAAAAAAAAAAAAATCAAAATAATGCATCTATTCCTCTATGCTGGAAAAGAATATCTGTGACCTGGCATTGAAAAAAATAAAAGCCAAAAGATTTAGTAAAACTCAGTGCAATTTTCCCTTTGTTTTCGTTCAGTTGCCTCTCTGGAGATGACAGTTCCACTTGTGTGATGATATCTGCTAAGGATGTGGAGATAGTGGCCAGCAATGATTCCAGCATCTGTAGCAAGGCCAGAGGAAGTAATAAGGTAAAGCCAAGAAGAGAGAGAGTGAGCTGTGTGTGTTTGATATCAGAGACACTGTTTGATGTCATGGCATAAGGAGCATTTGGAACCAGCTTTGGGGATGGATGGATATAATCTTTACATAGGACAGTTGGAAATGTGTGGAACAATTTAAGAAAAAGATGGTAATATCAGAATGCAGATAAATAGGAGTATTGATTTTGATTTGAGAACAAATAGTTATTGGGGGGAGGGGGCTGGGGGAGTTGGAGGCTCAGCACTAAAATGGGTAATGCATGGCAGAATTGAGATGCAGTGGTAGGACTGTGTGGGGTTTCCGTACAGAGCTAATGAGTTACTGTAAGTGAGGACTGAAAGATTGTTGGCAGAGGGGTTCAGTACTGAAATAGGGGATGCTGCAGATTAGACATACATGCATTAGTAGAATTTTATATAGGAATCTCAGTACTGGACTAGCAGGTAGTGTTTAGGTCAATATTAAAGTGCATAAAGCCTGTCTGGAATGTGCACATAATCTGCCTGATCTATGTCAAGTTGTTGCTGGTGATGTATATTTCTTTGTAAAACTGTTTATTCTATATTTTAACAGTCTGTCTTAGAACATCTTATTTTCAATTTTCACAGGTTAAAATACAACCAGTAGCTAAGTATGACTGGGAACAGAAATACTATTATGGCAACCTGATAGCTGTTTCTAACTCCTACCTAGCATATGCTACTAGAGGTAAACTTTCTGACTCTTATGGGTCTCTCTTAACCTTTTTTCTTTTTTTCAAGTGGTGGGGACTTGTGGAGGGTGGGGTGTCAATTTTTCAAAATTGAGCATGGCTATTTGTTTTTTTTACCAGCTATAGAAAATCAAATACCCTGTTTAAAAGAACTTTCCATGGGCATCCATGTACTGAATAGTGAAAATGGATTGCAGAACTTGAACATGTCTTATTCTGAGCCTAGAACAATTCTGTAATTACAGTTTGCATATTATACTTTTTTCTCCTAGGAGAAGTAGAATGTACAGTCCTCGCAGGTGGGGTGATGTCGTCTGATGGAATTTAGCTGACAAAGATTTCTTTAAAAATTTGTAGGAGCTGTTGGCATGTTTTACTGATCATGTGTATGATGTCCTGCATCATGAACATTGCATGGGGCCTCTTCAGTTCTAGTTTATCTGTGGAGCCAGTCTGGTTATGTTAAAATCAAATTGTTTGATTTCACCTATTGATTTTTTAGCAGATATCCCAAAAAGATAAGTCCATTGGCTTCAACATGTGCCTTCAGTGCAGATACATCTTGTTTATCAAAGATTCTCATAGTAGATGAATGCTTTGCCTAAGGAATGATCCTGTCATTTCAGAGTGTTGCACATGTAAGAAAATGACTCCCAGAGTATGTAATTCCTGTTTGAAGCTCTTGGAGGAGCTGTTCACAGACATTAAGTCCACCCATTGGTATTAGAATCGAAGGGTCCAGCAGGCACATTGAGGAGACATCAGTCTACCTCAAAATTGAGCACATACAAAGATCAGAGAGACAAATAGTTGTCTAGCTTTCCCCTTCCAAAGAAGCAAAGGATTCAGCTTCATTTCTGGTATTGAGGAGTACTGACATTGTGTGAAGGCTAAGAAGGTCAACATCGGTCTGCATTGGTGTAGGATACAAGAAGCAGAGAGACTTTGGCTATAATTGTAAATGCCATGAAGCGTTGCAGTAGAAAGGGCAGTTACCATTGCATCCATGTTGGGAATTGCAACAGCTTCCAAGGGCTCAGATGTCAGCCACAGATTTTTTTTTTTTTTTTTTTTATGTCCCTGGAATATTTGACCACTCCTTCTGCTTCTCATATGGTATTAACATTAGCAGTTTTAAAGGAGGAATTGGAAAAACGGATCCAAGCTGAGTTGGATTACAGAGCTGCAAGCCCTGGTGCATCAGCAGCCGTTGCTAGAGTCCCCTGGTATCTGTTGTGAGAACAATTGCACCAGTGTAAATTTTCAGTGCAGGTGGGTGAGGGAAGCTAAATTAAGGCACAGAAGTTCATCAGGGTTTAGATGCCAACAAGCAAGGGATCCTCTCACCAGAAGCCTTGTCTTTTAGCCAGATGCATACTTGGACCAAACCTTTGTTTCTGGCTCACTCTTCATAGCCTTGTATATGTCTATACATCTATGACAACTATGATAAAGAGGAATTACTGACTTTTTTTTTTTTTTTTGAAGGAAATTGTAGTCACAATTCCACTTAATTTACAAAAGGAGGTAGAGTCCAGGGCAAACATATGACATCCTCCAGTTTGGGGAACCCCCACCTCTGCACCTCCAAAGAAATCGTGGTAGTGCCTATCCATGAAATCATGTAGGAGTCGCAGTTGACAATGTGGGGGACTCCTCTTTGTCAACAGTAAATAACAAAGATGCAATATACTGTGTCAAGAAGGCATCTGGAGAAGCAATAACTGCCTCAATCAGTTGAGAATATCATAAAGCCTTTGTATAGATCCATGGTGCGACTGCATCTTCATATTGTTTGCCGTTCTGCTCACCTGTTTTCAAGGAAGACTTAGTGCATCTAAAATAGGTACCGAGACGGGTGACAAAAATGATAGAGGATGGAAAAGCTCCCTCATGGAGAAGGGTTAAACAGATTAGGGCTCTTTTTAGTTTGGAGAAGAGATGACTGAAGAGTTTTTATTGAGATTTATAAAATCATGAGTGGGGTAGAATGGTAAATAGGGAACGATTTACCCTTTTAAACACTAGGACTAGTGGACGCTTTATGAAACTAGCAGCTGGTAGATTTTAAAATCATAAGTATTTTTTTACTTGGCGCACAATCAAGCAATGGAATCTGTTGCCAGAGGATGTGGTCAAAGCATTGACCGTAATAGGTAAGAGGGTTGGAGAAGTTTTTTTGGAAGGAAAGGTTCATAAAAAGTTATTAGCCAGGTAAACTTGAGAAAGCCAGCACCTATCCCTGGGAGTAAGATAAAGAAGAGAGATCAACTATTTGGGATATGCTAGGTACTTGTGAACCAAGCTGGCCACTATTGGAGACAAGATGCTTGGCTCTATGGACTTTGGTTTGACCCAGGATGGCATTTTACGTTGGACAGACAGGTTCATTGGTCTAGTTTCCTGGATTGCCCCAGAGCCCCTTTTAAAAATGTGTGTCAAATTGGTGGTCATCTAGTCTTCAGGTGGTATGTCTGTTTTTTAAATGATAGATTACAGAAGAGTAGATAAGCTATTTCATGTTTTTAGTTCTTTTAGAATCTGGGAAGGAATTCATCTGGTCCTGGTGACTTGTTGCTTTTTTGTTTGTCAGTATAATCTATTACATGCTCCATTATCACAGATATTTCTTTAAGTTGCTGAGAATTTTCACCATCAAAGAATGTTTCAGGTGTGCTATGTTCCCAACTTATTCTGTAGTAAAGATAGACAATTCAGTTTTTTGCTGTTTTTGTCCTCCCTGCGCACCCTTTTTTGCCTCTCTGTCTAATGGCCCATTGACTACCTCACAGGCTTTTTGCTTCAAATGTACTTGAAAAAGTTTATTATTTTTTGCCTCACTTGCAACTTTTTCTAAAAGTTTATCTTGTCCTGTTTTACATCTAACTTGCTAATGCTTATCTTCTTGCCTATTTTCACCATTTGGGGTTTGCTTTCCATTTTTTGAACAATTCATTTTAGCTATAACTGCCTCCTTTACCACATCATTAAACCATGTAGACAGTCTTTTGGTCGTCTTTCCACATTTTTTAATGCATGAAATACCATTTTGGAAGCCCATGTAAAATGTATTTTCAAATGTACACTCATGAAAACTTTTAACCTTTACAACTGCTCTTTTTAGTGTTTTTTTTCTTATTTCCTCATTTTATTATAATCTTTTATTAAAATGTTATACTACAGTTTCTGTTAAATTTTTGTGCTCTGATGAAGGCACAATCCATATCAGTTCATGAACCATGAACACCAACCAGATGATGCAGAGAATTCTTTCAGACTTGCAGGTCAATACAGTAAAGTGCGGCCGCGGTTACCCTGCTCCTAACCCGCTTTCTACTCACTTTTCAGCCGCGTTAGTCCAACCCGCGATACACTATCCCCTTTAACCCCTTTAACCCATTCTTACCGCCTCTTTAAATCACCGGGTAACCCCTTCCGCCCGCGGCATGTGTATTAGATGTAAACTATCTAATTAGCTATTCCCTCCCATACAGTAACGTGCACCCCGACTATCGCTTTTTTAACCTGCCGTTTTGCCGCGTGTTTAACCTGCTAACTTACCGCCTACCCTTACCCCTGCGTTAGAGGCAGGGGGTAAGGGTAGGCGGCAAACTTTCCCCCAGGCCCTGCTCACCTGCCCTGGCCGTGTCCATGGGTGCTGGTCTCCGGGGCAGCCCCAGTCCTCTCTCCCCCTCCTCCCGAAGCAACGAAAGCGGAAAAAAGCGAAAAAAAAAAAAAAGTAGCAACGAAGCGACTTACTTTTCTTGCAGCCCTCCTCCGACCAAATTGTACGCACAGGGGCTGCTTTCGCCCGGCACTAACGCAGCTCTTCCTATTGCTCCTTACTGTATCGGCCTGTTAGTTTGCTGAATATTTTTCTTCTTTTGCCATTTTGAAAGGCAGAAATCCGAATGCTCGAGCAAGTCACAATGTAGCCATTCTGTTTCCTTTCCATTCCATCAAAAGGCACAATTTTGAAACGTAAAGCTTTGAGTTGGCATTTTTTCCAGCTCTTCCTCATTTTCACCAATCTGAGTTTTTCAGTAATGTTGAATTCTCTTGCAGCTACACAATTATTGGCCTCCTTTGCACATTCAATCCCCTTTTCAGTTTAAGTAATGCCGTGCAAGATGCTCTTTCTCTTCTCAGAGCTCATTTTCCTGAGGGTAAGAAGTCATTTATTCTAATTGCTATCCCTTCTGTTAGAATCTTTCCCTTCCTCCCCCATGGCTGTCCCTGCTGATTTAATCATTCATTCGCTCCCCCCCCCCCCCCCCCCCCCCCATCCCTTAACTCGCCTTCTGCTATCAGGACAACGGCAGCACTTCCAATTGCTCAGGAACGACCTTCTTCCTCCTCCACAGTTTCCCAGTGTGGCGGTAGGACAGCTTTCCCCCCACAACTCCTTCGGATCCCTTAACTCAACTCTTGCTGCTGCAGTGAGGATGACGACGAACTTGCAATCACAGGTGTTGAATATTGTGGAGGAAAAGAGTGAAGAAGTTGCAAATTTGGCTGAAGACCCCATTATGGTGGATTAAAGGAAACTGTCCAAGGCCTTTCCTTTGCATTGGTCAATTAGGGAATTGATTTCGGTGGAGTGGGACTCTCCAGAAGCCAATTTCAGAGAGGGAAGGGCTGTATCCTCTGAACGCTCAGGAAAGGGAGAAACTTAAAATTCCTAATCTTGATGAACTTGTTTGTGCTATCATGAGGAGGACTACTGTGAGGGGATGTACAGGACAGGAAGATTGAGTCAGAACTTAAGCAAGTTGCCAAAGGAAGTCTGTTCTGATACGAAGAAGGCCAATATGATAGAGTAGCCTAGTGGTTAGAGCAGTGGGCTATGAATCAGGGAAACCAGGGTTCAAATCCCACTGCTGCTCCTTGTGGACTTGGGTAAGTCATTTACCCTCCATTGCCTCAGGTACAAACTTAGATTGTAAGCCCTTTGGGGCAGAATATAAAGCAAATAAATTTGAAGTAGCAGACCTGGCTCTTCAGGCAGTTTGCAGTAGCATTGTTGCAAGGCCCGGTCTGTGTTTTTGTTTGTTTGTTTGTTTGTTTATTTATTTATTTATTTATTTGAAGAGTTTTATATACCGTTATTCGGAAAAGCCAAAAGGTTTATTATAGAATATCTCGGAAAGTTCCTTGGGAAGGTATTGACTCAGTCTTGGATGAAGTGGTCCAGATGGAACCGGGTTCAGCATTCTTGGCAGATGCTTCCTGTGATTTGGTTTGGACTATGGCCTCTATTGTACCAATGTAACATTTGTTCTGGTTGTGGAATTGGTCGGCTGATTCCGTTTTTACATCTGTTTGTCAAGAACTCTTATAAAAAGGAAGCTCTTGTTTGGAGAGGTTTTGGAAAACTTCATGAAGGCCTTGGGAGAGTCTAAGACTTTGGTTGCTGGAAGATAAGCCTAGAGGGGCTCAGAGGCTTGCACTAGCTAGAAGTTAGTTTCGTGATTTAAGGTATGGGAAACTGGGTAGGTCTTCAAGTGGTCAGTGAGTTAAGCCTTTTGGTAGGCTTCAATCCTTTCAGACTAAGTGAGGTGGAAACAAAGACGAAGATTCTGCCAATGCTGCAGCATCCCAGAATTCCTAATGAAAGTGCAAAGGCCCAGCCTTTGGAATAGGTGGGTGGCTGATTGCCTTTTTCCAGAGATGGGTCCAAATAATCAGTTCAATGGGTTCTCGAAATAGTCAAGGACGGTTATGTACTGGAGTGTTGCTGTTTTATTCAGATGTTTTTTATGGTTTCCTCTTGTTACTCTGCCAAAAAAGGGGAGGTGGTTTTGAATAATTCTCAAATGCCTTATAAAGTTAGGAGCGATTGTCCAGGTCCCAGCCTCTGAGAGGCCAAGGAAGGTATTCAATTTTATTTTATGGTACCAGAGAAGGAAGGATCCTTTCATTCTATTTTGAACTTTAAGTAAGTCCTCAAGGCTTTGAGAGGGACTCATTTAAAAATGGTAGTGGTAACAGTAAAACAAAGGAATTCGTAACATATTTGAAACTGATGGAAGTGTATCTCCATATCCTGTTAAGGGAGGGCGATCAGAAGTTTCTTCATTTTATGTTGTTTGATTTTCACCTTCAGTTTCAGCTTCAGTTTTCACCTTCAGTTTCAGCTTTTGACCTGGCCAATGCTCCGAGAACTTTCTTGAGGGTAATAATGGAGATAGCAGCAGTTCTTTATCAAGAGGGAATTTTGGTTCATCCTTATCTGGATGATTGGTTGGTCAAAGTGAGTGGAGCAGCTACAGCCAGGGCTGTGCAGTTTTTGCAGGTCTGGGCTGAGTGGTCAACTTCAACATGAACAAGCGAGTTCCAACTCAGACTTTGGAATATCTTGGAGCATTGCTAAACACAAATGCTGGTCAGGTGCAGCCTGACAAAAAGAGAGGATTTAGAAGTTGCAAGATCAGATGAGAAAGTTGAGATCTCAAAATCCCATGGTATGTAGCTATCTTCAGGTGTTGGGGTCCATGGCAGCAACTTTGGATTTAGTCCCTTGAACAAGGTTTCATATGAGACCTTTTCAGAAGGTGTTGTATCGAGATGGTCCCCACATTCACTGGCTTATTATTCGACTTCCATTGCTTGGAACAAGCCAAGAAGAGTTTGGTATGGTGGCTAGTGCTGAAGAACTTGAAATGGGCAGGTGGACCTCCACTCCCCATCATGGATTACAGTGACGACCAACACCAGACTCTTCGGTTGGGGAGTGTGCTGTCAAGGTCAGGTTTCTCAAAGCATTTGGACTCAGGAGGGGGCCAATTGGGCCTTCGGTTGATTAGAGATGAGTGTTATAAGGAAAGCTTTCACATTTTGCTCCTCTACTTTGGGGACAGTCAGATTCCTGTACTACAGCAGTAGTGCATATAAATCAAGGGGGAACCAAAAGTCTATAGGTAGCTCAAGAAGCAGAGCAGTTGATGATCTGGATGGAAAAATGTGAAAATGCTCTCTTCGAGGCACATCGCTGGGATAAAAAACATGCACGTGACTTTCCCCAGTCAGAAATTCTTGGATCCAGGGGAGTTGACCCTGTCGGAAGAGGCTTTTACTATGGTAACTAACAGATGGGGAAGACCCGTGATGGACTTAATGGCTTCCTGTGCCAGTACATAAAAATTCTGCTTGGTTTTGTTTTACAGGCTGGCCCTTGAAAGGGTGTGCTTAATCAAGAGGGGTTATTTCCAAGGGCAGGTGAATATAAGTCCATAGTGTGTGGTCGAGTCTGGAAGGTCTTTGAATTCTTGCATGCAGGTGGGGGACTGTTGACCATTTATCATCATGTAACAGTGGGTTGAGTGGGCCATCCCACGGCTGGCCTCACTTCACCTGTGGCTCTCCAGTGCCGCAGCAGGATGCCAACAGGGACCTGCCCGTCGCCGACTTTCACAGCAATAGGCTGCCTTATGTGCAATCAATTCAGGCCACCAAATAGGTCCTGTGGTGAGAACTTGGCCATGGCACTTTCTGATGATGTCAGCGCGGCTGGGTATTTAAATCCCAGCCACACTCTCAGCTGATGCCTCAGCAACAGGTCTCTTGCTATCCTCCCTGCCTGCAGTACAAGTTGCTAGCATTCATGTTCTGCTCCTTCCTTTTACTTGTTCCAGTCTTGCTCCTGCCTCTGCCTCGTTCCAGTCCTGCCTTTTGCCTTGGTCTCGCTTGCCCTGGCTTTTTTGCCTTGTTCTATTCCTGCTTGACCTGTATTTTTGCTTTGTTCCAGCCTGCCTTGCCTTTGCTCCACTCCTGTTCTTGTGTACTCTTCGGATCGCTCTCTTGTGCCTGACCATTGCCGGGATACTAATGCCGCCTGACCACTGCCTGGACCACATCACTGTTGTTTTCCATCTGCCCTGATCTTGGCCTGGTTAATGACTGTCTCCTTGCTCTTCTCTGGACCGTTGCCTAAGTCTTGCTGGCCTCAGAACCCAAGGGCTCAATCTGCGGAGGAAGAGGCTGGTACAGGTGAAACCTAAGACCTTGTCCCAGTCATAGCGAGCCTGCCTAATGTCTGTGGGGACCCAGCTGGGTTACCAGCAGGGCAGCACCAATCTCACCACAACTCGAGGGCTCATGCTCTAAAACATAGATTTTGAAGTTGCTACAGGAGGGCTTGAATAAGGGTTTGGCCTTCAATTCTCTGAAGGTGCAGGTGGCAACTAAAGCTTGCTACAGAGGTCACAATATTTAAATGAGGGGTCGCCCTGCTAAGGAGGCGCTAGGGACAATTGCGCGCCCCTAGTGCCTCATTGGCAGCAGGCGCCCAGGAGAGGTCGGCTGCCAGCGGGTTAGGAAACTGGACTCTCAATTTTTACAAGTGTCCATTTTCCTAACCATTGCATAGCCACAGGTTAGGAAAATGGACACTGGTTAATTGTCATTTTCCCTAACCTGACTGCCTGCACTTTTTCTAAACATTTTTTTTTTTTAAACCTTTTAAACTTTGGTGGTTCTGACTTACTGCCACAATATTAAGTCGGAGGATGTACAGAAAAGCAGTATTTTCTTCTTTTCTGTACAACGTTTTGGGCTGCTGAGAAATTAACACCTGTTCTGGGCAGGCATTAATTTCTGAGCGTAAAAATGTGCAGGTTGGGTCACACTTTCTTTTAGATCAGGGGTGAATCACTAATAGCCTCATCAACATGCAATTGCTTGTGAAGAGCACTATTAGTTTTGCTGCGGGTTGGACGTGCGTTTTGGATGCGCTAATTCCCTTAGAGCTTAAGGGGCTGTGGACGTGTGTCCAAATCGTGCGTCCAACCACGGGTTAAACAATTTGCTCGGCTGAGCACACTGTTTTGCATCGGCCCTATAGTGGTTGTGTTTCAGGGGCTCATGATATAAGAGCATATTTTTCAGTATCAGTGCTGACTGAGCCATGCATTTCTTTATTCAGGCAAGTAATCTGTTTGGCTTTCTCCCATGAAGTTTCTATCCTTTTGTGTGGTGATTTTTTCTTGTTTGTTCCCTGGAAGCCTTTTGGTTCTTTGGTGGGGGAATTCTGTTTGTTTAGCTTTTTTCTTTCTTAGCTTGTTATATAGAATTTTGGCAGACTGACCTATAAGGGGTGATATCGGCAAACCTGATCTGTCTCCATTTGCTAGTTGGGGAGCATAACCCAAGGCATCTAGAATGGCTGGCTGGCACCACTATTTCTATATGGCTCAGAAGCCTATAAAGTGATGCATGAGGAGCTGCCAAAATAGTTTGTATGCATTCCACCACAGCTGTGCATGTCCTTTGCGGAAAAAGCAGGAGCCTATGTATAGCAGATCTCTGCAATACAGCTTCTTGAAGTTTATTGCATGCATTTTCCAGTCCTTACAGGCTGGATAAATGGGCCTTTTCCGATGCATCGTTCAATAAGAAAATGATCTGGATAATGCTGATTCCCACCCTTTTAAGTTACAGCTTTGATATGTTCCAACTGTTCAATTTCGTGGGAACAATGATATATAATAGAATTGTATTCTATATTAGTTCTTCATATCAGTCTGGACTATTCCCTCCCTAATTCATTTGTCACAGATTTGTTTCCTCAGTGTTTTCAGCATGAGACTGACTTAGTTTAGTGGGGTTTTTTTTTTTTTTTTTTGGTATTATGACTTTGAATTTCTCCTCCTCCTTACCAGTATATTGTCAGTGGCTATATTACCAGAGGGGAGTTGCAGATCTCTAATATCCTTGATTTGGAGATGTAAATCTCAGCCCTAATAGAGCAAATTAACATTACCCAGTCATGCAGATTAGTTTTGGAGGAATCATATAACACTTGACCAAAGTAAGTTAAAATTCCCATTTTATAACTGATGGGCCTGAATAAGATCCTGTGTACGCTATGGACATTAGTCTATAGGGTAGATTTACTACTATAAAAACAGAAAAGTTTTTTGATTTTGTATGATGGTGCTATGTTATGAGACTGATATTTAGGTTCAGAGTTTCTTGAACTAGTTAATGATCAGGAAGAGTTGCTTTGTATGAATCAGATGGCCATTGCAGGAGTTGACAGCAAAGTTAATTTAAAGTTTCAGAGAACAGCCTTTTCTGTTCTTATTGTTTACAGGTGCCAATGGTTCTGCCATGGTGCGGGTCTTGAGCGTTTCCACTGCAGAGCGAATCTTGCTAAAGGGTATTGTTGGCGGAGTCACTGACCTGGCTTTTGCTCACCTCAACTCCAACCAGTTGTCTTGCCTAGATGAGGCTGGTAACCTTTTTGTCTGGCTACTGACCATGGAAAATGAGAAAATACAGTATCCTTATCTATTCATATTAAAATATATTAGAATATATTTTAATTGAATTAACTGTAATGGTAGACTAGAGGCATTAAATGAGCACTTGCACACTTACAAAGTAAAATTGTTAAAGCATTGAATGCTCGAGTTTTTAACACATAAAGGTCAAGAAGAAAGAGAATGATTTGAGAAATGTGCATGACATTTTATTGTGTTGTAGGTAAAGATTTGTAGTAGTGATAGCTTGGTAGAGTAGTAGTTAAATGAAATATCATATAGCAATTTCAGATGCAAGGCGTTTGTGCCATAGGATGCCAGAGAGAATGCTATTCTCAGTAGGATATTATACCAAAAATATTTATTAAATTTTGGTCATGGTATTGTAGAAAAGTTCCTAAACTTTTTGATGTATTTTTTTTTCCCCTTCAACTTTGTCTTTGTGTGAAGGTTCTGTATCTTAAACCAGAGATGAGCAAACTGGGGGATATGAACAATCCTGAAGGGAGCAGATTGGCTGCCCAATCAAGCAAGAAAAGTGGCTATGTTGTCTAGTTACGGTGCTGTGGAAGGTGCTGCAAGCTCAGGAGAGGGAGGGAGCTGCCAGAACATAGTGACATACTTCTAAGTATGTCACCATGCATCATCTTTCGATGGGTGGGGACGAAGAGCTGCTTCTGCTTGGTGGGTCAAGTGAGGAGAACTATAGCAGAACCCTGTGGTGGAAATGGGAGGAGCCACTATGGTAGTCCACAACCCAGGAAGAGCTGCCATCTTCAGGCTTCAGCCCGTGAGGTGTTCCTGCCGCTGCTGGGTTCTTACCAAGGGGAAGAGATCACTGCCGTTGCCTGCCCAGGGGAAAAGAAGTGGTGAAGCAGGAGAGGGTAACGGGGAAACAGGCCAGAGAGAATGAGCAGGTGGGGAAGGGCGAATAAAGGCAAAAATTGTCAAATTAAATAAGCAAATCAAAATTTGAGAGAATTAAGAGAAGCAAAGTAAATATACAAATAGAAAAATATGAAAAATTAGTGAAAACAGTAAAATAGTGTAAAAAAAAATAAAGTTGGGCACAGTAGAATGGAGGGTTTTTTTTTCAGCGCCTAAAAAATTTTGGCTGACACCCAAATTTTAAAATTTTTTCCAGGCAGATTATGAGGAGTTCAGAAGGAACTTGAAACTAGAGAAGTGGGCAACTAAATGGCAGATGACAGTGAATGCAGACAAGTGCAAAATGATTAGGAACAAATAACCCTAATTTTAGATTTACTATGATGGGTTCTACATTAGAGGTAACCACTTAGGAAAAGGCTCTACAAGTCATTGTCAACAATACGTTGAAATCCTCAGCTCAGTATGTAGCAGCAAGTCTAAAAAGCAAGCAATGCCAGTAATTATTGGAAAGGAATGGAGAATAAAACAGAACATTATAACACCTTTGTATAGATTAATGGTACAGCCCACACCTTGAGTACTGTGTGCAATTCTGGTCACCCTATCTCAAAATGGATATAACAAAGTTAGAAAAGGTACAGAGAAGGGCAACAAACATGGTTAAGGGTTGGAAAAGTTCCCTTATCAAAGGCTAAATATGTTGACTCTTCAGCTTGGAGGGGGAATATGATTGAGGTCTAACAAATCATGAGTGGAGTAAAATATGTAAATAGGGAATGGTTATTTATCCTTTCAAATTAATCTTGGACTATAAGAGAGTCCTTTAAGATAACAGGGAGAAGATTTAAAACAAATTAGAGTATTTTTTTCACTCTAACAATAAAGCTGTGGAATTCACTTCTGGAGGATGGTCAAGGCCACTAGAATAGCTGAGTTAAAAAAAAAAAAAAAAAAAAAAAAGTTTGGACAGGTTCATAGAAGGAAGTGTCCATGAATAATTAACCAGATGGTTTAGGGAGACCACCACTTGACATAGGGAGTGAACAGCAAGAAACTGAGACTGCTTTTAGGGAATGGCATCTTCCCAAGACAGGACACTGGAGGTGACCCAGCATGGCGCTTATGTTCTTAGCATTGGAATGTGTATCTGTTTGTCTGGCGTGCTATGGTCTATGCCTCTGTTTTTCTGGATATTTGTGGATCTGTGTGTCTCTCTCTCTGTTGGTCTTGGGTGTGTGTGGTTTCTGTTTTTTGTCTGTCTGGGTGTGGGGTGTCTACTTCTCTGTGTGTGAGCTTACTCCTTTCAGCAACTTGAAGAGAAACAAAATAAGGGCTTTGAGCCACTGGCTAGCACTATAGCTGCCTGATCACACCAGGCACGTGCACCTCTGCCCTCATCCCTTGGGGGCCTATGGTATGCCATACACACAATACACAAACACTGTGGGACCTGAATGTAGTCCTTTCCCAACTAATGAAGCCTCCTTTTAAACCACTGGAGTCAGCTTCTAGGCTTGATTGCAGTGTCTTCAGCTAGAATAGTCAGCAAACTCCCAATTCTCATCCATTTTCCTCCTTCTATGCAGTTCTTCCATAACAGATTGATTCTCCATACTCGTCCAAAATTTCTCCCAAAAGTCGTCTTGGCTTTTCATATCAATCAGTCCATAGTATTACTTACCTTCTTTCCAGGGCCCCCATGTACATGAGAGCAAAAAACCCTGCATACTCTGAACTGCAGAAGGGCATTAGAATATTAAAAGAAACAAACTCTGCCACATAGGGAAAACATCCCAACCAACTTCCGACAAGGAGTAGTGCTTACCAAGCATACCATGTCTAAATTGGCTGGTTGAGTGCATTCATTACTGCTTCACTTTAGCAGGACTGCAGATAAGAAACTGAGGACTCATCAAGTGAGAGTCATGGCTGCCTCTGTTGTGCATTATCTGCAAAGCCAAAACTTGGTCTTCTGTTCATACCTTTGTCATACTACTGTCTTGATTACATCTTGGAGAGTGACAGTAAATTTGGACAAGCAGTTTTTCAAAATCTGGTTTTGGGTTGCTTACTAAGTAAATGCTCCACTGCAACCCTCAGCTTGGGACCCACCACATGTAATGGCTAATTCAGCCTTCTTATCAATGGGAAATGTTTGCTTACCATAAACTGTTTTTCCTAGATAGTAGGATGAATTAGCTATGGAACACCCACCTGCTTCCCTGAAAAGTGGTCTCCATAGCTAGATTAGCTCTGTAATGGGCGAGGCAATGCCTGCACGGCAACTCCCGCATATACTCAAAGCTGTACTAGCTTGGTGAACCCAGTGCATCAGGTGGCACCGGTTGATGTCATCCACATCATCTGGTGGCATGTGTAATGGCTAATTCATCCTATTATTTACAGAAAATGTCATTTATGGTAGAGGACTTTCATTTTACTTAAGCATGTTTGAGAAGTCACCCTTCAAATCATGCATCGAAAACCACCATAAGATAAGTTAAGATCCACATGACTTGTTTCTCAAATGTCAGGGACCTGCTCATGATTCTTCTAATTGTGGACCATGTTCCAGGATGCCTTTTCAAGATACGAAGTTAAAATACCAGATGTCTTCTCCTCTGAGGGAAAGACTAGAGTTTTGTAGAGTAGAGAGAACCCTCACCCTTACACTAAGCCAAACAGAAGACCAGAAGCACTGTTCCACCTTGACACTGACAGAAGAGAATATTGTTGTGAGAAACTCTTGATACTTAAAGATTCATTGACTTTGAAGACATGGTGCCATCATCTTCTGTTCCCTCAGCATTTAAACATGCCATGCAGAAAAATCTTCTTGGCACGCATATGCCAGCTCTATCTAATAGAGCTTCTCAGTTTGTCTTAATATTTAAATCTTATTTGTCATCAGTAAAAGCACATTCAGTGCTTCTTTATCTGCTGGAATACCATGCATTCAGGCAAAAATTGTGGTCTGACTTTGTTTGGACTTGTGTGACTCAAGTACCATCTACATCTAAACAGGAGTTTAGAGCCTATATTAGGCTATATTCACAGATTGTGACAATCTCCATAGGCTCCTTTTCAAATAGTGCATTTGCTTGAGGAATTAAAAACTCCCATTTCAGTAGCTTCAGAGGAATTAAGGGACTACTGATTCTCTCAGATGCTGAAGAATATCTTTATTCTCATGGTTCCTGTTCATATCAGTCCCTGTAAGAGTCTGCTGGGTTTCCATCTGATTCTTTCCTGGAACCTCCCAGAAGCACCGCCCTGAAGGAAGACATGATACATCCATCTTTCCTGCAAAAAATGTCTGAAGTTCCATTCAAATTGGAGGAGGATTTTCTGCAATCAGAAGAATTTCATGGAGTTCTTAAATTCATTCAACCACCAAAATAAAGGCTGTACTGATTCATAAAGTGCTGAAAGATCTGCAAGCAAAAATATGGAAAAACGCTTTCGATTATCACCAGTATCAAAAAACACACTTAAAAATATAGGGTTAAGCAATGGTCCGTTCACTCAAAAGCACATCTTCCACTTGATTCTTTAGTATTTCATGAGAAGGGCAAATCCAAAACATACTCTAGTATTCCTCCAGGAAAGGAGTCCACATTTCTAGATACTACTGCAAAGAAGTTATTTCAATCAGCAGCTCTCCAGACTAGAATTGCAGCCGATCAGTTACAAATAGTGTAATCATGTACAATACCTTACAAATGATGAAGGAAACTACTCGGGATTTCCAGCAGCAAAACAAATTAATTTCTCTACTCTTCATCTAGAGGTGTAGCAATGTACCACCTATTTGATCAAATTAGTCTCCTTTGATACATTCTCTAGGTCAGGGGTCGGGAACCTTTTTGGCTGAGAGAGCCATGAATCCACATATTTTAAAATGTAGTTCCTTGAGAGCCATACTAACTACAACCCCCTACTCTCCTGACGCCCCCAAGACCTGTCAAATTAATTTACTACAACCTCCCATCCTCCTACCCCCCCCCCCCCCCAAGACCTGCCAAAAGTCCCTGGTGATCCAGCGGGGGGTCCAGGGCTCGCAGACAAATCTTTAATAAAAAAGTAAAAATCTAACAAAACCCCCCCACCCTCCTGACGCCCCCCCCAAGACCTGCCAAAAGTCCCTGGTGGTCCAGCGGGGTCCAGGAGCGATCTCCTGGACTTGGGCTGTCGGCTGCCAGTAGTCAAAATGGCGCCGACGGCCCTTTGCCCTCACTATTTTACTGGGGTCGACCAATGGCGGTGGTAGCCCCTGTGACATAGTAAGGGCAAAGGGCCGTCGACGCCATTTTGATTACTGGCAGCCAACGGCCCTTTGCCCTTACTATGTCACAGGGGCTACCGCCGCCATTGGTCGACCCCAGTGACATAGTGAGGGCAAAGGGCCGTCGGCGCCATTTTGACTACTGGCAGCCGACAGCCCAAGTCCAGGAGATCACTCCTGGACCCCCACTGGACCACCAGGGACTTTTGGCAGGTCTTGGAGGGGGGGTCAGGAGGGTGGCGGTTGTAGTAAATTCATTTTGGAGGTCTTGGGGGGCGTCCGGAGGGTGGGGGATTTTGTTAGATTTTTACTTTTTTATTACAGATTTGTCTGCTTGCCAGATGCAGCCATCAAAAGAGCCATAGGTTCCTGACCCCTGCTCTAGGCCATCAGCTATAACTATTGGGACTAGAAGGCTTGCTTAGCTAAAGGCATCAAGTTTCATAGAAGACATGATTGGGAAGCTAGCCTATGCTTTGTGTTCTGGCGACATTCTGGGGGGAAAAAAAGAAGCCGTAGTTGCTGTGGGAGCATTGTGTGGTTCTACAGACTTTAACATCATCTACTACAGGCCATCCAATTCAGACTATATCCATAGCCCTCTTATAGAAGGCAGTTGACCTGACTGCAAAGGAGGTATAATTTATATTCCTTCTACAGATAACATACTTTGCATCACAATCAGCCCTAGCCATGTCGTCAGCAGCAGACTAGATTTAGTATTAAGAATAAATCTTAGCTAAGGCAGGCTCAACAAATACCACAGAAGCCTAGCCCTAATTTTTGACTACCATTTTTACAATTAGGTTTAGTGCTTTCAACACCTTCCATTGGGGGAAGGCTTCAGTTTTTTGTTTTTTTTTTAATTCCCATTGATCACTTCAGACAGTTTGGTACTCTAGATAATTCTCAGGGATTATCTACTACATTTTTATTTATTACCATTTCAAACATTTCCATAACCTCTTCATTAATCTGCAGATCAATATCAGATTCTCAAACAGAACAATAGAACCTCTCCTGCAGTTTAAAAAAAAAAAGACAGCTTTTTATTCTAGATATTTCCTAATTCCAAAGAAATCCAGAGAACTTCATCCTATACTGGCCCTCACATAAACTCATTTCTCAAAAAAGAGAAATTCAAGATAAACCCCTTAAGCTCCATTCTCCTTTATCTGGAGGTTGGGAACTAGTTGACAACCCTAGATCTCAAAGATGCTTTCACTCGCATATATATTCATTCACAAGTTACCCAGGAAATACCATTGTTTCTTTATGGATGGTCATCATTGCCAATATAGAATCCTTCTGTTTGGTCTATAACCAGATTCCAGAGTTTTCACAAAGTATTTGTTAGTGGTAGAGGCTCATGTAAGGAAAACCAATATTCTTTTCTTTCCATATTTAGATGACCAGCTCATATCAAACAAATCCTACTCCAAACAAGTCATATTTTCTTAGAATTTTGCTGTCCCTGGGACTCATAGTGAAGTTCAAGAAATCTGTTTAATCCCCCACACCAGTTGGAGTTCATAGGAGCACGCTTGAACACCGAACAAGTGAAAGTGTTTCTTCTGATGCGAAGGATGTCTGCATTGTTGTCAATACTTCAGGCATTAACAAAAAGACAATGGGTAATGACTAGAGTTTTCATGAGAATGGTAGATCACATAGCAGCCACAATGCATGCCAGGTTATGGAGAAAATGCATGGAAGTGCGAATACGTCTTATGCCAGAGACTGGAGTCAGTCCAAGAATGTAAATTCACCCTTAAATGCAATGCAAAGAAATTGAAAATACTCTATTTGTCTGTACGTCATACGAAAGGTACTAAATGCTGCATCGTATAAATGGTATATTATGTCTTAAAGACAAATACCTACTTTGAATTGTGGACCTCAAAAACAAAGGCACTGAGACTGCACCATATACACGGTATCTTGCCTTATACTTTGAATAAGTGCCTACTTTGGCCCAAAGGACTTGGACTCATATCAGATTGGGTTTTCCTTTGGGCCAATGATTATAAATATAAAGTAGGCACTTATTCAAAGTATAAGACACAAAACACCATGTATATGGTGCAGTCTCAGTGCCTTTGTTTGAGGTCCACAATACAAAGTAGGTATGTCTTATGTGTAAGACATAATATACCATTTATACGGTGCAGCATTTAGTACCTTTTGTATGAGGTCCAGCCAAATAAAGTATTTTCAATTTCTTAGCATTGCATTTAAAGGTGAGTTTACATTCTTGGACTGACTCCAGTCTCTGGCATCAGACGTATTTGAACTTCCATGAATTTTTTCCAATACCTCTCATATCTCCAAGTTAAGAAAGGACAAAGGGGTTCCTAATTCTAATAGCTCCTTTCTGGCCTCAAGAGATTTAGTTTCTGTGGTTGCAAAGGTTGGCCATGGCGTTTCCAATTTGATTAAAGATTTTGCCAAGTTTCCTGACTCAGTATGAGGGCACTCTTCATCTAAATCTTAAATCTTTAGCACTCATATCATGGATATTAAAAGTAGAGTAATCATGGCATTTTCTTTTTCCAGTGAGGTAAAACAAGTTATTTTGGCATCAAAGAAACTATTCACAAGGCATTGTTAAAATTTTCAAATGGAAAAGGAGTACATTATGGTGCATGTCCCATCATGAAAACCCTTTTGTCCTGCTTCTTTGATATTCCAGCATCTTCTGCATTTTTCTGATTCTGGGTTAAAATAAAACTGAATGAGTGCTATAGTGACACATTACTGATCAATAGCTGACCTCTATATCCTATCATTCTACTATAAGAAAATTTATGAAAGGTCTGTATCTCCTGTGTCCATCAATTGGAACACTTGCAGCACAAAGGGACTTAAATGTAGCACATACTGTAATGATGGGGGCCTCTTTTGAGCCCTTAGCAACAACATTATGAAATCTCTATATTGGAAACTATTTCTTGTTGCCATTACTTCAGCACAAATGACAAGTGAACTTCAAGCTTTAGTAATCTATGAACTCTTCACACAAATGTTTAAAAATAATGGTTTTAAAAAGTACCCCAAGTTTTTTTTTTTTTTTTGTTTTTTTGTTTTTTTTTTAAAGCTCAAATCTGTTTATCAGAAAAAAAAAGATAAGGCCACGATAAGTATATCAAATACGAATCAGAAGAAAAGCATGAATATCACAAAGCAGGTTATGCACCAATGGAAATTATCCATATAAAGCAAAAAAAAAAAATAGTCTAATGGCTTCTGCAGCAGAGGCCACTTAGCCAACCGGTGGTTCTTAACAGCCATTGCCTTTTCATATCTACAATATAAAATAGAGAATTCCACCAAAAGTGCTTGTTTAGGAGGTCACTGTGCTTCCAGTTGGACATAATTAAATGAATAGTAACAGCTAGAAAAAAATCTAACAATTTGCAGGGTGGGGAGAGAAAAAACAGTAAAGCCGCCCCCTAAGGATAATTATACGGTAGGTAAAGGGGGCATCAATAAGAAGGATCTGGGTAATGTGCCACACCTTATGCCAGAGAGAATAAACCAGGGGGCAATAAAATAACATAACATATAAAGTAGCTTTATCAGAAGAACAGGACCAACAAACGTGTGAAGGTAAAAGCTCCGCCTTAAAAACTTCCAAGAAGTCCATACCGCCCATTGAGAAACAAAAAAAGACTGTATCAAACTGGAAGACAATGAAACCAGCAAAGAACAGCACCAAAAATACCCCCAATTTACATCATCAAAAGAGCAATCAGTTTCTTGAAGCCATAAATGTAGACTAGAGTGGACAAGAAAGAGACTCTTTAAGAGACTTATAAATCGTAGAAGCTAGATGAGCTGAAGGACCAAAGTGCGGATAAAGCCTGTAGAGGGGAGGATATTTAGAAAAACGAAATAGAAAAGAAATTAAGCAATCCCATAGCTGCAACCAGGCATAATATGGAGATTTAGGCAAGGAGTAAGTATCCCTTAAGTCAGAAAACAGGAGAAGGGAGTTATTTGCTAGGATAGAGGTAAGAAACCAAATATTACAGGCCTGCCAACCTTTCCAGTTAATAGTGAGGCCACCTATAGTTATACATTTATGAAACCATAAGGGTGCCAGTCTTGAATTGCCAAAGAGGGCCAGAGGAAACATGTATATAGTCTAATTCAGAGAAAGCCCAATGTGTTGCGTTCAAAATCAGTTGGGATTAATAGATGGGAAAGAAGGCATGCAGGAATCCCTTCTAAGTCAAACGGAGACAAAAATGCGTGTTCTATCGAGATCCACCTAGGATTTTCAGGTATAGAAAAAGATGAGGAAAACCAGTGGTAACCTTGGTTCAAAATAAACGCCTGATAAGAATAAAAACCTGGGAAGTTAACCCTTCCACAACTGTTGTCAACTTTTAACTTGGATAAGGCAATGTGAGGGGCTTTATGATGCCACAAAAATCGAGAGAGGAGTCTGTCTATTTGCTTATATAAATCACAGAAAAAAATTGGAAACATTGAGAGAATGTAGTTTACGCGAGGGGATAACACCATTTTTATGGTATCTAGTCTACTCCACCAGGTTAAATGTAAAGGAGTCCACCTCAGGATAGAGTCCCATAACATCTTTGGTAAGGAAGTTTCACCTTGAGTAAGTGTAAAAGAGATAGGGTGGTGAAAAAATGAATGTCCAAATATTTAAGCCCTTGGTCCAGTGTGCGAAACGGGTAACCAGCTTAGTCAACCGTCACCCCAAAAGAGTTCAAGGGAAGAAGCTCAATTTTATGTTAGTTTATACGATAGCCAGAGAGAGCAGAATAAGCAGCGATAAGGGAGAACAGATGAGGAAGAGAAGAAGTTGGATTAGAGAGAAACAGCATGACATCTGCATATGCCGACAATTTGTATGTTTCAGAACCCAGAGTGATACCTTCAATTTGGGTATCATGTCTTATAGCCAAAAGAAGTGGTTCCAAAGCCAGGTTAAAAAGAAAAGGAGACGAGGAACAGCCCTGCCAGGTTTTCCTGTGTAAAAGAAAATTGGAAAAGTTCTTGTTTTTGAAATATAAAAAGGCAGACGGCTGATAGTAAATCAATTGAATCCAAGCCAGAAAGGAAGGTCCAAAACCAAACCAATATATTGTAGCAAACAAATAGTGCTATTCAACCCTGTCAAATGCTTTTTCAGCATCTAATGATAAAGCTACAACAGGGGAAGGAAAGATATGAAAAAAAAGATGAGCATTATTAGACTAATCTATTTTTTAATAAAGCTTGATTGATCAGGATGTATTACAGATCCCATAACTACCAATCTAGTTGCCAATATTTTTGCAAACAATTTGTAATCCATGTTTAAAAGAGAGATTGGCCGATAGACACAAGTTGGGGACCCCTGCCTGGCTTTGGAAGGACCACAATACAAGCTTTGAAAACAGTTATAATCCAGATATAAAACCAAATCGGGAAAAGAAATTAAGTAGTCTAGGGACTAGTGATTTTTGAAATGCCTTGTAAAAGTCCACAGTAAAGCCATCGGGTCCCGGAATCTTCCCTCTACGCAGAGAAGACAATGCGGCAAGAATTTCCGCAGAGGTGATGGGGTCATCCACAGTCTTGCGTTGATCTTCAGATACAGAAGGATGAGTAAGCTGTAAAAGAAATTGGTTAATATTAGGTGTACTGGAAGAGGATTCAGATTGATATAAGCCAGAATAATAATCATGAAAAGCATGCAGAATTTCTGCGCCTGACATCAGTGTAGTACCTGTTGGAGTTTTAATCGCTTGGATGCACTTTTCTTTTTCTCATAAATTTACTAAAAGATGGCCACATTTATTATTCTCAGAATAAAATTGTGCACTTTAAGCAAAAAGGATAATACCAGCATGGGAATTCAGTAATTTATTATATTCATGCCATGCTTTTTTCAATTTCAGTAACGTATGAGAAGAGGGACAAGCTATGTGGTCACTTTCTAGTTGAGAGACTGAATTCTGTAGGGAAGCCAAAACAGCCTGTTGTGCCTTCCAGGAGCAAATACTGTAGCTGATGATCTTGCCATGAATAGTTGCCTTAAAAGCGGCCCATGTTGTAGACGAAACATCGAGATATCGTGTAAGAAATAGTTGTCAATTTTATACTGTAAAAATCCAGAAAATTAGACATCCTCCAGAAGTACAGAGTTAAACTGCCAGAGCCAGTCTTCAGCAGGTAGAGAGACCAGGGTGAGGTGGAAAGAAACTGCAGCATGATCAGAAACTAAAATAGGGTGTATGACAGCAGATTGAATGTTCTGGAGCAGAGAACCAGAAACTGAAAAATAATGTGGGAGTATGAAGAATGTGGAGAGGAGAAAAAAGTATAATCCTTGTCAGTGGAGTGTAATAGACTTCACAGGTCTACCAGACCTTTGGCCTCCATGTAAAACTGCATGTTTTGGCGTAAAAAAATCTAGCCGTAGACTTTTTATCTAGAAGAAGGTCCAATGCTTGGTTAAAATTGCCTCCCACAACCCATCTGGAGGGTCCTATTCCCAGTAAATGGAAAAGATATCTTGAAAAAAAATGGGGTGATCAGTATTGGGAGCATATAAATTAAGGAAAACAAAATTTTCAGATCCCAAGGAGACCTCTACTGAAACCCCCACCTGCCATTGGGATCAGCAGAATGCTGAGAAACCTGAACCCCTAGCCGCTTATGAAATAATATAGCGACCCCTTTTTTCTTGTACTGTGCAGGGCTGAAAAACATCTCCCTGATCCAGTCTCGCTGTAATTTAAGAGATTTCACAGAGGAGAGATGTTTCTTGTAGCAGAGCCACATCTGTTTGTAGAGAGTGCAGAGAAGATATTTTCTTCCTTTTAATGGGATGTGAAAGACCATTGACATTTAGAGATACTATAGATAATGAGGAGGCAGGTGCCATATTTGACACTACATGAAAGGAGTGAATGCAGAACCTGCATGAGATTAAAATATACCATATAAAAGTGTGAGCCCAAGTAGCATCGTGGCTATCCAACCTGAAACCATTAATAATAAAAATAAATAAATAAATAAAAAGCAGTAGACAGACATGAAGAAACAGTTAAAGCCAAAAATTGGCAGTGAGAGTACAATGATCCTCAAGGCAGAACCAGTCGCTGGTCAAGATCCAATGGAAGTAAAATGTGGGGCTGTGCCCATATAGGAAACAAAAAAAGACCATGAAAAGGAGGCAACTCAATTAGGGGAAACAGGAAAAAAAATAAAGCTCCAGCTCCAAAAATAGCTGAAAAAAGTGGCTAAATTTGGGAGAGCTAAAACCGTTAGCCAGGTGAAAAGAGAAACCAAACGTCGTTCCATCCTCATAATGTGGGAAGATAGGCGTAAGAGGCTAATATCTGAGAAGTCATGTCACCATGTCCTGTGAAGCTTCCAGAGAAGAAAGAGAGGATTCAAGCTCAACAGGTATATCAAAGGTTTTCATTTGGTTGTGACAAGTGACCTTCATCCTTGAGGGATAAAGAAAGCCAAAACGAGCCCCCAATAGCCTGCAAACGTGAGCGAAAAGCCTTAAAGGCCTTACATTTAGCTGCAGTTGATCTTGCCAATTCCAGTACAAAAAGATGATTATGGCCTGGATAGACAATCTGAGATCTAGAGTGGGCTGTCGAGAGAATTGCTAAGGTTGAGGATATCTAAGTAGCTTGAATATTGTAGGTCTCTTATGTTTAGAATTTTGCAGAGGTCTGGATGGAGTGCGATGTGCACGGTTTATCTCCAGAGGAACATCAAATGTGAGTTGTAGACATGATGGAATCAGAGAGGACAAGAATTGGATCATGTCCAAATATTCATTGCCCTCCGGGACACCCAGAAGCCGAATATTATTTCTCCGGTTGCGATTTGCCAATTCCTCAATATCCTTCTGTAAGTGCTCTATCTTTTGAGCAATTTGAGGGAGCGGGCCTGTCACAATCAGTAATGACGCAGTTTGCGATTCTGCGTCTTCTAAGCGCGTTTAGAAGGTAGCCAGTTGTTGGGCCATTGTCAACAGCTCAGTCCGGATAACCAACGTGGTTTCCATGTTTATTTGCATCATTTCTTTCAGCTGTTTCAATTTGGTGAGAACCGTTTCAGCAGACGCCAGAGGTTTAGTGTGCGTCGTTTTCTCCAGTGATGTGGGATCTGGCTTGGCTTGTTTTGTGCCGGCCACAGCCGCAAATGCCGTTTCAGTTTTCCCCACTTTGGAGCCAGATATCTCAGGCAATATGAAATAGCATTTACCAAAAGCTGTCTCAAATAGTGTTTGAGCGCAGTGAATTCAAGAAAGGATCTTGAGAAGCAATCTGATCAAGCAGCCATTTTGGTTGCTGCTCAAGAGTGCCCCCCTTCATCCCACACCCAAAGTTTTTATGAAATGTCCCATTTCAGTCAATCCATAGTGTGGATTTTTTCCCCCAAAACCTCACTCTTCTCAAGTCAAACACTCGTCATACCCTGGATTACAGAAGAGCCCTGTTTTACTTGGACAGGACAAAACCATTTAGGGACTTTCAGCAATTTTTTAATCATATGATCAAATCCATCAAGTCCAAACAATTAAAAAAAAAAAAAAAAAAAAAAAAAAAGAGACTTTATCCAGTTGGCTATGCTAATGTACTGCCTTCTGCTTCTCAAATACTGGAATTTAACTACAGCAGAATGTAAAAGCTCACCAAGAGCTAGCAACCGCAGCTTTAGTAGCTTTTCATTGTTCAGCATCAATTCAAGTCATTTGCAAAGCAGCCACATGTTTTTCTCTTCATACTTTTACCAAACATTACTGCTTGGAAGAATATTCTTGTAGAGAAAGTAGTTTTGAACAAGCAGTACTCTAGAATTTGTTTGGATCATTTAGATTTAGATTTTTTTTTTTTAATTCCGCTTTTTGCACTTCTTTTTTTTTTCCCAACGCTTCAAAGCGGATTACATGCAGGTACTGTAGGTATTTTCCTATCCCCAGAAGGCTTGCAATCTAAGTTTGTTCCTGAGGCAATGGAGGGTAAAGTGACTTGCCCAAGGTCACAAGGAGTGACAGCAGGACTCCAACCCTGGTCTTCTGGTTCGTAACCCACTGCTCTAACCACTAGGCTACTTCTCTTCTCCAACTGGCCTGCCATCCCTTTTTATGGGCTATGTGATCTTAGTCCAGTTGAAACTCAGCTTGTGAAATAATTGAGGAGTCTGGTTCAGCGATGCCAACATGCTCAGAATTTTTTTTTCTTTTCCTTCTGAGCTCTGAGTATGCGCATTCCATTCTGTCACGGTCTGATGTCATCTACTCGTGTAACTTAATTGTTTTGCTATTACAGGTAAGCAATTTTGCTTTAGACCCTTGTCTCACACACACACACACTGCTTAATTATCTTTTACTCTACATCTGGACTCCGACTCTGTTAGGATTCAGCTAAGTGTTGTTGATGCTTACTGTTGGCATGTAGAAGGAAATCCCGGTCTCTCTACAACCTCTGATTGTCAAGTTTATGTGGGGCTTGCTTTGATTTAAGCTTCCTATTAAGCCATTTGCTATGTTAGTACTCAGTATAGTACTAACATAGCTCGTGTAAGCTTCTTTTGTATCTCCTGAACTCTGGTCCTCAAGAGCCACAAACAGGCCTGGTATTCAGGATATAGACAATGAAAATATATATATTTTTCCTCTAGTGAGGAAATTTGTAAGGCTATGACATGGACTTCTGTCTGCACATTTTTATTCCATTATTGTTTAGATGCTAACTTCCAACAATAGTAGCTTTGGTTAGTTCATCCTCCTTGGTTTCTTTGAGGGATGCATTCCAAATCCAAGTCTTATTTTTATTCTTTTGTGTTGTCTTAAAAAAAAACCCAGCAAGGAATAAAATTGCATGGGGGGCTACCAAAATATCCTGTCCTGCCCAAACCCCTCCCTTCCCTTCCCTTTTTATTTATTTATTTATTTTTTTGTTGCAAGGCAACCCTTAGCTAGGGATTCCCACTTGTATGGCTAATTGCATTCTGCTTGTTGATGGAGAAAACCAAGTTGCTTTCCTGTAATGTAGGTTCACCATTATCCTGCTGTCTACAGAGAAAACCTGTTAAGTCAGCAACTTAATCATGCGGTATCAAAAGCTTATGTACAACATTTTTAATGGTTCTTTTAAAGATATCACAATTTCCTTATCCAAGGTGCATAATCTCTCTTCCATAGTTCTTTAATCTTATGTTCATATGATAATGCAAAATGAATTATACTGTAAAACAGAGATAGCATGAGTGTTTAAGGTATATAAAAGTCTGTCTTGGATAGGGTATGCATATGCACATTGAAGGCAAGTATGGTCATTTTCATATCAGCTAATTTTGATTCTGGTTCCAAAATTAATGTTTATGTGAAACAAAATTGTATGAAAATGAACATATATTGGAGTCTTCAGACACATCTTGGTTGGATAAAACACCAGTGTGTAATTAAATCATCAACCTTACTATAAACTACTGGTAAGTTTCTATTATGAAATACGAAACTGGAGAAGGTGGTTTGAAGTTAATAGAGCTAGAGAAACTTGTGTATAAGACTTTTCAGGTTTTTAAGTTACGTGTTTTTTATATTTATACTCCTTTGGAAATATGACATTAAGCCCTTCTGGAGAGGAGTGTGACCAAAGTTTCTTAAAGATTTTGTTGATTACTTTATTACAATAAAATATATTCTTTTCATTGCTGCAAGCAGCAAAGGGTAAGAATATGCCCAAAGAAGAAACAATTTGTTTTATAAAATGAAGAAGAGATCAGCTAGGGGCTTATGACATTGTTTTAAGTAGTAAACTGAGAGACTAGATGAGTCTTTATGGTTCTATTCTGTGTTTGTGATTAACCTTTTTGTTTAATAAATCATTTTTTTAAAATATGGCTTTGAGATAAAAGATACTAAGATGGTGAACAAAAAAGGCAGACTGCTGAGTGTGGTGAATTTCCTTAACTCTGATCAGAGAAGAGATTTTAGTTTACATAAAGAGACCTGATGGCACTCCGCTGAACAATTTCCGCAGAATCGTATGGTGTCCCTTCATCTCTGATGAAAGCGAGGAGAATGCCAGTGAGGAGGGGAATCAGACCCTGGCTTTGCTACATGAGGACCGGGTAAGTAGGCCTCCGATTCCTGCCTAGTCACTTTTTATCACTTCTATGGAATTTGTCGGCTATAGCTGATGCAAAGGGTCATCTGGGAAGGTCAATGTTAACCACCAAAAGCATTTTGCTATTATCACTGAGTAACTTTCCTGAAAATCTATTGTATTGTATTGTTATTGTATGCTATTGTAAATTGCCTTGGTCAACTTGCTGTTAGTGTGATATAAGTGTAATAAATAAATATGTGATAAAAAAAATGTAACTCAGTACAGTAAGCTAATGGTACACTAATACATTAAAAGTTTATAAAAAACAAACAAACAAAAAAACCCCCCATAAGTGCACGCACAGGATGAGCACACATTTTAACTCGGGGTGTTGGGTAGTCACTTGAACTCATGATTTATGCACATATAGCAAGCTGAAATCATGTTTTACCCTGTTTCCCCGAAAATAAGACAGTGTCTTATATTAATTTTTGCTACCGAAGATGCACTAGGCCTTATTTTCAGGGGATGTCTTATTTTTCCATGAAGAAGAATTCACATACCGGTATATTGTTGAACAAAAAAATGAACTCTCTCCTCGAGGGCCTGCTCTCCCTGCCTCGGTGCCTGTATTCAACTACTTCTGCCTGCTGGGATCATTTTTAACTTGCTTCCTTTTCTCCATTGGGAAAAACTGAAAGGTGGAGGCTGCTGCTGACTCAAACCTAGAAAATGACCACTGATGTTACTGAATCCTGAGAGAATGGGGCATTGAGCACATTGTCCATTTCCATCCATTCAAATAACAGGTACCTGTGCGTGCGATTGGGCCGCTCAATGCGTGACGTCACGACGTTTGGCGACACGGCATGTGACGTCACGCATTGAGAGGCCCAATCGCACGTACAGGGGCCGCTTTCGCCCGTGCAGGCATCCATCTTCGCCGGGAGGCAGGGGAACCGCGATCTGTCTCCGGAGGAGGGCTGTGAAAAAAGTAAGTCACTTCGTTGCTTTACCGTACACTGCCAGTCCTCTCCCCTCCTCCCGGAGAAAGGCTGCTTTTCATGCCTTGCTTCGGGAAGAGGGGAGAGGACTGGCAATCCCGAGCGTAGGATTGCCTGTCGTCTCTCCCCTCTCTCTCTTGCAACTTTTTTTTTTCGCCTTTTTTTTTTTTTTTTGCTTTTTCGATTTTTTTGCGTTTTCGTTGCTTCGGGAGGAGGGGAGAGGACTGGGGCTGCCCCGGAGACCAGCACCCATGGACGTGGCCAGGGCAGGTGAGCGGGGGCTGGGGGAAAGTTTGCCGCCTACCCTTACCCCTGCCTCTAACGCAGGGGTAAGGGTAGACGGTAAGTTAGCAGGTTAAACGCGCGGCAAAACGGCAGGGGCGCGCGTTACTGTATGGGAGGGAATACCGTAGCTAATTCGATCGTTTACATGAATTATGTGCTAGGTCTTACTTTCGGGGGAGGTCTTATATTTAGCAATTTGGCAAAACCTCTACGAGGTCTTATTTTCGGGGGATGTCTTATTTTCAGGGAAACACGGTATGTGCATAAATCATGAGGTAGAAAAGGGAAGAGCGGAGCCTAGGAGGAAGACTCAGATTTGTCGGCAGTGAGGCAGTCTCCATTTCTACAGCACTTTTGCTGATCTAAAAGGAAGGGTGGGGGCATCAGTGAGAGGACAATGTGTCTAATAAAGGATGTCTTTTTTTTTTTAAAGGATTTCCTCTCTCTCATCCAAAAAAAGGACGTTGCCTTTTTTGTATGAGGAATCCCAGTGTCAGTGCCCTTTTTGTGAGGGAGGAAGTTGCCACCAGTAGTGCGTTGATTGGTAGGAGGGGAAGGGGAGATAGCTCCAGTGGAGACATTTTAAAAACATTTTAAAGGAGAGAGGGAGCTGAAGAAAAGATTTATGCCTACAAGCCAACTTTCAAATAAAAAAAAAGAAATACACGGAGTATAATTGGGAGTGTAATTCTCCACCACCATGACCTCCCAATTGGCTCCATACGCTAGCGCTAGACACTTTACTCCACTGCTGACCAGGAATAAAATTTCCAGTGTAAAGTGAACTTGCATTAAGCCTACACACCTCTCCTTTATCCGTCAACAAAAAGGACTGAACTAGCAATGACACATGGATGATGTCTTCTAATGGCAGACAAACTCTTCTTTCCTAGCTCATAGAGCTTTTACTCTACTGCATATGCGCAGGAGTTCTCATGTGTACGCCATACTGACATTGGAGCCATCGATACTTACACTGTTGCTTACTAGATTGGATACACTCATCGGTGCCCTTCCGACATAACCCAGGCCACTGATGCCAAAGCAACCTGCTAAGTCTCTGAAAGTCCCGATTCCCATTCCGGGATCCTCAGAAGACGAAGGCACGGACTCCAGTCCTCTTTCAACACCGATTCCACCGATGAGGTGATATGATACAGACTTTCAGATACTTGAAAGGTTTTAATGATCCAAAGACAACGACAAACCTTTTCTGTTGGAAAAACAGCAGAACCAGGGGTCACGTTTTGAAGCTCCAGGGAGGAATACTCAGAACCAATGTCAGGAAGTATTTCTTCACGGAGAGGGTGGTGGATGCCTGGAATGCCCTTCTGGAGGAAGTGGTGAAGACCAGAACTGTGAAGGACTTCAAAGGGGTGTGGGATAAACACTGTGGATCCATAAAGTCAAGAGGATGTGAATGAAGAGTGGGTGACTCGCGGGAATGAACGCTACTACTTGGGGAATAATACCCTTATTCAATAAACACACACGGTTAATGCGACTCCAACATTGCTCTAAGCTTCAACGGCAAGAGGAAATGTGGGAAAAAGGATTTGCATCCACAAAAAAGCAAGGGAGTAGCTTGCTTGTTACGGCGTTTACTACCCCAAACCAAATAAGCTTGATACTTCACTTTCAATGCATATCCAGCATAACTCTCTGCTTCAACGGCAGGGGGAATGAAGAACAACCAACAAGGACCGAATTACAAAGTCTGGGTAAACAAATAAGCATGGGTGTAGCTTGCTTATTGCGGCGGTTACTACCCCTAACTAATTAAGCTAGATATTTCACTTAGATGCAGCTCCATCACTGCTCTCTACATTAATGGTGGGGGTGGAAGGGAAATAGAACCAAAAGGTTACTAAGAGCTAAGAGTAACAGATAAGTATGAGTAAAAAAAAAAAAGTGTGAAACTTGCTGGGCAGACTGGATGGGCCGTTTGGTCTTCTTCTGCCGACATTTCTATGTTTCTATATATTAATTTATACAGTTAACGCAAATAATTTTTCACTTCAAGAGCACCAATCAAAACAAGGCATCACCCTTTAAGGTTAAGGGGAATTTTTTTTTTTTTTTAATTTCCCTCCTTTCCACCAAGGCAGGATACAACATATTAGTGGTAACACATGTCAAAGACCCATAGGTGTAGCAGTTTAACAATTCTAAGCTGAAGGCAAGGTAGAGAGTAAGGAATAAACTTAAAATAGATCAACAATAAGACTAAAGTTAAATAGACAACATCTCAGTAAAATACATGACAACATCTTACAAAACAACATCTTAAGCAGCACCTCAGTATCATCCAGAACATCTAAGCAAAACAATAGGTTGTAGTCCTTTTTTTTCTACTATATAAGGAGCAGGTTTCAGACTGCTTTCCAGAGTGGAGGTAGTTATAGGATTAAAGGCCTGGTGGAAGAGCCAGGCTTTTACTTGCTTCCTGAAGTGGGAGTAGTAATGCTTTTGGTAGAGTTTTACTGGGAGAAAGTTCCATAGGGCTGCTGATACCAAGAAAGTTTGACAAGTATCCATTCTTTTGAATTTTTTGTTGGAGTTGTATGGAGGCATCAAGTGAGAATCTGAGTTCTGGAAGAGCTTGTAGGATGATAGCCTATCTTTCAGATAACTAGATCCATTTCCTCTTAGGGCTTTGTAAATCAATGGGGTTTTGAATTTGGTTCTATAGGAAACATAGCCAGTGTAGTTTTTGTAGGACAGATATTTGCATCCATCTATCAACCGTGCAGTAGAGTTTTGTATTAGCTAGAGTTTGTGAGTGGTCTTTTTTTTTTTATGTAAAATTTTTCTACCACCACTTCAAAGATCATGGTGGTTTATGATAAAAGCATACATAATTACATAAACATTCAAATTCTTTACATCATTAACCATCAGCAAGGGACATCCTAACATAAGACAGCAACAGATATACCTGCAGTTTTTCTTCGAAGGATTGTTCAAACAGCCATGTTTTTAGAAACTTTTTTTTTTGAAGATTTTTGGATTGGCCATGATTCTGAGATGTTTGACATTTTGAACCTTGTCAATGGACCTGTTGATGAGTTGGTATGACTTCTAACTTTGCCTAGATGGGCTTGTGGGACATTGGGACTGATTGTAAGCCTTTGTTAGCCGACCTTAGGCTATGTTAGGGTGTGTATAATGTAAGGATGCTTCTAGCCATATTGTCATTGCTATACAGTATATGTCTTGTGGATTATTGTTAATTCTTTACATTGAATGTGGAAATGAATGGGTAACCAGTGCAACATAGATGATGATGGAGAAATATGGCCAAATTTTGGAGTTCTGGTTAGTACTCTAGCTGCTGAAGTTTAAAATAGTTAATGAGCTTGCTGGTAATCCCAGGAAAAGAGAATTGCAACAATCTAGACTGGAAAACTGTCTTATGTGTTAATCCCTTATACAGTGTGTTGCAGAAATCCAACTATATGATTACTATGGCATAGATTTACTTTTTCTTGATAAGATGATTAGTCTTAGCAATGTATGTAATGAAAAGAAGCAACTTTTTAATGTTGCCTGCTTTGGTTGGGAGCCTGGTTAGTTCTTAGTCCAACAAGGTCATACTTGTAGGATGAGTCAATACATTCAGTAAGGAAGACATTTTTCATAATTACTTGCTGGCTGATACAGTACAGTGCACTCCAGAGTGCAATGTTAGCCGGCTTTTGGACGCGCTAGCTTTACCCCTTATTCAGTAAGGGGTAATAGCTTGTCCAACCCCCCCCCGAACCTAATAGCCCGCAACATGCAAATGCTTGTTGATGGCCCTATTAGGTATTCCTGCGCGATTCAGAAAGCAAAATGTGCTGCCAAGCCGCACATTTTACTTTCAGAAATTAGCGCCTACCCAAAGGTAGGCGCTAATTTCTCCGAGCACTGGGAAAATGCACAGAACAGCAGTAAAAACTGCTTTTCTGTGCACCCTCCAACTTAATATCATGGCAATATTAAGTTGGAGGTCCCGAAAGTTTAAAAGAGTAAAAAAAAAAAAAAAAAAAAATTAAAATGGGCCCGCGGCTGGCGGGTCGAAAACCAGACGCTCAATTTTGCCGGCGTTCGGTTTCCGAACCCGTGGCTGTCAGCGGGCTCGAGAACTGATGCCGGCAAAATTGAGCGTCGGCTGTCAAACCCGCTGACACCCGCCGCTTCCGTCAAAAAAGAGGCGCTAGGGACGCGCTAGTGTCCCTAGCGTCTCTTTTTATCGCAGGGCCTAATTTAAATAAATTAAAATACTGCATCGCGCGCACAGGAGAGAGCGGGCTTGAGTAAATTACTTGGGTTTATCTTTTGCTGCAGCAGAAGGTGTGGGGACAGTCAAGTCCCAATTGGCCCAGAATTTCCAAAAAGCCTACAAGCTTCCTGTAAAGTTTTAGAATTGCCCCCAATATTTTTTTTATCTGTACTCAACAACTATATCAGCTTTATTACAGATATATAGACAATCGGGGCAAATAAGGCATTCTGTTGGTAGACCCAAGAATATCATCAGATCTTTAAACTTTAACAGTTCGTATTATTAATTTGTTTATTTGGGGAAAATGAAGAGAAATGAAGCGGAATATAAATAAAAAATAAATCGTACACTAGGGAAATCCTAACCAGCTGATGAGAAGAAAAGATTAGAGAAGAAAGTAAAGAAAAGACAAAAACAGCAAGTCTGTAGGTATCTTATCTATTTTTAATGCTGAAGGGGAGGTTCCATATCAAATGAAATAAAACGGTTTTTGCTGGTATGTGGGTCCCCCCCCCCCCTCCCATAGTTGAACTGACCATTGCCAAAACAGGTGGGGTACATAATTTTGTCTCCAATGGGGTTAGATGGCAAGGCATTAACTCCCAGAATTGTACAGGCTCTCAGTCTTAGCGAAAAGACCAGGCAGAGAACATTATTGAATCAGAGCTCAGATCCCTGTATTTGGATCCCAGCCGTACTCCAGGTCTATGTGAAGAAAATAATTCTCCCTTTTCTCTCGTTTGTCAATTTTTGTTAGTACAGGGGAAATAGAGGTTTTGTGTTTGGTTTTTTTTTTGTTTTTTAATTTGGTGTGGGGAAATTTATGGAGTATTTTGCTAACAGAGGACAGACATGGCTGCAGTACTAAATTGATTCAAAAGCAGAATTTTTAGACTGGGGTATGAAGTTCATGAGTATGAAGTATCATGGCTCAATGGAAAACTACTGCTCCAGAGATTTTAAGCCACTTGTCATATTTGATTAAGGGAGACATGGTCAGGTACAATAAGGTTTTTGTTTTCTTCCTGTGGATTATCACACAGCAAATACATTACGAAGTTAGATTTGTGGGGGGTTTTCCCCCCAACCTAACCAACAAAATGTTAAGGAGATCCAGGAGTTGCTCAGTAAGTTTACTGGTGCCTTATTCCTTTGTTTGCCTTTAGGCGGAGGTTTGGGACCTGGACATTGTACGAGCCAACCATAGTTTGTGGCCAGTGGAGGTCACTAATATTAAAGAGGGTTTCATTATTGTTAAAGGTCATAGTGCGGTGAGTATATCTATTGGATTAAGCCACTTTTGATTTGATATGTAGCTTTTCTATTAGTAGCCATTAGGGATGTGAATCGTTTTTCAACGATTAAAATTATCATCCGATAATGTTTATATCGTCTTAAATCGTTATAGAACACGATACAATAGAAATTCTAACGATTTATCGTTAAAAATCGTTAAATCGTGTTAGTGCGCACTAACTCGAGTTAGTGCGCACTAACTCCCCGTTAGTGCGCACTAACTCGATTTAGTGCGCACTAACTGAAAATGATACAAATAAACACTTTCCCGGTCACTGAAGGTCAGTTAGGAATGAATATGTGTTCCTATTGGCTGGCTGCCCTCTTATCTATTGATGTTACCAAGGTTACCACTGAGGTGATGGTTGGGGGGGATGGGAAATGGAACTGGAAACTAACGAACACCAACAGAAAATGAAACAAAGTGTTCACACTTCCCAGGTCAGTAAAGGTCACTTAGGAATGAATATGTATGTATGTATTCCTATTGGCTGGCTGTGCTCTTATCTATTGATGTTACCAATATGGTTGGGGGGATGTGAAATGGAAACAGTTGGAAGCTTGACAGAAAAAGTAATGTAATGATCAGCACTCACCTGACTAGAACTTGTTTGTTTATTATTTTTGTTAGCAGGCACCTGAAATGCTAGTGCATGTTGAATTTGCCAATCACTGTGCATTTTAGAAAGGTGGTCCTGGCTGGAACTGTACACAGTTCAAATATATGTAATTGATTGTTGGTAAGTGTATTTTTTAAGTAGCCACACTGGCACCAGTATGTTTTTCCTCCTACTTAACTCACTAGCTCAGCTTTGTAAGAAGGGCTTCTCTGCTTGTGTGTTGTTTTTGTTTGGTGTGAGGAGAGCAGAAACATCAGATCTTTATTCAATCTACTACAGTCATCTCTTACAGTGCCCTATCCCTATTAATACCAGGAGTGTTGTGATCTTCCTGCACACAGTGCCCTAACCCTGATACCAGTCTGAGACAGCTCCCTCCCTGCATTACTAGTGAGAGGCTGGCTTCACAGACAGGGGGGAGCTGCCTGACCCTCACTCCTGACTTCCCCCATGTCCCAGCTAGTGAATGGTGTGTGGGTGAGGGGGGGGGGTGGATGGTGAAGTCTGAGACAGCTCCCTCCCTGCATTACTAGTGAGAGGCTGGCTTCACAGACAGGGGGGAGCTGCATGACCCTCACTCCTGACTTCCCCCATGTCCCAGCTAGTGAATGGTGTGTGGGTGAGGGGGGGGGAGGATGGTGAAGTCTGAGACAGCTCCCTCCCTGCATTACTAGTGAGAGGCTGGCTTCACAGACAGGGGGAGCTGCCTGACCCTCACTCCTGACTTCCCCCATGTCCCAGCTAGTGAATGGTGTTGGAGTGAGGGTGGGGGGGAGGATGGTGAAGTCTGAGACAGCTCCCTCCCTGCATTACTAGTGAGAGGCTGGCTTCACAGACAGGGGGGGAGCTGCCTGACCCTCACTCCTGACTTCCCCCATGTCCCAGCTAGTGAATGGTGTGTGGGTGAGGGGGGGGGGGGGAGGATGGTGAAGTCTGAGACAGCTCCCTCCCTGCAATTACTAGTGAGAGGCTGGCTTCACAGACAGGGGGGGAGCTGCCTGACCCTCACTCCTGACTTCCCCCATGTCCCAGCTAGTGAATGGTGTGTGGGTGAGGGGGGGGGGGAGGATGGTGAAGTCTGAGACAGCTCCCTCCCTGCATTACTAGTGAGAGGCTGGCTTCACAGACAGGGGGGAGCTGCCTGACCCTCACTCCTGACTTCCCCCATGTCCCAGCTAGTGAATGGTGTGTGGGTGAGGGGGGGGGGGAGGATGGTGAAATCTGAGACAGCTCCCTCCCTGCATTACTAGTGAGAGGCTGGCTTCACAGACAGGGGGGAGCTGCCTGACCCTCACTCCTGACTTCCCCCATGTCCCAGCTAGTGAATGGTGTGTGGGTGAGGGGGGGGGGGGAGGATGGTGAAGTCTGAGACAGCTCCCTCCCTGCATTACTAGTGAGAGGCTGGCTTCACAGACAGGGGGGAGCTGCCTGACCCTCACTCCTGACTTCCCCCATGTCCCAGCTAGTGAATGGTGTGGGGGTGAGGGGGGGGGGGAGGATGGTGAAGTCTGAGACAGCTCCCTCCCTGCATTACTAGTGAGAGGCTGGCTTCACAGACAGGGGGGAGCTGCCTGACCCTCACTCCTGACTTCCCCCATGTCCCAGCTAGTGAATGGTGTGTGGGTGAGGGGGGGGGGGGGATGGTGAAGTCTGAGACAGCTCCCTCCCTGCATTACTAGTGAGAGGCTGGCTTCACAGACAGGGGGGAGCTGCCTGACCCTCACTCCTGACTTCCCCCCATGTCCCAGCTAGTGAATGGTGTGTGGGTGAGGGGGGGGGGGTGGATGGTGAAGTCTGAGACAGCTCCCTCCCTGCATTACTAGTGAGAGGCTGGCTTCACAGACAGGGGGGAGCTGCCTGACCCTCACTCCTCCGGGGTATTGTGATCTTCCTGCACACAGTGCCCTATCCCTGATACCAGGGGTGTTGTGATCTTCCTGCATGCAGTGCCCTATCCCTATTAATACCAGGAGTGTTGTGATCTTCCTGCATGCAGTGCCCTATCCCTATTAATACCAGGAGTGTTGTGATCTTCCTGCATGCAGTTCCCTATCCCTGATACCGGGATGTGTGCAAGAAGATCACAACACCCCCGGTATCAGGAATAGGGCACTGTGTGCAGGAAGATCACAACACCCCCAGTATCAGGAATAGGGCACTGTGTGCAGGAAGATCACAACACCCCTGGTATTAGGGATAGGGCACTGTGTGCAGGAAGATCACAACACTCCTGGTATTAATAGGGATAGGGCACTGTGTGCAGGAAGATCACAATACCCCTGGTATCAGGGTTAGGGCACAAGTTCTAGTCACATTGACTGATCACATTACTTGTTTTGTCAAGCTACCAACTGTTTCCATTTCCCATCCCCCATATACTGTCAGTAGGAAACTTGGTAACATGAATAAATAAGAGGGCAGCCAATAGGAATACATATTCATTCCTAAACTGACCTTAACTGACCTGAAAAGTGTCAAATTGTATCATTTTCAGTTAGTGCGCACTAACTCCCAGTTAGTGCGCACTAACTCCCGTTAGTGCGCACTAACTCCCGTTAGTGCGCACTAACTCGAGTTAGTGCGCACTAATCGGAAAAAAACGATTTTTAACGATTTTTTAACTAAAAAATCGTGCCTAAGACGATTTTCTTGCCCTGCCACACGATTTCTATCGTTAAGACGATATGGAAAACGATTCACATCCCTAGTAGCCATTTCTAATACCTTCCCCGATGCACAAAAGTACATTTTGTACCCATCGCAAACACTGGCTACTGGATAAATACTTAAATTTACTTAACAAAATGTCTCTACTCTATTATACTTATATTTATTTGCTGCCAATGCAAATAAATATAAGTATAATATATAAATATAATATATAATAATGTCTCCGACCATGATGACCGTTATAATTACTGTCTGTTTAGTCACTGTTTTACATTGTTTCATTGTTTAATATGCCAATCATAGTTTATGTATTAAGTTGATATTATTGTAAACTGGAGTGAAGGACTCCACTAAACTTCAGTATATAAAAACGCACAAATAAATAATGACATCTAAGCATTTGCCCTTGATTTCCTTTCATTATTTATGTATTGCTTTTCTTCAGTCATCTATATACAGGAGTGGAAAATATTTTAAAAACTTAGGTGCCAGCTAAAACTTTTAAGAGCCAGGAAAAAAATTCAATGTTTCCTTATATTTTAATTATTAGATTACTTTCTGAAGGGAGGGATGCTTATGTGATCACCCTATCAGTGTGTGTATCTGTGTCACTACTGCAGTAAGAACTTTACTATGTGCTCTCCTGTTCTCACCAAATTTTCGGGCATGTCAGAGAAGACAGGATTATGACTAGCTTTTTTTTTTTTTTTTATCGATTTACATGTTCTTTGAATATATGTTCATATTTGTTGTTCCCTAATAACTTTGATTATTTAAACTTTTTATTGAGACATCAAACAATCCAGCATACATTGGTTTCATATGGTTATATGTTCATCAGATAAATGTAGGCAAAATTTGTTTCTGTATTTCAATTTTCTTTTCCCCTCCCAAAAACAAGATATATCCACATAAGACCAATTTACTTTGCTAACAAATAACATAGTAACGACAGCAGATAAAGACTGAATGGTCCATCCAGTCTGCCCAGCACATTGCAGTTATTACTATAAGCAGATTACCCCATGCTTTCTGTTAAGGGTAGTAAATGCTGTTCTCTGCAGATTACCCACATACCTTCGGTTTAATAACTGCTCCATGCAGGTTATTCCCATGTACCCCATTTCCATTTCCATTCTCTAACCTTTAGGGATCTGCAGTGTATAGCTCATGCCCTTTTGAATTTATTTACTGTTTTCATTCTCGCCACCTCAACTGAGAGGGTGTTCCAAGTATCTACCACCCTCTTTGTGAAGAAATGTTTCCTGTTGTTTGTTCTGAGCCATCCTTCCTGGAGTTTCATTTTGTGACCCCTAGTTCTACAGTTTTCTTTCCAACACAAAAGATTTGAAGTTCATGCATCATTATTAAATTTCAACTGTCCGAAAGTCTGTATCACATCTCTTCTGCTCCTTCTCTCTTCCAGGATATACAGATCCTTTGGTCTCTCCTCATAAGTCTTCCGATATAGACCTCACACCATTTTGGTCACCTTTCTCTGGACGGTTTTTATCCTGTCTCTATTCTTTTTTTAAAATATGTTCTCCAGAACTGAACACAGTACTCCAGATGAGGCCTCACCAAGGATCTATAGAAGGGCATTATCGCCTTTTTTTTTTTTTTTCTTACTGGTTTTTCCTCTATCTATGCAGCCCAGAATCCTTCTGGCTTTGCTGTCACCTTGTTACATTGTTTTACTGCCTTAATATCCCCAAACACTATTACCCCAGGGTCCTTCTCTTTGTTCACATTAATCTTTTGCCTCCCATCACATATGACTCCCGATGGATGACTCTGCACATCTTCACATTTAATCCCGCTGCCAAATTTTCGACCACTCTTCAAGCTTTATTAAATCAGTTTTCTTTATCTTTACTCTGCAGATTTTGAATTATCTGCAGAAAGACAAACTTTACTTTCTATCCCCCTATGCAATGTCACTCACATATTGAATAGAACTAGTCTCAAAACTGATCCTTGAGGCATTCCACTTAACACTGGTCTCTCTTTGGAGTAGGCTCCATTTCCCATTACATGCTGTCTACTGTCAGTCAACCAGTTTGTAATCCACTCCACCACCTTGGCACCACTCCCAAGCTCATTTTGTTCATGAACCTCCCATGCAGGACATTACTGAAAGCTTTGCTGAAATCCAAGTAAATTACATCAAGTGCGCTTCCTGGATCCAGTTCTCTAGTCACACAATCAAAAAAAATCAGATTTGTCTGAATCCATGCTGCATCGGGTCTAGCAACCCACCCACCAGATTATAGATAATTCACTATCCTTTCCTTCAACAGAGTCTAACCAGCCTATAGTTTCTAGTCTCCTCTGTGTTGCCACTCTTGTGAACATAAAAATTGCCATACTGGGTCAGACCAAGGGTCCATCAAGCCCAGCATCCTGTTTCCAACAGTGGCCAATCCAGGCTACAAGTACTTGGCAAATACCCAAACACTAAATATATCCCATGCTATTGATGCCAGTAATAGCAGTGGCTATTCCCTATGTCAGCTTGATTAATAACAGTTAATGGACTTCTCCAAGAACTTATCCAAACCTTTTTTAAACCCAGCTATACTAACTGCACTAACCACATCCTCTGGCAACAAATTCCAGAGCTTAATTGTGCGTTAAGTGAGAATTTTTTCCGATTCGTTTTAAATATACTACTTGCTAACTTCACGGAGTGCCCCTAGTCCTTCTATTATCCGAAAGAGTAAATAACCAATTCACATCTACCCATTCTAGACCTCTCAAGATTTTAAAGACCAAATCATATCCCCTCTCAACCGTCTTTTCTCCAGGTTGAACAGCCGTAACCTCTTTAGCTATTCCTCATAGGGGAACTGTTCCATCTACTTTATCATTTTGGTTTCCTTTCTCTGTACCTTCTCCATCGTATCTATATCTTTTTTGAGATGCAGCAACCAGAATTGTACACAGAACTCAAGGTGCGATCTCACCATGGAGCAATTAGAGGCATTATGACATTTTCCGTCTTATTCACCATTTCCTTCCTAATAATTCCTAACATTTCCTATCTTGTAGCCAGATGGACTCAGGACTAGTGGGTTATGTGCTCCCCTGCTAGCAGATGGAGACAGTCAGATTTCAAAGCTGATGACACCCTAGATATACCCCTGCAGTGACCTCAACCATTCAGTATCTCTCCGTCTCCTAGCAGATGTGCACACTATCCCCATGCTAGCAGCGGTATTTAGTGGGATTGCAGCACTAGTTTGAAGGAGAAATTTACCTTTAAATTGACAGGAAGATTGAGCCCTGCTCTCCTGCAGTGATACTTAAGGGTCTCTCTCTCAGTTGAGAATTTCTGAAGTGATTTCCGAGATCCCTCAGAGGTGTGCCTTGGTCTGGTAGCTGGCTCCCGGTGTGGACTTTGCTGCTGAAGCAGCTGAAAGACAGTGGGTGCAGAAGCCGAGCACTGCTGTGATGGCCTAAGTCCTCTCCCCCTGCAGCCAGAGACCGTCTCTGTACTCAGCTTGTAAGTGCTGAGACCAGGATCGTAGAGAAAAACTCCTCAGATCCAGAGACGTGAAAGGGCTTCGGTAAGTCTTTCCTTCATTCTCCTTGCTTGGTGCGCTGTACAATCATTCCCGATCCCATTCGGGCGAGGGAAAGGGGTTTCCGAGTGGTTTGAGCGGCCCCCCGCTTCAGGCTCAGTGGACTCTCCATGTGGCGATGCCTTCTGTGTGCTTAATGTACGCGCAAGTATGCACATAAGCGTGCCAAAGCGAGTATGTGTGCACGCATAAGCGTGCCAAAGCGAGTATGTGTGCACACATATGCGCCAAAGCGAGTATGTGTGCACTCAAGAGGCTTCAGCCGGTTAAATGCACAAGCTACAGAGGTTATGGCCCCGGCAGCAAAGAAGCTCAGACGACACTCCCTTTGCACTGCTTGCCATATTAGGGCTGTATAGCCTGACCTGGAATCCTTCCTGTGTCAGCACTTTTAGGAGGCCCAGGGAGGACTGGATTTTCAACTTTTCCAAGTCCAGCCATCTCAGTCAGAGGGCGGGTCAGACCTTATCTGGCAGCACCTTGGACCTGAGCAATCCCGGGGCTGCGTCCTCCCTGGGAGAGGGCAGTTCAGCGGTCCCTCTCTTTGTTGGAATTTTTCCAGGGCCTTTCAAGCCTTTGTTCAGGCACAGACAGCCTCTGCCCAAGCCAGGAAGGCCTTGCCCTTCCAGCCCTGTCAGCATACCTCGCGATATGCCTTGCCTCACCATGGGTGTCCCTGATAGGGACCCAGACACCACAGATAAGGAGTCATTGGAGGACAGGGAAATCTCTCCAGGCCTGGAGCCACACCGGACCATGCTTCGATTTTTCCAATAGGATGAATTACTGGCCCTAGTCTCCCAGACCCTGAAGACTCTGGGAGTGCTGGGCACAGACCCCATGTCAGAGCCAAAGAAGAACCCCCATCCTAGTGTCTCTACGGAAAGCCTCTTGCTATTTCTCAATGCTGGAAGCCATCCAGGAATTGATTGACCTGGAATGGGACACCCCAGAGGCAAGTTTTAAAGGAGGTCGGGCTTTGGAGGCCTTAAACCCTCCGGACCCAGCGGACAAGGAATGCCTGCGTTTCCCCAAAGTGGATGCCGTGGTCTGCGCTGTCTAAAAGCGAACAACAATGCCTGTAGAGGGACGGCCTTGAAGGATGTTCGTGATAGGCGGTTGGAATCCATCCTTAACCAAGCCTTTGATGCATCAGCAAATAACACTGTAGATCACTTCCTGTTGTGCCCTGGTGGCTTGCTCAGTCTGCTTCTCTTGAGAGAGGCAGACAGCTCTGGCGCGCATGCCGGAGAGGCAATTGAACCCGCCGCGGCTTCCTTGTGGATGCAAGCTCAGCCCTAATGTGTATCTCCTCCAAAGGAGTAGCCTCAGTGGTGGCGACCAGAGGACAGCTATGGTTATGAAATTGGTCAGCACGCGCAGTCTCTAAGGCGAACCTTACAAAGATGCCCTTTCAGGAATCCCTCCTATTTGGAAGCGAATTGGAGAAGCTAGCCAGTAAGTGGGGTGAATCTTCAGTGCCCCGGCTACCGGAAGATAACAAAAAAAAGTCACAGCGCCCCTCACCCATGAGGGGTCGGGCCAGGGGCTCCCAGCACTTCCGGCCTTACAGAAACTTGTCATCTTGGCACTTGGGAAGGTCTCAGTCCTTTTGGAACAGACAACAAAAAAGAGGAACAGGTTCGGGCTCAGGTTCGACCTGAGTTTCTCAATGAAGTTGGGCTGATCCATCCACGGGACAAGGAAATAAGGGACTGACAAATCCCTCTTCTATAAGTGGTGGGTCGAGATCATGTCAGACAAATAGGTACTGGACAACAAAATTATCAGGTAAGTAATTCCTCCATTTTGTTTGCTTTAACAATCTGCTTACAATTGATGGGTAATTTGGAATATTTTAACTCATGTGCTTATTTACTTATAGGCACATGGGCTACTTTTGCTTTTATAGGAACCTGTCTATTGGGATGCCCTAACTCTGTTTTAGTATCCTTTGAAGATACCTTCCTCCAAACCATGCACTGCTGAGCAACTGTCAGCTTTCAGCCATGTTCTAATTTAAAAAGCTGCTCTATCTCTGTTTTCAAGGTTAGCACTAGGAGCCTGGTTCCACCATGGTTAAGGTGGAGCCCATCCCTTTAGAATAGGCTCCCCTTCCCCAAAATGTTGGGGAAGCACTCTTCCCTACACCATCATCTCATCCATGCATTGAGGCTGCAATCTGTGCCTACTTCTGGGGTCCTGTATGTGGAACAGAGAACATTTCACAGAATGCAACCTGGGAGGTTCTGGATTTCAGTTTTTTACGTAAGAGCCTAAATCTGCCTTCCAGATCCTCTCTCCAACATTTTCCTATGTCATTGGTGCCTACTTGTACCACGACAGCCTTCTCCTCCTCAACACTGTCTAAAATCCTATCTAGATAATGCGTCTACATTCCTAATAATTAAATCACCAACTATGATGAGTGACCCTAACCCTTCCCTTCCCTCCTGGACACACACCCTTGGAGACTCATTCTCAGTGTGAGAGGGTAATGCATCACCAGGAGAGCAGGTTCTTGCACAGGATCACTTCCTTCTACACAAGAGTCAGATGAGGTGACCTTGCTCTTCCAAAGCAGCACATGAGCTGCTGGGCTAGAATTGGTATTTGGCTACCATATCTCTGGACGTCTTCTCTATATATCTGTTTGCCTCAGCTCTTCCCGGTCTGCCACTCTAGCCTCCAGAGATCAGATTCGTTCTCAGAGAGGCAGGAGCTGTTTGCACCAGGTACACACATACAACCGTTGATCAACTGATATAGGATCATAAATGTGCAAGTGACTGGAAGGCCCCCTTCTTGCTACTGGATTGCTTTTCACATTCTAATATTGAGTTCTTAGTCAATTTAGGTTGCTGTGGGAGTAGATATATGTAAATCCTTCATATTTATGTTGTGTATCTAATGTTTAATTAGGCAATGACCTGCAAGGGGACAATCTAATTGATAAGGGCTAGGTCACTTCCTTGTTTTACATAAATCCCTGATAGATTTTTGATGTGAAAATATCTCTTGTCCTTTTATAATGGGGTAAGAGTTTATAGATCAAAGAATGAGCTTAGGGATAGGTCGGAATTGGGGTGCATGGGAGGGAAAGAAAAACACTAAAAGAAATTACCTACCTTTCCTAGTCGTTTTTTGTTTTTAAATTGGGGCACGCACACACAAAGTATTGTATTTATACACCATTAAAGAACTGGACTTCAGTGAAAGAAATAGAAGCAACCTATGTAACAGTTGCTGCTGCTCAGTCTATTTGGAGTTTTTCATATCTTTATTATGGAGATTGCTGAAAGTAGTCTTTGTATCGTGTGTATGTCTGAGTGTCTTTAGAATAACTGCCTGTCTATATCATCCTTATTTAGCGCCTCAGTGAAGGAGCACTCTCTCCAGATGGGACGGTCTTAGCCACAGCAAGTCATGATGGCTATGTCAAATTTTGGCAGATCTACATTGAAGGTCAAGATCAGCCAAGGTAATAAATTGTCAGGAATTGATAAAATGATATGTATTCTATAGCTTACATTAAAGTATTCACACCTCATATCGGAGCCTAGTACCCCCTAAAAGTGAAGGAAAATGGTGGCTACAGAAGCACTTTAAAGGGACTGCCACTGTATAAATTAAAGTACTTTTCTCGGAAGGTCCTGCTCTTCTTTCTGCTCCTGTTAGCAGATCTTTTTATATTCTGACAGCAGAACTGATGCTTGGAGTCAAATGGTCTTAGAGCAACATGGAATAGGTTTCTATAAAGGCTGGCCATGTATTAATGGCTTTGACAGAATGAGACCCAATGAAGAATCCCATGATACTACATAGAAAAGCATTACTGCTTTCACACAGCCTTGCCAGAAGCCATTATAATGTGATTCCTTTTGATTTCTGCTGGAGGGCCAGTGAATAATTCTTTTATTACCATTTGAAAAGCGAACTTTAAGAAAAAAAATTGTTCACATGTCATTTTGTAACTTTTGGTCTCTCTCAGTAAAGTGCAAATAATGTTTTGATTCCACTCCTTATCTTTCATTGTTTTTTTTAGAATGGAATTTGTTTACGGGGTAAAGCCCCATAAATGTTGCCCTTCTCACAAAGTGTTTAAAACCAATGTACATGTTTGTTCTATTTTAGATGTCTCCATGAATGGAAACCCCATAATGGGAGGCCCCTCTCCTGTCTGCTTTTCTGCGACAACCATAAAAAACAAGATCCAGAGTAAGGTTTTATTTGTTTCTTAGCATTTGGACAGGTAAACTCATACCAGTAGGTTATGTACCTCTACTAGCAGATGGAGCAAAGCTGATGTCACAGTATATATAGCCCTGCACTGACATCAGCCCGCCAGTATTCTCAGTCTATAGCAGATGATGGACATGTATATCCCTATTGGACATTGCTTAAAAAAGAAAAAAAAAACTTTGTAGAAGGAGAAAAGAAGGAAGTTAATTTGCCCTGCTCTCCTGTGGTGATACCTTATGGTTTCTCCCTCAGTCAAGCTTTCCTGAAGTGATATCTGCGGGTCCCTCCCTCAGATGAGTGCCTTGGTCCGGTTGCTGGTCTTTTTCCAGCCTGGACTTAACTGTGGAGAGACAAACAGCTGAAAGGCTAGTGCGTGCAGGAAGCTGAGCGCGGTGGTGAAGTCCTTTGCCCTCTCCCCCCGCAGTTGGAGACAAACTCTGTACTTGGCCGGGGCAGGCTGAGCTTAGGTAAAGAGTAATAAAAATAAATAAATAAAATAAAGTGGGAGGGGAGAGTTAATTTTAGGGATTCTATCCCCCTGCTGGCTTCAGACCTATGTGTGCTTATCTGACGTCTGTTCCTGTCTCCGGGGGAACGTAGGGAGTCGTGGCAGCTTGGGGGGTTGAGTGACCATTTTGGCTAGGCCTCTCTCTCTGGTTTTGCTTAGTCGCTGCATGGTAGTCCGTGGCGGCACTTTTTTGCGCACAAAGCTGCCGTGAAAGTGTCCATTTGTTCGCCGCTTGCACTTTCGGGTGGGTGCTTAGGTGTGTGCATAAGGGCGCTTAGGTGGGCATTCAGGTGTACTTTAGGAGCTCTCAAGTGTGTGCCTACTTGAACCGCATATTGGCGCCTACATTTTGGGCATCCGTGGTAAGCGCTTATTACGCGTGCTGCTGAGTGCACAGCTATCGGGCATATTTTGAAGCATACTGATAGTGAGTTATCCATGGTGCCAGTAGCTAAGAAGCCTAAGCACCTTACCCGTTTTGCTGCTTGCCATATGTGGTTTCCTGCGGATTCCCATACACCTGGTACTGTGGGTAAGCATCAAGAGTACTTCTAGATCTGCTGTGGGTCACGCTGATAGGGACCCGGATGGCACAGATGATGAGGCTGACCTTACTCCCTGGAGGATGGGGAAATCCCTCCGGGATTGGAGCTGTATAGAACAATGTTGTGATTCATTCATAGAGTTGCCGGCTTTGATTTTCTAGACATTGAAGATACTGGGTGTGCCAGGTGCTGATTCCATGTCTGAGCCAAGAAAAATCCCGTTTTAATTTCTTTGAATAAGGCATCAAATTTGCGGATGATACAAAATTATTCAGAGTAGTTAAATCACAAGCGGATTGTGATACATTACAAGAGGACCTTGCAAGACTTGGGAGATTGGGCATCCAAATGGCAGATGAAATTTAATGTGGACAAGTGCAAGGTGTTGAATATAGGGAAAAATAACCCTTGCTGTAGTTACACGATGTTAACTTCCAACCAGGAAAAAGATCTAGGCATCATAGTGGTTAATACTTTAAAATCGTCTGCTCAGTGTGTTGCAGCAGTCAAAAAAGCAAACAGGATGTTTGGAATTATTAGGAAGGAAATGGTTAATAAAACGGAAAATGTCATAATGCCTCTATATCGCTCCATGGTGAGACCACACCTTGAATACTGTGTACAATTCTGGTCACCGCATCTCAAAAAAGATATAGTTGCGATGGAGAAGGTACAGAGAAGGGCAACCAAAACAATAAAGGGGATGGAACAGCTCCCCTCTGAGGAAAGGCTGAAGAGGTTAGGGCTGTTTAGCTTGGAGAAGAGACGGCTGAGGGGGGGGATATGATAGAGGTCTTTAAGATCATGAGAGGTCTAGAACGGGTAGATGTGAATCGGTTATTTACACTTTCAAATAGGACTAGGGGGCATTCCATGAAGTTAGCAAGTAGCACATTTAAGACTAATCGGAGAAAATTCTTTTTCACTCAACGCACAATAAAGCTGTGGAATTTGTTGCCAGAGGATGTGGTTAGTGTAGTTAGTGTAGCTGGGTTCAAAAAAAGGTTTGGATAAGTTCTTGGAGGAGAAGTCCATTAACGGCTATTAATCAAGTTTACTTAGGGAATAGCCACTGCTATTAATTGCATCAGTAGCATGGGATCTTCTTAGAGTTTGGGTAATTGCCAGGTTCTTGTGGCCTGGTTTGGCCTCTGTTGGAAACAGGATGCTGGGCTTGATGGGACCCTTGGTCTGACCCAGCATGGCCATTTCTTATGTTCTTATGCTCCCCATTATGGAGGCTGTTCAAGAATTGGTTGATCTTGAATGGGGCACCCCATAAGCTAATTTTAAAGGGGGATGAGCCTTGGAAGGGCCGTACTTCCTGGATCCAGCTGCAAGAGAGCAGTTGCGCTTTCCAAAAGTGGATGCGCCTATGTGCGCCGTCACCAAGCAGACAAGTATCCCTGTAGATGGGGGGAGCGGCATTGAAGAATGTGCAAGAAAGGAGAATTGAGGTTATCCTTAAGCAGGTTTTTGAGGCAATGGCAATGAATTTGCAGATAGCCTCTTGTTGCTTCTTGGTGGCTTGCTGTTCTTTACTTCTCTTTCAGGAAGTTGATGAATCTGGTTTGAATTCCAGTGCAGTGATGGAACCGCCAGCCACCTTTTTGGCAGATGCGTGATGCGACCTGGTCCGCACTTCTGCCAGAAGGGGGTGGCTTTGGTGATAGTGGCCAGGAATTTGCTATGGCTTAGGACTTGGTTGGCCAATACAGTTTCAAAGTCTAATCTTACAAAATTGCCCTTTAAAAGTTCTCTGTTTGAGTGAGCTGGAAAAAATGGCCAATAAGTGAGGTGAGTCCAAGGTTTCTCGATTACCAGAGAATAAGAAGCAGGCATCATGCTCCTTTAACACAGGAGATTGTGCTAGGGTTTTCAAAAGCTTCCAACCCTACAGAGGGGCAGCTTCTCAGAGGACTCGACTTTGGGTAGGTCTCAGACCTTTCAACCCAGGCAGCCCAGACAGGGTGCAGGCTCCAGTGGTGGTGCCCCCCAAGCCTCTCAATGAAGCGGGGCTGACCCACCTCTGGGAACAGAAGATAGGGGGTCACTGCTCCTTTTTTTTTTTTTTTTTTTAAATCTGAGGTGGGTTGAGATCATGTCAGACAAGTGGGTTCTGGAGGTGATAAGAGATGGCTATGCTCTGGAGTTTCTCAGTGTTCCTCGGGATGCTTTCGTGGTGTTTCCCTGCAGCTCTCCGCAGAAGACAAGCGGTGAAGGGGGCTCTAGTCCTTGTGCGCGTGTCACAAGAAAATACAGGCCGATATTCCGTTTATTTTGTGGTGCCCAAGAAGAAGGGTTCCTTTTGCTACATCCTAGATCTTAAGTGAATCAACCGTAATTTGTGGATGAGTTCTTTCTGCATGGAAACCTTAAGCTCAGTGATAATGGCAGTGCAGTCGGGGAAGTGTTACATCACTATACGTGTCAGAGGTGTACCTACATATTCCCATTTGGCTGGAGCATTGGCAGTTTCTGTGTTTCGCTTTTTTGGGGTGATGGCATCATTTTTACGTGCTGCCCTTTGGTTTGGCCACAGTGCCCAGAACCTTTTCCAAGGTCATGGTAGTGGTAGCGGCAGTGTTGAGAGAGGATGGCATTCTGGTCCAGCCATACTTAGACGATTGGCTGATTCGGGCCAAGAGAATGAAAGAGAGGCTTGAAATCTCACACGATGATCTACTTGCTACAAGAACTAGGTTGGGTGGTGAATTTAGCCAAGCACAATCTGCAGCCATCCCAGACACTAGAATATCTTCCTTCATTTTGACATGAAGCAAGGTAAGGTGTTCTTGCCGGAGAGCCACATTCAGAAGCTGATGGCGCAGGTGTGACTGACAGAAACAATACGACCGACGGTGTGGTGATATCTATAGATGCTTGGGTTGACAGCAGCCACCATTGAGGTGGCTCCATGCACAAGGGCTCATATATGTCCTCTTCAACATACATTGCTTGCTCATTGGAGTCCATAATCTCAGGCCTACTTGATATAGCTTCACTTACCAGTGGAGATCAGCATCCAACTGCAGTGGTGGTTGCAAGCAGATCATCTAAGGAAAGGAGTTTCTCTACGAACACCAATCTGGCTAGTACTCACGACGGATGCAACCCTCTAGGGTTGGGTGACTTACCATCAGGAGTTGACAGCGCAGGGGCACTGGAATACAGAAGAGTCTCTTTGGAGCATGTCGGCTGGAAGCCTGTGCCGTTTGGTTGGCATGCTTGCGATCGATTCATCAACTGCTTGCATGGTTGAGCAGTCCAGATAATGTCAGACTGTACGACGAGAGTGGCTTAAATCAATCGCCAGGGAGGAACCAAGAGCCAGCAAGTGTCGCAGGAAATAGTCATGGAATGGGTGGAAGTATATATTCAGGAGATCTCAGCTTCACATACTGCAGGAAAAGACTTTGTAAGAGCTGACTTTCTCAGCATGCAAGAGTCTGGATCCAGGAGAATGGGAGTTGTCAGTTGAAGTGTTCCAGCTCTTAGTGGACTGCTGGGGCCTCCCATTTCTAAACTTGCTGGTGACATCATATATTGCAAAGGTTCCTTGCTTTTTCAGTCACAGGTGTGATGTAAAGTCCTTGGGCATCAATGCCCTCATTCAGGAGTGGCTTGAAGGCAAGCTTCTATATGCCTTTCCCCATGGCCTATATTGGGCAGAATGATTTGGAGGATCAAGAGATACACGGGGATGGTACTTCTGGTGGCACCAGATTGGCCCCGGAGGCCATAGTATGCAGATCTGTGAAGCCTCCTGGTGGACTCTCCTCTCCGATTACTGATCCACAGGGATCTGCTATGGCAGGGGGCCTGTTCTTCATGAAGATCTGACTCTTTTGTCTTACAGTATGGACCTTGAGAGGGCTCGGTTGCTGAAGCGTGGATACTCCACTGTTGTGATTGCCACTTTGCTTTGAGTGTGAAAGTTCTCCACTTCCTTAGCCTGTGTTCAGGTTTGACGAGTGTTTGAGGCTTGGTGTGAGAAACGAGGGGTTAATTCTTGTTCTGTTAATATCCTGTTCATTTTGTATTTTTTGCAGGATGGATTGATTAAGGGGTTGGCCTTTAATTCCTTGAAGGTACAGGTGGTGGCTCTTGCATGTTTTTGATGTCAGGTGAATGGTGGACTCTTGTCGGCCTATCCAGATGTGACCTGATTCTTAAAAGGGGTGAAGCATCTTCATCCTTCCTTGCGGTTGCCGATGCCTTTGTGGTATCTTAATCTGTTTTTGGATTTTTTGGTGGGTCCCACTTTTCGACCACTGCGTTGTCTCTTCTTGAGGTTACTCACTTTGAAGATGGTGTTTCTGGTAGCAATTTGTTTTGTGTGTAGTTTCTGAACTGCAGGCTTTGCCTTCCCAGCAACCATTTCTGCGAATGACTTCAGGGGCGATACAGTTACATATTATTCTGTCTTTTTTTGCCAGAGGTGGTCTCGGATTTTCCCTGCCTACTCTGGACAGGGAGAGAGATGCAGAGGAATATTGCCTGTTTTGGGCTTTGGATGTCAAGAGGCATATCTTGAAGTATTTGGAGGTTTCTATACCTCTCAGGAAGACGGACCAGCTGTTTATACTCCACTGTTTGGGAGTAAACAAGGTGAGCCTGCATCGCAGGCTGTGATAACCCGCTGGATTAAGGAGGTAGTTACAGCCGCGTATGTGGATGCTGGGCACCCGTTGCATAGTCAGGTTAGGGCTCATTCCACTAGGGCTCAGGCAGTGTAATGGGCAGAGAATAGATTGTTGTCTCCCGACAAGATTTGCCAAACTGTGACATGGCCCTCCTTACATACATTTTCCAGGCATTACCGCCTGACTGTGCAGGCCCGGGAGGAAGCAGCCTTTGCGTGTGTGGTGTTGATCGGACTGCGGTCAGCCTCTGGCCCTGTTCGGGAGTAGCTTTGTACATCACACTGTTTTGGATTAACCTGTCTGATTGCTAAGAAAGGAGAAATTAATACTTAACTAATAATTTCCTTTTCTTTAATAAGGACGGGTTAATTCACCTTTCTGCCCTTGGCTGCCAAATGATGATGATACTTTCCTCCTGAGTGGTTGTGTTTCCAGAGATTATTGGTAAGTGTCAGATCCAGTTCCTAGGTTAGTGATATTACACTCCATGTCTGAGCTCAGTGTTTTCCTGTTAACTGAGTACTTGATTGGTTGTCTGTTAATAGTTACATTCATGTATTGTTTAGTTGTCTACAGTTGGCTTTTGCATAGAATACTGGCATGCTGATGTTAGTGCAGGGGTATATATACACCATGACGTCAGCTTTGCTCACTCTCCATCTGCTGGTAGAGGTGCAAGCCACTGGTGTGGATTAACCTGTTCTTATTAAAGAAAAGAAAATTATCAGGTAAGTAGTAATTTCTCCTTTTCACTGGAGCTTTGTTCATCTACAAGTCCCCATGAGTCAGCCATTTGAGTAAAGGATACATTTTGAGAGTTCTTTATTTTTTTTATTTAAACATTGCTTATAGCCCACAAGTTGTAGTACAAGCCATTCTAAGCGGGGTACAAAATACATAAATATTATTCATAAATATCTGAACTGAGGAGCCTAAGAGTTTGAGTACATACTCTGAAACTATGGCCTGGATGTTGTAAAATCAAATATAAATCTGAAGAAACATGATCATGATTTATTTGATTATTTATTTAAAATACTTATTTTTCACTTTAATAAAATTTGTTTAAGGAGGATTACAAATGTGACACACAAATCATGAAAGTAAAATAAGCAAGGCATACTAATAAAAATGAAACTATGAAAACAAGATAGAATAACATGAACTGGCATCACAGGTATTACTGTAGCTCTTAATCTGTAAGGCACCAAGTGAGGGACATTTATCCTAAAAATTGTCAAAATTAGGAATAAGGCACATTATACAGTGCTTTTACACCTTTCTGATATTGATGGTGGTCTTTTATTCTTGTTTTGCAACTTTCTACTGCTGATGGCACAATCTAGAGCACAGTAAGCAAACTAAGGTCTCCTAGGATCCTTGATTTTAGCCACAGCCTTTTTTCTGCTCATCTTTTGTCGCTAATGCTTGTTGTGGTATCACTGGGGCTGCTGAGAATTGATGTCAGACAGGCTGTGAATGATAGACTTCTCTATCAGTGTGACTGTAATTGGCGTGACTTGGACACAATAGGTGGGTGGTGCACCATGTTGTGGGTCTTAGTTTTTTTGTCCAGCAGAAAAGTGAGCTGGAACTCACTCTAGAGCAGTGGTTCTATTGGGACACTCTTGACAATTAATGCTTAGAGGCTTGACACACTGAACACTTGACCATCACGGGGCTAAATGTAAACATATACCCTGCATCCCAAGAACTAGGATATTTCAAATACAACTTGCAATAGCACAAGAATCAGAATATCTTTTTTTATATCTCAGTAACAGAAACACAAACTCCCTTACTACCAGGCGCACTGTAAAAATACAAAACCCGAAAAAAAACCCCAAAAAACACTCGGCACATGTGTAGCAAACCTTCCATACCACTGTAACACTAATTCAAAGAACTCAGACAGCAATATCCATACCTAATATGGAACCTAACATTGTGTAACTATAGCATGGGTTATTTTTCCCTATATGCATCACCTTGCACTTATCCACATTAAATTTCATCTGCCATTTCGATGCCCAATTTTCCAGTCTCACAAGATCTTCCTGCAATTTATCGCAATCTGCTTGTGATTTAACTACTCTGAACAATTTTGTATCATCTGTAAATTTGATTCTCACTCGTCGTATTTCTTTCCAGATCATTTATAAATATATTGAAAAGTAAGGGTCCCAATACAGATCCTTGAGGCACTCCACTGCCCACTCCCTTCCACTGAGAAAATTGTCCATTTAATCCTACTGTTTCCTGTCTTTTAGCCAGTTTGTAATCCACAAAAGGACATTGCCTCCTATCCCATGACTTTTTACTTTTCCTAGAAGCATCTCATGAGGAACTTTGTCAAACGCCTTCTGAAAATCCAATTACACTACATCTACTGGTTCACCTTTATCCACATTTACTTTACGCACGTAAATGGCTTTTTAAAATTTCTAGGACAGTATGTTACATTTATATGTGTAACTACTTTTCAGATTACCTTCTATGTGAGGACATAACGATATATTTATTTAGAAGCCAATTTGCCAAAAAGTAGTTAAAACAAGTGTGTCCATTTAATAGGGCGGTGAAAGTATTCTAGCAGTGATAGCAGAACTACACAGTGAAAAAGATTTCCTGAAAGAAGCCTTTAAAAAAGAGTACTATGCAAAATTGCAGGAGTCTGCATTTCAAGTAGTAATATCAGTTACACATTTAACTGAAAAGTTTTTTTTTGTTTTTTTTTTTTTGTTTGTTTAATTCTCTAAACTTTTTCTCCTGCACCTCCCTTGTTTCCAAGGGAATAACCATGTTGGGCAGCATCATGGATTATGTCACACTCTAGTACTTAATTGGAGCATATTGTTGCTCAGATCAGCTCTCCAGCTGCTGATCCAGTTGGCTACTAATGTTTGAGACTGAACAGCTCCTAGGTTGTAGGGATCAGGTAAGGAAAATAACTTGAAAGTGTCAACATGACCAGCAATAATCCTCACATTGATGAATTGTGAGGAGAATTGCTTTTCATTGTGTTCTGATATAATCAATACTCCCTTCTATATGCTTCCTTAGTTTACTGGTTATTACTAAATGTTTAGTTGTCTTTCGTACTCAAAAACTAAGCTATGTGAATGAAACTAAACTGCTTCTTTTCACATCTTGAGGCCAATATAATGAAGTAAGAGTAAAAATGTATACTAAAATTTAGTGCACTTTTTCTTTACTCGCACAGTAAAAATAAACTCTTGATGCAGTAAGCAAACAGTATGCAAATATATCAGGAGATTGAGAAAAAGAGTGCAGTAAGACAAAACGGCACTATGCTTAGCGCATCTTATTACATTGGCTTCCATGGTACTTGGAAAAAATTTTTTCAGATTGCAAGATGTTTACTGCTGCTGATTATTCCTCTTATGTGAAGGAGAGCATACAGTTTAACTTTTCCTGAGGTTGGTTGTCTCTCTAATAGTTGAAAGTAACAAATGCATGTGGATCAGTAATGTGGTCCAGAAAGACAGAAACGTTTTTTTTTTTTAATAGTGCGACTTAGATGAACCCACAAAAATAGGTGTGTGCGCTCTATGCTATATTAAAAAAAAACAAACCCAAAAAAAAAAACAACTTCCAGTATACCGGTTTTTAAATTGTAAATGCTACCCCTCTTTCAAATTCCCTGATCCTTTAAGAGACCCAATGTCAAAACATTGTTGGAAAGCATTTCACATAGAATAGCATGTGATGGTCTCAGGCAGAGTGGTATCATTTATGAAACCATATTCAATATAGACCAGTTGGATCTGTAAGTGAGAGCTTTCGTGACTTTCTAAAGTCATTTCATTTTATTGCATTTATTAGTCGTTCTGTGGGAGCACTCAAAATGAGTTATAAAGTTAATTATACAATACATTTGCAAAATGTGACATAAATACGCACACAACTAATTATAGCAATTAGCATAATTACCCTGACAAAAAAATTCCCCATGAAATCATCTCCACCTAACTCTTCCAGAATACCCCACAACCCTATTCCCAAGGGGTCTTGTTCATAGAATAAAATTGCCCATTTCACCCTATTGCAATAGAAAAAAAGCCTAAGATCATAACCCAGAATTAAATCAAGGAAAAATTATGATGCCTAAATAAACTATCACTCAAACGAAGGATAGTATATGCAGTATAATTGAAATACCTGTGTATTTATAGAACTGTTTTATAGAATTAAATATTTGCTATAAAATATAATGTAAATATAAAACACCAATACATTCATTGGTAGCCTTTATACATAGCCATTTTTCAAGTTGGTTGTATTTATGTGCTCATGTTATAGATTCTTATAAATAAGGACCATCTGAAATAAAAATGTCAATTATAAAAATTAATAAGCTAGAATACCTTTCTGGTTTTCTTTGTATGTGCAGTGTTCCTTTCTGGCGGTTTTTGATCACTGGAGCAGATCAGAACAGAGAGTTGAAGATGTGGTGTACAGTATCATGGACCTGCCTGCAGACTATCCGGTAAGTGTCTATGATCCTACAGATCTGGCCAGAGCCTTCAGAAGGACAAGTTTTAAGATTTACTGGATCAAGTTATTTTCCTAAGAATTTGTAGTTTATTTTTATTTAATAATGTGAGAAATTGGTGAGGAAGAAATCTCAGCATATCACATGGTATAGCACAGATTTATGCCAAACATTTTTCAGTGGTTCTCCAAAAATGAATATTTTCTTTGAAATCATGGTGATACTTAAAGCACAGGGAGTATAGCTGTCAACCATTTGCCTCTGTTATTACTTCTTATTAATTTATAGCACTGTGAGGAGTTGGTGCCGCTGCGTCTTTCCTTTTTTGGTCACTTATTTCAATTTTACAGATGTTATTGTCCTCTAAGTTGCAGGAAAAAAGGCATTGTGGTGGGTGTGTTTAGGTCAGAGAGCAAAACAGTGCATGTATGTTCAGTTTCCAAATCTTTGTCAACTATTTTTCCCCAACTCTGCTGGCTATGCAAATAGGTGTGGAGTACACAATGTAAGTAGCTTTTCTTTGAACATTTGCGTAAAGTATGCATGTTAAAACTGCTTGTGTAGTTTGTAGTTATACAGACCGAAAATTACCCCCATGCTGGGTTTGCAATATGTGCAAACTTTTCATGCCTATTTATTATGACCCTATTGTACTCCTGGGGGAATTCAGCGCAAATATTTTAAAATTCTGCTCATAAAAAATATAAATTCTGTGCACAAAAACTTAAAATTCTGCAAATTTTATATTGGTCAAAATAACACAAAATGACGGTCCTTAAGTAATTAATTTTTTCTGTATTAATTTAAAATGTATTACTTAAAGATGTAGAATTTTAAATATTTTGAGCAGAATTTTCCTAGAAATTCACTGTAAGAGTGTCTCTTCCACACTCTCTCCCTATTCCCCTGGAGTACTTTGCCCTCTCAGGCCCCAACTCCTCTGTCTGCCAGTATCTCTCCCCTCTACCTCTTGGGTCAACCCCTTCCACTCTATCGCCACTCCCAGAGTTTGACCCCGTTCTCAGTACTGTCCCTCCCTCCCTCTCTCACACACATGTTCCCTTTCTCTAGTGCAAATACACTCACCCTCATACAGGCTCCTTCACTCTCGCGCACACACATCCCCTCATACAGGGTCCCTCTCTCATGCATACACACACACACACACTCTCTACATACGTTCATGCTCACCGGGGCCTTCATCTTTCCCATGAGTGGAGTGTGTCCCGAGGCATGTGGGGGTGTTCATATTTGCTGCGAATGGTGTGCACGCTCCACTTGCAGCGCTCCGGGGGCCTTCATTTTTGCCGCGACCGGTGTGCTCCGTTCATGGTATGCCGGGGTCTCTGCCATTTTTTGCACAGAATTTGGCAATTATGCGCAAATTCTGCGCTCTGCAGTAGCGCAGAATTCTCATAGGACTGCTATTGGCTGTAGGGTTGCCAACGTTCAAGTGTGTGAATTGCAAACTCTTGGAGGTGCCTTTACGCGCGCACACACAAATCCAAGTAGTATGTATTTTTCATGTTTATAATAAGAACATGCATATATCATCTGTGGAGAAAACCTAAACCACAGTATCAGTAGAAGCCAGCAGGTTAGAGAGTGAAATTTAATGTCTACTAATTTATGCTGTTGGCAGACAAAACTTTATCAAGATTTCATATGGAGATTTCCAATAGTAGAGGGTAGATTTATGGTCCCCTGACACAGCCATGTTTCTTGAAACTGCATCAGGAGGGACCAGATCTAAGATAATTAAAGGGGGTCAAATTGTGGTCAAGAAGGCAAAAAGATGAAATAACAGATACTCAAACAGTAAATGTATAAAGTTGTGATAGTGACATAGTGGAGTTTCACCAATAATCTGAGTTGAATGACTTTTTATTTTATTTTTTTATTGCTTTATTAGATTTAAATCATATTTACAAAGAAACATGAAACAAAGCAAGGAAAAAAGGAAAATTGCAAATCACACAATATTAAATAACCACATCTGTAAAAATTAATTCCCTGTACATACCCAAATCTGTCCAGACTCCTGGGTTTTGCTTCCGTTCCAGCAGATGGAGATAGAGCGTTTCACAGGCACCGCCTCTTAACCCTGTATGCCACCTGCATCTCCTTGGTATTTCTCTGTCTCCAGCAGATGGAGGTGGTGCAAAACCTACGCTTCTGTACTAGAGCAAAAAAAAAAAAAAAAAGGAAGTTGATATTTTCCTCGCAGGATGCTCTCAGGTCCTGGAGGGGACCATCTCTCCTGGGAGCAGGTTGGGAACTCCAGTTTTGCTCCATGAGACACCGGAGGTGACAGCTGGTGGTCCGGCTCCCCCCCCCCCCCCTTCAGCGAGGATCATGGGAAACCTTTGCTACCATTCTTCAGGAGAGTAGTCCCTTTCTTTCTTTCTTTCTTTCTTTCTTTCTTTCTTTCCTGTAAGTTTAAAAAATGTATATTTTTCTAGCGTGTAGCCAGATGGACTCGGGACCAATGGGTATAGTGTACTCCTGATAGCAGATGGGAGACTGAGTCAGATTTCAAAGCTGACAGCCTACATATACCCATGCAGGAAGTTCAGCTCTTCAGTATTTCTCCGTCCCCTAAGCAGATAGGGACACTACACACACTAGAATAGTGTCAGCAATTTTAAACCAAAGAAGAAAGAAAACTTACCTCTAGAAGATGAGCCCCAGTTGAGAATTCCTGAGGTGATTTCCGAGATTCCTCAGAGGTAAGAGTCAGTCCAGTAGCTGACTCCCGGTGTGGACTTAGCCCCCAGGGTGGCTGAGAGGCAGCGGGTGCAGAATCAAGCGCGGTGGTGAAGGTAATTCCCTCTTCCCCCTGCAGCTGAGACCAGGTAAGGTAGAAACCTCTTCTAAGTCTCCGAGGCTCGAATAGCCACCAGATGATCCTTTCCGGCGTCTGTAAAATCGGGTTGAGCATCCCCGTCTGGGCTAGACCCCGATTCGGTGAGAGGGTTCACACACGTGGAGACCCTCCGGGGGGGTGTGTGTTGCCATCTTGTCCACGTGGTCATTGGCGCCATTTCCCCCCCTTTGATCACCATATTGCCTGCTCAACTGAGCCGTGCGCACAACTGCACTCTATCTGTGCCGTGTGCACAGTGACGCGCATAGCGGCCCAGACAAACGGCCCGAGCGCACGAATAGTGCCTTGCGCACAGCGGCGCTCTCATCTCAGCCAGGCGCACAAAGTAGTAGCCTGCGCGCACATCTTGCACAGCCCGCACGCTCATAGTCTGTGCACCCGGAGCACATAACTAAGCCTCCTGGCATGCATACCAACGTGCACAGACTATTTTTGAGTCATTCCACGTGCACAAATCATGGCACTGCCGGCCAAGGGATAAGCCCGCTGTGCAACCTGAAGTGGCCTCCGCCCTGAGCCAGCAGTGCGAAGATGTTCGGGGAACCTAAGCAAAGCCCCCCACAGCCAGTAAAGGAATACGGATCCACTAATGATAGTACCCCGGACCTCTGTATCTCCGACTTGGCGCTTACGCAGGAAGCACTTCAGGGGCCTCCAATAGAATCCCGCCTGGATTCAGGATGGACCCAGGGACCTTTTCCTAGGTGGAATTCTTCAAAGGACTACCAACCTTTGTCCAGGCGCAATCGATACTGCCTGCGACACATCCCAGTCTCCACCAGAAGCACAAGACCTTCCAAACACCTCTCGGATGCCTCGAGACATGCCCCACCTAAGCAAGAGCCTCCCTACAGGGGGATACAGACACCTCAGCTTTTGGATACCTGCCAGGTTCTTATGGCCTGGATTGGCTACTGTTGGAAACAGGATGCTGGGCTTGATGGACCCTTGGTCTGACCCAGTATGGCATGTTCTTACTGACCCCAGTCTCACCGGTTGGGGGCTGTGTATCAGACCCAGTCAGTGCAGGGTCAGTGGTCGGCAGAGGAAGCGACCTGGTCCATCAATCGCCTAGAGATGAGGACAGTGCAGCTGCCTGTGGAGGAGTGTTTTTCCCTTTCTACAGAACCTTACAATTGGAATTTTGTCAGACCGTGCAACGACAGTGACTTACATCAATCTCCAGGGAGGTACCAAAAGTCGAAGGGTTGCCCGGAAGCGGAGATGCTGATATCCTGGGTGAAGCAGCATGTGGCTTTGTTAGCTGCGTTGCATATAGCAGGGTCCAACAACGTGCAAGCAGATTTTCTCAGCCGACAACAATTGGATCCAGGAGAATGGGAGCTTTCGGAGGAAGCGATGACCCTCATTACTCGCAGGTGAGGCATGCCTCATATGAACCTGTTGGCAACCCCAAGGAATGCCAAGGCACTGTGTTTTCTTCAATCACAGAAGAGAGCACAGAGTGGAAGGGATCGATGCTCTAGTGCTGCCTTAGCCGCACAATGTTATGATTTATGTTTCCTCTATGGCCTCTGGTGGACAAGGCCCTAAGAAGGTGATTCTTGTGGCCACGAAGGCCTTGGTTTGCGGATCTGGTCAGTCTAGCAGTGGATGGTCCCCTGAGGCTGGGCCATCTACAGATAGGATACCCGGAGGATGTTGTTTCTACTCTGCTGCGAGCTCGTAAGACTACTTCTTTCTTGGCATATGTCCAGGTTTGGAGAGTCTTCGAGTCTTGGATCAGGGGTTTAATCCCAGGCAAGCTTTGGAGGCGCAGATTCTGTTCTTTTTACAGAGAGGCCTAACAAAAAGGTTGTCCTTTAGTTCCCACAGAGTGCAGGTGTCTGCCTTGGGTTGCTTGCAGGGAAAAGTTCTTGGAGCAGCTCTGAATGCGCATCTGGATGTGGTAGGTTTCCTCCACAGAGCAAAACATTTGCTGCCCCCCCCCCCCCCCCCTTCCTCCAGTTTGTAAGGTGTGTCCTTCCTGGAGCCTTAACTTAGTCCTCAAGGGTATGTGCGAAGTTCCATGCGAGCCACCATAAAAGATCTGTCTTTGAAGGTGCTTTTCTTGGTGGCCATTTATTCAGCCAGAAGGGTGTCTGAATTTCAAGCCCTGTCATGTAGGGAATCCTTTTTCCAGATTTCGGATTACAGAGTTTCCCTAAGGACTGTTCTATCCTTTGTCGAAGGTAGTTTCAGTGTTTCACTTAAGTCAGGCAGTGGAGCTTCCAGCCTTTCCAAATCTAGAAATTGATACGCCTCATGCCAAGGATTTAAGACATTTGGATGTCAGAAGGGTTTTGTTGCGGTATGTAGAAGTCACTAACAGTTTCAGGCTGTCAGATCATCTTTTTATACTATGGAGTGGTGCAACAAAGGGTCAAAGGCCACAATAGAGCATTGGTTGAAAGAGGCTATTGGTTCTGCATATATTTGTCACGGTCATCTTATCCTGGAACGATTAAGGGTTCTTTCTATCAGTTCCCAGGCAGCCTCTTGGGCAGAATATCTAGTTTTTCTGCAAGAGATTTGTAGGGCGGCTACTTGGAAGCCTACATACCTTTGCCAGACACTACCGACTGGATGTCCAGGTCCCGGACATCGGCAATTTTGGTGAAAGTGTTCTTCGAGCAGGACTCTCAGTCCCACCCCGGTTAGGGAAGCTTTTGTGTATCCCAGGATTCTGGATTGATCTAGGTACGTACAGGGAAAGCAAATTGGTTCTTACCTCTAATTTTCGTTCCCGTAGTACCACAGATCAATTCAGAGTCCTGCCCGGTAGTGGAAAGGGGTTTTTAGAGAGTCCGCGCAATCTGTCTACTTTAATTCTGAAGAATGGCACAGATTTCCCATTAGTCCTTTTTCCAAAGTGTTATAAATTTACTAGCGGATTTTCTCTGCTGGTTCCGGGGGATATAGTAGAGTTAATTTGAAAGTTTTTTGTTGAAGCTTTTTAGATTTGGGTACTGATTAATACTGAGGAGATGTAGGTGGCACACTGGGTTGAGGCGGAGCCTGTGAAACTTTCTCTGTCTCCATCTGCTGGAAGGAAGGCAAAACCCAGGAGTTCGGACTGATCTGTGGTACTACAGGAGCAAAAATTAGCAGGTAAGAACCAATTTTCCTGTCCACATTATTGGAGTCACTCAAAATTATTCATACAGTACAAATCTTACCACAATACCCTCAGATACCTAGCTATACTGGGGGAAATTTGTTTAAAACAAGTCTACTAATGAAGAGAAATAACAAATATATAAACTTATTTTTCTGATAGGTATCTATGCACTTACAAGGAAATTTGAGGTAAAACAAAGCTCCCAATGACAAAACCCGAGGTTTTAGCTGAAAAATTGGGTCTCCCTGGAAATTGGGTCCCCCTGAAAATATCTGGGAATATCTGCACACTCTGACCACAAAAGAAAACATCTTTATATTTAAAGTACTGCCTAAAGAAAATCTCTTTATCAGCAGTCAGTGCAAAGGGGATCTAGTACAAATATTTATTTTATTTTTAAATTCTTATATACCGACGTTCCTGTATAGAATACAGATCACACCGGTTTACATGGAAACAGAACAGTCGCTTGGTAGCGATACAAGGAACATATGAAAACAAGGAACATTTAAAACAAGTGGATATATAACTTCAGTACATATTAAAATGAAATAAAATTAGAGCACATTCAAGTAATAACAGCGAAAGTAGGAAACTGTTGAAACTAGGTGGAGGGCAACTTTGAAGCGCTGGTTAAGTGATAAACATTGGGATGCAAAATGAGAACTGCTGAGTTACAGGTTAATTGCAGGTTAATTGAGCAGGTAAGATAATGCATTATGAACAACGGGGCTAGGATGCAATAAGGGGATAAACTGTAAGGTGTGAGGCTGGACATGTAGGGGCAGATGTGGGGCCCCAGATAAAATCTTGGAAGGACTAATTCAAAAGTATGGTGTGACCTTGTCCGAGAAGCGGGTTCAGGGAGTGCTTATCTCTCCAGCAAGGCTTGACTGAAAAGCCAAGTTTTGAGTTTATTTTTTGAATGTCTGAGGGCGGGGTTGTTGTCGGAGATCTGGGGGCAGCGTATTCCAGAGAGTGGGACCCGCTGTTGATAAAGCACACTTCCTTAAGGCGGTTTTTGCTGGGGGGGGGGGGGCATAAAGTGTGCCTTTGTATGCCCTTCTGATCGGTCTGTCTGATAGCTGGAGGGGGGAAGATGTTGTAAATGTCCTTGTGAATCATCATGAGGACTTTGAAAAGAATCCTAAATTTGATGCGTAACCAGTGGAGTTCCTGAAGGATGGGAGTGATGTGCTCTCTTTTGTTTGAGTTGGTGAGAATCCTGGCGGCGGCGTTCTGAACCATCTGCAGGGGTTTAATGGTGATTGCAGGGAGACCAAAAAGGAGGGAGTTGCAATAGTCAATTTTAGATAGGATGATGGCTTGAAGCACCAGCTGGAAGTCTCAGAAGTGAAGGAGCGGTTTCAGTTTTTTAAGGACCTGCAGTTTGAAAAAGCATTCTCTTGTGGTATTTTGGACAAATTTTTTTAGATTTAGTTGGTTATCAAGCAGAACCCCTAAATCTCTAACAGATGGTGAGTGATTAATAGATGTTTTGGCAAATTGGGAGGAGCTCGGGGGATTGAGGAGAACGTTGTTTTCATCCAGCGATATAATGAGAATCTCCGTCTTATTGGTATTGAGGACGAGGTTGATGCTGGTGCGAAGGAGGTTGATTGCTTTAAGACAGCTATTCCAGTAGGACCATGTTTTTTGAAGAGAGTCTGTGATTGGGAGAAGAATCTGGACGTCGTCCGCGTAGAGGTAGAGAGTTAATTTTAGGTTTGTAAGTAACTGGCAGCGTGGGAGAAGGTAGATGTTGAAAAGGGTGGGTGAAAGTGATGATCCCTGGGGGACTCCCAGGTTGGCTCTGACTGGGTGTGATTCTTTATTGTTGATCCTGACCTTGAAACATCTGTTATCGAGGAATGATTTGAACCAGCTGAGCGCAACTCCCTTAATGCCTAAATCTACCAGACGCTCTAATAAGATTGTATGGTTCACAAAATATCAGAGGTCTGCAAAAACAAGGAAAAATCAGGACTACGAGTAGGATATAACACCTCTGTTTCCTCTTAAGCAGGAATTTTCTTTTATCAGGTATATAATAACTTTTAGATATAAAAAATATATCTGGCATAAATTGCAGTACATCAACCATATATTTCTTAAAGTATTCTTCACTTGAAATCAGACAAGGACATGGAAAATTTTACAAACGTAAATTATTAAATCTAAGCTTTTTTTCTAAAAATTCACACTTTGCATACATCAATATCTTATCGTTAACCCCTATGTTAGAGACCGACTGTAAGTTGGAAATAGACATGGAATAATTAACTGCTTTAGATTCTAATAATCGGGCCGATACAGTAAAATTTGCGGGAGAGCCGGCGCACCCAGGCCACTCTCCTGGTGCGCGATCCAGTATGCAAATGAGATCCACGGTAAAAGGCGGCGCTAGGTACACTAGCGCGTCCCTAGCGCTTTCTTTTTGACAGGAGCGGTGGCTGTCAGCGGGTTTGACAGCCAACACTCAATTTTACCGGCGTTGGTTCTCGAGCCAGCTGACAGCCACTGGTTCGGAAAACGGACGCTGGCATAATTGAGCGTCCGTCTTTCAACTCGCGGGCCGCCGGCCGATTTAAACTTTTTTTTTTTAATTTATGAATTTTTTTTTTTTTAATTTGGGGCCTCCGACTTAAAATTGCTATGATATTAAGTCGGAGGGTGTACAGTTTTTTCTGCTTTTCTGTACACTTGCCCGCTGCAGGCAGAAATTAACGCCAGCCTTTGGGCAGGCATTAATTTCTGAAAGTAAAATGTGCAGCTTGGGGGGGGAGGGGGGGTTGGCCGCACGTTTTTCATGTGCTATTACCCCTTACTGTATAAGGGGTAAAACTGCGCGTCAAACGCGCGGGCTAACTGTGCACTCCGCCGGAGCGCACTGAACTGTATCTGCCTGAATGAGATCCTAGCATCCACTACTTTTAGTTTGTTGGTAGTGTCTCAAGAAAACTGACATAATTGGGAGACAGAATTAGATAACATAGAATCAATACCACAACTACTTTCAGATATCTTTAAGGGATATCTCCCCAGATATAGGCGCGTTATTAGGCCCTCCCATTTCTCCTCCAGTCATTACTTGAACTGGAATAGGAAGAGGCACTGAACATAGCTCCAGCAGACAGTGACAGCCTTCCATCTGGTTTGATCCCGCCTGGGTGGCTGGACTGGGGGGAAAAGATCTAACGTCAGGACTCAACAAGAGATCCTCCAGTTCTGTATTCCGTTCTCGTGCAGTGTTAAGCTGGAGTATATTATATGGTGATTCATTGGCCCACAAGTAGGAGTAGAAGTCAAAACTGGAGAGGTAAAAGGAACCTTCCCCATCCTTTGCTGGTTATAAAACAAAAAACTGGCATAAGGGGCATGCTTCTTTGGTGTGCAGCTTTGGCGCACCGGCGGTGGCGCGCCACAGGGCAACTCCTCTAGTAGGCCCCTGATGCGATGTTGTCTGCGTTGGGCATGCCCTGGGAAGCGCTTTACTCCTCTGGGGTCCAGCGAGAGGCAGGTCAGGCAAGGCAACTCACTTCCATGCTGCGGGGTGCCTCCTTTAATTTAGTAGGCCCTCGAAGCAATGATTTCAGCGTTGGGCAGCCCGGATGTCCTGGAAACTGCTTCTCTCCTCTGGGGTCCAGCGAGCAGCAGATCAGGCGAGACGACTCCTGAGATGAATGGCTTAATCAGCAATATACTCTCAAGCAGTTTTCTAAAAGAAATATAGAAAAAAAGTAATAAGTTGAAGCAGAACAATAAATTGGAACAAAAATAAATGGAGTTACAAATTAGTAAAGAACAACTTCTTACCGAATAATTCAACTTACAGATAAACAGAACAGCATAGCTGTATAAGTCAATAGCAAAACAAAAGGTGTCAGACAGAAATCATATGACAATAGCTGTCAATCATGCAAACGTCACATGAATAGGGGCATTTGTGGGCACTTCCCACAATAAAAAATGAGGCTCAGCAGCCCCATCATAACATCTCTTGCCTTACCCCATCACCATTTTGCTACCTCCCACATTTCACACCCTCTGTCTAGCACCAGTATCTTCTGACCTGCCCCTGCTACCCACCTCAAGTCCTGAGGTATAGTAGCTTAGTATTGATGTCAGAAAAAGGCCAAATGGTCCATCTAGTCTGCCCAGCAATTTGCTTATGGTAGTAATTGCCATTCCGTGCAGATTACAGTCAGCTTAAAAGGCTCACTCTGCTCAAACTAAAAAAATAAACAGTTGTTACACAATTACAGCAACTGGCCAGCATTAGTGTACCAAGTAAGGTATACCAAAGGTACATGAAAGAAATCTGTGCATGGTGAAGAGGCATAGTCCACAACAATACTTAAGTTTTTACTTCTAGTGAGAGATCAGAAATCAGAGCTGCCAAGGGGGAACAAATGCCCTCCACTGCCAAACACATTGTGAAGTAATACAAAACCCTGCAAGAAAGATACTTTCAACTTACATAGTAAACCTGCTGTACCCTAACACAGTAATGATCAGACTTAATCAGCAACAGCTTATTCAAGAAAAGGCAGCACTGCCAATATACTGGGCCATAGAACACCAATACACCTATTGGGAAAACAGAACAAGTTGACTTCCACAGATTCCTATCTACCTGCTTGCCATTGAAAATAACCAAACAGCCTATATTTTTCCAGCTGACTAAATTCTTCCCTCTACTATGAATAATCTTACCCAAACATACTGCCAACAAATAAATATAACTAGGACCCAATTGCTCCCAATCCTGTTCATTTGCTGTTTTTTCTCTTTCCCTGGCTGGTTTTCTTTCCTGCTCCCACCCCCAATAATAAGGCATCATTGTCGTCCTGACATCCTACCTTAATTGTTTTATCCATGTCATTATCCTCTGACATCCTTCAAGTTGTCCTCAGGCTGTGGGGATGCGAATGTGCAAGAGACTACAAGGCAGGGAGCCCAGTCATGGGAAGGGGCTGAGGACTAAGCTACAGCAAGCGGAGAGAGAAGAGAGGGAGAGAAACACCAGCCTGCAGAAGGCCCATGGGCAGCAGCATCGGCAACAACTCTAGCCTGGGACCACACTACCAGGCAGAGAAAGCAAGAGCTGCCATGGACATGGTGTGGCTTTTGAGGTACCCGAGCGGGACACAGAGTGATAGTGAGCGAAGAGAAGGGAGACAGCTGGACACTGATGGCGACCAAGTTGCAGCATGATGCAGGCTTCCTTCATGGAGGGCTGGATTTCTAACTACTCGCGGAAGATTGCTGGAAGCTGCTGTCGAACCATTGCCAGGAGTGGAGCAAATTCCCGCTGCTTTACTTAAACATCGTCTGAGCCTGAGAGTATAGGGCGGCTGTACAGATGATTGCCCAGAAGTGCACACCCTCGACCGCCCCTCATTCCACTCTGAGGCTTCAACATGGAGCTGTTGCTTCATCGCATAGATTTAATGCTCGCTTGACTTTCTCTTCAAAAAGGCAAGCAGATGCTGGGCGTACTAAACATGTGACTGCTGTTAGTAGTTAGAGGTGGAGGTTCTCTGGTAGCTGGCTAGGGGGTGGAGCGGATGGAGTGGGAGGATGTTGGGGCTTATCAATTCCCCATATCCTGTGGGGGAATGCATGCAGGCAAGTTGCATTAATAGCAAGCATTAGAATAGCCCTAAAACTTCCTGGTTGTAGTGTAGTGCCCTCATGGACTGTAGTGTTAAACCACAGTGTCTCCAGACTGTCAGGGAATGCAGGCTGCCGGCATGTTCCAGTATAGCTGCCATCTAGATTGGAGAGTTAAAATCCGGACAATTTCCAGACATTTTAGTTCTGTCTGGCTTCTGGACACTGCCTTTAAATTTTGTACCATCTGGAGAAAAATCCAGACAGTTGAAAACACTAATAAGAACATAAGAAATTGCCATGCTGGGTCAGACCAAGAGTCCATCAAGCCCAGCATCCTGTTTCCAACAGAGGCCAAACCAGGCCACAAGAACCTGGCAAGTACCCAGACACTAAGAAGATCCCATTCTACTAATGCCAATAGTAGCAGAGGCTATTCCCTAAGTCAGCTTGATTAATAGCAGTTAATGGACTTCTCCTCCAAGAAATTATCCAAACTTTTTTTAAACCCAGCTACACTAATTGCACTAACCACATCCTCTGGCAACAAATTCCAGAGCTTAATTGTGCGTTGAGTGAAAAATAATTTTCTCTGACTAGTCTTAAATGTGCTAGTTGCTGACTTCATGGAGTGCCCCCTAGTCCTTCTATTATCCGAAAGTGTAAATAACCGATTCACATCTGCTCGTTCAAGACCTCCCATGATTTTAAAGACCTCTATCATATCCCCCCTTAGCCGTCTCTTCTCCAAGCTGAACAGCCCTAACCTCTTCAGCCTTTCCTCACAGGGGAGCAGTTCCATTCCCTTTTTCATTTTGGTCGCCCGAATAGGATGTGAGATCAACAGGACAAGTTTGGGAGCCACTGCTATGTGGATTTAGTATTGCATCTCTGAAGTTTGCAACAGAACAGTATCCTCTTCAGTTTGGAGAAGAGTTGACTGAGGGGGGAAACATGATAGAGGTCTATAAAATGAGTGGAGCGAAACGAGTAAATGTGAATTTGTTTACACTTTCAAAAAGTAAGACTTGGGACCCACAATGAAGTTACTAAATTGTACATTTAAAATTAATAAGAGAAAATATTTTTACTCAACACTTAATTAAGCTCTGGAATTGCTGCCAGAGGATGTGGTGAAAACTGTTAGTGTAGCTATGTTTAAAACAGATTTGGACAAGTTCTGGAGAAAAAGTTCATAAACCATTATTAAGGTGAAGTTGCAGAAATCCACTGCTTATCCTTGGGGGTAAGCAGCTTAGAATCTGTCTACCCCTTGGTATCCTGCCAGATACTTGTGACCTGGATTTGCCACTTTGAAACAGGATGCTGGGCTTGATGGACCTTGGTCTGACCCAGTATGGTAAATCTTATGTTCTTATCAAAAGCATGCCCTTCTAAATTTAATCATTTTCAGTTATACTGATCACTGATTTGTCCAATCTGAGCTGAGGAGCTCAATTAAATGGGCTTCAAACCAAGCAACCTGGCTCCTGAGGGAGAGAAAGCTACACAATTTGTTATACACAAAAGGTTTTCAGAAATCAGATGACCATTCAAATTGTCCTGATAGAGGTCGGCATGCAGGAAGCAATGCTTTACTTCAACAAGCAAGGAGGAATGGAATCTCACTGTTTCAGGAAGCTAGGATGTATTGTTAATTTGGATAAGAACTGAGCAATGTTATTCCTTTCCAGACCCCCAATACCTCGCCCTTGTGGCTTGACTGTTATGGGGAAAGTAACATATTCCTATGGTCTTTCTAGTTCAGTGTCTCAAGTACTTAACTGTTTCTAGATAGTAATCTAAGGGTGGGCAACCCTAGTCCTCAAGAACCACAAACATTTACATGCATTGCCTTCATTTTATGCATATTCAATGAGGATATCCTGAAAACCATGCCTGTTTGTGGATTTTGAGGACTGGAGTTGGCCACCCCATACTAGAATGTCATAATTGCAAATGGAGGAAGTTTGCTATCTAGTGTGAGGGCAATGTGCTATTTCTTTTTCTGTTTCACACAAAAACTGCTTGAATGTCTTCTACATATTTCAGGACTCAAAACTAATTGTTAGAGTACATCTCAGCATAGTTAGAGCTAGCACCATTGTAAGACTTATGTGGGGCCTTCTTTACCTGAAGCCTTCGATCAAGCCACCCACAGATTTGCAAAGCCTCAACTTGCTGCTCAGTCTACAGATTGACATCCCATTACAGATTGGACAGTGGCCCCTGACAGCAGGCTTGGGAAGTGCATTCTTCAGTGTCTTTTTGAGGGTTGTTATGATTTAGGATTGTCTTCCAAAACTGTGTAACATTAAACAGTGCTCAATGGAAAAATTCAGTAAAATAGAAAAACTATTCACGTCTCTATTGTTGATATCCTGAGGACTGTTTTACTGATGGCGAATGTTCTTTTTAGTTTAACTCTAGAACTTGTTTTTTTTTGTATATAATGCAGTTCATTTGAACTAATAGGAGTTTATATCATTCAGGCTAAAGAATTAAATACAGTGAAACACAGTACATCTTTTTGTATCTGTTTTGGATTAAATTCAGGTTCTCCCCAGATCCATTTAACTCCAGTGTGCTCCCTGGACTCAAGGCCTGCCTGGACCTTTCTGCTGAATATCTGATCCTCAGTGATGTACAGCGAAAAGTGAGTATTCCACCACGTTTTTATTCTGCACAAGCCATAAGGAGACCTCTGCTTCTCTGTGTGAAAAGAGAGGTGACACGCAAGTTCTGTGGTTATCAAGTGGTTAAAACACAACTGTCAATATCAGCTTTTGGGATGGAAGAAATCCTGTCTTTTGTACAATGGTGACATCTGTTAGCAAAAGTTGGTGTGAAAGAAGCATTCTACGCCTTTTGAAAATATTTCTTGCCAGGTTAGATTCTTAAAGGCAGATGTACTGCTATAGAATAGCTTTCATTTGAAGAGTATCTAGTGTAAGGAATAAAAAAGTGACATTGTGGCTGGCCCCATATCTTGGACTATAGTGCTGCACGCTGGCACAAGGGATCTTGGTTTGGATCTCCTGTCAATCGGGCTAGTTAGATAAGGAGATATCATGGAGGTAGTGCACTCGGGTCTGGGGAATGAGGGGGGGGGGGGGTGGCTACCATTTTTGTGGTGACAGCAGCTGACCAACACATGGTGCTAAGGTATTTGTCTCCTAGTTAATATTCCTCCAGGCCTCAGGCTGGTAAGGGTATCCTGAACCAGTCAATCAAGTCATTGGGTAAAAATGCAGGGAAAAAATTAATCCATTTATTAATTTTGTATCTGTTTATATTTTAATTTTTTTATTGTACACCACTTTGAGCATTATACCTGGTCGGATAGGTAGTCTATAAGAGCCTTAATGAAATAAATCGGACACCAGCAATGTGTACAGATAAAGTTTTGAAGTTGAAATCACCCATTCAGAAAGATGTCTGCATAGTAGCTTCAAGGTTTATTTCCTCAGCAAAGGAACCAGGAAAGAATAGCCAGAGACGAACAAATCACTCACAAAAGCTACCATGGAGGTTAAATAAAAATGCTTTCTTCTATTGAAACTTCATTAAAATACTACCAGGAGTATATGGCAACTCACAAGGGTCACATCAGTCTCATGCTCATTTTACTTCTGCTTCCTCCTGAGGCTGATGTGTAATTCTTTTATTTGGGAGTTTAGCTTACTGGCATGCTGGTATTTTCATGGATTCTCAATAAAAGTGTTTCATTCCACTTCACTTTAGTGTTTGTGAGTGCATTTGTTCTGCTGATGCTTGTTTTGTGTGCACAGCTGGATGAAGAGTGGATTTTTGATCCACTGGATTTTGGAGTGGAAAAAATACCCATAGCACGTCTCTTAATGTTTTCACTTACCTCTAAAATAACCTTTCAGTATTTTTATGCAAAAAAATCTAGTATTTTGCATGCTGAGTGAGTCGTCAAGTTTGGGCTAGATCAGAAATTTGGACCACTAACATGAACCGGATCTTTAAAAGAAAATGATAGCAATTGTGTACTGCATGAGAGCTCTTGAAATTCTCTAAGCTTTGCCATGTAGTTTGCCTGAGCATTTGGCAACAACCTAGTGCCACAAATTATTCTCCACACTTTGGATCATATCAACTCATGCTGATTGTCAGCACAAAGAGCATCAAACACAGAATGAACAGATCACACATTTATTTTTTTTACGTTATTAGTCTACTTTCCAGAGGAAAGGTTTTATGAAATTGTTTGTGTGTGCTTGTGTATCTCCCCGATTTTTGTTTCTATCCACACCAAATTTTCAGGGCATGTCATGAGGAAATAAGGACTCTGACAGAACTGTGTTTTTTTTTTATACCAGGATCTGCATTTACTTTCATCCTGGAAAGTAAACGCTTTAGTTTTGGGTGGAATTTCTTGTTTTATGTATTTTTAAAAATATAATTTTTTAAAAGGATTTAGAGAAATTGCACGAGAATTTCCCTTTATTTTTGGTTTTATTGTAAACTGCTTTATTAGAAAAGTGGTGTAAGCGTATTTATAAACTAAATTTTAAAAAATTAACAGTATGAATTTCCTAGCGTGTAGCAGATGGACTCAAAACAAATGGGTATAGTGTGCTCGTGCTAGCAGTTGGAGACGGATCTGCCGTCAGCACGGGTACATATACCCCCACAGGAAGTGCAGCAAATCAGTAATTTCCGTCTCCAAAGTAGTTTGGAGCTACCTCACGCTCGCTGAGCATGTTTCCAAATTCTAACGACTAAATTCATAGAAGAAACCTACTGAAGACAAGCCCTGCGCTCCTGTGGTGATACCAGGCGGTCACTCACCCAGTTGAGTTTCCCGAGCTGACTTCCGTGGTCCCTCGGAGGTAAGAGCCTCGGTCCGGTGGCCGGTTCGCGGCAGGGACCTAGCCCCCGAGTGAGGAGGCCTCGGGCGTGGCTTGGCCCCCGAGCGTGACTAGTTCGGGCGCGGCCTAGAGTAGAGGCAGCGGGTGCATTTCCTTATGCGCGGCGGTGAAGGTACTCACCCTCTCCCCCCGCAGCCGGAGACCGCCCGGGTCGCAGCCGGGAAGCGCCGAAGACCAGGTAAGGCGTACATCTTTACTTGGTCGCCGAGGAAGTGTGGACTAACTGGGCTGGCCTACGAGGCAGCCCGCCAAGGAGGTCGCCAATTGCCTGCCTGCTCACCTTCGCCAACTAAGCGCACGTTGCTAAACGCCTGCGATAGGTGCACGTTGTTAGCGCCCGTTTATGGGCGCACGTTGTAAAGACGCCCGTTTATGGGCGCATGCTGTTAAGCGCGCTTGTTAGGCGCACATCATTGGGCGACACTGAATTTCAGGCGAATGGAGCATAAGAGAGCCCATGTGTCCGCAGAGCCGGCACTTCCAGAATCAGGCATGAAAGCTCTAAGCCTCTGCTCAGCATGCAACCTCAGAGCCACACAGAGCGAGGTAGCAGACTCACTGTGTGCCCAATGTGAGGAGGCCATGGGAGTTCCAGGTCAGGATCGGTCCCAGCCCAGCAGTTCCTCAGGGAGCACACGGGACTTAGCAGGCCGCGGCGAGCAGCCAGGGAACCCGAGAGACCTGGTGACCCTACGGCCAGATCCGGCTTCGCTTTCCTGGGTTGAATTATTCAAGGGGATTCACGCCTTTGTCCAGATGCAGTCTGCTCCTCGAATGGGTCTTTCTGTCCCAGTTGATCCGGCCCCTGGACCCTCGAGACCTAGGCGCGGCCACTCGCCACCCGACAGCCCCGATTATGGGGATTCGGATTGCTCCGAGGAAACTGAGGAGCCCCCCGAGGAGGGTGAACTTCCCTTGGAGATAGAGCCATATCGGACCATGAGGCGCTTCTTTCCGAAAGAGGATCTTTCAGGCCTGGTCTCACAATGCCTATCGGAACTGGCCATTCCGGGCCAGGACACCCTAAAATGAACCCCCTGTTAGAGGGCCTGCGCCAAACGACTCACCATTTTCCCCTCCTACAAGCAGCACAGCAGCTAATTGATCTGGAATGGAAGGGACTGGAGGCCTCATTCAAAGGGGGTCGGGCCTTGGCAGGCATGTACCCTCTGGATCCGGCGTCCAAGGAGCTGCTGGCGTGCCCCAAGGTAGGCGCCATAGTCAACGCAATAGTGAAGCACACCACCATTCTGGTTGAGGGGGGAGCGGCCCTCAAGGATAGGCATGACCGCATGGACACCATTCTGAAACAAGCTTTTGAGGTAGCAGCCATGTCCCTACGAATCGCGACCTGCTGCACCGTGGTAACGCGTTCCTGTTTATCACAAGCGAGAAACAACACCCAGGGACAAGACATGGAATCAGCTCTCGCATTTCTCACTGACGCAGCCTCCGATCTCGTCCGTACGGCAGCCAAGGGAGTGTCGTCCTCAGTGGCAGCCAGGAGACAGCTTTGGCTACGTAATTGGGCGGCAGACTCGTCCTCCAAGACACGACTCACAAGAATGCCCTTTAAGGGTTTCCTACTGTTCGGTAGCGATCTCGAGAACTGGGCTACTAAATGGGGTGCCTCTCCCTTACCCCGTCTACCAGAAGACAGGTCGAGGAGGAGCCAGCGTTCTTTTTCTAGACCATCCAGAGTTAGAAATTCTCAGCGCTTCAACCCTTACAGGACTCGCTATCGGGCACCTCGTTCCCAGGCCAGGAGCCAGCCCTTTCGGACTAAGCACAACAAGAAGAGAACCGGCTCGAGTTCTGGCCCCGGCCACAATCCACAATGACAATCAGCCGACCCATCCGTGGGTAGCAGCCACAGGGGGCAGGCTAACCCTCTTCTACCGCAGGTGGGTCGAGATCACTCGGACCAGTGGGTCCTCGCCATCATCCGAGAAGGATATTACCTGGATTTCCTTCGGCTTCCGCCGAACAAGTTTCTGGAATCTCCTTGTTCACCGCTCAAGAAAGCGGCACTAGAAGTGACCTTACAGAGGCTCCTGGCCCTAAACGCCATAGTCCCAGTACCTGCAGGAGAGAGAAATTCTGGGCATTATTCCATTTATTTCATAGTACCCAAGAAGGAGGGCACTTTCAGGCCCGTCCTGGACCTCAAGTCAGTCAACCGACACCTACGGGTCCCCAGCTTTCGCATGGAAACTCTACGGTCTGTCATCAATTCAGTACAGCCAGGGGAGTTTCTCACCTCCCTAGATCTGTCGGAAGCCTATTTACATATCCCAATCCATCGGGATCACCAGCGCTATTTACGCTTCAAAGTCCTGAATCAGCACTTTCAGTTCCGAGCTTTACCCTTCGGGTTAGCCACCTCGCCACAGATCTTTACCAAGGTCATAGTAGTAGTGGCGGCGGCACTCAGGAAGGAAGGAATTCTCGTCCATCCCTATCTGGACAATTGGCTGATCAGGGCAAAGTCACCGGAGGAGAGCCACCGGGCAACCAACAGAGTTATAGCTCTTCTGGAAAGCCTAGGATGGGTAGTCAACATAAACAAGAGCTCCCTACAGCTGTCCCAGTCGCTGGAATACCTAGGAGTCCAATTCGACACCCAAGCAGACAAGGTCAGCTTGACCTACAAGAGAAAGTCAAAACTCCGGAATCATCTGCAGGTCTTGCTGAGAGCCAGCCAGCCCACAGCTCGGGATTACCTTCAGGTCCTCGGCCTCATGGCATCCACTCTGGAGGTGGTGCCATGGGCGAGGGCTCATATGAGACCATTGCAATGCGCCCTTCTATCTCGATGGAGCCCACGATCGCAGAACTACACCAAACACCTACCTCTGCCGTCCAGAGTGCGGAATCAGCTACGGTGGTGGTTACAGCCCGGCCACATGAGCCGGGGCTCAAGAATGTCCTCCCAACCTGGATTCTGCTCACCACAGATGCCAGCCTGAACGGATGGGGAGCACACTGCGAGGAACTCACCGCCCAAGGGCGGTGGACCAGAGAAGAGTCAAGGTGGAACATCAACCGCCTAGAGGCACGGGCAGTCAGGTTAGTGTGCCTGCGATTTGCCCACAGACTTCGCGACAGAGCGGTCAGAGTGATGTCAGACAACGCCTCCACGGTGGCATACATCAATCGACAGGGTGGAACCAGAAGCCAACAAGTGTCCCTAGAAATGACTCCCCTGATGATTTGGGCAGAAGCAAATCTCCAGGACATCTCCGCCGTCCACATCGCCGGGAAGGACAACACGACGGCAGATTTCCTCAGCAGAGAAAGCCTAAACTCAGGGGAGTGGCAGCTGTCACCCACAGCTTTTCAACTACTTGTGGATCAATGGGGGACGCCAGCCATGGACCTATTAGCGGACAGGTCCAACGCTCAAGTTCCCAGATATTTCAGCCGCAGGCGGGATCCTCGAGCCCAGGGGATCGATGCCCTGGTACAGCCGTGGCCTCAGGGGATCCTGCTATACGCCTTTCCTCCGTGGCCCCTGCTGGGCGCCATTGTACACAGGATTCAGCGACACAGTGGCCTAGTTCTTCTAGTGGCCCCGGACTGGCCAAGAAGACTACTGGCAGGGGATCCTCTACCTCTGCCTCCCTACAGGGACCTGCTACGGCAAGGCCCCATCCTCCACGAGGATCCAGCTCAATTCTCTCTTACGGTCTGGCCATTGAGAGGGCTAAACTGAAGAAAAGAGGATACTCTGAGCCGGTAATAGATACACTCCGAGCACGCAAGTTCTCCACATCGCTCACATATATCAGGGTCTGGAGAATTTTTGAAGCCTGGTGCGACTCTCGCAGCACCAATTCGCATGCCGCTAAGATTCCTATCATTTTGGACTTCCTACAAGATGGACTTCAGAAGGGGCTGTCCCTCAGCTCCATCAAGGTTCAGGTAGCAGCACTGTCTTGCTACGGTCCCAGGAGTGACGGCAACACCATTGCCAAACACCCAGACGTTTCACGTTTCCTGAAAGGAGTCAAACACATTCGCCCGCCACTGAAGTGGCCAGTGCCCCTGTGGAACCTCAACCTAGTATTGGACTTTCTAGCGGGATCCGCCTTCAGGCCCCTTCGAGGCCTGTCTCTCCGTTTGTTAACCTTGAAGATGGTATTCTTGCTGGCTGTGTGTTCAGCACACCGCATCTCAGAGCTACAAGCACTGTCCTGCTGTGATCCTTTTCTCAGAATCACTCCAGAGGCTATCCATCTTCGCACGGTTCCATCCTTTTTACCCAAAGTGGTCTCACACTTTCACCTCAACCAAACCATATCCTTGCCTACCACGGAAGGTTTGAAGAAGTCGGAAGAAGGTCGAATGCTATGCCATCTCGACATCGGCAGACTGATGTCCAGATACCTGGAAATGTCAGAAACAGTACGAAAGACGGACCACCTGTTCGTCCTGCACAGCGGGAAGAAGCAAGGGGAAGCGGCCTCACGGGCCAACCATCGCCCGCTGGATTAAAGAAGTTATCAAGGTAGCCTACGTAGAGGCGGGAAAACCACCGCCTCTACAGGTCAAGGCTCATTCTACCAGAGCACAGTCGGCCTCTTGGGGAGAAACTAAGCTGCTGTTGCCGGCAGAGATATGTAAAGCGGCGACGTGGTCCTCCCTCCATACCTTCTCCAGATTCTATCGTCTGGACGTCCAGGCCCGGGAGGACACAGCATTTGCGAGGGCAATCCTAAACGGTCCTCGGGCAGCCTCCCGCCCAGTCCGGGAGTCGCTTTTGTACATCCCATTTGTTTTGAGTCCATCTGCTACACGCTGGGAAATGTTGAGATTACTTACCTGATAATCTCTTTTTCCTTAGTGTATGCAGATGGTCTCAGCATCCCGCCCAGCTGCCGGTATACATGGGGATTCGCCGACTCACGGTAAGCCATGTTTTCTTATCTAGGGCATCCACCTTGCTGGGTGTCGACGCCTTTCGGCTGCGTACACTGGCGGTCTCCAGCTACCATCAATTGGTCAGGGTAATCCTGTTCATTTAAATCGATCGGTCAGTCACACATATATCCATAAAAGCTTTTGCAAGGAAGATTACTGATTTGCTGCACTTCCTGTGGGGGTATATGTACCCGTGCTGATGTCAAATCCATCTCCAACTGCTAGCACGAGCACACTATACCCATTTGTTTTGAGTCCATCTGCATACACTAAGGAAAAGGAGATTATCAGGTAAGTAATCTCAACATTTTGCAAGTTTCATCCATTGTATAATGAGGAGTATTCCTGGGGAAGTATTTGCCTGAGTGGGTTAAGAAGCGGTAGGGAAAGGCTGTAATTTTATGCTTATAATAAACTTGAAGTCAGAACTGCTGCTCATTGGATCCATTCCCCAGATTGTTGGGCATGCTATACTGGTGGCATGTTTCTGGTTCTGTTGGAGGATAATGGGCTCACAAGGCCTTGTCTTGTTCTGGACACAAGGCCTTGCTCCTTAATTCACCCACAGCAATTTTCTCTCCCAGGTCCTGTATGTGATGGAGCTCCTGCAGAGCCAGGATGAGGGCAGAGCTCTTTTTACTTCCATCTCAGAGTTCCTCCTTACTCACCCTGTGCTGAGTTTTGGAATCCAGGATGTGAGCCGCTGTCGTATGAGACATACAGAAGTCCTCCCAGCTGAGGAAGAGAATGACGGCCTCAGTGCAGGTGAGCAAGAAACGTAAGAGCACTTTCTTAGCACCCAGTCAGATGAATGCAGAACAAGTGAGTTATGCACCTTTACCAGCAGATAGAGGTGGAGCAAACTGACGTCACAGTATATATACTCCTGCAGTGACATCAGCCTGCCAGTATTCTCCGTCTCCAACAGATGGTGGACCTGCATCTCCCTACTGGGGATTGCTTCATTTTGTAAAAGGAGAATTAAGGATATTACGTTGCCCTGCTCTCCTTGATGATACCCAAAGGTCCCTCCCCCAGTTGAGAATTCCTGAGGTGATTTCTGTGGTCCCTCAGATGAGTGGTTTGGTCCGGTAGCTGGTTTTTCAGCCGCATGGACTTAGCTGCTTAAGCGGCAGAAAGGCAGCAGGTGCAGGAAGCTGAGCACACACATGCCCTCTCCCCCCGCAACCAGAGACTGTCTCTGTACTCAGGTAGGGCTGAGCTCAAATAAGTTTAAAAAAAAACCAAAAAACTAAATTCCCTGTACGTACCTGGATCAGTCCAGACCATGGGTTATGTCCCCAATCCAGCAGATGGAGTCAGCACAAGCTTCGAGGGGGCGTCACCATATATACTACTACCCCCTCTGCAGGAGTTCAGTATCTTCTGACTCCAGCAGATGCGAGTAGGGGACTCAGGGTTTCTCTCCCTGTGGTTGTAAATTAATCTTTTCCCTTTTTGCTTCCTCCTTTTCTGGGCTTCTGCCTAGTTTGTCTGGTGGATCAAGTTTTTCTCTTTAAAAAAAAAACAAAAAAAAAACAACTCTTATTCAAAGGCAGGCTGTGGGGAGGCGTGGCTTACCCCCTGTGTTTGTTTCCCCTCCCGGTGCTGAATGCTAGTAGTTAGGACGGGGTAAGTGATATTATATATTTTGTTGTTCGTTTTTCTTTGCAGCTCTCCCCAACCCCGGGGCCTCGCGGCTGCCGGTGGTGACGGTCTTTCAGCGCTGGTGTCTCGGGCAGCCTCGTGGGCTGCTGGGGCACACAGAAAAGTTTTTATTCTGCCGGGTTGTGAGGCCAGGAAGGCCCCCCCGCGCCGATTTCTTCAGCGGGCAGTGCAGGCTTTCTGGCCCCCCCGCAGCGGCGGTTTTTCGCGCGGTCACCCTCCCGAGCCTCAATTTATTTCTTTCTTTCAGTCGGCGTTGCTCTCGCGGGGTGCTCCCGATGCCGCAGGCCGAGCAACGCGACGGCCTGCGGCGATCCGGGATCCAGGATCTCCCGCGAGGGCATCTGCGCTCGGTGCCTTCCCGGGGGGGAAGGCACCGAGCGGTCCATCGCGGATTTGGTGTTGCTCTCTTCGATGCCCGGGAGGCGCGGGCCGGCCCCTCCCCCATTCCTGGCGGGAACGGCGGCCATTTTGCAGGCACAGCGCCCTGAGGAGGATCCAGAAGCGCTGGAGGAGGGGGATTGCGATGCGGTTTCTCCGCCGTTTTTGCCGCCGATCTTATTGCCGGAGCAAGGCCCGCAGGGGCAGGGTCCAACGGGGGTCCCCCCCCCGGAGCCCCCTCGGGCAGGCCGGGGTTTTCCCCGGAGTTTGTTTTGCTGATGCACACAGCCTACCTCCAGGGGTTGGAGACTCCTGCGGGGCCTCCCCCTCCCAAGATCCCACGGACGTCCCCCCCGGCACAGGCCCCCCCCGCCCCGGCGGGCGCGGGGGCCCCTCATGTTCACCCTCCAGCTCGGGCCCGCTTTTCGGCTGCGGCTGTGGGAGCAGTGTCAGGACCAGCGGATCCGGGGTCTGATCCTCCGGATGGCGGACAAGGAGACTCCATGCCTGAGGGTGACGACCCGCGCACGCTGCGCCTCTTCCAGAGGGACGAGTTGGATGACCTCATTCCACTTATAATTCAGGAATTGGATCTGGACCCACCGCCGGACCCGCCTGCTCCAGTGGCGCCGGCAGTCGTCATTTCTTCAAAGAAGGGGGACCCGGTCCTGGCGGCTCGGCGGCCCAGGGCTCGGGCTTTTCCCATTCACGAATCGTTCCTGCAGCTCCTCACTGGGGAATGGGATACCCCGGAGGCTTCTCTGAAGGGCAGCCGGGCCATGGAAAAGCTCTACCCCCTGCCGGAGGATTTCCTGGACCTCATTAGGGCTCCGAAGGTGGACTCCGCGGTGTCAGCGGTCACGAAGAGGACGACGATACCGGTGACAGGAGGTGCGGCCTTGCGGGATACGCAAGATCGCAAATTGGAGGTTTTCCTGAAGAGGGTCTTCGAGGTCTCCGCTCTGGGTATGCGGGCAGCAATGTGCAGTTCCCTGGCCCAGAGTGCGAGTCTTCTCTGGGTACAACAGCTGCTCACGTCGCAGGAACTGCCCGCGGAGGAGGCCGCCCAGGCAGACAGGCTAGAAGCGGCGGTGGCGTATGGGGCGGATGCCTCGTACGACCTGTTTCGGATCCTAGCAAGAGCCATGGTGTCGGTAGTGGCGGCACGGCGCCTCCTGTGGCTTCGCAACTGGGCGGCGGATACGTCCTCCAAGTCGAGTCTGGGCTCCCTTCCATTCAGAGGTAAGTTCCTCTTCGGGGAGGACCTGGATCAGATCATCAAGTCTCTGGGGGACAACGCGGTTCATCGGCTGCCGGAGGACAGATATCGGCCTTCGCGAGCATATGCCTCTTCCCGGACCAGGGCCAGGGCGCAACGGCGCTACAGGAGCTACAGGCCATCGGGCTCTAGGCCCGCCACCTCCAGGCCACAGACCTGGTCACGTTCCTTTCGTGGACGGAGGCCCGCCCGCACCACCCCCGGAGCAGGTAACCCCTCTCCTAAGCCTTCGCAATGATGTCAGGCTCGCCCACTCCGCCAGTCCCAGAATTGGGTGACGGCTGGCGTTTTTCTACCAGGAGTGGGCGCAGATCACCTCGGACCAGTGGGTCCTGGACACCATAGAGCACGGCTACGCATTGGAATTTGTCCGTCCTCCACAGGCAAGGTTCATTTTCTCCCCCTGCGGGTCGGTGCTCAAGAGACGGGCGGTGCAGGCGACGTTGGACAGACTTCGGGAAATAGGGGCTATCGCCCCCGTGCCCTCCGGAGAGGTGGGCTCGGGCCACTATTCCATTTACTTCGTCGTGCCAAAGAAGGACGGGTCCTTCCGGCCCATCCTGGATCTCAAGGAAATCAACAAGTGCCTCAGAGTGGTCCGGTTTCGCATGGAAACACTGCGGTCCGTGATTGCGGCGGTACATCGGGGGGAGTTCCTCGCCTCTCTGGACCTCACGGAGGCCTACCTGCACATTCCCATCCGCCGGGACCATCACAGTCTCCTCCGGTTCAAGATCCTGGACCAGCACTTTCAGTTCATAGCGCTCCCGTTCGGATTGGCGACGGCACCGCGTACCTTTACCAAGATCATGGTCGTTGTGGCGGCAGCCCTTCGAAAGGAGGGCGTGCTGGTCCATCCCTACTTGGACGATTGGCTCATTCGGGCGAAGTCCTTCAACCAGGGACAGGCAGCGGTGCGCAGGGTGGTCCAGTTTCTACAGTCCCTGGGCTGGGTGGTGAACTTCTCCAAGAGCTCCCTCGTACCCTCGCAGCGCTTGGATTTTTTGGGAGTGTCCTTCGACACCCGGCTGGGCAAAGTCTTCCTGCGTCAGGACAAGGCGCAATCGTTGCGGGAGCATGTACTGCGGTTCTCTGCCTTGCAAGATCCCACCTCCTGGGACTACCTCCAGCTCCTGGGGGTGATGGGTTCCACCATCGACATGGTCCCCTGGGCGTTTGCGCATCTCAGGCCCTTGCAGTGGGCGCTCCTAACCACCGATGCCAGTCTGCTGGGCTGGGGGGCGGTCTGCGATCGAAGCGCCACGCAGGGGACTTGGTCCGCGGTGGAGGCGAAGTGGTCCATCAACCGTCTGGAAACCAGAGCGGTCAGGCTAGCTCTGCGACATTTTCTGCCGCTCCTTCGGAACCGGGAGGTCAGAATCCTATCAGACAATGCTACCACCGTGGCCTACATCAACCGCCAAGGCGGCACGCGCAGCCCTCAAGTAGCGCTAGAGGCGGCGCTGCTGATGCAATGGGCGGAGCGTCATCTCGTTCGACTAGCGGCCTCGCACATCGCTGGAGTGGACAACGTGCAGGCGGACTTCCTCAGTCGTCAGCTGCTGGACCCCGGAGAGTGGTCTCTGTCCGAGGAAGCGATGCAACTTCTAGTCCGGCGTTGGGGTGCCCCCCATTTGGATTTGATGGCCTCCGCTCTCAACGCCAAGGCTCCTCGCTTCTTCAGTCGCCGGAGAGAGCGCGGCGCGGAGGGAGTGGATGCGCTGGCCCTTCCGTGGCCGTCTCATCTTCTTCTATACGCGTTTCCACCATGGCCCCTGGTGGGCAGAATGCTTCGCAGAATAGAAAGTCATCAGGGGACTGTAATCTTCGTCGCTCCGGAATGGCCCAGGAGGCCTTGGTTCGCGGACCTGATACAACTGGTGATCGACGGGCCAGTCAGACTGGGGCACCTCCCCCGTCTCTTACGTCAGGGCCCGGTATTTTTCGATCAGGCAGAACTCTTCTGTCTTGCGGCCTGGCTTTTGAGAGGCGCCGCCTCCGGCGCCGGGGCTACCCGGAGGCGGTAGTGTCCACTCTACTGCGGGCACGTAAGACATCGACGTTGGTGGCCTATGTTCGTGTCTGGAAGGTGTTCAAGCTGTGGTGTGCTAGTCAGGACACGAGACCTACGAAGGCTTCGGTACCTCAGATCCTGCAGTTTTTACAGGCGGGGGTGGACAAAGGACTCGCCTATAATTCTCTGCGGGTGCAGGTGGCCGCCCTGGGTTCGCTGTTGCGTGATGGCGGTTCCCTGCTACAGCATCCGGACATTGCGCGTTTCCTCAAGGGGGTCAAGCATTTGCGGCCTCCAGTACGGGACCCGTGTCCCTCCTGGAGTCTCAACCTGGTGCTTCGCTCCCTGTCGGGACCACCGTTCGAGCCGCTGAGCACTGCTACGATCAAGGATCTCACCCTCAAAGCGGTATTCCTGGTGGCCATCTGTTCCGCTCGCCGCATCTCGGAGCTGCAGGCTCTGTCGTGTAGAGAGCCTTACCTGCGTTTCTCCGACTCTGGAGTGTCGCTTCGCACAGTGCCTTCCTTCCTTCCAAAGGTGGTGTCTGCATTCCATGTGAACCAGACGGTGGAATTGCCGTCCTTTTCTTCCTCCGAGCCGAAGGCTCTCCGACTATTGGATGTCAGGCGCACGCTGCGTCTCTATCTGGAGGCTACCAATGAGTTCCGGATTTCGGATCATCTCTTCGTGCTTTGGTCTGGTCCCAGGAAAGGGTCTCAGGCCTCGAAAGCGACCATTGCGAGGTGGTTGAAGGCGGGCATTGCTGCTTCATACATTGGGGCGGGGCGGACTCCCCCGCCCGGCATTGTAGCTCATTCTACTCGTTCTCAGGCGGCTTCCTGGGCGGAGGCTCGTTCGGTCTCTACTCAGGAAATCTGCAGAGCAGCTACCTGGAAATCGTTACACACGTTCTCGAGGCACTATCGTCTGCACCTCGCCTCCTCAGTCACGGGACATTTTGGCGAACAGGTTCTCCGAGCAGGCCTCGCAGGACCCCACCCGATTTAGGGAAGCTTGGGTACATCCCATGGTCTGGACTGATCCAGGTACGCACAGGGAAAAGAAAATTATTACTTACCTGCTAATTTTCGTTCCTGTAGTACCATGGATCAGTCCAGACGCCCACCGCACTTGGGTCTTTCCTTCCTGCTCGACTCTTCTCTACGGGACTGTAGTGTGATAGGGCTTTCCCGGCTCCTCAGTCGCACTGTTTCTCACAGCCCCCTTCATGTTGGCGTGCTGTTTACGCAGCGTCCTACCCGTTGGTAGGACGGTTCCAGTTTTTCTATTACGGTTACACGGTTTATTGTTGCCGGTTCTTATAAACTTGATCCACTAAAGGGGTTCTATTTCTACTCGGGCTTTGATATACTCGATACTGAACTCCTGCAGAGGGGGTAGTAGTATATATGGTGACGCCCCCTCGAAGCTTGTGCTGACTCCATCTGCTGGATTGGGGACATAATCCATGGTCTGGACTGATCCATGGTACTACAGGAACGAAAATTAGCAGGTAAGTAATAATTTTCTTATATGTATTTACAGAGACGTAAAAGGAGGCTTTTGTAGCTAGGGCTTCCTCCATTTTTCCAGTCTCCATGCTCAGTGCACCATTCAGAAGTTCGTTCCGCTCCGTGGAAGGTCAAGGGATGTGGGCAGCCTGGTGAGTTGAGTAGCCTCTAGGCTTTTTGAGCGCCTAGGTGGGAAGCTAGGTGTGTGAAACCTAAGTGTTGGACGCATAAATTTGTGTGCCTAGAATGAGCGCGCATATAATAAAAAAAAAAAAGAAGAAAAACAGCTAGACTCATGCCTACGGCTGCCACGCAGTGCACTGTTGGCCATAATAGCACCTGTGCCTTTGGAAGGCTTAGCGTCATCCTGTTTGCACTGCTTGTTATATTCAGGCATCTCAGCCAGAAGTGCCCACTAATTTGTGCCAGTGCTGTTTGGAGGCTTAGGGAGACTTGTCTTCCTCTACTTTCATTAAGTCTGGTTTTTTGCAGCCAGATGCGGGTCTGGGAAAGATGACTCAGTTGTGGCACCTGATTTTGGAACTCCCCCAACTGGTTCCTCAGCAGGGGAAGGTAGCTCAGTGAATGCTTCTCTGGTACTTCCTGGTCTGGATACTTCTACTTTTTCATGGGTAGAATTCTTTCTTTAGGGGTTGCAGTACACAGCCCTGTCCAGTGCTCCCATAGCAGAAGCGCAGGTTTTAGGAATCTTGCCTGGTTCTTCTGTTAAGTGCCGGAGTACTCCTAGAGAGGCAGCAGGACCTCCAGATTGAGATTCAGATGGCACGGATGATGATGCCGATCCTGACTCTTGAGGATGGTGAAATTCTCCCTGGATTAGAACTGTATAGAACTGATACGGTTCTTTCATAGAGATGTACTACCAGCTCCAGTTTACCAGACCTTGAAATTGCTTGGAGTTCCTGGGGCAGATTCAGCGTCTAAGCCAAAGAGAAATCTGTGATGGAAGCCATTCAAGAATTGATTGCTCTTGAGTGGGGTGCCCCAGAGGCTAATTTCAAAGTGGGTCTGGTTTTGGAAGGCCTGTACCCTCTGGATTCAGGGCTAAGAGAGTGCCTACGTTTTCTGAAGGTAGATGCACTTGTGTATGCAGTCTCCAAGTGGACCACTATTCCCGTAGAAGGCAGAGCATCCTTGAAGGATGCTCATGATAAAAAGGTTTAGACTATCCTTCAGCAAGCATTTGAAGCAGTGGCAATGTCCTTGCAGATCACTTCTTGTTGTTCCTTGGTGGCTCACTCTTGTTTCCTTCTCTCTCAGGAAGTTGATGTCCCTGTGGAAAATTCCAGGACAGTTATGGAACCAGCTGCTGCCGCCTTGGCAGATGCGGGCTGTGATCTGGTCCACACTTTAGCCAGTGGGGTGGCTTCAAAGGTAGCGGCCAGGCATCAGTTATAGTTGAGATATTGGTCAGCTGATACGACCTCCAAGATTAGCCGCACCAAGTTGCCCTTTAACGGCTTGCATTTGTTTAGAGCGAATTGGAGAAATTGGCCAGTGAGTGGGGTGAATTTCAGGTTCCTTGTTTGCCAGAGAATAAGAAGCAGTTGCAGTGCTTCTTTAACATGAGAGGTTGTGCTAGTGGATCCAAGCGTTTTTGACCCTATAGAGGAGCGATCTTTCAGAGGACTCGACCCTTCGGTAGGTCTCAGTCCATTCATCCCCAACAATAGAAGAGGTGCAGGCTCAGGTAGTGGAACCTCCCGTGCCTCCCACTGAAGGTTTGCCGACCCACTGCCGGGAACAGGAGATAGGACGCCTCTCTCTTTTATCAGAAGTGGGTTGAAATCGGATCAGTGGGTCCTGGAGGTGATACGAGAAGGATATGCGATGGAGTTCCACAGTGTTCCTTGGGACATGTTTATGGAGTCCCCCTTCCACTCCCCGTAGAAGACGCAGGCAGTGGAGGGTACATTGAAACTGCTCCTCAGTGTGATGCCTGTTGTCCCAGTGCCCAAGGCTCAAGACAATTTGTGGCAATATTCCATTTATTTAATAGTGCCAAAGGAGGAGGGCTCTTTTTGTCTTGAACTCAAAGGCAACAACCATTCTCTGCAAGTGAAGCATTTTCACATAGAAACGTTGCACTCGGTGATAATGTCCGTGCATTCGGGGGAATTTCTGACCCCTCTGGATCTGTCCGAGGCATGTCTCCACATTCCTATCAGACTAGAACACTGCTTCCTGTGGTTTGCAGTTCTGGGATGCCACTTTCAGTTTTGGGTGCTGCCCTTTGGTCTGGCCACTACTCCCTGAACCTTTTCCAAGGTAATAGTAGTTGTTGTGGCAGAGTTGAGAAAGGGTGGAACCCTAGTACACCCATATTTGGATGACTGGCTGATTTGCAACAAGTCGCTGGAAGAGAGCCGCCTGGTGATTTAGCAAGGTGATTTCCCTGTTGTGGGAACTCTGCTAGGTATTGAACCTGGCCAAAAGCAGTCTTCAGCTTTCTCAGTCATTGGAATACCTTGGGATTCAGTTTGTCTCGAAGCTGGGCAAGGTTTTCCTGCTGGAAGCTTGAATTAAGAAGTTGCTGGCACAGCTCCATTTGTTGATTATACACTTTGCGCCCAACTGTGTGGTCTTACCTGCAGGTACTTGGCTTAATGGCGGCAACCTTGGAAGTGGTGCCATAGGCAAGGGTGCAAATGTGTCCTCTGCAGCTCTCCCTGCTGTCTCGGTGGAACTGGCAGTCTCTGGACTATTCAATTCGGCTCCGCTGGCCGATGGAGGTCTCCTCCCAATTGCAGTGATGGCTGCAGACAGATCATCTAAGGAAGGGAGTCTCCCTAGCCCCACCGGACTGGCTAGTATTGACGACTGATGTGAATCTCCTTGGTTGGTGAGCTCAGTTTCAAGAGCTGACAGCGTAAGGACTCTGGAATGCAGAAGAGTCTCTCTGGAACATCACTCAGGCTGGAAACCAGCGCCATCCGATTGGCATGTTTACAGTTCGGCGACAGGGTGCAAGGTCGATCGGTCCAAATAATGTCGGGCAACGCACTGATTGTGGCAGCAGTGCATCTCTAGATGATCTCAGTCTCACACATAGCAGGTAGAGGCAATGTAAGGACAGACTTCTCAGCAAAGAGAGTCTGGATCCAGGAGAATGGACATTGTCAGATGAGGTGTTTCAGCTGATTCTGGATTGCTGGAGTCTTCCATTCCTAGACCTCCTGGCAACTTTGCGCAATGCGAAAGTTCCGCGATTCTTCAGCCGCAGGAGAAATCCAAAGTCACTGGGAATTGATACCCTAGTGCAGGAGTGGCCGGAAGACAAGTTACTGTATGCCTTTCCTCCATGGCCCATGTTGGGCAGATTGGTTGAAAGGATCGAACACCACATAAGGATGGTGCTCTTGGTAGCTCCAGACTGGCACAGGGAGACCATGGTATGGAGATTTGTGGAGGCTGCTGGTGGACTTGCCTCTTTGTCTTCCAGCATACAGGACCCTGTTGTGGCAGGGACTTGTTCTTAATGAAGATCTGTCTCGATTTTGTCGTATGGTATGGCCCTTGAAAGGGCTCCCTTGCTGAAATGGGGATACTTTGCGGCGCTGATTTCCACCTTACTGAGAGCTAGAAAGTTCTCCACTTTCTTGGTCTATATGCAGGTTTGGAGAGTGTTTGAGGCCTGGTGTGAGGATCGAGGTACTCTTCCTTCCTTGGTCAAGATTCCGCTCATTTTGGAATTTTTGCAGGATGACTTGAATAAAGACTTGGCTCTTATTTCCTTAAAGGCACAAGTAGCAGTTCCTGCCTGTTTCAGGGGTCAGGTAAATGGTGATTCCTTTTTGGCTCATCCTGATGTGGCCATTTTCTGAAAGGAGTGAGCAATCTTCATCCTGCCTTGCGGTTTCCAGTTCCCCTTTGGAGTCTTAATTGGTATTGGTTTTCTTGGCAGGCCCTGCGTTTAGACCACTGTGTACCCTGCCCTTGAAAACTGTTCCTTGTGGTAATTTGCTCTGTGCGTAGGGTTTCCAAATTCCAAGACTTTTCTTGAGCCATTCCTTCAGGTGACTCCAGGAGCGATACAGCTGCGTACTGTTTCTTCCTTTTTACCAAAGGTGGTCAGTCCAGCTCCCTGCTGTCTCTGTGAGAGAGAGATAGAGGTGTATCATCTGTTGCAACCCTTGCATATCAAGAGATGATGTCAGGTATCTGGAGGTTTGTAAGCCTTTCTGGAAGTTGGATCGCGTGTTTGTTGTTCACGGCGGTACTAGACGGTGAGAGCCAGCCTCGGGGGCTATGATAACTTGCTGGATTAAGGAGGTAGTCATGGCTGCATTTGTGGATGCTGGGAAGCAGTTACCTAGTCAGATTAGGGTTCATACCACTAGAGCTCGAGTAGTGTCATGGGCAGAAGTTAAATTATTGTCCCTTGTCTATATTTGCCGAGCTGCGATGTCACCCTCCTTACATGCCTTTCCAGGTATTATCATCTGGATGTCAAGGCCTCGGAGGATACGGTCTGTGCACATGCGGTTTTGACTGGACCATGGGCAGCCTCCTGTCCTATTCAGGAATAGCTTGGGTACATCCCATTTGTTCTGGATTCATCTGATTGGACGCCAAGAAATGAGAAATTTACTACTTACCTGATAATTTCCTTTTCTTTAAGACAGTCAGATGAATCCAGCTTCCCTCCAGTGTCTGCTGAATCTTTGCATTATGGTCCTTTTGTGTGACTATGTGTTATGGAGATTACTAGTAAGTCTCTAGGCTAATGTTTATCCATTCTTGTCTGAACTCAGTGTTGCCTTTTAGCTGAGTATTGAAAAGGTTACTTGTTTTTAATCAAGATTTTTGCTAGTCTCTCCACACTTGCTTTTGAAGACAATACTGGCAGGCTGATGTCACTGTAGGGGTATATATACTGTGTCTTCAGTTTGCTCCATCTCCATCTTCTGGTAGAGGTGCATAACCCACTTGTTCTAGATTCATCTGACTGTCCTAAAGAAAAAGAAATTATCAGGTAAGTAGTAATTTCTCATTCTTCCTTGTGGTCTTTTCATTATATTACAGTTGATTTAGAGGGAACTTTTAGGGATTACTAGTAACCTATTGCAGAAAATAATTTTGTTTGTTAGAATATGAAGGACATGTCTTGGATAAAATGCTAATTTCAATATTATAATTTGTTGTAATTAATGTTTTATACTTCACTATGAGCTTTTGATTGTAAAGCTACCATCAGCTCCTAAATAGAAGTAGCAGGCCAGTTTCCATATTCTGAAAAGGTTTTGTTTAGGTGTTTGGTATGCCAACGCTTTGATAAGCGTAAGAGGTATGCAGTGACACTTTTTTGGTGTTCTGTATGTGGTGTGAAGTTGGAGGATATGGTTTCATAGAAGGTTTTGCTGATAAGTAATGTTTCAGTCGATTAAGGATCATTGTTGTTAATTTTGTTTCCATCATTACCTTTCCCTTTTTACAGAAGGATCCCAGGGGCCTGGAGCTGTTCAGTCTGCAGCAGGCGTACAAATCAAGCTTTTTTGTGTGCACACAAAGTAAGTAGCACAAGGAATTTTGGGGTCCTGGTACTGCTTCATTTGGCATTTCCTCTCATCTGAGAAATGCCACATTTGCAGCTTGAGATGGTGTGATATCTCACCTTTCTACAGAGCTGTTGATGGTTTCTCCCTTTTTGAGTTTCAATTGAATTGGAAATCTGAATTGTGAAATGCTCATGGGGATCCCTCTTCCCTTCCTGAGAATCACTATTTGTCTATGTAGTCTGTTCCTCTTGTTTCCTAATTCCTTTACACATTTTTCTTTTTGCCATTCTATCCCTCTCCATTCTTTGCTTATTTGTAGAGTCTGTTTTTTATGGCATGGTTTTCTTACAGTACAGTAAATGGATAAGTTCTTCCAGGAAGTTTCAAACTTCATCTCAATTATGCAAAAGAGTATGAAAAGGGGGTGTGGATTATGGGAAAAATGTGCTTTGCATGTGCACTGGTGTTATAGAGAATGGCAGTATGCTTTCCTTGTGAACTTGTGCATCACTAAGTTTTATAAAACATACATGAATTTTTCAGGGCTCTGCAGGATGTCCAGATCAGGTTTCAGCCTCATCAGTGTGTGGATGCTGCCTCTTTGAGTAGAGTTAATGCATCACATGAGGATTTTGGTGAGTGCCTTTTTTTATTTTTTGGCAAAAGGAAAGGGTTTTACATAAAAACAGGATGAAAAAGACCATATGGGCTATATTCCTTTTCATTTGCCCTTGATTTTACTTGTAACTGCTGAACTTTGTTTCACTGTTTGCCTTGCATTTATCATACTTCCCTGCTATATTCCTGACGTGCATTGCTCTGTTCTTTTACTCTGCATAACAGAGGACGTCTTAGTTTAGCCTGGAGATCTTACATATTATGCTTCATGTCTTTTCTTGCTACAATTGGGAGGTTTCATTAGTGTTTAGTGTTTTGCTTTTTTTTTTTTGGTGTATTATAAATAATGAAGGTAAGAATACAGATTGTGCACCTAATAGATAGAACATTCCCCTGTTAACCTGAAGGGCTTAGGTAGCATCCTAAATTAAATGGTTTTGGATGCCCTGCCATAAGGTAGGCAACTTCAGTCCTTGAGTGTTGCAAGCCGGTTGAATTTTCAGGATATCATTAGAATTGCCATACTGGGTCAGACGAAGGTCCATTGAGCCCAGCTTCTCATTTCGGACAGTGGCCCGTCGACACAAATTTCTGGAAGATTCTTAAAGTAGATTGAATTCCTGTTAATCACTTCCAGGGATAGCAATAGGTTTCTTAGGTCTACCTGGTTAATAATGTGTTGTGGAATTTTCTTCCAGGATTTTGTCCAAATGTCCTTTTAAATCCAGCTATTCTAGTTGCTTTGATAATGTCCTCTGGCAACAGATTCTACAGCTTAATAGTGTGTTGAGTGAAAAAGTACTTTCTACAATTTGTTTTGAATCAGCTGGTTGTTAGTTTCATGGAATGTTCTCTTGTAGTATTATTTGAAAGGGTAAATAACCATATTTTATATACCTATTGTACACCACTCATAATGTTATAAACTTCTATCATGTTCCCTCTGTCGTCTCTTTTCCAAGCTGAAGAGCCCTAGCCTGAATAGCCGTTCATTATAAGGAGAGATGTTTGATCTCCTTTATCATTTGTCACCCTCCTCTGCACCTTTTTTTAATTCTGCTATGTCTTTATTGACATGAGGTAACCAGAACTTCGCCCAGTACTCAAGGTGTGGTCACACCATGGCTCAATAGAGGAAATATATTTTCCATTTCATTTTTGATTATTCCTAACATTTTATTTGCTTTTTTGACTGCTGCCATGCACTGAGCTCGGATTTCAACAAATTGTCCAGAAGGACTTGGAGGTCCTTTTCCTGTGTAGTGACTCATTACAGAATCCATCATCATGTACCTGAAGTTAGGATATTCTTCCCTATGTTCATCACTTGCACTTTACCACATTGAACTTTATATGCCATTCAGTTGCCCATTCTCCTAGTCTTAAGTTCCCTCTGCAGTTCTTCTGCACTGTTTTAACAAATTTTGTTTTAACAAATTTTGAATAATTTTGTCTCACCTGCAGATCTGATCACTTCACTTCCTAGATCATATATAAATGTTAAACAGCATAGGTCCAAGTACCAATCCATACTCCACTTTCTTCATTTGGAAAACTGACCATTGAGTTGTATCCTCTTTTAAAAAGTTACCAATCCAAAATAGAACACTCCCTCCTATCCTATGTGTAATTTTTTGAGGAGTTTCTCATGGGGGATTGTGTCAAATGCCATATATATTCTAATTCATCACTCTTACTGTTCAGATTTCTGGCATTCTCATACAGATATTTTAAAGGGTGTTTGTTTGTACTTTCATTTCTCTTTTTATTCACAACCTACTTGTTTACAATTTTTATTTTATTTATTTATTTATTTTTATATACCGACATTTGACATTGGTTTACATTCAGGTACTGTAGCTATTTTCCTATCCCCAGAGGGTTTACAATCTAAGTTTGTACCTGAGGCAGTGGAGGGTAAAGTGACTTGCCCAAGGTCACAAAGAACAACAGCGGGACTCCTGGTTTTGTAGCCCACTGCTCTAACCACTAGGCTATTCCTCCTCCCTTATGATATAAGCAGCTTAATCATTCATATCTGGGTGTTTTTTGTTTTACATGCATCTAAGCTATTTCAGCCTTAAACACAGCCTCTCTAATGGGGTATTTTAACTTCCATGTTTTGCAAGTATAGAAACATAGAAATGATGGCAGAAAAGGACCAAATGGTCCATCCAGTCTACCCAGCAAACTTATGATAGCATCTGCTGTGTCATGTAGGTTACCCCATGCTTATCTGTTCCCAGACCATAAAAATCAGTGCCCTGGTTGGTTGCTGTTTGAATCCAGTTCCCTGTCATGCCTTGCTGTTGAAGCAGAGAGCCATGTTGATTTTCATCAAAGTATCAGTCTTATTGGTTAAGGGTAGTAACTGCCACATCAGCAAGTTACCCCCATACTTGTTTCCCCAGACCGTAAAAGTCTGGGCCCTCTGTTACTGAACAAATCCAGTTCCTCTTTTCCCCCTGCTGTTGAAGCAGAGTGTAATGTTGGAGTTGCAGCAATAGTATCAAGGCTTATTGGTTACGGGTATTAACTGCTACACCATCAAATTACTCCATGCACTCTTATCTTCATTTCCATCCTTTAGCACATAGGGATCCTCACTATTTATCCCATGCCCTTTTGAATTCTTTCACTGTTTTGTTTTTCACCACCTCCTCCGGAAGGGCATTCCAGGCTTCCACTATCCTCTCCGTGAAGAAATATTTTCTGATGATGGTTCTGAGGCATCCTCCTTGGAGTTTAATTTTGTGACCCCTAGTTCTACTAATTTATTTCCAGCAGAAAAGGTTTGATGTTTGCACATCATTAAAATCATTTAGGTTTCTGAAGGCTTGTATCATATCACCCCTGTGCCTCCTTTCTTCCAGGGTATACATATTCGTATCCTTATACTGACCCCACATCATTTTGGTAGCCCTTCTCTGGACCACCTCAATCCTGTTTCTATCCCTTTTGAGATGACGGGTCCAGAACTGAATACAGTACTCCAGGTGAGGCCTCACCAAGGGTCCTGTAGAAGGGCATCACTACCTCTCTTTATGCAGCCCAGCATTCTTCTGGCTTCAGCTATTGCCTTGTCACATTGCATCTCCATCTTCAGATCGCCAGATCCTATCACCCCAAGATCCTGCTCTTTGTCCATGCACATCAGCCTCCTCCGCCTCCCCCCATCTCATATTGCTCTTTTGACTTACCGCATCCCAGATGCATGACTGTACACTTCTTGGCATTGAATCACAGCTGCCAAATCTTCGATCACTCTTCAAGCCTTCGTAAATCACTTTTCATTCTCTATACTCCTTCAGGCGTGCCTACTCTGTTGCAGATCTTGATATCATCCACAAATAAGCAAATTTGCCCTTCTATCACTTATGCAATATCGCTCACATTTAACACTGCTCTCTTCAGAGTAAGTTCCATTTACTATTACACTGTGTCTCCTATCAGTCAACCAGTTTGTAATCCACTCCACCACCTTGGCGTTCATTCCGAAGCTTCTCATTTTGTTCACAAGCCTCCTATGTGCAGCTGTATCAAATGTTTTGCTGAAATCCAAATAGATGACATTGAGCTCTCTTCCTCCATCCAATTGTCTAGTCACCCGATCAAAAAAATCAATCAGATTTGTCTGACAGAACCTTCCTCTGGTGAACCCATGCTGCCTTGGGTCCAGCAACTTTCCAGATTGTAGATAGTTCAGTATCTTTTCTTTCAGCAGAGTCTTCATTGTTTCCCACCACTGAAGTGAGGCTAACTGGCCTGTAGTTTCCAGCCTTCTCTCTGCTAGCACTCTTATGAAGCGGGACCACAACCGCTCTTCTCCAATCTCGCGGCACCACTCCTGTTTCTAGGGATCTATTGAACAGGTCATTTAGTCTTAGTGGACCCGCTAGGACATATGAGTTCTCATAGTATCTTGGGATGTACCTCATCCGGCCCCATGGACTTGTCCGCATTCAGTTTTCCTAGCTCTTCCAATACATACTATTCTGTAAAATGAGTTGTCTAGCCCATTCCCTTCTATGGTCTTGTCAACCAGCATCCTTCTTTAGGGTCTTCTTTAGATTCTGTTAAAGGATGTGATGGTTTATTATTGAAGATGGATTTTGCTACTCCTATTGTTTTTTCCCTTTGGTATTGTCCACATGATTCCACTTCATCTTGTTATGAAAAGGTATCAAGTAGTGCTTTCTTTGGTGACTTGATATTATTTGATGGTTTTTAGGAAATTTTAATCTTCATTTGGACAAAAATATGTCTTAAGATAACTTATTTTTTTATCATTGTTGGAGATTTCAGATATTTCACGAATTGTTCGGGGACCAACGCATGAGAAGGGTCATATGTGCAGAGGGGAATTTGAAGTTTTTATGTTCTGAAAAATTGGTATGGTCTGATCATTTTACTTTATATATTGTTTTGAAAAATCTCATGCTCAAGAACATATGATTCAGGAAGTAATTAGAGGTGGTATGGTAGATGGTTCAAAATTAAATGTTATTTCAGGACAAGCAGGATGCTAGTCCTCACATATGGGTGACATCAGTAATGGAGCCCTATACGGAAAAACTTCTGTCAAAGTTTCTAGAAACGTTTGACTGGCACAGTGTGCCCACTGAGCATGCTCGGCATGCCATGATATTCTCAGCCACAGGGGACTCCCTTTAGTCTTCTTTTTTCCACAAAGCCGTTAGCCTCGCGGTTTTAGGAGTCCTGTGTGGTGATTTTTCACCATATAAAAAAGTTGTTAAAAACGAGAAAAAACTTCGACACCGCAGGGGTCTCCTGTTTTTTTACCATCGTGGTAAGTTTTTGTCCTTTTTCCGACTGTTCTGTACCGTTCCTTTTAGCCTGAAAGTCGTCAACGGCTGTCCTACTTCACAATGCTACGGGTTTTAAAAAATGCCCGATTTGTTGCCGTACCATGTCCATTACGGACCCACACTTAGGGGCGGATTTTAAGAGCCCTGCTCGCCTAAATCCGCCTGAATCCGGGCGGATTTAGGCGAGCAGGGCCCTGCGCGCCGGTGAGCCTATTTTACATAGGCCTACCGGCGCGCGCAGAGCCCCGGGACTTGCGTAAGTTCCGGGGTTTTCTGAGGGGGGCGTGTCGGGGGCGGGCCCGAACCGCGTGGCGTTTTCGGGGCGTGTCGGGAGCGTTCCGGGGGCGGGCCCGGGGTGTGGCTACGGCCCGGGGCGGTCCGGGGGCGTGGCCACGCCCTCCGGACCCGCCCCGAGGTCGCGTCCCGGCGCGCTAGCGGCCCGCTGGCACGCGGGGATTTACGTCTCCCTCCGGGAGGCGTAAATCCCCCGACAAAGGTAAGGGGGGGGGTTTAGACAGGGCCGGGCGGGCGGGTTAGGTAGGGGAAGGGAGGGGAAGGTGAGGGGAGGGAACGGGGGTAGGCTGCGCGGCTCGGTGCGCGCCGGCTATACGGAATTGATAGCCTTGCGCGCGCCGATCCAGGATTTTAGCGGATACGCGCGTATCTACTAAAATCCCGCGTACTTTTGCTTGCGCCTGATGCGCCAGCAAAAGTATGCCAAATCGCGCGGTTTGAAAATCTACCCCTTAGAGTGTGTACTCTGTCTCGGTGGAGGACACAATGTCCTAACATGCCCGAAATGCGCCGAGATGACGCCGAAGGGCAGAAGACTCCAGATGGAGAAGATGGAGCACTTGTTCCATTTACAGTTAATGCCATCAACATCGATGTCCACGCAGTCGTCTCCGGCTGGAACGATCCGTAAGGTCGTCCTCAAGAAACGAAGACCGGATGAAGCGGGGGATCGTCTGTCGCCAACCCCGTCTAAGTCCTTGATAAAATCGATGTCTGTCATCGAAAAGAGCACCGAGCACAAGCAGAAGCATCGGTTTTGGAGGCCTCACGATCACCAGACCGATCCGGTATCCGCTGGTCCATCGGATCCTGGATCAGCACCAAAGAAACCTCGGAGAGACGATTCGATGCCAACACCTTCCACCTTGAGGCGATCCCCACTGACATCGGTGCCGGGAACTGTACCTCTACAGGGCCCTGCTGAGGTACAGGTATCGCCTTCACTGCCTCCCCCCCATAGCTGCTCTGGTCTCACCAGCTATGCGGGCGGAACTGGACGGCTATATCCGCCAGGCAGTTTGGGATGCGCTTCTCGACATGCCTCTGATGCCAGCACCGACTCCGCCATCGCCAGTACCGCCTCCATCGCTGGTCCCATTGATGCCACTACAGATGCCATTACTGGTTCCATCGCCGGTCCCATCGATGCCACTACCGATGCTAATGCAGACTCCATCGTCAATTCCATCGATGCCGATGCCCGATTTATCTTTTTTTTGCGCCGATTTTAGCAAAACTAGATACAATTATCGGTGCTATTCCGGTGAAACCTCAGGAAGTACCAATACCACCGAGGGGAGAAGATATTACTGGAGAATCTCCGATTGCCAGAGACAATCTCAGATCCATCGGGGGTCCCATGCCCGTTTCCACCACTATTCCCATTGTTCCCAGTGAAACCCAGGGAACAACCATCTATGCCAAAGGTGCCTATGCCTTCTACACCTTTACGAACGCATACATCTGCTACATGGGATGATACTGCCACTGATACCTCCTCGGAGGAAGTCCTATCGGAACCATCTCCTCCAGAAGAAAGACGAAAATCCCCTCCTGAGGACCTGTTCTTCTCCAACTTTATTAAAAATATGGCTGACACCATTCCTTTTCAGCTACAATCTGAGGAGGACACCAGGCAAAAGACCCTGGAAGTGTTGCAGTTCGTGGACCCACCTAAGGAGGTGTTAGCAATACCGATTCATGAAGTCCTTGTGGAATTATTACACAGGTTATGGGAGCATCCCTGCTCCATACCTCCAGTGAACAAGAGGACCAACACAACATAGCTGGTCCAACACATACCAGGTTTCCAGAAGACTCAACTACCTCACCAGTCAGTAGTAGTTGAGTCAGCACAGAACAAATCAAAAAGAATAAAGACTCATTCTTCAACTCCACCAGGTAAAGATAATAGGTTCCTAGACAACATTGGTAGGAAAATGTTTCAGGGATCCATGTTACTTTCCAGGATTGCGTCCTACCAATTATATATGATGCAATACCAGCGTAACCTATGGAAACAGATGCAAGAACTCTCAGAAACACTCCCCAGAGCAAGTTCAGGATTCTTTCTCTTCTGTAATTCATAAAGGCCTGGAGGCGGGCAAACACGAAGTTTGTGCAGCATACGACAGTTTTGAAACTGCATCACTAATGTCGGCCACAGGTATAAGTGCTCAAAGATGGGCCTGGCTCAAGGCCTCAGACCTGAGACCAGAAATACAGGAGAAACTGGCTGATCTCCCGTGTGTAGGGGACAATCTCTTCGGAGATAAGGTCAAGGAAGCAGTTTCCCTCCTAAAGGAGCACTCAGAAACCCTAAAACAACTATCTTCTGCACCTCAGGAGTCTCAAACACCATCAAGAACACTCCCAAGAAAAGAGTCCAAGCGCCCATACTACAGGCAAAGACGTTAGTATCCACCTCCTGCCCATGGATGCTCATCCAGACCAACTCAAAGAGCACAATCTAGGCAACCAAGAGCGCCTAGAGCTCAACCCCCTCTGCAAACAGGAGCAACATCGGGGTTTTGAAATTCTACCAGAGAGCAGCAGCCTGTCCACCAATCCGTCCCCAAATTTGCCGGTAGGAGGTCTGATTGCTTTCTTCCAACACAATTGGTCACACATTACCACAGACCAATGGGTATTCTCTATCACATCTCAGGGGTACCACTTGGACTTTCTCACTGTACCAAACCATACTCCCCCCCCACCTCGTTTTGGACAGTAAACAACCAATCCACACTTCTACAAACAGAATTATCCACCCTTCTGAGAGCCAGGGCCGTGGAACCGGTTCCCAGGCCTCAACAGGGCAGAAGATTCTACTCCAGTTATTTCCTCATTCCAAAGAAAACAGGAGGGCTACGTCCCATATTGGACCTCCGGAATCTCAACAAATTCCTGAGAAAAGAAAAATTCAGGATGGTTTCTCTGGGCACCATGTTACCTCTGCTTCAAAAGGGAGATTGGCTCTGGTCTCTGGATCTTCAAGAGGCTTATGCTCACATTCCAATATTCCCTCCTCATCGCAAATATCTACGATTCCTAGTAGGAAGTAAACATTTCCAGTACAGGGTGCTACCATTCGGTCTTGCCTCAGCACCTCGAGTGTTCACAAAGTGCCTGGCAGTGGCAGCTGCCTACCTGCACAAGCAGGGCGTGCACGTGTTTCCTTACCTGGACGACTGGCTCATCAAAAGCCAAACAAGGCAAGGAGCTCTCAACTCTCTCAACTCTCTCAAACTCACAATAACTCTACTCCATTCCTTGGGATTCCTCATCAACTACCAGAAATCCCACTTCACACCATCTCACCTGTTACAATTCATCGGAGCAGAATTAAACACCATAACAGCGAAAGCTTTCCTTCCAAAGGACCGTGCACAGACACTCGCCTCGTTAGGCTCTCTCCGCGCACGCACACAAATAACGGCTCATCAAAGTCTCACTCTCTTGGGTCACATGGCCTTCACAGTTCACGTCACTCCTATGGCCAGATTAGCCATGAGGCTCACGCAATGGACACTCAAAAGACAATGGATACAGGCCATTCAACCGCTTTCTTATCCAATTCAAGTAACTCAGCAACTACGATCCTCACTCCTATGGTGGACAACCATGAACAACTTGCTCAAAGGCCTACCTCTCCAACAACCAATTATGCAAGTGACGTTAACTACAGATGCATCCACCTTAGGCTGGGGAGCACACATTGGTCATCTGCAGACCCAAGGTACTTGGACAAAACTCGAAGCTACATTTCAGATAAACTTCCTAGAGCTTCGAGCTATATGTTATGTGCTGCATGCGTTCAAGGACTGCCTTTCCCACAAGACAGTTCTGATGCAAACAGATAATATAATAGCTATGTGGTACATCAACAAACAGGGAGGTACGGGCTCGTATCTCCTTTGTCAAGGAGCAGCACAGATTTGGGACTGGGCCCTAACACACTCTATGCTTTTACGAGCCACTTATCTAGCAGGAATTCACAATGTAGTGGCGGATCGCCTCAGTCGTCAATTCCAACCTCACGAGTGGTCTCTGGATCCAAAAGTAGGGACCAAGATCTTTCAACGTTGGGGCCAACCAACAGTAGACTTCTTTGCATCACAAATGAATTACAAAGTGGACAATTATTGCTCCCTGTTCAAGCAGACAAACTGCTTACCCAGGGACGCCTTTGCTCGCCACTGGAACTCAGGCCTGCTGTATGCGTATCCTCCGATACTGCTAATAACCAAAACTCTCGTGAAGCTACAACAGGGCAAGGGGTCCATGATACTCATAGTCCCGTATTGGCCTCAACAAGTATGGTTTCCCATACTTCTAGACCTCTTGATCAGAGACACAATTTGCCTGGGCACAGCACCCACTCTCATAACTCAAGATCTCAGGGCAGGTTGCGCCATCCCAACCTTCAATCCCTATCCCTCACAGCGTGGATGTTGAAAGCTTAATCTTACAACCACTCAATCTTTCAACTACTGTCTCTCAAGTGCTTGTAGCTTCACGTAAACCCTCCACACGAAAGAACTATCGTGCTTAATGGAAAAGGTTTACCACGTGGTGCACACAAAACAGTGTTGACACTTTTTTCCTGCACTGCATCATCTTTATTAGACTATCTATGGCATCTCTCAGACTCTGGTCTCCAAACCTCATCTGTAAGAGTACATTTAAGTGCAATCTCAGCTTATCACAATTCCGTTGGGGATGCACCAATACCAGTACAACCCCTCGTTAGTAGATTTACGAGAGGTTTAATTCACCGGTCACAGAATGGGACCTAAATGTAGTCTTAACAAGACTCATGCGTTCTCCTTTTGAACCCATGGATTCCTGTGATGTTAAATTTCTCACTTAGAAGACTGTTTTCTTAATAGCCATCACATCTGCTTAGAAGGGTTAGCGAGTTACAAGCACTTGTCACATACTCACCCTACACAAAATTCCTACATGATCGAGTGGTACTCGTACACAGCCAAAATTTCTACCCAAGGTAGTTAAGGAATTCCACTTGAATCAATTCATTATCTTGCTTACTTTCTTCCCAAAACCACACTTTCATCAAGGAGAGAGGGCTTTACACACCTTGGACTGTAAACGTGCGCTTGCATACTACTTAGATCACACTGCAGCCCATAGGAAATCCACCCAGCTCTTTGTTCACTTTGACCCAAACAAACCTGGAAAAGCGGTGGGCGAGCAAACTCTGTCTAATTGGCTTGCAGATTGTATTCAATTTTGTTATGAAAAAGCAGGCCTTCCTCTCCAGGGACGAGTAAAGGCTCACTCAGTAAGAACAATGTCAATTTCAGTAGCACATTATCGTTCAGTGCCAATTATTGACATATGTAAAGCAGCAACATGGAGTTCTCTTCACACTTTTGTGGCTCACTACTGTCTCGACAAGGAAGGACGACAAGATTCAGCCTATGGACAATCTGACTTAAAGAACTTGTTTTCAGCATGATCCAACTCCTTCACATCCATTTTTCGTGATTTCAGGCTGCCTCTTTTTTTTTTTCCCAACAGTACACCAGTTGTTGTGCCTGTTGCACAAGTTGTACACTGTTGGTCCAATGCAAAAATGACTCAGCCTGTAGCTTGCTAATCACCCATATGTGAGGACTAGCATCCTGCTTGTCCTGGGATAAAGCAAAATTGCATACCTTGTAATAGGTGTTATCCCAGGACAGCAGGATGTAGTCCTCACGAAACCCACCTGCCACCCCGCAGATTTGGGTCAGATACGTTTTATTTTATTTTTTGGCTAACGCTCATTGCTACAAACCAGACTGAAGGGAGACCCCTGTGGCTGAGAATATCATGGCATGCCGAGCATGCTCAGTGGGCACACTGTGCCAGTCAAAAGTTTCTAGAAATTTTTACAGAAGTTTTTCTGTCTAGGGCTCCATTACTGATGTCACCCATATGTGTGGACTACATCCTGCTGACCTGGGATAACACCTATTACAAGGTAAGCAATTTTGCTTTCTTAGAGAACTCTTTGGATATAGTGATGAAAACCTGATAAAGAAGATGGAATAAATTCCATATCTAGATTATATCATTTATTACTAGGAGTGAATCAATCTCAGTTTTTGAAAGATAAGATAAGCGATAAGAGTATTAGATCGCCTTGGTTTTCAGATAAATTGGCTGCGTTGAACAGGATGTCATCGTCTAGAAAAGTTATGGAGGAAATCAGGCTCACAAGAGGATCGGGACAAGTGGAGAAAGGCCAATACTACCTATTTTAAAGATATTGTTCAGGCTAAGAAACAATATTTTACCAATTTAATTTCACGTGCAAAAGGGAATTCAAGAGTTTTATTTAATACAGTGAAGGGATTGCTCAGGTCTGATAGAGCTGCTCATTTGGTATATGATGATCTACCAAATTGTGATCAATTTGTGAATTTTGTTTTACAACAAAGTTGAACAGATTCAGAATATATTATATGAATCTAAGCATCAGGAATTAAGTTGTTGTAATGAAGCAGTTGGTCAATTGCTGGATAAGTCAGATTCTTGCTTGACATTATCTTTGTCAAAATCATTTGAGAAAGTAGTTGAGGGCTGTGTGGTACTGTTTCATTAACGGAACTAAAATTAGCTCTGAATAAAATGAAGTTTTCCAATTGCTTATTAGATCTGTGTCCCTCAAAACCTTTTTTGGGGTTTTCAGATAGAAACATAGAAACATAGAAATGACGGCAGAAGAAGACCAAATGGCCCATCCAGTCTGCCCAGCAAGCTTCCCTCATTTCTTCTCTCATACTTATCTGTTTCTCTTAGCTCTTGGTTCTAATTCCCTTCCACCCCCACCATTAATGTAGAGAGCGGTGATGGAGCTGCATCCAAGTGAAATGTCTAGCTTGAGTAGTTAGAGGTAGTAGGGGTAGTAACCGCCGCAATAAGCAAGCTACACCCATGCTTATTTGTTTTTACCCAGATTATGTTATACAGCCCTTATTGGTTGTTTATCTTCTCCCCTGCCGTTGAAGCAGGGAGCTATGCTGGATATGCGTGAGGTATCAGTTTTTTTCTTCTCCCCTGCCGTTGAAGCAGAGAGCTATGCTGGATATGCATTGAAAGTGAAGTATCAGGCACATTTGGTTTGGGGTAGTAACCGCCGTAACAAGCCAGCTACTCCCCGCTTTGTGAGTGTGAATCCTTTTTTCTTCTCCCCTGCCGTTTAAGCAGAGAGCTCTGCTGGATGTGTGAAGTAACAGTTTTTCTTTTCCCCTGCTGTTGAAGCAGAGAACTATGCTGGATATGCATTGAAGTGAAGTATAAGAATGGAGTGATCAAGCTAGTTGAAAGGCATCAGGAATAGAGGAAGGTGGAGGTAGTAATTTGGATATTTGGTTTGGGGTAGTAACCGCCGTAACAAGCCAGCTACTCCCGTCTTTGTGAGTGCAAATCCTTTTTTCCACATTTCCTCTTGCTGTTGAAGCTTAGAGTGATGTTGGAGTCACAGTAACCATGTGTATGTTTATTGAATAAGGGTATTGTCTCCAGGCAGTAGCCATCATTCTGGCGAGTCACCCACTCTTCATTGGCGGCCTCTTGACTTTATGGATCCACAGTGTTTATCCCACGCCCCTTTGAAGTCCTTCACAGTTCTGGTCTTCACCACTTCCTCCGGAAGGGCATTCCAGGCATCCACCACCCTCTCCGTGAAGAAATACTTCCTGACATTGGTTCTGAATCTTCCTCCCTGGAGCTTCAAGAGGGATTTTTGTCTGTCATTAATGCATCTTTGGAATTGAATGAAGTTCCTATTGTTTTGAAAAACGCAGTGATTAAACCTCTTTTGAAGAAGGATAATTTGGATCCAAGGATCTGTAAAAAAAAAAATTACAGACCAGTTTCCAACTTACCATTCTTGGCAAAGATTTTAGAGAAGTTAGTTTTTAGCCAAATTTCATAATATCTGATGGAAAATGTTTTTAGATGATGCTCAGGAAGGATTCAGACAATATTGAAGCACTGAGACTTTGATTTCTTTGAGAGAAAAACTTCTTACAGCTTTGGATAGAGGAGAAATGTCTTTGTTAGTTTTAATACATTTGTCCAGTGCATTTCATCTGGTGGACCCCTCTATTTTATTGCATCGTTGTAATCTTATGGGAATTAAAGGCCAGGTGTTAAAATGGTTATCAAGTTTTCTAGATTCTAGGGAACAGTCAGTTTTTCAGGATAAAGTTTGTTGCCTCAAGGTTCAATCCTCTCCCCTCTCCTTTTTAATCTGTTTTTAGTTCCGTTAGGAAATTTAATAAGATCATTTGGGTTTGTATCGCTTATTTATGCGAATGACATTCAAATTTTGGCCCATGCTGAAAATTTATCTTCAGATGTTCTAGACAATTTAAATAATTGTCTCCAGACTATATTTCTTAATGGTTTGTAGAGAATAAATTAGTCCTTAATTCAGATAAGACAGAATTATTGAAAATTGGAACAGAGGAGTTTTTTATGGGTCAAACTTTAAATGGATTACAGCTAGCACAAAAAGATCATGTTAAATCCCTAGGAGTGATTCTTGATGTGGGCTTCTTTGGACAAACATGTTGCTCATGTGGCATGTAATGTTTATCCTAAATTGAAAATGCTGAGACAATTGAAACCATATTTGGGGTTTAAAGCACTTGCTTATGCTTTAATCCTATCTTCACTAGATTATTGCAATGCAATTTTTATGGGCTTACCATGTAAGTCTTAGTAAATTACAAGTGATTGAAAATACTTCAGCAAGAATCATCCTGGGTAAATCTCATAGAAGTGCTGCTGAACCATTATTGTGAATTTATTTACTCTTTCAGATAATAGGACTAGGGGGGCACTCCATGAAGCAGTACAAAAGCAACTAGCAGAACATCTAGACAACAGTAACATACTCTTCCCATCATAACATGGCTTCAGAAAACACTATAGCACCGAAACATTACTAATCTCTCTAACAGATACCGTACTTCATGGATTTGACAGTGGAAAACACTACATCATGATACTACTAGATCTGTCCGCAGCATTTGACACAGTAAACCATGACATACTATTGAAAAGACTGGAAGAAATTGGATTACAAAACAAAACAATTAAATGGTTCATTTCCTACCTTAACAATAGATCTTATCAGGTACAGATAAAAAACTCAATATCAGACAAAATCACACTAAAGACAGGAGTCCCCCAGGGTTCAGCACTTTCAGCAACTCTTAACATTTACATGCTCCCCCTCTGCCAGCTACTGGCTGGTCTAGGTGTCATACACTACATATATGCTGACGACATTCAATTAATTCTACCAATTGAAGAATCAATGGAAAAAACACTAAACTTTGCAATGCTATACCTAGACATAATTAAACAACTATTAAACCAAATGGAACTAGTAATCAACATTGAAAAAACAGAATTTATACATCTTGAACGAAAAAACATCGAAATAATTCAAAATCCCATTCGTCTTAAAAATGACAAATCAGTAGAGTTAACTGATAAAGCTAGAAACCTAGGAGTAATTATAGACACAGAACTGAGCCTTAAGCAACACATATCAATAAAAACAAGAGAAGGCTACGCCAAACTAATGGTCCTTAGAAGACTAAAACCCTTATTAAATCAGGAACACTTTCGTACAGTACTACAAGCTTTAATATTTGCCAGCACGGACTATTGTAACACACTTTTCATAGGATTACCATACACCACTATCAGGCCACTGCAAATACTACAGAACTCTGCTGCCAGAATACTTACTGGTAAAGGCAGAAGAGATCATATCACCCAAACACTTGCAGATTTACACTGGCTCCCAATAGAACAGAGAATTCAATTTAAAACACTATGCACAGTTCATAAGCTAATAAATGACGAAAATTCTGACTGGCTAAACACCGCATTACAACTACATGTCCCTCAAAGAAATCTTAGATCTGCCAATAAAGCTCTGCTAACCATACCCTCAGTCAAAACAGCAAAGTTGACCCAAGTTAGAGAGAGAGCACTATCTTTGGCAGGACCATTATTATGGAACACATTACCACTAGAATTAAGACTAATGAAAGAACTAAAACTCTTCAAAAAAGGCTTAAAAACATGGCTCTTCAAAAAAGCATTTCACAGTGAGGTAGCGGAATAACACATACACAAAGCAGGAAGTCACCAAGAAAAAGCAGTATTGCTTATTTTTTTTGTTCTCTCACAATTAAGTATTAAATTATAAAGACAGTTAATAGTAAATGGTAACCACACCCATTCCCATTTAGAGTATATTATTGAACTATGTAACCATATAATAATGGCACCCTTTGGATAACTTAGAAACTACGTATTTGTACCTAACTGTAAACCGTTGTGATGGTGCTCTACTATACGACGGTATAGAAAAGTTTTAAATAAATAAAATAAATAAGTAGCACATGTAAAACTAATCGGAGAAAGTTCTTTTTCACTCAGGGCACAGTTAAACTTGAATTTGTTACAAGGGGATGTGGTTAGTGCAGTTAGTGTAGCTGGGTTTAAAAAAGGATTGGATAAGTTCTTGGAGGAGAAGTCCATTACCTGCTATTAATCAAGTTGACTTAGAAAATAGCCACTGCTATTACTAGCAACGGTTACATGGAATAGACTTAGTTTTTGGGTGCTTGCCAGGTTCTTATGGCCTGGGTTGGCCACTGTTGGAAACAGGATGCTGGGCTTGATGGACCCTTGGTCTGACCCAGTATGGCATGTTCTTATGAATAAACTCACAATGAAGTGTGGAACGATGGGCAAACACACTAATATGAACACAGTCCAACAGGTGTTAGCAAAATCAATTACAAAGATCCATGTAAAACAAACCAGAAAAAACGATTTAAACAGGAAAAGTTCATTAATCCCAAAATGCCAAATCTTTATTGAAATGTCAGTCCCCCGACACGGACCGTGTATTGCAAAGTCTGCTTTGGGAGGGACCAATTACATGTGGTAAAATAAAGCGTCATTACATTCTTGAGAAATGTCTGCGAAAACAAAATTGATTGAACAATTGATAGGACCAAAGAGAGGATTGCATGGCTACAGAGGCAACTGTAAAAGCAAAAAGAAATACATACCCCATTAGATACATCAAGGGGAATTTCCAGAGGATAATTTGGGGGGGGGGGGGTGGAACCAATTACCTGAAATAACACATCACTCAAGTTAAAATTTTCAAAGGACCAATTACAGGTAAACGAAGGCTCAAATGGAAACCAGAAGAGAACTTACAGTTGGAAGAGCACCGTTCTAATATGTGTGAAGAAGGATGTTAAATTTTAGAAAACAATGGTGGTTTTGATCAACCTGCTTCTTACCACTGCATTTCCTATAAAGAGAAGGTAAAGGGGACATAGAGTGAAGAAAAGTGAGCATCAAGAAACCCAGAAGTATTAATACAGTAATAAGGGGGAAAAGGGGAAAAGCAAAAAATAGGGATCCACATACATATAAGTGAATGAAGTGCCTTTCAAATGTGCACTGGTGAGGTGCACTCGGGATTATTTAGTCTGAGGCATTCGGTCAAGATTCAGGAAGGATTCCTGTAAATAAAAGTGTGTGAAGACAAGATTAACATGACAACGGGGTACAAAGTAGCATAAAGACAGTTGGAGGAGTCAGCTAAAAGGAGGCTGCCACTCCAATTCCTTTATAAAGGTAAGATCAAAAGCAACCGGAAGACAAATATAGCAAAGATGAGGAAAGACAATTAGCAGTTCAGTGAAACCATAAACAGAAGCAAGTTAACAGTATGTGGTAGGTAAAAGTGTTATAAAGTTCAGAAGGAGTCAGAGACTATAAGTGCAGCAAGTAAGTGATTTAAAGGAGTATGGCACAAGAGAACGTGCTGACTATAGAGAAAAATTACATGTTTCCTTGTGTTTTTACAGTTGCCTCTGTAGCCATGCCATGGTCCTAACAATTGTTTTCGCAGACACATTTCTCAAGAATGTAATGCCGCTTTATTTTACCACATGTATTTGGTCCCTCCCGATGCAGCCTTTGCAAAACACGGTCCGTGTCAGGGAACTGACATTTCAATAAAGATTTGGCATTTTGGAATTATTGAACTTTTCCTTTTTAAATTGTTTTTTCTGGTTTGTTTTACATGGACGTTTGCAAGTGATTTTGCTACACACGTTGAATTATGTTCTTATGAATTACATTGGTTACCTGTTATAGACAGATATGTATTTAAGAACTTGGTTTTGGCATTTAAAATTTTAAATGACATGGGCTCTCCTTCTTTAAAGGGAACTTTGGAGTGGAATGTCCCAAAAAGAAATTTACGTTCAACAGAGGGACTATATTTACAACCTCCTCTGGTTAGAAATTTTAAGCATTTGCGCTTGGGTCAAAGGTCATTTGTAAATGCCATTCCAAATACCGTATTTTCAGCGTATAAGACGAGTTTTTAACCCCTGAAAATCTTCTCAAAAGTTGGGGGTTGTCTTATAGGGCGAATAATTACCGTATTTTTCGCTCCATAAGACGCACTTTTTTCCCCCAAAAGTGGGGGGGAAAATGTCTGCGTCTTATGGAGCGAATATAAAAAAAAAAATAAAAATCTAACAAAACCCCCCACCCTCCTGACCCCCCCCAGACCTGCCAAATTAATTTACTGTAACCCCCCACCCTCCTGACCCCCCCCCCCCCAAAGACCTGCCAAAAGTCCCTGGTGGTCCAGCGGGGATCCAGGAGCGGTCCGGGAGCGATCTCCTGGACTTGGGCCGTCGGCTGTCAGCAATCAAAATGGCACAGACGGCCCTTTGCCCTTACTATGTCACAGGGGCTACCATTGGTCGACCCCAGTGACATAGTATATATATATATGTATATGTATATTCTTGTAAGTCGTGATTGCTTGTAAATTGAGCCCAGAAGGCAGGAATGAAATTTAAGTCTGAATGATAATATAAATATTATATATAACTTTTGACCTACATGTTAGCATATTTCATCATAAAAGCAACTTTCAATAATTCTACAAGCTGAGCAGCAAGTTATGATGTATCACTTTGAGAAAATGTGCTTTTTGTTGTCTTTCAAGAATCTATGTAAACCCTGTTATCTTTTGTTGTGGTGTGTTGCTGTTGGATACACATCTCTATATATCTTTTATTCCTGAAGCATTTTCAGATAACCTGGCAGATCTAGGATCTGAGGGTCTTGGAACCGAGAAGGGATCTCTACATGGCTCTCAACCTGACTTGCGAAGAATATCTGATCTGTCCCTGCCAGCAGACTTCCTGACACTTTCTAATGATGCCAAACCCAAGCTGATGACACCTGATGCCTTCATGACTCCCAGCACCACCCTTCAGGTACTAGGGATAACTCTTACAATGCTCAGAGAAATAGAATTTAAGACCTGTGCACGCACATAAATGTGGCGATTTTATAACACGTGGCGTATACGCATGTGTGTTATAAAATTGGCTATATGCACACACATATATGAACAATTTTATATTGTCACGCGCAAATGCCGCTTCACGCACGGAAGTGAGGGGAATTTTAGTAGCTATGCGCAGTAACGCAATAGCTCTTTTTCCAGTTCGCTCTCAGTTCACCCCAGTAAAGGAGAGGACTTGCTAATCCACCTAGCTAGCTTGCCTTCCTTTTACCCTATTACCCATGACCCTTAAAACCCGCTGACTAGGGGGGGGGGGCACCTCGCAGCCGGCGGGATGGCCTCCTTCACTCGATCAAGCGCGCCTGCATATTCCAGGGTCGGGCCCGCTCCCGTCTATGGCGGGAACGGCGGCCATTTTGAATTCGGAGCTAGTGCTGCCATCGCCTGTGGGGGAAGAGTTGGAGGAAGATTTTCACAGCCAGCCACCGATCTTAACGCCGGTTCAACCTCTGGACCCCGGTTTTCAGCCTGTGGCTCCCCCTGCACTGCCTCCCCCGGGACCTGCTCTTTTTACCACAGATTTTGTGATCCTGATGCACAATGCCTATATGGCGTGAATGGGCCAACTCCCAGACCCCGCGACAGGACCCCCACCCGCCAAGGTCCCCAGGACGACTGATTCCCCTGGGGGCGGGCCGTCAGGGGCACCACAAGGGGCCTCCCAGTGCGGCTCATGCTGCCCCCGGTAGAGGGAGTCTTCTCAGCTCTGGACCCCGTTCCTGTCTATCTACTGCCTAGAATGGCTGCTTGCGGCTCTGCTGGAAGGCGACGACCCTAGGGTACTGCGGATTTTCCAGCGGGAAGAGCTGAATAACCTCATTCCGCATATTCTACAGGAGCTAGACATAGAGGTTCCCCAGGATCCACTGGGACCCTCCACCTCTGGTAAGAAAGGGGGACCTAGTACTAGCGGGCCTCCAGCCCTTGGCGAGGGCCTTTCCTACCCATCCCACTTCCATGCAACTGTTAGCTAGGGAATGGGACGTGCCCGAATCATCACTGAAAGTCAGCAGGGCAATGGAGAAGCTCTACCCGCTCCCCGAGGACTTCTTGGATCTTCTCAAGGTCCCAAAGGTAGACTCTGCATTATCGGAGGTCACAAAACGTACGACTATTCGGTCACTGGAGGAGCGGCCCTGCGGGATCTTCAGGACCGAAAGCTGGAGGTATATCTCAAAAGGGTCTTTGAGGTCTCCGCCCTTGGGGTCCGAGCGGCCGTCCGTAGTTCCCTTGTGCAATGGGCGGGCCTTCGCTGGGTGCAGCAACTTTTGACCTCTCTGGCCTTACCACCGGAGGATGCCGCTCAGGCAGATTGCCTGGAGGCGGTCATCGCCTGTGGAGTGGATGCCTTGTACGATCTGCTGCGAGTACTGGCAAGAGCTATGGTGTCGGTGGTCTCTGCATGACGCCTTCTGTGGCTACGAAACTGGTCGGCGGACTCGTCCTCCAAGGCATGGCTAGGATCCCTGCGGTTTAAGGGGAAGTTCCTTTTCGGGGAGGATTTGGATCAGATCATCAAGCTTCTCGGTGAGAATGCGGTACACCGGCTACCGGAGGACCGACCCAGATCTTCCAGGTCCTTTAATCCTTCCAGGAGTCTGTTTCGGACACAGCGCCGCTCCCGCACCGCCAGACAAACGACACCCAGGACTCCTTCCTCCAGGTCTCAGTCGTGGATGCGCTCCTTTTGAGGTCGCAGACCAACCAGGGATGGGGGGCCCAGGGGCCCCCTGCCAAGTCCGCTCAATGATGCCAGAATGATCCACTCCTTGAACCCCAGGATTGGGGGATGCATTTTGCTCTTCTTCGAGGAGTGGGTCCACATCACCTCGGATTAGTGGATTTTAGACATCCTAAGGCGCGGTTACGCATTGGAATTTGTAAGGTCCCAGAAAGACAGGTTCCTCTTCTCTCCCTGCGGGACACCACACAAGTAGCTTGTGGTTCGATAGACGCTCGACAGGCTGTTAGCCCTCGGGGCTATCATCACAGTACCCTCAGAGGAGGTGGGCTTCGGGCACTATTCCATCTACTTTGTGGTCCCCAAAAAGGACGGTTCCTTCCGACCGATACTGGATCTCAAGATGGTCAACAAGTCTCTCAAGGTTCTCCACTTCCGGATGGAGACCCTACGGTCTGTGATAGCGGCAGTTCACAGGGGGGAATTTCTGGCCTCGCTGGATTTGACGGAGGCTTTCCTTCACATTCCCATCCTCAAAGCGCATCAGCGTTTCCTCCGCTTCAAGATCCTAGGTCAGCATTTTCAATTCCAAGCCCTCCCGTTCGGTCTCGCGACTGTACCCCGAACATTTTCGAAGGTAATGGTGGTGGTGGCGGCAGCTCTCAGACTAGAAGGGATTCTGATGCCACCCATATCTCGACGATTGGCTCATCTGGGCCAAGACACTGCCACAGGGGCATGCAGCAGTCACTCGAGTGGTACAACTTCTACAGTCCCTCAGGTGGGTCATCAATTTCGCCAAAAGCAGTCTTCTTCCGTCACAGTCCTTGGATTTCCTGGGGGCGCGCTTCGACACAGCCAAAGGCGAGGTCTCCCTGCGTCAGGACCGGGCGAAATCGCTTTGAGAGCAGGTGCATCGCTTCTCTTGCTCTCCCCGAGCCCACAGCCTGGGACTACCTGCAGCTACTGGCATCCATGGCATCCAGTATCGATCTCGTACCTTGGGCCTTTGCACACCTGCGCCCCTTACAAAGGGCACTATTCTCTCGCTGGAAACCGGTGTCACAGGATTACCAGCTTGTCCTTCCACTCCCCCAGTTCGCCAGGGACAGCTTCCTATGGTGGCTAGACCCGCTTCACCTGGTGCAGGGCGTGCCCCTCGAAGTGCCAAAGTGGGTGGTGGTCATCCTGACCGGCTGGGGAGCAGTTTGCCAGACGAGATCTGCACAAGGTCTGTGGACAAAGTCTCAAACCGCATGGCCCATCAATCGCCTGGAGATGAGGGCAGTATGTCTGGCACTGGAACAATTTCTTCCTCTCATTTGGCATCAGGCAGTCAAGATCCTATCTGACAATGCGACCACAGTAGCGTATATCAACCGCCAAGGGGGCACAAGGAGTAGACACTTCTCCCTGGAAGCGGACCTCCTGATGTCTTGGGCGGAGATCCACCTCTCTCATCTTGCAGCCTCCCCCATTGCGGGCGTGGACAATATCCAGGCGGATTTTCTGAGTCGACAACGTGTGGATCCTGGGGAGTGGGAACTCTCCGAGGACACGATGCGACTACTCGTCCATCGCTGGGGAACCCCTCACCTAGACCTTACGGCCACCTCGAGCAACACCAAAGCACCGCGATTCTTCAGTCGCAGAAGGGACTACGGCGCAGAAGGCGTGGACGCGCTGGTCCTCCCTTGGCCTCGGCATCTCCTACTCTACGTGTTCCCTCTGTGGCCACTAGTGGGCAAGATCCTCCGAAGAATAGAGGTTCACCAGGGACCGGTGATTCTGGTAGCGCCGGAATGGCCACGCCAGCCTTGGCTTGCAGACCTGATCAACCTGGTGGTGGATGGTCCGCTATGCCTGGGAAACCTGCCGCGTCTTCTACATCAAGGACCAGTATTTTTCGACCAGACAGAACTTTTCTGTCTTGCGGCGTGGCTTTTGAAAGGAGGCGGCTCCGACACCGGGGGTATCCGGAAGCCGTAGTCACAACCCTGCTTAAAGGCTAGGAAAATGTCAACGTCCATCGCTTATGTGCGAGTCTGGAAAGTCTTAGAGGTCTGGTGCAGCTTGCATTCTACATGTCCGAGGTCGGCCTCTGTGCCCCAGATACTTGAGTTCCTTTGGGACAATTTGGACTAAGGACTCGCCTACAACTCCTTACATGTTCAAGTCGCGGCCCTGGGGTCCTTAGTTGATTTGCAGGAACACCTGCCTCTGTCTTCTCACCCTGACATAGTTCATTTTCTTCGAGGAGTGAAGCACTTGAGGCCTCCAAGCCAGTCGCCTTGTCCCTCCTGGAGCTTCAGCTTAGCCCTTCGCACCCTGACCGGACCTTCCTTCAAACCACTGCATTCCTCTACCCTCAAGGACCTCGCGCTCAAGACAGTTTTTCTGGTGGCCATCTCTTCTGCCCGTCGGGTCTCAGAGCTACAAGCGCTATCATGCAGGGAACCCTATCTCAGTTTCACTGACTCCTTGTGCACAGTGCCTTCTTTTCTGCCTAAGGTGGTTTTGGCTTTTCATTTGAACCAGACGGTAGAATTACCCTCCTTTTCTACGGATGACTCACGGGATCTTCGCAGACTAGATGTAAAGCGCATATTGATTCAATACCTCGAGGTCACCAATGACTTTCGTCTCTCCGATCATTTCTTTGTCCTCTGGTCCGGACCAAAGAAGGGTTCCAAGGCAACCATCGCTCGCTGGCTCAAGGAGACGATCGTAGTGGCTTATATAGGGGCGGGTCAAAGCCCATTCTCTTTGTTCTCAAGCGGCGTCCTTGGCAGAAAGCCAGTCTGTCTCCGCCCAGGAGATCTGTCGTGCAGCGACTTGGAAGTCTCTGCATACATTCGCTAGGCACTACCGTTTACAGCTCCAGTCTCCGGTCACTTTGGTGACAGGGTCATTCAAGCAGGGCTTTTAGGGGCCCACCCTCTATAGGGAAGCTTGGGTACATCCCACCGTCTGGACTGATCCTGGTACGTATTCCTTACCTGCTAATTTTCGTTCCTGTAGTACCATGGATCAGTCCAGACGCCCTCCCTCAGATATTTGGAGTTTGGGGTTCACTGCTCGACTTCGCTAATCTGTTTCATCCTTTCAACTGCTAACCTCCATGTTAAGGGGTTGTGTTTCTGAGTTCTTTTTGCAAGTTTTCATTTTTGGCACCAGCTTTGCGTGTCCTGTGCCAGGTAGACTTTTAGTCATGTTCGGTCACTATATATAACTTGATCCATTGTTAGTTCTCTAAGGCTTTGATATTCTCGATACTGAGACTTCTCTGAGGGTGCACTGGCTTATGTGGCAGCACCCTCCGAAGCTTTGTTCTGACTCCATCTGCTGGACGAGGGACATAACCCACAGTCTGGACTGATCCATGGTACTACAGGAACGAAAATTAGCAGGTAAAGAATAATTTTCTATTCTTACCTCTAAAGACGAACCCCGCTCTCCTGCGGTGATACCTACGGGTCCCTCCCCAGTTGAGAATTCCTGAAGTGATTTCCGGGATCCCTCAGAGATAGGCCTCTGGAAGCCGGTTCCTGGCATGGACTTAGGCCCTGGCAGCAGGTGCAACTTCGAGCGCGGCGGTGAAGGTACCTATCCCTCTCTCCCTGCAGCTTGAGACTGCCAAGAGCGAGACCGGGAAACGCCAAGAACAAGGTAAGGTAGAAAACTTCCTAAAAGTCTCGAATAGCTGCACAGATCGCCAGCCGCCAACATTGCTACCAAGTTGATCAGTCTGTCCAGGCTAGACCCCGGTCTGATACGAGGGTTCTCCCACGTGGAGACCCTCTGAGGTGGTTGCCATATTGCCCGCGTGGTCGCCGACGCCATTTTCCCTTGATCGCTGCCCTGTCTGCCAATCCGAGCCGGGCGCACAAATCACTTGTGCGCACAGTGATGCGCGCTAGGGTGCCGGGCGCACAGCCACACGCTCAACGGTGCCGGGCGCACAGCGGTGTGTGCATCTTATTGGGTATGCATCCGATCTATACCCACAACTTCGGCACGGCTGGAGCGCATAACTAAGCCGCCTGGCGTATACTTGAACGCAAAAACAGTGGGTTTCTGCAATTCTACGTGCACAAGCCATGGCGCCACAGGACAAGAAGCTCAAGGCAGAGGTCCTCTGCCCAGCATTCCACATAAGAGCTGCGCAGCATGAAGAGGCCCCGGCTCTGTGTCTACAGTGCGAGGAGGCCCTGGGTGAACCAAGTCAAAGTCATCCCCAGCCAGTACTGGGATCCAGAGCCACCGACAGTACGCTGGTCCTCTCTATCCCCAGCGGGAGCCTCCTTCAATCGGGGCTCCCCGGGGATGTAGCGCCTCTCAATTTAGACCCAGCATCTTTCTCCTGGGTAGAATTCTTCAAAGGCCTACATACCTTTGTCCACATGCAACCGGCGCCTCTGACACAGCCACAGCCTCCTCCAGAGGACCCTAACATCCCGGGACCCTCTAAACCCAGAGAAGTGCCTCTCCCGCCCAAAAGCCCCAACACTGGGACACAGACACCTCGGATGAGGATTAAGACTACCTGGAGGAAGGGGAAATTCCCCCAGGAACGGAACCTTACCGAACCATGAGGCGGTTCTTAGCCAAAGACAAATTATCGGACCTCGTGGCTCACAGCTTGAAAAGAGCTCGCTATCCCAGGCACGAGTGCCACAGGGGAACCGAAGACGAACCCCTCCTCGAGGGACTCCATCAGGCCTCCCGCCATTTCCCTTTGCTGCAAGCCATTCAACAGCTGATTGACCTGGAATGGGAGGCTCTGGAGGCCTCCCATCAAGGGGGGATGGACCCTGGCAGCCCTATACCCCCTGGACCCCGCTGCCAAAGATCTCCTGGCATTCCCCAAAGTGGATGCCATGGTCTGCGCAGTCTCAAAGCGCACTACTATCCCAGCCGAGGGGGGGGGGGGGGCAGCACTCAAGGATGCCCAGGACAGACGTCTGGAATCCATCCTCAAACAGTCACTCGACGTATCAGCTATGTCACTACAGATCGCAGCCTGCTGTGCCGTGGTGACACGCGCCTGCTTATCAAAGACCAGGAACGCCACCACACCCGTCAAAGCACTAGAACTAGCAGTATCATTCCTCACGGATGCGACCTCCGATCTGGTGTGCACCGCAGCCAGAGGCATTTTGTCCGTTGTGGCAGCCAGAGCGCAACTCTGGCTCCGAAGCTGGTCAGCCGACGTGACATCCAAGACGAGACTCAAGAAGAATGCCTCTTAAGGAAACCCTCCTTTTTGGAAGCGAACTGGAGAAGTTGGCCGACAAATGGGGCGAATCCCCAGTACCGCGGGGTACCAGAGGACAAGAACAAGAGAAGCCAGCGCCCCCCCCCCCCCCCCCCCGAAAATCTAAGGGCAGGGGATCACAGAGCTTCAAACCGTACAAGAGACATATCAAGCATCTCGCCCCGCAGGCAGCAAGTGAAGCATGAGCAGTTGAGCACTGCTTCAAGGCTAGCCTACAAGTCTCATCTAATTATAAACATGGTGATACAGCACAGAAATATATCAGTTTTATTTTAACTTGTATATTAAAAGATTTTATATTTGTTTTTTTATGTTTCAACTTTTTATTAACTGAAACAATTATAAACAAGTCCTTCAGATAAGATGTTTCTTATGCACCTTGAAGGCATCAACACAAATACAGACCAACATTATCCATGTTTCTCCCTCAGCCTTTCCCTCCTCCCCATCCTTCTTAATCATATTACAGGTACCACAAATTCCCCTCATAAACCCCACCCCCCTCTTATTTCCCGTTAACACATTTGTTAGTGTCCGTAATCAAGAGAATGCAGGTTGAACCATCAAAACAAAATTAACCACCTTCTTTCCTTATAAAGCTCTAAGCTATTGCTAGCAATTTACATTCTCCCCATTCTGTTGCTCCTTCCCCTTCCACTTTGCTTCAGCTTACTAGCAAAGATAAACTTGACAAGAATGTCCTAAGCTCCTTAACACTCCCCTGTTGAGAGTTAAATGTCTAAATCTAGGTGCTAATGTCCGAACATATTTCTTCTAAATAGTCAGAAATAAATGCGGACGTTTAAAAGTATTGTTAGAAGTCAAGTTTTCCATCTGCATCATATTGCACAATAAATTGCGACATTGCCAAAAGAAAGGTACTGCCTCATCCCTCCAGAAGCATAGTCGTCTTACCTAGAACATATGCTTTTCAGACAAACTGTTTTGTTTCCTTGTGTCTTAATGAAGAATAGAGGAAATTGTTCAAATAACATAGCTTCAGATGTGGTCATTTTTGTTCTTAATTATTAATTCATTTATTGATTTGTTTACTATTTATACCTTCCTCTACCACTGGGTTTACCTTTAGTAATGGAATTTGGTTGCTTTTTGAGTAATTGCTCCACAGTGCAACCCTCAGCTTGGGACTCCACATACATTATGGTTGATTCATGCCTGCTTGTTGACAGAGGAAGCAAGTTTGCTTATCTGTAAACAGGGTTTTCTGTAGACAGTAGAATGAATCAGCTATACTTAACACCAACCTGCCTCACTGAAGAGTTGACTACTGTGCTAAAGCTTAAATTCTGGAAGAGACTGAAGGGGTTCAGAAGGCTGCGTGCAAGGCTGCTTGCGTACGCAGGAACTCTTGCACATGCTCAGTAAGACTTCCGAGAGTTGGGTCCATATCGGTGATGTCAGATGTCACTTGTGCTGATTCATCCTACTGTCTGGTGAGAACTCTGTTTACAGGTAAACAAACTTGCTTAACTTGATTTTTATCAGCATCAGTTGTCAAACATTGTAGACAATGTAGACAAACTTACCGATGCACTTAAAAGTGAATTTCACAAGTATAACCAAATTTGAGACTTAAGTTAGACTTGGTGTGACCAGTCTTCCTGATTCCTTTATGTACCTATTCCTTTCACTAACATTTTTCTTTTGTTGAATATATTGATATTTCTTTAACCTTTGCAATGGAACAGTCAGAACTTGTATACTTTAATATATGAATATAGAGTTTATTATAAAAGCAAAACAGAAATGGGAAAAATACAGATTCCTAATTTGGTGTGTGTTCCTTTGTGGTAGATGGCTGTATCACCTGGGAGCAGTGCTAGCACACTGACAGCAGTCACAGCACTGAGCAGTACCTCAATCAATGATACCATCATATCCAGGTAAACCCAGAACATTGAGTTGGGGGTGTGTTATGTCTGTCTTACTGTCTAAAATTTTGTATGTTTGCTATATTGGAAATTCTAGTTGAAAATTATCATCCTGATAGGAGACAGGATAGCTGACAGAGGATTATAGTACCTGAAGTGTTGCTGAGGACATTGTCTTAGACATTATTGTAAGGCAGGGGTAGGCGCAATTAATATATATGAAGTATATTTGTATGCACTGTCTCCATTGTATGCAAATATTTCATGTTCAAGGTGGATATCCTGAAAACCTGACCAGTTTTTGGCATTCCAGAATAGGCATTGCCTATCCCTTCTCTAAGGAATGATGATCTAACAGTATTTATTTAATTTTATTCTGGACAGGAAATTATTTAAACTGAGGCTTCCACAGCTGTGCTCCCTACACCACTAGTAAATACCATAGTGAATAAGTTCAACATAAACCTTGAGGACCTGAGTTTGATTTCCAAGTCAGGTCTTCCACTTCTTAGGTTGACTGGGGATGCTGCAGAGGTGTGCAGTATTTGTAGACCCTGGGGGAAGGGAAGGAAAGGAATTCCTGTCACTGTGCAGTGGTGGCACCTTGTTTCTGAATTTAGGGCTCATGATTGCAGGGTTCTAAACTGTAGAGATGTGAATCGGAACTGAAATCCGAACCGATTCTGGTTCCGATTCACATCTATAGAGATGTGAATCGGAACTGAAATCCGAACCGATTCTGGTTCCGATTCACATCTCTACTAAACTGAGCCCTGGTGCTTGGCCCCTGTCTGAGGACTCATGTTGCATTGACTGGGCTAAGTTAGCAGGGAGGGGATATAAAATAGAGGAAAAATCCCAAGGTAATGAATGAAAGTTTATGGTGCCATATCCCAACAGGCCTATTCTAATTGAGCAGGAACCCTGAAAGAGCAGGAGGAAAACTGCAAGGCCCAAAAATATATATATATTTTGGATCACTGAGTATGAGTTAAGCTTTTTCTTGACCATCATTCAAGTACGAGAAATACATTATTTTAGAAATTTATAGACTGCAGCTTACATATCAAACATCCATAATTAAAATCACACAAAATATCGCACTAATTAATGACATAAGAGCATGCCATACTGGGTCAGACCAAGGGTCCATCCAGCCCAGCATCCTGTTTCCAACAGTGGCCAATCCAGGCCATAAGAACCTGGCAAGTACCCAAAAACTAAGTCTATCCCATGCTACTGATGCTAGTAATAGCAGTGGCTATTTTCTAAGTCAACTTAATAGTAGGTAATGGACTTCTCCTCCAAGAACTTATCCAAACCTTTTTAGAACCCAGCTACACTAACTGCACTAACCACATCCTCTGGCAACAGTTTTACATGTCTCAAGAACATCTGATAACAATCGCAAATAAGTTCAGCAGCATGAGTCATAAAAATTAAAGCTCTGTACATTAATCTGATATATTAAAGGCCTGCCTAAATAAGAGCCTTTACATGTTTTCTGAAAGTTTTACAGCAAGCCTCTTTCCGCAATGTATTAGGAAGCTGGTTCCTCAGATTTGTACCTGCTACCACAAATCTTTCTCTGGTTTTCTACAAGTTTGTTTTGTGGCTAGATATATCTAACGTACATAGTCCTGCTGATTATAAAGTTATGGTAGGGCGGTATTTTTTTGAAAGGAAAGAAATACATGTAGGGGCATCTCTACTCAAGGCTTTATGGACTATTAGACTTTAAAATGCACCCTCCATTTTATAGGTAATCAATGTAGTGAATGTAGTTTTGGTAAAATGTGCTCATAACAAGTTGTACTAGTAGGATGCATGCTGCAGAATTCTGAATGGCCTGCAGTGCTTTTAGCATGCTTTGGGGAAGGCCCACGTATATGGAATTACAATAATCTAAAGCAAATATAACTAATAATTGTAGTGCTCTTCGGAAGTCACCAGAGAGCTGGTAGCGTTTTAGCTTGATAGCTTCCAAAAATACTTAGCTACTTGTAACCTGAAGTTTAAACTTAAGCTCATAGTTAAATATAACCCCCAGATTTCGTGCTCCATTAATGATGGTGATTGAGCTTCTTTCAAATGATATAGCAGATGGAAATGGTGAAGGGAGGAGACAGCTCCTCAATCTAATGATCTGTTTTCGACAGGTCAAGTGAGAGCCTATTTTCAGTGGATAAGTAGACTGAATTAACCATGATCTGTGGGTGGACTTCATCTGGTGGCATCAAGTGGACTTGCCTCTCTTAGCAGGTAGAGCTTTGAGGTCTTCTGAGCATGTTTGGGAGTTCTCATGTGAGCCGCCTCAGGCTTTTTTTTACATCCGAGCACAGCATATAGACTTGTACTCAATCTCTCCAGATATTTTTCAGAATCCATTAAAACATTTTTTGCATTTTTCTTCAGTTTTCTTAATTTTTAGTTGCCTTGTTGCACTGCAGCCCCCACAACAGCACTTTTTTAGTGCCACAAAAAAACCACACTTGCTTCTCAAAATGACAAAGACCTGCATATGTGGTAAGCTGAAGTCCCTCACGGAATGTTATCCCTGCTTTGCTCCAGATATGCCTGAGGTCATGTCCCAGGTACTCAGCACTCCAGGGTGGCGCGCACAGAGGAAATGTGTATCTCTCTCAGGAGTGGCTGTTGCTCCTCCTCCAGTACAGTGTCATCTGCCTTGCTGGGAAATGAGTTGGGTGGGAGCTCCTCAAGAACTCCCCAGTGGGCCTAAATCAAGTATTACAGTTGCCCTGAATTAAAGAAATCTGTCTGCATCTGTGCCATTAGCGCAAGGCGCCTTGGCACACAGCGCATCGATGGACATGCTTGGTGCATTGCCCACTGATGACTCACATGGTGCACTGACGGGTGAGGCAGGAAGCATTGAGGCACTGGGAGTTAGCTGTATGCAGGTCACTCCAGGCCAGCTACTGTGAAGGGCTTATCTCTACCCTCTAATTACCACAGCCTCATTTCTCCTAGGTTGATATTGGAGGGCTTCTGATTAGAGACTCCAGCTCCTGTATGCTTCATACTGTCATATGCCTCCAAAATTAAAAAAAAAAACCTGCTATTGAGATGCAGGAATCCATCCTTGTCCTCAGAGAGGATGTTCTGCCACCTACACCAGATCAGAGGATGTCAGTCGCTCGACCAGACTGCAGGCTTAGTGAAACATTTCTTTGCCTAGTCTTTTAAAGAGACAGAAAAATCAAGCTGCACTTCAGCTTTGCTGCAGTGATCCCTCAGACCAGAGTCCTACTATCCCCCATTAAGGTGAACACATCTTCAGAACCCTTGATATGGGATTCCTGATCTCACTCATTGGCAACAGAGTAAATCTATTAAAAGGTAATTGACAGGGCTTTTCACCTCTAAGGCAACTGGAAGAGGCCCGCCCCCCACCACCTCCTGGTTTGCTTTCATCATCATTGGGGTCTTGGGTTAGTTAACCCTCACTTTCAGGAAATGGTTCTACAAATACACCACCTAATCCATTTCCTGATATGCCTGACATTGTACTGGAACACCTGTAATGTTCAAAGTTCATTGAATATCTGGAGACATTTGTTACGGCCTGTTTTTGAAAAGCATTTACATGCTTTACGTGCATTAAATAGCTTTTTAAGAACTACCATAAGATATGCTGTTAAATTGTCCATATGTTTTACCCATGTTAACACAGATAAATGTTTTTTGAAAACTGCATCATTAGTATGTTATATTTACATGCCTATCTCCTTTGAAAATTCACCTGTTAGCGTCAAAGACCCCCTGCTTTGAGTTCCTGCAGATATCAGATGCCCTGTCCAGAGCTAGTTTGCAAATGAGAATGTGGAAACAACTGTCTTTGGCATTCCTTCGGCTACAAAGCTGAATCTCAAATGCAGAGTCCAAAATCTCTGGGGTTTGGAGTTTAGCTACCACATCAGTTGGTCGTTGTCTGATCCACTGTTAATAAGGCTGCTAGACATTCTTGAAGAGTTTTCCAAAGCTCTGTGTCTTATTGCCTGTATCTCTACACACCAGTTCCATATGGTGCAATATCCTCATGCTTTTCTGCAGCCTTTGGGAGGAAGATCTTATTGCCCACAACCACTTTTGAAGGCAGAAGAGTGTATTCATCACCACCTCTGTTTTGTCTACTAATTTTTCAACTTTTTTCCCCCATGCTTAAGCTTTGATTGGTTCTCAGCATCTGATGTGGCTCATGGAGATTAGCATCCAAGATGTCCACAAGAAGTTACTGGTTGTATGTAGTCTGTGACAAATCAAGAAACAGGTCCAACCCTATCGAGGGTCCCCGAGCACCTTCTACACTTACCAGTGGTCATACTTTCATGAGGGTCAATTACGGCCTTTTCAGCAGTACCATCTATCACTTCTTCTGGCCCAACATTAGCAACCACCTCCAGCCAAACCTGGCAACATGAGCACTGTCAGCATAAGACTACACAACAGGCCCAGCACATGACTGGGCCCAGTTTTTCATCCCTCCGAACTCTTATCTGGAGGGGGGGATAGGATTCAAATCTTCCTGGAGGCATTGCACCAGATAACCAAGGACTTCAAAGTTCTCCAAATCATGGAGTCTGGATACCATTTGTGTTTTTCTCAGCTACCATACTCTCCAGACTGCTCAAATCTTGATCCACATCTGTCTTTTTTGATGCAGTTTTGCCAACAAATGCTAGAACCAGTCTCTGCATTCCAACATGGATGGGGTTTCTGCTCCACCATATTTCCTAATCCGAAAGAAATCAGGAGGATTGAGATCCATTCTGGATCTGGGGCTCTTGAACAAACATCTACTTCAATGAATTCCATCAGTATTCTTCTCTCTTATATCGAAAAACAGGAATGGATAATGTGCTCTTGAGCTGGAGGATGCTTATGTTCATATATCACCCCACTGTTTATTGTATTATGTTCATATATCACCCCACTGTTTATTGTAAACCGGCATGATGTGATACCCTCACGAATGCCGGCATAGAAAAAACTAAAATAAATAAATAAATATAGCTATCTATCCTTTCTATTGCTGCTACTGTTGCTTCAAGGTGGATTTTTCCCACTTGCAGTACAAGCTACTCCCATTTGCCTTATTGACTGCTCCAAGAGTCTTTTATTCCCTTCTGCCTTACCATGGTAGCTGTATACGTCCATCGCCAGTGAATTTAAGTTCTTTACTATACCTGGATGACTAGCTAATAAGCTCTCGAGAATAAGCATTGCTTTCCCTCTACAAGATGGCCTGTCTTCTATAAAATTTGGATTTTTCTGATCAAAGTAAAATCTAGTACCTGCTCAGAGAATGAAATTCATTTAAGTATAGATTGATTTACTGCAGGAGAAAGCATTTCTCCCAGGACAAGGAGGATGGTAGTCCTCACATATGGGTGACATCTTCAGATGGAGCCCTGTCATGGAATACTTTTGTCAAAGTTTCTTGTACTTTGACTGGCACACTGGGCATGTCCATCATGCCACTAACCCTGTGGCCACACGGGGGTCCCCCTTCAGTCTCTTTTTTTCCGCGCAGCAAGTTGCCTCGCAGTTTAGGAGCTCTGCGAGAAATTTCCCACACTTTTCCTCACAGAAAAACTTGAAATTAATCTTCCAAAGATCACCCTCACCGGGGTTCCCTCTGACGCTCGGTAAATGTCTTTCCCGCGGTTTGCGGTCGATTCTCGACAGCATACTTCTCGGTACCCGACAGTCACTGACTGCGTGCGCCATATTTTTTGGCATGGCGACTGGGTTTAGAAAATGCCCCAAGTGTCCGAGGACCATGTCCATAACGGACCCTCGCACATCAGTCGATGCCCCAGTTGTGCGCAAATGACTCCCAAAGGCAGGCACGCTCGATGGACAAGATGAAGCATTTGTTTGTGTCAAAACGTTCTGCTCCATCGACTCCAGTTCAAGTTGCACCAACCAGAGGGGGTCCATCTACTTCGGAGACACCCCGCCAGGAAAATCGTAGAGTGGGTGACACTGTCACCGACCCCTTTGAAGGCCTCTGCGTGATCATCCTCTGTGCCGGAGAAGGACTGGACCGAGCACAGAGGGAATCACTGGCAAGAGGTGCGTCCCCGCCCGGTTCTGGCATAGATACCGCAGCAGCATTGACTTCCACTGAGCCGCCTGCAAAGAGGGCCCGGGGAGAAGAGCCCCCATCCTCCTCTGGACCTGGGTGGGGACCCCGAGGCGTAGCCCACTGATATCTGTGCCAGGTACTGAGCCTCCACAGCCTACTGTGGAGGCTCCAGTATTGTCTAGCTTGCCTCCTACCCCAGGCGCAGTGTTATCTACACCAGCCTTCAGGGAGGAGTTGGACAGATTAGTCCAACAGGCAGTGCTGGATGCCCTTTTCCAGTCGCCACCGGCACCCTCTGTTCACACCGCTCCTCGAACGCTTGGACACCCTCATTGGTTCCCTGCCGACTCAGCCTGTGCCATCGGACACTCTGGCACAGTCAACCATCGAGGCCTCCACAAATCCCGATTCCCATATCAGGTTCCTCGGAGGAGGAAGAGGTGACTTCCGGCCCAATCTTTGCATGGGATCCACTGATGCTGGAGCCCGTTCAAGGGCCATCGGGACTGTCTGTGCCTAAGTGCACCTCATCCGCCTCAATGCCAGCACCACCGGTGCCGCATCCATCGATGCCTTCTCGCCCTTTAGGCTCTGGCATCCTTCCTCAGGAATTCTGGCAGGAGAGGAAGAAGTTCCCTATGATCCATGGGAGGATGCATCCTCAGACCATTCCTCACAAACATCCGATGAATTGCTCTCAGAGCCTTCACCCCTGGAAGAAAGGCATCGTTCTCCCCCGGAAAACCTCTCTTTTGCCAGCTTTGTCAGAGATGTCTGAAACCATACCATTTCCACTGATAACGGTGGAGGATGCTTGCCACAAAATGTTGGTCTTACTCCAAAAGAGGTAATGGCGATACCAGTCCATGAAATTCTGCTTGACCTCTTGCACCGCCTGTGAGACCATCCAGGTACTGTACCTCCAGTAAACTGGAAGACAGATGCTACTTACCTCATCCAACAAGCCCCAGGATTTCAACTGTTCTCTGTAAACCGATTTGATTTACATATAATGTAAGAAGATCGGTATATAAAAACCATAAATAAATAAATAAATAAATTCTGTAGTGGTGGAATCATCCCAAAAGAAGGCTAAAAGGTCCCGTCCACAGTCCTCTGCTCCTCCTGGAAAGGAACAGAAGGCGTTGGATGCATTGGGGCGCAGCGTCTTTCAGGAGTCCATGTTGATAGCACGAATAGCAGCATATCAATTATACATGACCCAATATAACAGGAATCTCTGGAAACAAGTCCAGGAATTAGCAGAGACCTTACCACAGCAACATCAAGAGACCTTGTCCTTCATCCAGCAAAAAGGATTGGAAGCAGGTAAACATGAGGTCAGAGCTGCTTATGACTCCTTTGAAACAGCATCCAGAGTCTCGGCAGCAGGCATCAGTGCTAGACGCTGGGCCTGGCATAAAGCCTCAGACCTATGCCCGGAGGTGCAGATCTCCCCTTTATAGGAGAAAATCTGTTCGGGGACCAGATCCAAGACGCAGTTGCCCAGTTAAAGGACCATCATGAGACCCTGCATCAACAGTCAACTGTCACCTCAGATATACCCTTCGTAGCCCACAGGGGCACACTTAGGGACACCAGGAAGCAATTTTACAGACCACGCAGGTATTATCCTCCCATGTCCCGTGCTCGACCAGCTCGGGGCCCCTCAGAGAGGACATGCATGCCAAGCGAGAACACCTAGAGCGCAACCAGCTCCACAAGCTGGTCCTGCAACTGGATTTTGACTCCTTTCCAGAGAGCACCAGTCATCCCCCCTTGATCCCACAACCCAGTTCACCAGTGGGAGGCCGCTTCTGCCACTTTGCAATCAATTGGCACCCAATTTCCACGGACCAGTGGGTACTATCCATCATAACACACTGTTACCGAATAAAAATGTTTCAACTGTACCCCCGGACTCCCTGCCCATTCCAGCCTGGAGCTGGGACGATCACACAGGACATCTCGAGTCAGAGATCTCAACCCTTCTGTTGGCCAGGGCCGTAGAACTGGTTTCCTCGACTCAACAGGGGAGAGGGTTCTACTCCTGGTATTTCCTAATCCCAAAAAAGACCGGCAGCCTCCAGCCTATTCTGGATATCCATGCCTTAAACACATTTCTTCACAAGGAACGGTTCAGAATAGTGTCCCTGGGAACCATGCTCCTTCTGCTACATCGAGGGGGTTGGCTCTGCTCTCTGGATCTTCAGGACGCATACACCCATATTTCAATCTTTCCTCCTCATCGCAAATACCTGCGATTTGTAGTAGGTCATGGGCATTATCAATACAAAGTACTGCCATTCGGCCTAGCCTCGGCACCCAGAGTGTTCACGAAGTGTCTGGCAGTTGTGGCTGCACAGTTACGCCACAAAGGCGTCCATGCCTTTCCATATCTAGAAGACTGGCTCATAAAAAGCCAGTCCAGGCAAGGAGCCTTTGACTCCCTCGGTCTCACCATACGTCTGCTGCACTCATTGGGGTTTCTGATTAACTACCCGAAATCCCACTTGACATTGTCTCACCATCTCTCCTTTATTGGAGCAGAGCTGAACACCACAGTGGCCAAGGGATTCTTACCAGACGACCGCACAACCACGCTGTCCAACCTTGCCAGCTCTATCCGCCATTGACAAACAGCCTCAGCTCGCCAGTTACTCATGTTGCTTGGCCATATGGCGTCAACAGTCCACGTCACCCCAATGGCACGCCTAGCCATGAGAGTGACACAATGGACTCTAAAATCTGTGGCATCAAGCCACTCAGCTGCTTTCCTCCCTTGTCCACCTAACGAGCCAACTTTGTCTGACTCTTGCCTGGTGGATTCACAAGGCCAACTTACAAACAGGTCTTCCTTTCCAGCAACCAGCTCCTCAGGTGACCTTAACCATAGACGCCTCCAACCTAGGTTGGGGAGCCCATGTTGAAGGCCTTCAAACCCAAGGGATTTGAACAAAAGCCGAAGCAACCTATCAGATTAACTTCCTAGAGCTTCGAGAGATGCGGTATGCCCTTTATGCATTCATGGACTGCCTCTCGAACGAGGTAGTCTTGGTTCAAACAGCAACCAAGTTGCAGGTTCTTACTCGCTTTGCCAAGAGGCGATGCAGATTTGGGCCTTGGCCCTGTCACACTTAATACTACTGCGAGTCACTTATCTGGCAGGTACACAGAATGCAGTAGCGGACCGCCTCAGCTGAAGTTTCCAGCCCCATGAGTCGTCTCTGAATCTCTGTTGCGAGCAGAATCTTCCACTGGTGGGGTCAGCCGAATATCGACCTCTTTGTATCCTATCAGAATCACAAAGTGTAACGCTTCTGCTCACTACACAAGGACCGAAGAGCACCAACCATGGATGCCTTCTCCTGCCCCTGGAACAAGGTTTGCTATAAGCTTACCTCCGATTCTGCTAATAAGCAAGACTCTTGTGAAGCTACAACAGGACTGAGGCTCAATGATACTCATAGCCCCGTATAGGCTGTGCCAAGTCTGGTTTCCTATACTTCTCAAACTATCTGTCCAGGAACCCATTCACCTGGGCACGGTGCCCGACCTCATAACACAGAATCACGGCAAGTTATGCCACCCGTACCTCCAGACCCTGTCTCTCAAGTCCTTTTAGCTTCCTGACAGCCTTCCACGCGAAAGTCTTACCGCTCTAAGTGGAAAAGGTTTACTTTGTGGTGCACACAGAAGGGCTTTGACCCCTTTTCTTGCCCCACACCGAAACTCTTAGACTATCTCTGGCATCTCTCGGAATCTGGTCTTCAGACCTCCTCCATATGCGTAAACCTTTATGCCATCTCTGCATACCATCAAGGAATAGGGGATGCCCCTATAATGGCTCATCCCCTTGTGGGTCACTTCATAAGAGGCTTATTACAGCTTAAGCCTCCTTTACGTCCACCGATTGTGGCATGGGACCTCAATGTGGTACTTGCACAGCTCATGCATCCTCCTTTTGAGTGCCTGCACTCCTGCGAACTCAGATACCTTACATGGAAAGTAATTTTCCTAGTAGCCGTCAAGTCTGCTCGCAGGGTAAGTGAGTTTACAGGCCCTTGTGACCTACTCACCCTATACAAGGTTCCTCCATGACCGGGTGGTTCTCCGCACTCACCCCAAATTCCTTCCTAAGGTGGTAATGGATTTCCACTTAAATCAGTCCATAGTCTTGCCTACTTTCTTTCCAAGGTCTCACGCTCACCTGGGTGAGTGAGCTTTGCACACCTTGGACTGTAAGCGTGCCCTTGCATTTTATTTAGACCGCACTGCAACCCACAGGAAGTCCACACAACTCTTTCTTTTGACAAAAACAAGCTTGGATTTGCAGTAGATAAGCAGACTCTCTCCAACTGGTTGGCAGACACTCTTGCATTCTGCTACCAGCAAGCAGGCCTTCCACTTGAAGGACGAGTGAAGGCACACTCAGTAAGGGCCATAGCAACGTCAGTAGCACACTACCATTCAGTACCGATTGCCGACATCTGCCGACGCGGCGCTCTCTCCACATCTTCGCAGCTTGCTACTGTCTTGACAAGGCTGGATGACAAGACTCCGTCTTTGGCCAGTCTGTCCTACGTAACTTATTCCCAGTGTAGAAACCTTACTCATCCTACCTCGACCCGCTGTGAATTTCAGGCTGCCTCATCATGGCACCCCAGTTGTTGTCCTGTTGCACATATTGTGTGCTGCTTGGCCTCCTTCATTATGAGTCAGCCTGTAGCTTGCTATTCACCCATATGTGAGGACTACCATCCTGCTTGTCCTGGGAGAAATCAGTTGCTTACCTGTAACAGGTGTTCTCCCAGGACAGCAGGATGTTAGTGCTCACAAAACCTACCCACCACCCTGCGGAGTTGGGTTCGACAATGCTTTCTTATTTTATTTTTCGCTCGTACTTTTTGCTACAAATGAGACTGAAGGGGGACCCCCGTGTGGCCACAGGGTTAGTGGCATGCTTAGTGTGCCAGTCAAAGTTCTAGAAACTTTGACAAAAGTATTCCGTGACAGGGCTTCATCTGATGATGTCACCCATATGTGAGGACTAACATCCTGCTGACTTGGGAGAACATCTGTTACAGGTAAGCAACTCTGCTTTATGATGACAGATCAAGCATATACCATGATATTGCTTATAAAGAAATGACTGACCTTTCACAGTGTGACAACCAGAGAGGTTCTCATTGCATCAGGACGTATGGCAGAATTCATTGCATGTGGTCCTACTGACTCGTCTTTATATCTGATCTTCACTGAGCTCTCTACTCTCAGTGGAATCAGCTGACCCAACCATTATCCATCACAATCCAGGTGTCCAAAGTGAAAAGCCCCATGTGATTCAGGTTGGGGTGTCGCATTGTGCTCTTCCTCATTAAGTCTCTCTAGCAACGGACACCTTTTGAAAAGGGAAGGGATGCTTACATGGGATCATTTTGATCCCAGGGCACATGGTCTCACAAGCAGAGCCATTATCAGATCAATCTGCTCGAATTAAGGGTGATCAGATACGCTCTATCAAAGTTCACACATCTTTTTCGAGGGAAGAACATCTTACTTCAGACAGCCTACCAGACTGCTATGTTTTTATGTCAGCAAACAGAGAGGCACAGATTCATGGTCTCTCTGCAAGAAAGCACAATCAGACACTGGCCTGTACTACAAGCCATCTATCTTCCAGTAGTCTCCAACACACTGACAGATCTCATCAGCAGAGAATTCGAACTGCACGAATGGTCTTTGCAACAATTGAAAACAGACATTCTATTGATTTTAGGGAGTCTGCTGTTGATTAACCTATTTACGTCAGAACAGAAAGCGATCACGTTTTCCTCATTTCTACCCAGTGATCTCAAACTGGCTCAGTGCGCTTTCCTCCTCAATTAGGGGACAAGCCTCATGAACATTTTTCCATCATTACTGCTGATTCGCTAGGGCAGTGTAATAGCTGCTGTAGGACTGTGCGTGCTTGCTGCTTGTAGCTCAAAGCATGGCTCGGACAGACATAGTTTGATTATTTTATACCACTTTCCAACAATGCCCCCATATATCTGGAGACAGATCCTATGATAACTCAGGACCAAGGGAATGCTCTATTATTCATCCTTATGTACCTCAATCCATGATGATGTACGCTCAATACTTGCTCATTTCTCTTTATCTAGAGCAGTCAAGAACACTTTGGATACAGCTAGCACGCCATTCACCAGAGAGTGCTATACTTTTAAATGGATCGGATATTCCATATGGTACTGGAAAAAACCTTGGCCCCATTTTCTTGTGAGCCCAAGCATTTGCTACTGTACTTGCTCCTCCTTTTTTACTCCGGTCTTGCCATTTTGCCGGTGTAAGTACATCTCAATGCTTTAGTAGCTTACCATGTTCCAAGTACACACTAAACCTCTCTCTCTTCATTCACTGATATCTAGCTTTATAAAAGGCTTCTGTCATATTTAGTCCCTAGCACAAAAACCTCCCTTTCTGTGGGACTTGAATGTTGCCTTTTCTCAACTCATGGGGGCAGCTTTTAAGGCCACTGCAGAAGGATTCTTTTCAGTTCTTGACATGGAAAGTAGCATTTGTCACAGCAATTATCTCGGCTACCAGAGTCAGCAAGGTTCAAGCTCATGTCTGTTATATGCCTGCCATACATACAATTTTTCCATGATTGGATAGTCCTTCCCACTAACCCAAATCTTCTACCGAAGGTTATAGTGGCTTATTTCTTCATGACCACATAGAACCCTAGTCTTCATCTAGTATAAGAAAAGAACTGAACTCATCGCCAGACTGCACTTCTGTTTGTCGCATACGACACTAACAGACTTGGTGTCAGTCACCTAACATACATTGTCCACCTGGATAGTAGAATTTCAGCACCGCCACCCCTTACCAGGACTGCAGATCACAAACTCAGTCGAAACTCATCTGAGCTCTACTTTCTACTGTTGCTTATTTTAGGGTAATGCCTTTCAAGTACATTAGCAAAGCTACAACTTGGTCATCAATTCACACTTTTACATCTCATCACTCTCTGAACATCTTCTCAAGGACTGAAAATACCTTCAGTCGAGCAGTTTTGTGTAACCTATTCTTACAGTAACCTGTACTCCACAATGGAGTCGGGTTGCTTATTTGCTAAAGGCTCCACTGCAAAACTCTACAGATCATGGCTATTAATGGATAAAGCAAGTTTGCTTACTGTAAACAGTGTTTTTTGTAGATAGCATGATGGCTTAGCTGAGATGCCCACCCACCTCCATGGAGTGTCCACTACCTAGCTATAATTAGCTATGATATAGATTGAGGAGGCTTTCAAGGTAATGCCCACATGGGAACTCCTACATATGCTCAGTAGAGCTCAAGGCTTCATTAGCTGGGAGGCTGAGTCTGTTCAGATGAAATTGCGCACACATCTTGGCTAATTCATCCTGCTCTCTATGGAAAACAATTTACAGAAAGCAAACTTGCTTTCCTAGTTAACCAATGTTTTATTGCAGGCAAATAGAGATTAGTTTTAATATAGTGTTTACATCTGACTAAATAGGGAAAAAGAATTGGATATCGTCCATATAAAAACAGTAGTAAAGACTCAGGCTTGATAGCAACTTACACATTGGCCTTACATAGATATTAAATAGTAAGGCCAATAGTGATGATCTCTGGGGATCAGTGGGAAAAATGATTTTGTTATAAGAAACAGGATAAAAATCAATGGCAAAGTAATTTCTCCACTTTTTTTGTATAACATTGAATTTCCCAGAAAAAATAACATAAACACTGAAAACGAAAGTCCCTACTTATTCTGCAAGTGTCCCTAATGAAAAATGCAATTATAAAATTGTAAATTAAAATCACTTTGTTTCAGATTGATAATTTTTATTATATTTTATGAAAACTGTACCACAGAATTATATGCTGCTTCTCCCCCTATTCCATTGTCTTCTGCCCCATCTCCCTTATCTTGTTTAACCACCTTTCTGGAGTGTCTTATTTCCATTTTATCCTTTCTATTTTTGACCTCTCCCAAGGACGTGTTTCAACCTTGTGGCTCGAAGGCATCTCATGCCCCCATTGTTTCCTCCCTTATTGCCCTTTCATGCCCCCATTCTTTAGAGATCTCTTCTGTTATCTGGGCCTTCTTCAGGGTCCCCTGCATTTTTTTTATGTCTATCTCCTTCCTGCTTACTGTTGCCTACATTAGTTCACTCTCTGGTGGCTGGCAAAGAAGCCACCTTAAATTAATTTAATTGAATCATTGTACCTGTCTACCTCTTGAGATGCACATTCTGTGTTCATTTCACCATCAGCAGGGAAATTTTACATTCATGGAGAAGTGTTGCTTGCAAGCTGAGCCAGTAATTAACTCACTAACAATGGCCTAACCCATCTGTACTTCTATATCTTGACACCAATATTTTCTGATTTAAAAAATTGTATTAAGTGCTACTTTGCATTGGTCAGTGTGTATCCTGCTGTTACATAGTTAAGCATTATGTGCATCGAAATTGGCCTCTTCAAATCAACTAAACTTCAAATATGTCTAATCTACTACCCCCCCCCCCCCCCCCGGCCTACTTGAACATAACCCCTCTCCCCTCATAGAATTTATAACTGACAACCTAAACATAGATATCCCTGCAATTAAACTGGGAGATTTCAACCTCCACGTGGACACCATTCCCCCCTCCCCTCTCCTGTGAGTCCATACTTAGCGTCCTAAATGCCATAGGCTTTAATCAAATCATCACCTCTCCCACACAAAAGCTGGTCACACGCTTGACTTCTTCATTAATGCATGCTTTTTCTCCCCCAACTCCTTCTCCTCCACCCCTGTTCCATGGTCTGACCACACCCTAATTAAAGCACAGCTAGCAGTTAAGCAAAACCCTGCCCCTCACCACTCACACAGCCACACCATACACTTCAGAAAAACCTGCAGCAAAGAAGAACTTATCACTTCATTCACCAACTCCCCTGACCACCTAGACCTATCAAGCCCGGATTCTGCCCTCTCCACCTGGAACACCATTACAAACAATATAGCCGATAAACTCTGCCCCCTCACCACCAGAGAGATGTCAATCATATGACTCCAAAAAGCCCTGGTACACTCCTGAACTTAAACTTAAATGCAAACTTAGAATGATAGACTATTGCGCAAAGACCCCATACCCAACCAAATGGCCTCATACAAATTCTCCCTACACACTTACAGATCCACTTATCCTTAAAACGAAACATGACTTACGCAACTAAAATCCACGAATACCAATATAACCCCAAAGCCCTATTCTCATATGTAGCCAACCTCACAAAATCACTCCTCACCCATCTCTGATGAAAATTCCAAAAACAAATGCAATGAACTTGCCCATTTCTTTAAGGAAAAGATCGCAAAATTCCTTCTCCGATTTCCCACCTCCACCACACCCACACCCACAATCCTCCAAAAAAACCCCCAATGCCATCTTAGATGCACTTGACTCCACTTCCCCCTCAAAAATCGAAACCATCCTAAAGAAAACAAACCCCTCCTCACACCCCACTGACACCATCCCCACCAAATCCCTCCTAGCCATCGCTGACACAATTTCCACCCCCATAGCGGAAATAATTAACTGCTTACTATCACATGGCAAAGTCCCTGACTGCCTAAAACAGGCCGTAGTCAAGCCTGTCCTTAAAAACCCAACCTCAATCCTGACGATCCAACTATATAACTATTGACCCATCTCAAACCTCCCTCTCCTCGCCAAAATCATGGAAAAAGTCGTAAACACACAACTCTCAGATCACCCAGAAAGTCATAATATCCTTTTCCCTGCCCAATTCGGTTTTTGTAAGTTCTTCAGTACAGAAACCCTCCTCATCTCACTCAGACAGCCTCCTCAAAGGTTTAGACCATGGCCACTCCTACATTCTTGCCCTCCTTGACATCTCCGCTGCTTTTGATACCATAAGCCACAACATCCTAATTAACCACCTTACTGAAATCGGCATCTCAGGAACAGCTCTACTCTGGTTTACATCCTACCTCGAACAGATCCTGCATATGGGCCGATACAGAAAAACCCGCGGGAGAGCCGGCGAGCGCCAGCTCGCCCGACGCGCGCCCAGGCCACTCTCCTGGGTGCGCGATTCAGTAAGAAAAAATATGTAAATGATGACCCGCGGTAAAAGGAGGCGCTAGGGACACTAGCACGTACCTAGGGCCTCCTTTATGACAAGCGGTGGCTGTCAGTGGGTTTGACCGCCAATGCTCAATTTTACCAGCGTCTCTTCTTGAACCCACTGACAGCCATGTGTTTGGAAAACGGACACTGGCTAAATTGAGTGTCCGTCTTCCAACCCATGGGCCGCAGGCAGATTTAACATTTTTAAAAAAAATATTTTTTTTTTTTACTTTTGGGGCCTCTGACTTAATATCGCTATGATATTAAGTCGGAGGGTGTACAGAAAACCAGGTTTTTTTTGCTTTTTTGTACACTTTCCAGGTACCGGCCGAACTTAAACTCCTGCCTTTGGCAGGCGTTAATTTCTGAAAGTAAAATGTGCGGCTTGGCCGCACATTTTACTTTCTGGATCGCGCGGGAATGACTAATAGGCCCATCAACAGGCATTTGCATGTCGCGGGCACTATTAGCTTCGGGGGGGTTGGCCGCGCGTTTTCCACATGCTATTACACCTTACTATATAAGGGGTAAAAATAGCGAGTGGAAAACGCGCGGCCAAACGGGGGCTAACAGTGCGCTCAGCTTGAGCGCACCTTACTGCATCGGCCCGATAGTTAGAATTTGGAATTCGGAATCCACACCCATCAAACTAACACAAGGCGTTCCCCAAGGATCCTCCCTCTCTTCCACCCTCTTCAATATTTACTTGCTTACCCCTCTGCCAACTCCTCTCCAACTCCGGCCTCTCCTACTTCATTTATGCGGATGATGTTCAAATACATATCCCAATACAGGAATCCCTCTCCAAGGCCCTCAAAATCTGGGAAAATTGCCTCACCGCCACGAGCTCCTCCTCGTCACACAAGATGGAAATTATGCAGTGTCTAACACACACCCCTCAATTCAACCAGCCTTCTCCCCCCAAGTCAGAAACCTTGGAGGAGTCATGGATAATCAACTGAGCTTCAAACGTTTTATCAATAACACCACAAAGGATTGCTTTTTTAAACTTCAAGTTTTAAAACGGTTGAGACCTCTCCTCCACTTCCAAGACTACCATACAGTTCTCCAAGCAATCATCTTTTCAAAAATTATTGCAACTCACTTTTGCTCGGCCTCCCAGCTAATACCATCAAACCCTTACAGATGCTACAAAACGCTTCAGCAAGGATTCTGACCAAGACCAACAAAAGAGATCATATTACATCCATCTTGCGGAACCTGCACTGGCTCCCAATCAAATTCAGAATCTTGTACAAAGTTCTAACGATCATTCACAAAGCCATTCACAATTTCACCCCACTGGAGCTCAAGATCCCACGTTGGCCACGCATACCCTCCAGACCGGTGAGATCAGCCTATAGAGACACCCTCTATGCCCCCCCCATCAAAACCTCATTAAGGAAGAGAGCTCTTTCCACTTCAGGCCCAACACAATGGAACTCTCTCCCTCCAGATCTCCGGCTAGAACGGTGCCCGATCACCTTTAAAAAAAAAAAAAAAAAAAAAAAAAAAAAAACTCAAAACCTGGTTGTTCGACCAAGCCTTCTCTGAATTCAGATGACCTGTTTAGTCTATTATGCTGTTCTCTAGTAGACCATTGTTCAAGCAAGCTGCGCTTTTGCAGACGATCTAACAAATTTTCCTCCTTTATACCTGGTCCCAGTGTCATCTTCTTAGGCACCGGGCTCTATACCTTAGTTAGTATCCGGCTCTCCAGTAAAGATCTTTTATTTATCATCTCTGTTAAACCCAGTTCCATGGATCCAAGTTTGTTCATCCTTGTTTAATGTAATGCATTCTTATGTGCTGTTATCGTTATAATGTAAACCGAAGTGATATGTAACTTGTTACATGAATATCTGTATATAAAAGTGCTAAATAAATAAATAAATAATAAACCTCCTCCTCACAAACCTTCACCTGGCCCTAAATACATCAAAAACTGAACTACTTATCATATCCACCGACCACAGCTCCATGCCCCCCTCCAGCAGTGACTCCCCCTTACATCATACCTTTCTCCCAGAATGTCCGAACCCTCGGTGTCGTCATTGACAACCAACTAAACCTAAAAAAATTAATTAATGCCACAATAAAAAAAATCCTTTTTCAGACTTCAAGACCTCAAAAAAACTAAAACCCCTTCTCCATCTAAATGATTTCCGCACAGTCCTTCAGGCCACCATCCTCACAAAAATTGACTCTTGCAGCTCGCTACTCCTTGGCCCCCCCACTGCCTCCATCAAACCTCTACAAATTTTGCAGAACTCCGCCACCAGAATCCTTAACACCCTCAAAACTGACCACATGTGGATAAAGGTGAACCGGTAGATATAGTAAACTTGGATTTTCAGAAGGCGTTTGACAAAGTTCCTCATGAGAGGCTTCTAGGAAAAGTAAAAAGTCATGGGATAGGTGGCGATGTCCTTTCGTGGATTGCAAACTGGCTAAAAGACAGGAAACAGAGAGTAGGCTTAAATGGGCAATTTTCTCAGTGGAAGGGAGTGGACAGTGGAGTGCCTCAGGGATCTGTATTGGGACCCTTACTGTTCAATATATTTATAAATGATCTGGAAAGAAATACGACGAGTGAGATAATCAAATTTGCAGATGACACAAAATTGTTCAGAGTAGTTAAATCACAAGCAGATTGTGATAAATTGCAGGAAGACCTTGTGAGACTGGAAAATTGGGCATCCAAATGGCAGATGAAATTTAATGTGGATAAGTGCAAGGTGATGCATATAGGGAAAAATAACCCATGCTATAATTACACAATGTTGGGTTCCATATTAGGTGCTACAACCCAAGAAAGAGATCTAGGTGTCATAGTGGATAACACATTGAAATCGTCGGTGCAGTGTGCTGCAGCAGTCAAAAAAGCAAACAGAATGTTGGGAATTATTAGAAAAGGAATGATGAATAAAACGGAAAATGTCATAATGCCTCTGTATCGCTCCATGGTGAGACCGCACCTTGAATAATGTGTACAATTCTGGTCGCCGCATCTCAAAAAAGATATAATTGCGATGGAGAAGGTACAGAGAAGGGCTACCAAAATGATAAGGGGAATGGAACAACTCCTCTATGAGGAAAGACTAAAGAGGTTAGGACTTTTCAGCTTGGAGAAGAGAAGACTGAGGGGGGGATATGATAGAGGTGTTTAAAATCATGAGAGGTCTAGAATGGGTAGATGTGAATCGGTTATTTACTCTTTCGGATAGTAGAAAGACTAGGGGGCACATTTAAAACTAATTGGAGAAAGTTCTTTTTTACTCAACGCACAATTAAACTCTGGAATTTGTTGCCAGAGAATGTGGTTAGTGCAGTTAGTATAGCTGTGTTTAAAAAAGGATTGGATAAGTTCTTGGAGGAGAAGTCCATTACCTGCTATTAAGTTCACTTAGAGAATAGCCACTGCCATTAGCAATGGTTACATGGAATAGACTTAGTTTTTGGGTACTTGCCAGGTTCTTATGGCCTGGATTGGCCACTGTTGGAAACAGGATGCTGGGCTTGATGGACCCTTGGTCTGACCCAGTATGGCATTTTCTTATGTTCTTATGTTCACATTACCCCAGTCCTCAAAGAACTCCACTGGCTCCCAGTATACTACCGCATCCTCTATAAAAACCTATCCCTCATACACAAAACCCTCCACAACCACAACATACACTGGCTAAATGACTCCCTCTGTTTCTTCATCTCCAACCGACCCACGAGAGCCACTTACAAAGGAACCCTTATTACACCCCCACCCAAGTTCACCCATCTCAAATCTACAAAAGACCGTGCCTTCTCGATTGCTGGACCCAACCTCTGGAACGCTATGCCCCCCTGACCTCTGTCTAGAACCATCCACTCAGAAATTTAAAAAAAAACAACTTAACACCTGGCTCTTTAAAAAAGGCCTTTACTCAATAAACCCCCTCTACAAAATGACCCCCCCTTTTACTCCCTCCTCTTAATGCCTCCCCCTTACTTGATCCTCTTCCTTTTTTAGCACAATATAATCTTATTTAGAATAATTACTATCCCTCGCACAGTATAATTTTACATATTTTAATCTTCTTCCCTGCTCCTATGCTAATATTTTCTCCATCCTTCCTCCTCCATATTTCCCTTTTCATGTCTTTTTGGCCAACCCTACAATCTTCTGATCTCATATCCACTGTATATATAGTTTTTATCCCACTTCCGCTCTATGTATATTATTCCCCCGTTAAACGCCTGTGTTGTTAACCTCCCCTCCTTCCTTCCCCTCGCTTTTTTCCGTTTTAATACCTTATTTACCACCCAACAATGTTTTTCTTCATATCCTCTGTATATATAGCTTTCTCCTATTAACGCCTATACTGCTTCTATTGTAACCTGTATTATATTATTTATGCAATTATTATTCTAGTCCGTTGATGCTTCCCCTCCAAGTTTCTCTTCTCCCTGTTCCATGTATTTTTCGCGTTACGTTCTATGTAAACCGATATGATGTATCTACGAATACCGGTATATAAAAGCTGTTAAATAAATCTTTTAAATATGTAAAAATACAGGGGGCACTAGCACCATGGAACAAGATGGACGCATGATCCTGTGCTCCTTCCACCCCTGAGCCACTATTTATAAAATCGTGCCGCAAAAAGCTTAGCAGCTCTGCAGCCAAGCCCTCCTCTGGAGGAGGAGCAATAGTGAGAATTTACATATATTTGTGTGTGAAGTTTATTTACCTTGATACGAGTTAAATTATCATGTTACCAATTGTTCAATAAAATATCATTTACAAAAAAAAATGTAAAAATAAATGTAAGCCCTGTAATCAAAATGTGTAGTGAGAGATGATAAACTGTCATTTTCCCCTCTCCTTCCTTTCCAGGCCATCTGAAGACCTGACATTGAGTTCCATGTTGCAGCTGGATAGTAACCTGACCTTGAGCAGTACTACCACAAGCAGCAACAGTATGCAAAACAGTCCCCGGAGCCATTCAGTCCTTATTCCAGGTCTCCCAGACAAACTGACCTCAAAGCCAACTGTCCAGGTTTGTGCCGTAGGCCTTCATTAACTTCTACAATTTCTTGTGGGAGAAGACTTCATTTTTCTTTAAAGACAAGCAGTTCATCAAAGTCTTATATATCAGTGATGTCATCTGATGGCACCAACTTAGAATGCCTTTTCCAGAGCTTTCTAGTGAAGCCTTGAATAGTAACATATTAAATAACAGCAGATAAAGGCCCAAATGGTTCATCCAGTCTGCTCAGCAAGTTGTTTAAGGTAGTAAATGCCTTCATGCAGGTTACCTTCATGTCTTATGTTAAGGTAGTAAAATCAGAAAAAGAGTTGAACAAATCCCACGTTGAACAAACGAACACAAAAAAGGGAAATGCAACGAAACTTCACAATGTAGTTAACAAAAAATATATATGTATATCACTTTTTATTCTTTTTTTTTTCTTTTTTCTTTTTGATTTTTACTTCTTGAATAATTTGTCAAAATGTAAGCAGCGGCGGATTCCCGAGGAAGACTGGCCCGGGGATTCGCCGCCCAGGACGCATCACGTGATCTGCCGAGCGCGGCTCAGTCACGGCCGCGCATGGTAGACCACGTGACTGGAGCGACCGGCCCACCGGGGGATGCCCGATCCCCCGATAGGACAATCCGCCCTTGAATGTAAGTATTAATATTAATGCCGCATCAGCAAGCCTATCAGCGTATCTCTGCAATTAAGTCAGAGACCGCCCAGTCTATTCAGTCATTTGCAGCTTTAGATTGTGTAAATCTCTGCACAGTAAGATTTAAACTGATGCCTACCGGCAAAGTGGTCTCTGTTCCTTTTTTGAAAAATAAGCAGGAGACACACTGTCCCATGTAAGGATTCAGCAACATCGTGCCATCAAAAAAAAGCTAAGTACTTTAAAGTTATTAATTTGTGTTTGATTTATTTCTGAACGTTGGAACAAGAAAGGAGGTAAAACGAATATCCAATTGTAAGATGATATACGTAGGCTCCTGATGAAGCGGGTAACGTGAAATTTCGACCATCGTCGAGCTAACTTAGACGAGTGCCCTGGATATTCAACTCTTTAAGTTTTCCTCCACTGTGATATGAGATATTCAGTGCCTTAAGATTTTTTTCAAAGACTGGGAGGTTTGATTTACACAGTGTAAAGCCGCAAATGATTGAATAGACTGGGCGGTCTCTGACTTAATTGCAGAGACAAGCTGACAGGCTTGCGGATGCGGCATTAATACTAATAATAATACTTAAATTTTGATAAATTATTTAAGAAGTAAAAATCAAAAAGAATAAAGTGATATACATATTTTTTTTGGCAACTACATAGTGAAGTTACGTTGCATTTCCCTTTTTTTGTGTTCGTTATGTTAAGGAAGTACATGCTGCGCTGTGCAGGTATCCCCAACCAGACATGTTACACTTAAAGTTAACACAAGTTACTTTGTTTTTTCATTTCCATCCTCTAGCCATTAGGGATCCTACATGTATATCCCATGTCCTTTTGAATTGCATTATCATTCTTGTCTTCATCACCTCCTCTAGGAGGACATTCCATGCATCTACCACCCTTTCTGTGAAGAAATATTTCTCTGTCGACAAGCAGAACTGAATTATCCATGACATATGGATATCATCATCAAATGGCACTGAACGGACCTTCTCTCTTAGCTCATAGAGCCTTTGTTCTCCTGAGCATGTGTGGGAGTTGCTGTGCATGTGTTGCCTCATGAGCCCCTTCGTGGGGTTTTTTTCGTCCGAGTTTCTGCACAGATATGTACAGCATCTATTTTCTTGTGAAATCTTAGTATCTTTAATTTAAAATTTTTTTTTTCTATTATATGGTCTTGCTGTCTTGGCAATCCCACAAACAGCCAGTGTTAAATAAAAAATAAATAAATAAAAATTCTTCACAGAAAATGTCCAGCACTAAGTCCACCATCAATGGCTTCAAGGATTGTGTATGTGGTAGGAAAATGTCCATTACTGATGGACATATTTTGTTACTAGTGCCTAGGAACAAAACACAACCAGTCTGATACTGATGTGGCTGGAAGTCTCCATGCTCTCAGATGTCTAGAGCTTGGAAGATGGAGGATCAGTGTAAGTCTTTGATCTTCCTCCTAGAGTGGAAGCCTCTTCTGCCTCCCCAGATGCAGAGCTGAGCGGGAGTTCCTCAAGCAAATCTTCTCCTCTTGTTGGAGTAGCCCTGAGGCCACTCCACCTCATTCGGTTCGAGAAAGCAGGAAAAAACAACTTTCTTAGGTATTAAAAAGCCCTTTGTGTACACATTGGGGCTCAGGGCATAGTAAAAAGAAGCACCTCTCCTCGGAGACTGCAGTGCAACTGGCATCGAAGAAGCCTATATTAGGCAATTCTCTGCTTATAATTACTCAAGCTAGTTTGGCCAGAGCCACATTCAATTTTTGGTCAAGTCTGGCTTGCTGATGACTGGAACAAGTATTGTAAGCATGATCATCTTTTATCAAAATGTTCTATAAATTCATCCCTGTGAGTGAAGAATCTCCTCCTCTGAAGGTAGTGAGATGTATTCTCCTTCCACCAGTGAGGATGTCACCTTGATTTGTTTGCTGATACTGGTGTACAAAGACCACATCATGGTTGTTTTTTATTCGTTTTCTAACATTTGAGTATCTTTTATGAAGGTAGTTGCCCAAAACTGATCAATATTGCAACTTATTCCTTCCTTCAGCTTAATGTTAAAAATATTAAACAATGATTCAAACACACATACTTGAGTGAGACCCTGTTTGTTACTGGAATATGTCATATTCCTCTTCAGGTCTCAATAGTCCAGTGTTGGTGCTGCATGCTGCCATGCAGGATATCCAGGATCTGTTCTGTTTTTCAAGCCAGCAGGGTTTGGGGTTCCTGTGGAGGCAGCATTCATGCATCTGGGAGAAAGAAATCCCAGCTGACACTCAACAGCAAAATCTACTGCCAGACTCAGAATCGGGATGCAAGAGTACCAAGTTCTCGGGCGAGTTGCATTTTGGCCAAGAATTGTTGTGATGGCTGGGCTACAAAAGGGGTTAAAAAAAAAATACTTGCAGTTCATTTGAACTGGAAGCCCAAAGGTTCAGGAGTAAACTGCCAGGCCCATTAATACTTTCAGGAAAAAAAAAGTCATCTCCTGTATGCCAGAGGCAACACAGTGATGGACTGCTCAAGTCTTGCAATATGACTTCAACAGTCTATGTAATTCGCAGGGAACATCTCCATAAGAGGCATACCTAACTCTCTGATCTGCAGCTCCAATGACCTATGATAGTAAAAGTCTTGTATCCTGCAGAAAATCTAAGCTAAACAATATTACAACAGATACAGGTTGGCAGTGCAATAATACACCGTAAAGACAGAACATCAGGTATTTTCTCTTTATCAGTCCCGGAATGACAGACAGCTTCCAGAAAGGAAAAAATTGCGGATAGCTCTCTATAAAGTACAGATAGGTTTTCAGAGGCTAGTCTGGCTTGCAGTACATGCAGACAGGGAGTGTGTTTCTGTGGCATGTATGAACTTTGCAGCAGGGAGGGACAGGTCTAGAAAAATGTCCATCGGCATTGCATTAAATTCCTCATTTTGGTTCTTAGGTCTGTGCTTTAGACCTAAGGGTGTATTTTCCCCCAGAGAGCCAAACTTGAAAAAAATATATGGGTTGTTTCCAGCTTGTCAAGTTCTTATATCCACCCACTGAAGTTCACCTCACCACTGCTGCTTCCTGCAAAGGCGCACTGTCAGATGCCCTCCTGTCACACTTCCACTGCTACTCCAAAGAAAGGAGCCATATGTACCAGTGAGCCACATCAGCTATCCTTGCAGGTAGCCCATGTTGCCCAACAAGCAGAGGGCAAATCTGACATTCAGAGATCCACTGGTGAAGACTGTATGCTTTCTCAACTGCTTCCTAGGCCAGGTGCGTAGGATCTCTGGCCACAGCATTTGAGGGAAACCCCACCTCCACTCCTTGCCTGTTTCAAATACATTGTTATAAAATCCATCCCTTCATTGAAATGAGCTTGACATGCCTGCATTAAGTACATCAGGATCTTAGTGAACTGAAAAGTGAGGAAAGCAAACATAGCAGCTGTGCAGAAGATAGGAGTCCCTCTCCAGTACGTTTATTAGAGCACACACTGAGCCACTGCCCTTTGAATTTAAGATGTCTGCTAAAAGCTTACCTAGAAGGACTTTCAAAATCAAGTTGGTGGTGGCCAGTAATATGACACAGGATGTGTTTCTCTAACATAAAGACTTTATTCTGATGGTGTGGCTTTGGTTTGTTTCTCAGATATCTGCAGGCAGTCTTCCTCTGGAACTTCAGGCACTGGAGCCCTTAGTGGTTCCCCAAGCTTCACCCACCCGAGAGCGCTCTCCTGATGTTATTTCCTCAGCTTCCACAGCTATGTCCCAGGATATTCCCGAGATTGCTTCTGAGACCTTGCAGCGCAGCTTTGCACCAGCACCTCTTGGACTTCCTGCTGAGGTTTTAGAGACCAACCATCGTGCAGACAGCATGGCCTCAGCTGCATCTGCCCTTCATCTGCTCTCCCCGAGAAACAGGCACAACTCTGAGCACAGCCACCACTCCCTAGACATGGTATCTGGTGGGGAGGTGGACAGGTTAAACACACCTTCATTGCTGGAAACAGCCTTGACGCAAGAAAACGCTGCTTCAGACAGTGTGGTGAATCAGGCATGGCCAGCTGCCCCAGATATCACCAGAGAAACCAGGAACAGTATGGCAAACAGGTCAGTGGTGCTTTTGTGTGTGATATTCTCTGTTATCAGGAAGCATTCATGGCCTTACTACTACCCATCTAACTGTCATCAGGGAGCCATCATACACGGTTGATTTCCATACCTCTTTCTATTAAGTCTCTTCAGGAAGTCATCTTCCACAGCCTCTGTCCTTACTCATTACAAACTGTAATGAACAACTTACTTGGTATTCTGTAGCAAAAAAGATAATATATACTAGCCCTGTTTCTTAAAGGGAAACTGGAGTTATACAATCTTCTTGTCTATCTGTGCCTCTTTGCCCCTCCTTTCAGCAAATGTGCCTTCATCTCCCACTAATAACTTTTAAACCATTCAAATATCTGCCACAGCTAGGAGAACACCCAGTAACCCCGGCTCAGTTTTTTTCATTTATACCTAATATCCCTTTGAATCCCCTCCTTTTTTTTCTTTTCTGTAGGAAAAAAAATAGTTCAGTTAATTTTAGTTGAAATTTCAGGTAGGTCAGAGCAGATTGTGATGTCAAGCTACCCTGCACTTTGTTAGTAACCATTGATCCTCGATTGTATGGTTTGAAATAATAGCATACCCTGGAAGTCAACTCATTTTAAAGAAGTAGGAAGCATGCAGAAGCATGATTTTGGGATTTCTTTCCAATATAGATTGCAGAATGGGATAGGGGAGTTCTTATATTATATACTGGTAGTGTAGGACAGATATGACCCACATATAGCTGAAGCTGTTTGGATCCCAGCCAGTAAAAACCCCCAAGTTTATTAGGGATAATTTCTTTACACCTTTTTTGTTTCTAGTGTGAAGCTTATTGTGAGATGCAATAATTAACAATGACAGTTATATGAAGACATGGCTTATTAGACTGGTTAGGCAATAACTATAAATCATTATGGATTTGGAAATGCTTATATCACAAGTACCAAAATGAGTTCAACCCATACTTCTCTCTCAAGTACTGCAAAGCCAAATATCCAGTATACTGTATAAGGAACAAAATAGCTGGGTTCTCTTAAACTTATTTAGGAAGGTACACAGCATCTGGCAGTCTCCATGCAATAGTCATGCTGGTATCCTTCCAAGGTCTGGTGTCCTGTCTCTGCAAACAAGTTTTGTCCGTGCTTATCTGCTAGGAAGCCAGTTTTTTCTTTTGATCCAGCTTCAGATAATCAGATGGACTCAATACTTCCAAAATGTTTGCTAGAACAATGAATTACAAGATACATTGTGAAGAATTGCAGTTGAGATTAACTGCACAAATTCTGGAATTGTCATAGCTTTGAGTTTCTCTAATTTAGTTGAGTTTATAAGAAGCAAACAGTGATAGAAGCTGGAATTTAAACTGCAAATTGTAAGAAACCATACCTTTTTCAGGAATTTGAGGAAAAGGATACAGAAGATTCAGCTAGCTTGCTGAGAACCTTTTTTAAACTGAAAATCCCTCCAAGTAATAAACTCTCCCAGGCTGGTTTGAGTCAGAAGGACCAATGCAGAAGGGGAAAACACATTAAGTAAGGAAATGCAGAACAGGAAATATCCAGTTAGGAAATTCAGGACAATCAAATTGCAGCTCTAATGACCTATGACAATAAAGGTCTTGTACCCTGCAGAAAATCTAAGCTAAACATTACAATAGGACACAGGGTAACAATGCAATAATACACAGTAAAGACAGAGCATCTAATATTTTCTCTTTATCACGCATAGAATGGCAGAAAGGTTGTAGACAGCGCTCTATACATTACAGACAAGTCTTCAGAGGCTAGTCTGGCTTGCAATACATGCAGCCCAGGTCAACAAGGAGTGTACCACTTGTGACCTGGATTGGCCACTTTGTCTTAGACTGTCATGGTCCCTGTGTCCTCATGTAAATGCCCCTTGATCTCCCAAGGGTGACCATTGATTGGATACACCATTGTCCATTGGTTTACCATTGGCAGGCTTTAGGAGCTGGTTTTCTCCTTCCCTGGTTCATGTTAAAAGGGGCAGCTTGTTGATCAGAATCTACTGCTTAAAGGGATACAATGTCTCTCAAGGCTGTTAAAGCTTCAACTTCATGCCAAGCCGTGTCAGCTAGTTTCAGACAATGTTCTATTTATTGAACAATTTCAGTTTTGTCTCCATACACTCCATTAGTATCCATCTTGTTTAGTTAACTGACCCTGCAATAGGGTCTTTTGTTTTCAGTTAAAACTGATTTTCAATTATTAAATTCACGGGTTTTTGCAAAGGTGAAAATCAGTTTAAATAGATTTTCACCCTAATTTAAAAAACATAGCTACAAGCTTGCGATGCTTTCCAGCATTTCCTCCCTTAGAAGACCAAGAGTGGGACATGCACAGGAGCTAGTCCTGAACCATTCATGCAGCATGGTGTGATCATGATAGCATGATCACACCATAGGAGGAGGTTGCTGGTGAAAGAGAGGATACCAGCTCCACTGCCAAAGCCAGAATCACTACTGGAATTGCATTAGAGGAGAAACCACTGGAACTGCCCTGGATAGCGTCCAAGATGTCACTGGGAAGGAAGGCTAAATATACCACTGCTGAGAGGGGGAGCACAGGGATCTGTCCTTCTTGGAAGAGGGGAGAAGAGAGGAAGGGACATTTTGGGGACGTGAGTTACAGAAAGAATGAGAGTAGAGTGAAAGGAGGTAAGGCACTGCGTGAGGGGGAAGGAGAGAGGGGAGATGAGGAAGAGAAGTGCTGGGAAGTGGGGAGATGGTGAGAGAGGAAAGATGGAAAGGAGAGAATAAGGGAAGGGCTGAGAGGAGATGTTGGTGAGAGAAAAGTGGGGGGAGATGCTGGGAGAAGAGGTCTTTAAAATTTTCAGCTAGCTCTGTCAATGGTTTTGAAATGGCCATCTTCATAAAAAGGTTGGAAATTCCTGCTTAATGTATATATATTTTTTTACTGTTTTGACTTCTGTCCACAAAAATAAATTCTATTTATGCAGAAAACAAGTTGTCATTTTCACAGATTTTTCTCTATTTTGTTGTAAAACACTGAAAAAAAATTGAAATTGAAGGTCCCTACATAATGAGTGCTTCCTAGGCTTTGTTTGGAACATTGTAACCTGATCAGAACCAAGGTTACTCACTTGGGGACCATCTCGAGCATTAAATGTTGGCTCATGGTAGAAGTTAGAACTCTTGGAATGTTGGCAAGTACTCAATCCCAGACCAAAACCTCCTTTGCCCATCATCGCATTTGCTGCTATTCCCTCACAAGAAATGTAGATGGGGAAAATATACAACTCCCTCAAGTCTCCTAACCCCACTTTCTGCAGAATGTTTGAAAGCGCTATCCTACAATCCCTTTTTCTGAGGAGAAGCAGAATATTAGTCTTCACAGGTGGGTGATGACATCAGACAGAATGCCAGTTGGCAGCATGATGTATCAGATTCTGGAACTTTCAATAGTTCTTCTGAACGCGTAGGATTCTCTCATGTCACACAGGGCCCTCCTTAGTTTCATTTTTTCCATGTGTTGCTCTGTGGTGAGTTTCCTCCAGCTGTCTCTTTTTTTTTTTTTTTTTTTTACATGGGGCTCTCTAGTTAAAACATTTTTTTTTGTCAATTTTTAAAGATTTCTTCTTTAGTCCACAGTCACATCAGTGCCAATACCAATGTATTCAGGCAGCATTGGTTGGACCATTTTTTTTTTTTTTTTGTAAGATTGTGATTCACATCAGGTGTGTTTTGCCCAATGTTCTCCAAAGAGAAGTTGGGCAGTGATTTCATGAAGTGCCCCAAGTACAATGGCAGCAATGCTGTGCTCTGTTTAGAGCATAATCATGACATCTCAGGATGATCCACATGCAGACAGATGACGTCCAGAGGCCATTGAACCTTCTCATGGAAGGGCTCTTTGGCTTAAATATCAGAGATATCAAGGGGACCAGGAACTGCACCAGACATTACATCAACATTGAGGAAGCATTGAGCTTCATTGCCATCAAGCCTCTCGCTCTTTCCACCTGATGAAAGAGAAGGATCTTGCCGATACTGATGAAGCAATGAGGAACGTTGGTGTGGATCCTCAAGCAAAGGTGATGCACTGTGACCAGAGCAAACAGATACCGGCAGCAGCCATATGTTCCCTGTATGTACCTGGATCAGTCCAGACCGTGGGTTATGCCTCCCTTCCAGCAGATGGAGATAGAGGAAAAACTTGTACCCCCTGCGTCCCTTCAGTATTTTTCTGTCTCCAGCAGATGAAGGTGTCAGAACCTGCGGTTCCCACTTTTTTAGAAGAAATTTAGAGTTTGGGTTGGAAAGTTAGGGACGGCTTTGTTCCTGCTTCCTCCCACATTAATTTTATTCCTTTGAATCAATTTTATTCCTTTTGAATCAATTTTATTCCTTTGAATCAATTTTAAAAAAAAAAGTTTGGGGGAAGATTTTTTCCTTTTTCTCTTTTGTCTATTATAAAAAAAAAAACAAAAAAAACAACCAACAAGAACAGACACATCTTGCATTTTCACCTGGTATTGACTGTATTTTAGTATCAGATAGGTGGTTGTTAGATGTGACATGGGTCGTGGGGGGTGCAAGCTGGTGGTCCAGCCTCTCCCCCTGCGCTGCAATTCAACTGTCTTGATTTGGTGCATCAGCATTGACAGCATTGCACATTGAGGTTTAGACTATACTAGAAATTTTGTTCAATGGCATCTATGCTGACAACTGAAGGAACAGCAATATTTTGGCTCCATTGTCCATCTCCAAGTACATCAGGAGGGGAAGCCTCCCGACCTTTCCTCCTCTGCCAATCAGCCTAGACCCTCTAAGGTAATTGTGGAAAGGCAAGTGCACATTCAAACCACATCACCAGTACAACCAATCAGATTCATAGTCTGAAGGTTCTTTGTAGTATGGTTGTGGATCTGAGGACTTACCTTAACAGGCGGAGTTTTCAGGATTCCTTTCATCCATCTCCTCAATGGCAAAAGAAAAGGTCCCCACCTGAGGATCTTTCCTTCACTGATTTTGTAAAGCAGGTGTCTTAGAACATTCCTTTTGAGTTTGAGAAAGAGGCTGAACCCAGTGCAGCACCTTTGGATGTCCTTCAATTTCTCAGCCCCCAAAACGAAATCATGGCAGAGCCTATATACAATATCCTTATAGGGGCACAGATGAGACTGTTGAGGAAACCACACTCTGACTCCAATAAATGGGAAAGTGGACATGTATCATCCAGAAGGTTCCTAGATTTGACCAACAGTTACCACATTAGTCTATAGTAGTCGAAATAGCTGTCAAGGCATGAGGTCCAAGATGCACTCCTCTGTTCCCCTGGTAGAGTATCTCTTACTTGTGACACTCTTGAGAGAAAATGTTATCAGAATGCTATGCCGACAGTCCGCATAGCATCCTGCCACCTCTTTATGGGTCACCATTTCTACAACATATTGGAAAATGCCATGGCCCTCTCAGATGATCTTCCTCAGAAGGCATCTAATGACATGAAAGCTCTAGTGGACAAGGGTCAGGAGTGTAGAAAGCATTTGATGTGCTCAATCAATGTAAAATGATTCAGAGATTGCATCAAGACTGTCATAGGAGTTGGTATTTGCAGACTTTCCTGGCTGTGGACTTCACACCTTAGACCAAATGTGCAGAACAGGCTACTTATGTGTCCTGCAAAAAAGATCTCTTTGGAGATCAGGCCAAGGAAACAGTGGATCAGATAAAAGACCACGTCTCCATACTTAAGACACTCTTTGCAGTAATTGTGACCCACTATAATGGCCAGGAAGTGGTTAAGGCCGCCAGGTGCGTTTCTCTTTGTAATTCCTACAAACAGAAATATCTATACAATGCACTTAGCTGTTTTTCACGTTTATTGTCAGAGGAAATTGAGTATATATAATAATCTAAGACTAATAAAAATTGCAATGCATATAAGAATAAGGTATAACGTAAACAAGAAAAAAATAATACAAATATAATAGAAGATGCAAGAAAGTATATTTATTTTATTTATTTATTTAGAACTTTTCTATACCGACTTTCCAATAACAGAATTACTGATCAATTCGGTTTACATTTTGAACAATAACAGTGACAAGCAAATGTCTTACAGAGAACAGGAAGAATAACTCGGAAATGAATATATGGGGTTAAACAAAGAAATACAATATACATAGCCTAATATAGGCAGAGGCAGATAACTTCTGTGTGGGGTTGTGTATAGCTTTTAAGACTGTCAGGAGGTTGGGAATTGCATTTTGTACTTTTGGGCTGCCAAGGAGTTAAAGTTGAAGAATTCTTTATGCATAGAATTTATTCTTTATGCATAGAATAAATCAAAAACCAGAGAATATATATATATTTACAATTTAATACTATATTTGCTTATGTCCCATGAATATTAGCTGTAAGTTTCTTCATTTTAAAGACACAGCACTAGAGCATGGCATGTCATTGAACATCTTGCGTTACCGCCAGCACTGAGGTGTTGGTCTCATAAATTAGTTTATGTAAAATATCTCGTTCTTTGTCTGACTCTCCTGCCAATACCCAGCCAACAATCATGCTGTGCACTTTTTCTTTTTCATGCATTCCAATCCTAAGGCAGAGGGGTCCTGTCAAATGTTGGCTCACAAAATGTCAGCAGAATGGGACCTGTAGGTAACTAATGCAGGCTTCCTGAGGGCCTCACAGATTCACCACTAATGCACAAAATTCAGTGGTTTAGTTTTCTAGAAGAGAGAGAGAGTTTAAAAGAAAAGAGAAGCCAAAAAGCTTAACAAATCCTAATATATATATTCACAATTTATATAGCTCAGTCAGTGGTTCAATATTTTGGGGGCCTAAGTGGCCCTCAACCTTTAACATCAAAGTGGCTTCACATTTGCCACCCCTGTCTTAATACACCTGCCCTTCACGTATCCAGGGGATATTCAGGTGGACTGCTAAGGAGACATTCTATCCCTCAGAGAGGTGTTATCCTTTGCCACTCTGCACCCAGCAGAGTCTTCACGCTGATCCTTGACAGCAGATGACTTATAAGCTACAGACAGCTCCTAATCAAAACTTGGGATGGGTTTTTTTTTTAATTGCATTTTTGTACATAAACATTTTGTACAGAACAACATCATTACACAGCAGTAAACCAGAACATAATACAATACAAGAATATAAAATTTCCTAGCGTGTAGCAGATGGACTCAGGACCAATGGGTATAGTGTATGCTTGTTAGCAGTTGGAGACTGATCAGAATTCAATCTGACGTCAGCCCCTAGTACATATACCCCTGCAGGAAGTGCAGCTCTTCAGTATTTTCCGTCTCCATAGCAGTTAGGGACTATCTGCACACTCAAGCTTTAGATAAAATTTAAAGAAGAAAACCCAAAATTAAAAGAAGAAAACCTACCTGAAGACGAGCCCCGCTCTCCTGCGGTGATACCCTTGGGTCCCTCCCCCAGTTGAGATTCCCGAGGTGATTTCTGTGGTCCCTCGGAGGTGAGCCTCGGTCCGGCGGCCGAATCACGACGAGGACCTAGCCCCCGATCCTTCGGGCACGGCTGAGAGGCAGCGGGTGCACCCTTGAGCGCGGCAGTGAAGGTATTTGCCCTCTCCCCCCACAGCCGGAGACCGCCCGGGACGAAACCGGGAAGCGCCGAAGACAAGATAAGGTAGAAATCTTCTACTCGAATCCAGTCTCCGAGGGTCGAGGAACAGCACAGGTCACCGACCGGGACCAGTGCCACCGGGTTGATCCGCCCTAGCAGGGCCAGGCCCCGGCTATTCCAAGAGTCTGCCCACGTGGAGACTCTCCATGGGGGTCGCCATATTGCCCGTGTGCTCGCCGTCGCCATCTTGGCCTACTCACCGCGCCGTTCGCCTCCGAGCGCACATCTCCGAGCCAGGCGCACAAAGCACTTGTGCGCATAGTCTTAAGCGCGCATAATTCCTTGCGCGCATAACTTGCACACACATAACCCGCACGCACATAACCGAGCGCATATCTACGGCACAGCCGCGCACACAACTTACATGCTCAATCTAAGCGTACCGGAACGCACAAGATTTATGCGCTGACAACCATGGCACCCCCAGGAACAGAAATTAAAGCGCAAGGCCTCTGCCCAGCATGCCACATCAGTCGCACAAAGCGAGGAGGCCGACGCCCTGTGCATGCAGTGCGAGGAGGCCCTGGGAGATCCAGCTCAGGGCCAGTCCCACCCAGGGCCGACTTCCAGCTCCTCAGGGGGCACCCCGGACCTAGCCAGGGGGACCCCCCCCACAGACGGGGACCCCCAAGGAACCAGCGCCCCTCAGCTTTGATCCAGCGTCCATATCATGGGTGGAGTTTTTCAAAGGGATTCACGCCTTTGTTCAAATGCAAACTGAACCTCTGGCTGTCCAGCCATATGCTCCACTGGAGGACCAACAGGCTCCAGGCCCCTCAAGACCTAGGCACAGGCTCCCATTACCCAGAAGCCCCACCTATGGGGACTCTGACACCTCTGAGGAAGAAGCCAAACCCCTAGAAGAAGGGGAGCTCCCCCCGGGGACAGAGCCTCACCGAACCATGAGACTCTTCTTCACAAAGGACGAGCTCCCAGACCTGGTCAATCAATGTCTGACTTAGCTCGCTATCCCAGGTACTTCAGGGAACCGAAACCGAACCCGAACCCCCTGCTGGAGGGTCTTCGACAGACTTCTCGCCATTTCCCTCTGTTACAAGCAGCACAACAGCTGATTGACCTGGAATGGAATGCTCCGGAGTCCACATTCAAAGGGGGACGAGCCTTAGCGGCCCTGTACTCCCTGGACCCAGCAACCAAAGATCTTCTTGCATGCCCAAGAGTGGATGCTATGGTCTGTGCGGTCTCTAGGCGCACCACTATCCTAGTGGAGGGAGGAGCTGCGCTCAAAGATGCACATGACCGACGTCTGGAGTCCATCCTCAAACAGTCATTTGACGTCTCTGCTATGTCTCTGCAAATTGCGGCCTGCTGTACTGTGGTGACACCGTGCCTGCCTATCACAAACCAGGAACAACACCCCGGGAGAAGACATGGAACCAGCGGTATCATTCCTAGCGGACGTTGCCTCCAACCTAGTACGCACAGTGGCCAGAGGAGTGTCCTCTGCGGTGGCTGCCAGGAGACAACTCTGGCTCCGAAGCTGGTCGGCTGACGCATCTTCCAAAACGCGCCTCACAAGGATGCCCTTCAAAGGATCCCTCCTGTTTGGCAGCAAACTAGAGAAACTGGCTGACAAACGGGGCGAGTCCCCATTGCCGCGATTGCCGGAAGATAAGACAGAGAAATCAGCATCCCTTCCCCAGGTCCTCCAGGGGCAGAAGTTCGCAGCACTTCAATCCTTACAGGAACAACTATCAAGTGCCCCGCCCTACGGGCAGGAACCAGTCCTTTCGGACCAAGCACAACAAGAGGGGAGCCAGCCCGGGTATGGGCCCCAGCCGCACCCTACAATGAGATTCAGCCGACCCATCCAAGGGAAGAAACCATAGGGGGTAGATTAGCCCTATTCTACCACAGATGGGTCAAGATAACCTCGGACAAGGGGGTCCTAGCCATCATTCGGGAGGGGTACTACCTAGATTTCCTACGAACCCCTCCGAACAAGTACTTGGAGTCCCCCTGCCACGACCCAGGCAAGAGGGTGGCAGTAGAAGCTACACTATCCAGGCTACTGGCACTCGAGGCCATAACCCCAGTACCTCCACAGGAAATAAATACTGGCCATTATTCCATTTATTTTATCGTTCCCAAGAAAGTGGGAACATTCAGACCCATCCTGGATCTCAAGTCTGTCAACCGCCACCTCAGGATCCCTTGCTTCCGCATGGAAACCCTACGATCAGTTATAAGGGTGATACAACCAGGAGAGTTTCTCACATCCCTGGATCTTTCGGAGGCCTACCTGCACATCCCCATTCATCAGGAACATCAGCGCTACCTACGCTTCAAAGTCCTGAACCGTCAGTACCAGTACCGGGCACTACCCTTCGGGTTAGCCACAGCACCCCGGACGTTCACCAAGGTAATAGTAGTGGTGGTGGCAACACTGAGGAAGGAAGGAATCCTTGTTCACCCCTTCCTGGACGATTGGCTGATCAGAGCAAAGTCACCGGAGGAAAGCCGCCAAGCAACCAGCCGAGTCATATCTCTACTGGAAAGCCTAGGATGGGTAGTCAACACAAACAAAAGTTCCCTACAGCCCTCACAGTCGCTGGAATACCTAGGAGTCCTATTCAACACCAAAGAGGACAAGGTCAGCCTGACCCCCACAAGGAGATCAAAATTGTGGAACTGGCTACAAACCTTGCTTGGATGATCCTCGTCCCACAGCATGGGATTACCTCCAAGTCCTCGGGCTGATGGCATCCACACTGGAAGTTGTGCCATGGGCGCGAGCTCACGAGGCCCCTACAGCGCTCACTCCTATCACGGTGGAGCCCACGGTCCCAGAACTACACCGTACATCTATCACTCTCGGGCAGAGTTCGGACCCAGCTACGGTGGTGGTTGCAGGCCAGCCACATGAGCCGGGGATCAAAACTATCCTCCCCAACCTGGACTCTACTCACCACAGATGCCAGTCTACGAGGATGGGGAGCAAACTGCGAGGAACTAACCGCCGAAGGGCAGTGGAACGCAGAAGAGGCGGGGTGGAACATCAACCGCCTAGAAGCGCGAGCAGTCAGACTAGCCTGCATGCGGTTCGTCCACAGACTTCGAAACAAAGCGGTCAGAGTAATGTCGGACAACGTCACAACGGTAGCCTACATCAACCGGCAGGGGGGAACCAGAAGCCAACAGGTGTCCCTAGAAATAGACCCCCTGATGGCGTGGGCGGAAGCAAACCTCCAGGAGATCTCCGCCGTCCACATCGCTGGGAAAGACAACATCACGGCAGACTTCCTCAGCAAGGAAAGTCTAGACCCAGGAGAATGGAGGCCGTCACCCACAGCCTTCAAGATAATAGTGGATCGGTGGGGGACACCGGACATGGACCTTCTGGCAAACAGATCCAACGCCCAAGTATCCAGATACTTCAGCCGCAGGCGGGAACCGCAGTCCCAAGGGATTGATGCCCTGGTACAGCCCTGGCCCCCGGGGACTCTACTGTACGCCTTCCCGCCGTGGCCCCTACTGGTCGCAATCATTCACAAGATACACCTACACAAGGGACTAGTTCTTCTGGTGGCTCCGGACTGGCCAAGAAGACCCTGGTACGCAGACATGAGAAGACTGCTGGCGGGGAACCCCCTACCCCTGCCCCCACACAGGGACCTACTACAACAAGGTCCGATCCTCCACGAGGACCCAGCTCAATTCTCTCTTACGGTCTGGCCATTGAGAGGGCTCGCCTGAGAGAGAACGGGTACTCAGGGATGGTAATTGACACCCCCCTCAGAGCATGCAAGTTTTCCACATCACTAATGTACATAAGAATCTGGAGAGTATTTGAAGCCTGGTGCGAAGACCACAACATCAAACCACGCTCATTCACAGTTCCCGTGATCCTGGAATTCTTACAGAAGGGCCTGTCCCTCAACTCCATCAAGGTACAGGTGGCTGCCCTGTCATGCTACGGCTCCAAGAGCGAGAGCGACAGCATAGCCTCTCACCCGGACGTGTCACGCTTCCTGATAGGAGTCAATCACATTCGCCCACCACTAAAGTAGCCGGTACCTCTGTGGAATCTCAATATCGGGAACCGCCTTCAGACCCCTACGAGGCCTGTCCCTTCGCCTGTTAACCTTGAAGACTGTGTTTTTGCTGGCGGTGTGTTCAGCCCGCCGCATATCGGAACTACAAGCACTGTCCTGCTGGGAGCCGTTCCTCAGGCTCACCCCGGGGTCCATCCAATTACGCACGGGCCCCTCCTTCCTCCCCAAAGTGATCTCACACTTCCACCTTAACCAGACCATCTCGCTACCAACGATGGATGGCCGGAAGAATTCGGAAGAAGCCCGTAGTCTCCGCCACCTCAACATCGGCAGACTCCTATCCAGATACCTGGAAATGTTTGAGCCCGTACGAAAAACGGACCACCTGTTCGTCCTTCACAGTGGAAAGAGAAAAGGGGAAGCGGCCTCACGGACAACCATCACCCGCTGGATCAAGGAAGTCATCAAGGCGGCCTACGTAGAAGCTGGCAAGCCACCACCTCTACAGGTCAAGGCTCATTCTACCAGAGCCCAGGCAGTATCACGGGCAGAAACTAGAATGCTGTCACCTGCCGAGATCTGCAGGGCGGCTACATGGTCCTCCATCCATACCTTCTCCAGATTCTACCATCTGGATGTTCAGGCTCTGGAGGACACAGCATTTGCAAGGGCAATACTAAGTGGGTCACGGGCAGCCTCCCACCCGGATCGGGAGTAGCTTTTATACACCCCATTGGTCCTGAGTCCATCTGCTACACGCTAGGAAATGGAGAAATTACTTACCTGATAATTTCATTTTCCTTAGTGTAGACAGATGGACTCAGCATCCCACCCTTGGCTGCCGTCACGCAAGGCCCTCAAATGTTCAAGGGTAAGCCATGTTTTTCATTTACCTAGGGCATCCACGCTGCCGGGTGTCGACGCTTTCCGGTTGAGTACACTGGCGGTCTCCAGCTATAGTCAATCAACCAGCCCAAGTTAATCAAATTAATCAAGTTTAACGTTTAACCAAGTTATGAAGTTATCCAAGTTAACCAAATTATTAAGTTAATAGAAACATAGAAACATAGAAATGAAGGCAGAAGAAGACCAAACGGCCCATCCAGTCTGCCCAGCAAGCCATGCACTCTTTTTTTTTTTTTTTTTTTTTTTTCTCATTCTTGTTACGCCTGGCTTTTAGTACCCCTTAGTTCCATTTCCCCTCCACCCCACCACCAATGTAGAAAGCAGTGCCGGAACCGCATCCAAGTGAATATCTAGCTTAATTAGGGGTAGTAACCGCAGCAATAAGCAGGCTACACCCATGCCTTTGTCCACTCAGACTATGTAATTCAGACCTTGTTGGTTGTTGTCCATATACAGATCCTCTTTTCCACATTCCCCCTGCCATTGAAGCAGAGAGCTATGCTGGATATGTATTGAAAGTAAAGTATCGGCTTATTTGGTTTTGGGGAAGTAACCGCCGTAACAAGCAAGCTACACCTCGCTTTTTTGTGAATGCAAATCCTTTTTTTTTTTTTTCCACTTTTCCTCTTGCTGTTGAAGCCTAGAGCAATGATGGAGTCTCATTAACCGTGTGTATGTACATTGAACAAGGGTATTATCTCCAGGTAGTAGCGCTCATTCTTGCAAGCCACATTAACAATCAACAAATATTGAACAAGCCTAATAATTGGCAATACCTATAGCCTATGTCCTCACCGGTAATTTTACATACTCTTACTCACCCCTCTGCTTTTTTTTTTTTTTTTGAGATGGCAGCCCTCCATCCTTCCACTCCGTGAAGGTGGTATACCATTGGCATCCCGCTCCGTGAATGCCACTCCAGCCTTCCGCTCCGTGAAGGTGGAACACCGACCACTGGCATCCAGCTCTGTGAATGCCTCTGTGGCTACTGCCGCTCCATGCAGTGTTCTGCCGCCTCCTCCCACCCCTGGCCTTGCGGGCCCCGGTTATTGATCCCTGCGTCCGCTACTTTTTGTGGCTGTGACAACTCTCCCCCCCACAACAAGACCTTTAATGAATCAGTCAGTCACACATATATCCACAAGGCTTTTCGAGGAGAATACTGAAGAGCTGCACTTCCTGCAGGGGTATATGTACTAGGGGCTGACGTTAGATTGAAATCTGATCCGTCTCCAACTGCTAGCAAGAGTACACTATACCCATTGGTCCTGAGTCCATCTGTCTGCACTAAGGAAAACGAAATTATCCGGTAAGTAATTTCTCCAATATACAATACAGAATAGGGGTAACCGCAATCATTAGTTTCATCCCCTAGCCCCCCTCCCCTCTCTTCTCATATCATGGGTAGTGTTGAAGCACATCTGTATAATATTTTTTTCAGGCTAAGAAGTACTCCATACTAAGATATGAGCAATATATATTGTAATGGAAATCGACTTTTCTGTACATCCTCCATATCCTCTCCTCTCTCCCTTTATCTCGGAGATAACCAATCCCGTAAAGGTTGTCATATCTTTAGAAGTTTAATATTGTGATATGACCAAATCTTGAGTAATCTTGACCGGAGACTCTACTCAGGTGGGAGATAGCAGAGCAAGTTCGCATCTAGCTGCCATAATAAGATGACTGTTCTAACAACTGAAAATGATATATTCAATTACAATTCAACAACACAACATCATATATGGAAACTAGATTCTGAATTTATGTAAATGAAAATCTCATAAATTGTATTACTTTTTATCTCATAAATTGTAATACAATTTATGAGATTTCAATTTACATAAATTCAGAATCTAGTTTCCATATATGATGTTGTGTTGTTGAATTGTAATTGAATATATCATTTTCAGTTGTTACAACAGTCATCTTATTATTATGGCAGCTAAATGTGAACTTGCTCTGCTCTGGAGATCTGGAATCTCCCACCTGAGGAGAATAATAAGATGAGCAATTTTCCACTGCTCAGGTGCCCCAGCAAAAAGGTAAGTTTAGGACAGTGGTTCTCAACCCTGTCCTGGGGACCCCCCCAGCCAGTCGGGTTTTCAGGCTATCCACAATGAATATGCATGAGAGAAAATTTGCATACACTGCATCCATAACATGCAAATTTCCTCTCATGCATATTCATTGTGGATAGCCTGAAAACCCGACTGGCTGGGGGGGTCCCCAGGACAGGGTTGAGAACCACTGGTTTAGGAGAATATTCACCTAACACTTCCTGTACAATCTGTTGAATGGATTCCCAATATAACTTTATTTTGGGACAGATCCACCACATATGGTAAAATGTTCCAATCATGCCACATCCCTTCCAACACCTTGAGGTAGGGTAGGATAGGATCAAATTTATGTAAATGCTCCGGAGTATAGTACCATCTAAACAATAGCTTGTAGCAGTTCTCTGCTAGAGGGGTATAAGGAGAACCTTTCTTTGTGGCTAAGAAGATAGAATCCCATGCTTCATCAGATAATGTTGTACCTACTTCGGCCTCCCATGCCTGCATGTAGACTGGTTTATTCAGAGGATCCTTATTGATATAATTATATACCTGGGAGATCGCTCTCTTAAGGGTATTCGCTTGATCACACCAATTCTCCATTTGTGTCTTGCCCTTTGAGTTCTCGACTAATATGTTCAGTTTGGAAAAAATGTCGAATCTGGAGATAAGGAAAGATATCCCTCGGAGCTAAGTGGTGGATATCCTGCAATGTGGGGAAGGGTATCAGTGCCTCCTGCGCCCATAGATGCCCTAAATATTTTATACCTTTCTCATCCCAAGCATCAACATACTGTAACCTCACCATAGTAAGAAGGGCTTATTAGTAAAAATACCTGTTAAAAAAATATTTTCTATCCCCTACTAATGATCTCCTCCATTTCTCCCATATTGCAAGGGTAGTTTTGACTGGCAATGTGATGAATTTAAGTGGGATCCAAGATTGCTTTGGTTGCCACAAGAGAGCTCTAAGAGGCATACTGCCCGCCATGGTCTGTTCAATATCCATTCCCCCCCCCCCCCCCCCCCATTGTTTGTGCTCTCCTTTCCGATGCCAATCGAAAACCACCCTTATTTGTGCTGCCATAAAATTCCAGCATAAACTTGGGACTCCCAGCCCCCCTCTCATTTTGGGTCGAAACATAAGTTTGTGATACCCTCTGAGGTCTCAGTTTCCAAATGTAGGAGAAAAAACTTTTTATGGGTTTTGACTGGATTCAAGAAAACATAGCCAGCATTCCAGTGTCTGTTCTGGGGAACTTGTGTATGTTGGGAGGGAGAAGGGGGTTTGGGAGAGGAGGCCAAGATTTTGCTTAAACTATTAAGCTAGTACAACCTCAGACAGCTTTGTTCCCACCATCATTCAAAACTGATATAGATTTCATTTATTGGAAAATCTGCCAAATTGCTCAGCTAGTAGCTATCACTGCATTTCTCAGCATCAGAAACTATTGCTAAAGGAACTCTTCTCTTTCTGGGTGACCAAAGCAGTGAAGCCCATCCTACCAGAGGAAAGGGGGTTGGGAACTTTTCTTCAAATATTTCTTGATACCAAAGAAAATGGGCGCACTCTGTCCTATCCTAGACCTTGAATAAGAATTTTTTGCAAGAAAAGTTCAAGATGGTTTCCCTGGGCACTCTAATTCCTTTTCTTCAAAAAGTATTTCCAAGTCGCAGAAAGTATCTCAGATTCGTAATAGGAAAGCACCACTTCCAGAACTGCATTCTACCTTTCAGCCATGTATCTGCACCACAAGTATTCACAAAATGTTGTCTAGCAGTGGTTGCGATGCACCTATGCGTACATGGGATGCATGTGTCCCTATCTGCATGGTTGGCTAGTCAACAGCACATCTGAAAAAGGTGCTCCCAAACCAATGGGCAAAACCATTTGGGTGCTGGAGTTGCTAGGATTCATCATAAATTATCCCAAATTCTACTTGAGGTCCTCACTTCAGTTGGAGCTCATAGGACCTCTGCTAAACATGTCTCTGGCAAAAGCCTTCCTTTTGTTCAAGAGGATCATCACATTTGTCTACTGTGGAAGAAATGTCAGCAGACATCAGCATGAGACTTGAGGATGTTGGGTCTAATAGTATACCCAACACCCTTGGCACATCTCTGCATGAGACAAACCCAGTGGACACTAATAATATAGTGGCTTCAAACAACTCTGTCTCAGACAGCATCTGCATCCCAATAGCTTAGGGACTCTCTATTCTGGTGGCTTATTCAGTCAAAAGTCACAAAAGGAATTCTCTTCCATTTCCTTCCTGGACTAGGGAGCTCATGTACAAGGGTTCCACACCCAGTGGCTTTGGTCCACTCAAGAACGTCTTTATCAGATAAATTTCCTAGAACTAAGGGCAATCCTGAGGGCTGTAAAAGCTTTCAGAAATCAGTTGGCCAATAAAATCTTCCTAGTTCAAATAGACAACCAGATGTCTATGTTCGACCTAGAAAAAGCAGGAAGTGTTAAGGAGGAGGGCAGTCTTTCAGGGGATAACCCACAGAATCACTTACCTGCCAGACAAGCAGAATGTCCTAGCAGACATTACCTGGAACTGTATGTGTGGTACTTAGACAAGAGGATAACAAAGATATTCCACAAATGGAGAACATCTGATATAGATCTGTTTGTGTCTCCTGTGAACAAGAAAGTCAATGAATCTTATTCAAGAAGGGGATTCAAAAGACAAACTAGCCTCTGACTTCTTCCTGGCTTGGTAGTCTTATATATACATATCTGCAGATCTCTCTAGTAACAAAAACTCTCCTAAAACTCAGACTAGAGGGACCATGATTTTCATAACCCCTTTTTGGCCAAGACAGGTTTGGTTCCCACTTCTTTGAGACTTGTCCATCAGGGATCCAGTTTAGTTGAGGAATGTTCCCACACTTACCATGCATAATCAGGCAACATTACTCCATCCCAACATTGGGTCCCTAGCATTCACAGCATGGAACCTGTCCAATGAAGTATTTCAGATCCTTCTGTCTTCTTTGATGTTGACTTCTGTTGTGAGAGAGACCCTATATCTGTTCTTCTGTTCCACACAAAAACAGCTTTACATCTGAGTCTGGTCTCAAGACTCACTCTTAGGGCTCATCTCTGTGTAACTAATTCTAATCACCTCCATGAAGAAAGAAAATCCATCGCTTTGCAGCCTTTAGTTGTCAAATTCATGCACGATTTGCTTTTGTTGAAGCTTCTCATCATACTTTACCATTTTGTCTTGGAATCTTAACATGGTACTTGTTAGTTTCGCCTACTATGCAGCCTCCCTGCCAACAGAGGTCTTCAGCGAGCCTCACTTATAGCTGCACTATCCATCTCCTTGCTGACCACCTGACTCATCAGTTCCAGCGCTACTTAACCCTGCTTGTCCATTCCCTCAACGTCTCTTCATTGAGTCACCTTGGCTTCTTGACCTGGCCATCCCTGCCTTATCTTTCCTTGCCTTGCGGCCTACCCAGGCCTTCTGCCTCGCTCAGTGCTGCCATGGTCTTTCCTGTCCTACCTTACAGTCTTCGTGCCTTCTACATTTTCCTAGCCAGCCTTGAGCCTTTCTGTTTATTGTTGGCTGTTCTCCCTAGATCTTCCCTAGTCGTGTCCTTGTCTTTTGGTCCTAGCCTGTACCTTATCCCAGTTCCCAGCCTGTATCATGTCCCAGTCCTGCCTATATCCAGCTTCTGTCTGCCTTTAGTACCAGCCTTGCCTGCAGCCCTGCCTGTATCTGAATCCAGCACTAGCCATGATTATCTCCAGAAAACAAGTTCTACTGACCCCCAGAATCCAAGGGCTCAACCTTCAGAAGAGGGGTTTGGCTAGGCAGAAGATCACTTCCAGACCTGCCCTGTACTACTTCTGTAGGGATGATCCCTGACTCCAGTCAGACTGTGACAGTATTACTGACAGCTGATGAAAGATTCCTTTGAGCCATTAGGCTCTTGTGAGTTTAAGTACCTGCCCTAGGTGGTTATATTTTTGAAGTGGCAGTACCTTTGGCTTGCAGAGTCAATGAGGTCCAAGCCCTAGTGATTTATCCAACTTACAGTTTTTTCTTAGTGGTTCTGCATGTGCATCCCAAATTGTGCCAAAGATAGTGTCACTTTAACCAGTCATTTATCTATTCAGTATTTTTTTCCAGGCCACATATCTACAAAGGTGATCAGGCCTTACACATTCTGGACTGCAAGAGCACTTTAGCTTTCTATCTGGAGTGGACTGAAGCCCTTAGAAAGTCCACCTATCTTTTTGTTTCTTTTGAGCTGCTGTAGCCAAATGCACACTGTTTGATTTAATAGCAGATTGCATCCCTTTCACTTTTACACCCAGGCAAACTCGACTCTGGAAGGGGCATGTCAAGGCTCTCAGTGTCAGAGCCTTGTCAGTGTCTGTGGCCCACCAAACATCTGACTCTGTGTAAGAGATCTGCAATACTGTGATCTGGAATTCAGTCCACACGTTCATATGTCATTGCTGTTTGGAAAGGGACTCTGATGTGACAGTAGGTTTAGTCATTGTTATCGATCTGCTGCTCAGAGTTAGCAATCTGTTATCGAGCTCTTCCTGTAGAAGGAGGAGTTAGCAGTCTGTTATGGATCTCCTCCTGGAGAGGGAGGAGTTAGCAATCTGTTATCAATCTCCTGCTGCTAGGAGTAGCAATCTGTTATAAGTCCGCCAGGGAGTTAGCAATCTGTTATGGATCACCCTGCCAAGGGGAAGAGCTAACAATTGTAATACTCCATAGGCAGAGTTAATGATCTGTGGTGGGTTGGCTTCCCACAGAGTGGCAGTCTGTATAATACTGCTCTAGTAGTATAAGGAATGAACACTTAAGGTAAATTGGTGAATCCCTGGGCCGATGGCAAATGACAGCGCCCCCAGGAGGATATCCTGAGAGGGACCACCGGCTAGGCTGGAGTATGGAGACAAACACAGAGAGTTCTTTATTAGAAATTCTTTATTAGAACCACCAGAGGTGGCAGTTGTGAGCTGATATGTCCGGCAGGGCTGAAGTCCCTCAGATACTGGAATTGCGGTCTCTGGGTTGCAGAGCTGAAGAGAGAGACTATAGGTAGTGAATAGACAGGGTATGCTGGATACATAAAAAGTAGTAGATACACTCACAATTGTAGATATCTGTAATGGCTTCTATGCAACAGAGAGTCTTCAGTATTTCAGGAACAGGAGCCGTAGGCGAGTGCGGGTTCCTATATGCAGTCTGGAATGAGAACTCACAATATCTGTGTATGAGATGGCTTCTGATATAGAAGAGAGTTGAAAAGGGATTTAGGAACATGGGTCCTCGTGGAGCGTGTACCAGTTCCTATCTGCAATAATGACTCACGATCTCCGTACCTGCGATAACGTCTTAGACTGAAGAGAGTCTTCGGAGATTAGGAACATAGGCCCTCGTGGAGCGAGTACTGGTTCCTATCTGTAATAGAACTCACTGTGTTCACGTCTGCGATCGCTTCCAGGTAGTAAGGAGCCTTCTGAGCATTCAGGGACGTAGGCCCTCGAGGAGTGAGTACCGGATCCCGTCTTAGCAATCTGAAATTAAGAAGAGAGAGCGGGTACCCCTAGGTAAGTTTGTGGAGGTAGAGCAGCGGAGAAAATTCCCCTTGCTAACTCGATTTGTAGTTGCAAACAAAGACCTTTTAAGGTGGAAGCGGATGGCGTCACCACGGGGGGATGCCCCCGATGTTCGCGCCCTTGCCAGTACAAACTCTGGAGCGCGCGCGCCCTTACGTCATCAGGAACATGGCGGATCCGCAGCGTCAGGCCAGCCTGGGGATACCAGGGAGAAGTGGCGAGGAGAAGCCGCGGCAGCATCTGTCCGTCAGACCCGAAGGGAGTCACCACTAAGGTAGAGAGGGTGGAGCGAGGGCGAGAACAGGCACGAACACAAGTCAATCTGTCCTGAAAGACTTGTTTGAGCTTTAGGATACAACTCCATCCCCCTAAGGGGCTATTCTTTTTATTTGCATGTTGCTAACAAAATCACTGGCACTATAAATATTGTTTTTCCCATTTTTTGTTAGATACCCTGTAGCTAGAGATTGAGAAAGTTGTTACTTATCTGTAGTGGGTGTTTTTTTTTAAGGATAATAGGATTTAAATCCTTACATAATCCGCCTACCTCCTCTGCGAAGCTAACTCCTATATTAGCTAAATTATGGAACTGAGGTCCACTCTGACCCACTCCCACAATTGCTTGGATACTGGCCAATGCTGCACATGCTCAGAAGAGCTGCTGGTAGTTTTTGAAACTGTGAAGTCATGCTGCCAACTGTCGGCTGTTATCACCCACCTGTGAAGACCTGCATCTTGCTATCTTCAGAGAACACCTGCTATACAAGTAAGGCCAAACGACTGCCAGCATGGTTAGAAAGTGAGGTGAAAGAAACTATTTTATCCAAAAGATCTTCATTCAAAAAATGGAAGAAGAGTCCATCAGAGGAAAACAGGATAAAGAATAAGCATTGGCAAACTAAATGTAAGACGTTGATAAGACAGGCTAAGAGAGAATTTGAAAAGAAGTTGGCCTTAGAGGCAGAAACTCATAATAAAAACTTAAAAAAAATATATCCAAAGCAGAAAGCCTGTGAGGGAGTCGGTTGGACCTTTAGATGATCGAAGTGTTAAAGGGGCACTTAGAGAAGATGAGGCCATTGCGGAAAGACTAAACAAATTCTTTGCTTTGGTGTTTTCTTGAAGAGGATGTTGGAGAGATACCTGTTCCAGAGACTGTTTCAAGGGTGATGATTCAGATGAACTGAAGCAAATTATGGTGAATCTGGAAGATGTAGTAGGCCACGTTGACAAATTGAAGAATAATAAATTGCCTGGACCGGATGCTATATACCCCAGGGTTTTGAAAACTCAAATATGAAATTTCAGACCTATTAGTAAAAATGTGTAACCTATCATTAAAATCGTCCTTGTACCTGAAGACTGGAGGGTGACCATTGTAACCCCAATATTTAAAAAGGGCTCCAGGGGTGATCCAGGAAACTATAGACCGGTGAGCCTGACTTCAGTGACAGGAAAAATCGTGGAAACTGTTAGATAGTCCTGGTTTAATGGAATATACAGCAAGCATAGATTTACCCAAAGGAAGTCTTATCTCACAGATCTCCTGCATTTTTATGAATAAATGTGAACAAAAGTGAGTCGGTAGATGTGGTGTATTTGGATTTTCAGAAGGTGTTCAAAAAAGTCCCTCATGAGAGGTTTCTAAGAAAACGAAAAAGTCATGGGATAGGAGGCGATATCCTTTTGTGGATTGCAAACTGGTTAAAAGGCTTTAGATCAGACTCTCATCACAGAACTGTGCTGCACAACCCCTAACTTTAATTCTTTCTTTATGTCACTCAAGAATTATCTTGCATTTCATCCGTCTAAGTTTCCATCCAAACTCATCAAGGAATATGGTCATGCTCCCCCTGTTATCTTCTGTGCTCACATGTGTGTTCACAAATGGAAAGCTGGTGTGTATTCTACGAAAGCATTGCAAAACAAAGATCCTTATGCCTTTTTTGCCCTCTCCCTCTGCCTTTGGGACATGGCTTTTTTGTGAAAGAATAATTTGCCGTGTTCTTAACTGTTGCCTCTCCTCTGCTAGTTGTTTCAATACCCTATTTATAGCTATGAGCCTACCAAATGGGTTTTCTGTCTGTAAGTTGAATTCTGGTGTTTAGGGTTTGTTTCTTTGGCCTGCCAATTTTGTTCTGCTTTGGGTTCTGGCTAATTTGAAACTATCCTCTATTTTTTTTTTATTTAAAAATGTTTGTATACCACCTTTCCAATTCAAAGAATTAATCAAAATGGTTCACAATAAACATACATAATGTTAAAATAAACATAAAAACATTCAATAAAATAAAAATAAAAATACAAATTAAAAAAAAAGTTATACCTCATAAAACAAAAAACAAGGTGAGTCTGTAATTAGGTTGAAATATGAAAGTGTATCGAGTGATGAAGCCTTCATTCTCAGCTATCTGTGGGGTTTCAACATTTTTACTGTTCCCAACCTCTCACAGTGAAGCCTGGTAATCATAGAAACACTCCTTAATCAAGGGCCACAGAACATCTTTTGACAGAATCTGGAATATGTTTGCATAGAGCTTAGTCTAAGAAATTGATCTTAGAATGGTTTCATGACAGTGCAGTGCAGCACCAATCCTCCATTCTTTAATAAATGTATTACCAGATATATTTGCACAATGTTTGTATAAGTGTTCTGGATTATATAGCCTTTCTTGATTGTATTGAAGCTTCCATATTGATGAGATGCATTGAGTTTAGGTAGACTAGGCTAATCTATTTTCTTTGACCCTCTTTTCTACTCATCTCCCATTTATGATAACATTCTTCCATGCAAGAAAATGCATCACTGCTTTATCTGGAGCCCAGTCACAGTGTAGCAATAGGTGCTCTTAGCTGAACCAAGGCCCGAGACCTCATAGTCAAAACTTTTCAATGGATTATTAATGAAGCTCTCAGGAAAACCCCAATACAGATCCACTCTGTACAGGATAACTACCAACAACTTGGTTCTCTTCTTCTGGTTATTTAAATTCAACTGATTATCCCTTTATCCCTTCCTGTTTTATCTATATTTTTTTAATGCTTGACTGTAATATTTGTTTCAGTCCCAGGGATGAAGTTCAAGAGAAACACAAAAGCTCTTCTTTCCACCGGCACAGCTATCATATGCTGCAGCACCATGACAGCCAGGATGCCAGCACCGAGCAAAGGTAATGGGGCACAGAAGAAACTGAAATGAGCACAATTCTTTAACTCACTAATGCAGATCAGTCTATGCTGTCAAATTAGTAAGCATAGTGGGATCCCCTTTGAGTAAAAAGATATTTAAACTAAGGAGAGCTCGGACAGTACCATACATTTTTCTGACAACAAGCAGTTCACCATAGTAGCACACTTTGCTCATGTGACTCTGTTCGGTGACAGATTATTCCAAGCTTTCTGGAAAAGTATAAAAAATTTTCACTGCTCAGCTGTGGTAGTTTTTGCAGTGCTTTAGTCCCAGAACTCCCATCAGAATAGACAGAAACTGAAGGGAGCTGCTGGACTGCAAATATATTATATATAAACCAATGTATATATGTGTATATATGTATATGTATGTATATGTATATATATGGATATGTATATACACACACACCTCTGCAGTGACAACCCACCAGTATTCTCCGTCTCCAGCAGATGGTGGACGTGCATCTCCCTACTGGGGATTGCTTCAAGTTTTAGAAGGAAAAAGAAGGAAATTTAATTCGTCCTGCTCTCCTGAGGTGATATGAAATGGTCCCTCTCCTAGTTGAGAATTCCTGAGGTGATTTCTATTGTCTCTCAGATGAGTGCCTTGGTCCGGTAGCTGGTTTTTCAGCCAGTGTGGATTTAGCTATTGAAACAGCTGAAAGGCAGCAAGTGCAGGAAGCCGAGCGAGGCAGTAATGGTAAATTTCCTAGCGTGTAGCAGATGGACTCAAAACAAATGGGTATAGTGTGCTCATGCTAGCAGTTGGAGACGGATCTGACGTCAGCACGGGCACATATACCCCACAGGAAGTGAAGCAATTCAGTAATTTCCGTCTCCAAAGCAGTTTGGAGCTACCCACGCTCGCTGAGCGTGTTTTCCAAATTCTATCGACTAAATTCTTAGAAGAAATCTACTGAAGACGAGCCCCGCACTCCTGTGGTGATACCAGGCGGTCACTCACCCAGTTGAGTTTCCCGAGCTGACTTCCGTGGTCCCTCGGAGGAAGGAGCCTCGGTCCGGTGGCCGGTTCGCGGCAGGGACCCAGCCCCCGAGTGAGAAGGGCTCGGGCGCGGCTTGGCCCCCGAGCGGTTCGGGTGCGGCCTAGAGGCAGCGGGTGCACTTCCTTAAGCGCGGTGGTGAAGGTATTCCCCTCTCCCCCCGCAGCCGGAGACCACCCGGGTTGCAGCCGGGAAGCGCCGAAGACAAGGTAAGGCGTACATCTTTACTTGGTCTCCGAGGGAGTGTGGACTAACTGGGCCTGCCTACGAGGCCGCCCGCCTGGGAGGTCGCCATTTTTTGCCTGCCTACTTATCTTTTCTAATTAAGCGCTTTTGCTTGCTAAACGCACGTTGTTAGCGCACGCGATAGGCGCACGTTGTTAGCGCACGCGATAGGCGCACGTTGTTAGCGCACGCGATAGGCGCACGTTGTTAGCGCACGCGATAGGCGCACGTTGTTAGCGCACGTTGTTAGCGCACGCGATAGGCGCACGTTGTTAGCGCACGCGATAGGCGCACGTTGTTAGCGCACGCGATAGGCGCACGTTGTTAGCGCACGCTACTAGGATACGCGCACGTTGTTAGCGCACGCTACTAGGATACGCGCACATATGCTAAGACGCCCCGATTATAGGCGTACATTTATATAAGACGCCTCGATTATAGGCGCACATTTATATAAGACGCCCGCTATAGGCGCACATTTATATAAGACGCCCGCTATAGGCGCACATTTATATAAGATGCACGTTTATATAAGACGCCCGTTTATAGGCGCACGTTTATATAAGACGCCCGTTTATAGGCGCACGTTTATAGGCGCACGCTTATATAAGACGCCCGTTTATAGGCACACGCTTATATAAGACGCCCGTTTATAGGCACACGCTTATATAAGACGCCCGTTTATAGGCACACGCTTATATAAGACGCCCGTTCATAGGCGCAGGTTGTTACGCGCCTGTGTTAGGCGCACATCGTAGGACGACACCGCATTTGAGGCAAATGGAGCATAAGAAGGCCTCTGCGTCTGCAGAGCTGGCACCCCCAGAATCAGGCATGAACGCTCTAAGCCTTTGCTCAGCATGCAATCTTAGAGCCACACAGAGCGAGGAAGCAGTCTCCCTATGTGCCCAATGTGAGGAAGCCATGGCAGTTCCAGGACAGGACCGGTCCCAGCCCAGCGGTTCCTTAGAGAACACTCCGGACTTAGCAGGCCACAGCGAGCAGCCAGGGAATCCGAGAGACCTGGAACCACTGCGGCCAGATCTGGCTTCGCTTTCCTGGGTGGAATTATTTAAGGGGATTCACGCCTTTGTCCAGATGCAGTCTGCTCCTCAGATGGGTCTTTCCGTCCCGGTTGATCCGGCCCCTGGACCCTCGAGACCTAGGCACAGCCATTCACCACCCGACAGCCCCAATCATGGGGATTCGGATTACTCCCAGGTAAGTGAGGAGCCCCCCGAGGAGAATGAACTTCCCTCGGAGATACAACCATATCGGATCATGAGACTCTTCTTTCGGAGAGAAGATCTGCCGGGCCTGGTCTCACAATGCTTATTGGAGCTGGCCATTCCAGGCCAGGACCCCCCAGGGGTCCCTATACAGAACCCTCTGCTAGAGGGCCTGCGCCAAACGGCTCACCATTTTCCCCTCCTACAAGCAGCACAGCGGCTGGAGGCCTCATTCAAAGGGGGTCGGGCCTTGTCTGGCATGTACCCTCTAGATCCGACAGCCAAGGAACTGCTGGCGTGCCCCAGGGTAGACACCATAATTAACGCAATTGTGAAACGCACCACCATTCCGGTGGATGGGGGGAGCGGCTCTCAAGGATGTGCATGACCGACGCATGGACACCATTCTGAAACAGGGCCTTTGAGGTAGCAGCCATGTCCCTTCGAATTGCGACTTGCTGCACCGTGGTGATGCGCTCCTGTTTATCACAGGCAAGAAATAACACCCCGGGAGAAGACATGGAATCGGCTCTCGCATTTCTCACAGACGCAGCCTCCGACCTCGTCCGTACGTCAGCCAAGGGAGTGTTCTCCTCAGTGGCAGCCAGAAGACAGCTTTGGCTACGCAATTGGGCGGCCAACTCGTCCTCCAAGACTCGACTCACAAGAATGCCCTTTAAGGGTTGCCTACTGTTCAGCAGCGACCTTGAGAATTGGGCTACTAAATGGGGTGCTTCTCCGTTACCCCGTCTACCAGAAGACAAGTCAAGGAGGAACCAGCGTTCTGTTTCTAGACCATCCAGAGGTAGAAACTCACAGCGCTTCAACCCTTACAGGTCTCGCTATGAAGCACCTCGTTCTCAGGCCAGGAATCAGCCCTTTCGGGCTAAGCACACCAAGAAGAGAACCGGCCTGGGTTCTGGCCCCGGCCGTAACCCACAATGACAATCAGCCGACTCATCCGAGGGTAGCAGCCATAGGGGGCAGGCTAACCCTCTTCTACCGCAGGTGGGTCGAAATCACTTCGGACCAGTGGGTCCTCGCCATCATCCGGGAAGGATATTACCTGGATTTCTTTCGGCTTCCGCCGAACAAGTTTGTGGAATCTCCTTGTTCGCCACTCAAGGCAGTGGCACTAGAAGTGACATTACAGAGGCTCCTGGCCCTAAAAGCCATAATCCCAGTACCTGCGGAAGAGGTACCTTCTGGGCATTATTCCATTTATTTCATAGTACCCAAGAAGGAGGGCACCTTCAGGCCCGTCCTGGACCTCAAGTCAGTCAACCGACACCTACGGGTCCCCAGCTTTCGCATGGAAACTCTACGGTCTGTCAAGAATTCAGTACAGCCAGGGGAGTTTCTCACCTCCCTAGATCTGTCAGAAGCCTACCTGCATATCCCAATTCATCGGGATCATCAGCGCTATTTACGCTTCAAAGTCCTGAATCAGCACTTCCAGTTCCGGGCCTTACCCTTCGGGTTAGCCACCGCGCCGCGGATTTTTACCAAGGTAACAGTTGTAGTGGCAGCGGCACTCAGGAAGGAATCCATCCTTCCTGAGTGCCAATCGTCCATCCCTACCTGGACGATTGGCTGATCAGGGCAAAGTCACTGGAAGAGAGTCACCGGGCAACCAACAGAGTGATAGCTCTTCTAGAAAACCTAGGATGGGTAGTCAACATAAAGAAGAGTTCCCTACAGCCATCCCAGTTGCTGGAATACCTAGGGGTCCAATTTGACACCCAGGAAGACATGGTCAGCCTGACCTCCAAGAGAAAGTCAAAACTCTGGACTCATCTGCAGGTCTTGCTGAGCGCCAGCCGGCCCACAGCTCGAGATTATCTCCAAGTCCTTGGCCTCATGGCATCCACCCTGGAGGTGGTGCCATGGGCGCGGGCTCATATGAGACCATTGCAACGCGCCCTTCTAGCTCGATGGAGTCCACGATCACAGGACTACACCATACACCTGCCTCTACCAGCCAGAGTGCGGACTCAACTGCGCTGGTGGTTATGGCCCGGCCACTTGAGCCGGGGGTCAAGAATGTCCTCCCCAACCTGGATTCTGCTCACCACAGATGCCAGCCTGAACGGATGGGGAGCGCACTGCGAGGAGCTCACCGCCCAAGGACGGTGGACCAGAGAAGAGTCAAGATGGAATATCAACCGACTAGAGGCACGGGCAGTCTGGCTAGCGTGCCTGCGATTTGCCCACAGACTTCGCGACAGAGCGGTCAGAGTGATGTCAGACAGCGCCACCACAGTGGCATACATCAATCGACAGGGCGGCACCAGAAGCCAACAGGTGTCCCTCGAAATAACTCCCCTGATGATTTGGGCAGAGGCCAATCTTCAGGACATCTCCGCCGTACATATCGCCGGGAAGGACAACACTGCAGCAGACTTCCTCAGCAGAGAAAGCCTAAACCCGGGAGAATGGCAGCTGTCACCCACAGCCTTTCAGATAATTGTGGATCACTGGGGGACTCCAGCCATGGACCTATTAGCAGACAGGTCCATTGCTCAAGTTCCCAGATATTTCAGCCGCAGGCGGGATCCTCGAGCTCAGGGGATCGATGCCTTGGTACAGCCATGGCCTCGGGATCCTACTATATGCATTTCCTCCATGGCCCCTGTTGGGCGCCATTGTTCACAGGATTCAGCGACACAGAGGTCTAGTTCTTCTAGTGGCCCCGGACTGGCCAAGAAGACCCTGGTACGCAGACATGAGAAGACTACTGGCAGGGAATCCTCTACCTCTGCCTCCATACCGGGACCTGCTACGGCAAGGCCCCATCCTCCACGAGGCTCCAGCTCAATTCTCTCTTACGGTCTGGCCATTGAGAGGGCTAGACTGAAGAAAAGAGGATACTCAGAGCCGGTGATAGATACACTCCTCCGAGCACGCAAGTTCTCCACATCGCTGACATATATCAGGATCTGGAGAATCTTTGAAGCCTGGTGTGATTCTCACAGCACCAATTCGCATACCGCACAGATTCCTATCATTTTGGACTTCCTACAAGATGGACTTCAGAAGGGTCTCTCCCTCAGCTCCATCAAGGTACAGGTAGCAGTGCTGTCTTGCTACGGTCCCAGACGTGACGGCAAATCCATTGCCCACCACCCAGATGTTTCACGCTTCCTGAAAGGAGTTAAACACATTCGCCCGCCACTGAAGTGGCCAGTGCCCTTGTGGAACCTTAACCTAGTATTGGAATTTCTAGCGGGATCAGCCTTCAGGCCCCTTCGAGGCCTGTCCCTCCGGTTGTTAACCTTGAAGATGGTGTTCTTGCTGGCTGTGTGTTCAGCACGCCGCATCTCAGAGCTACAAGCACTGTCCTGCCGTGATCCGTTTCTCAGAATCACTCCAGAGGCTATCCATTTTCGCACGGTTCCTTCCTTCTTACCCAAAGTAGTCTCACAATTTCACCTCAACCAAACCATATCCTTGCCAACCACGGAAGGTTTGAAGAAGTCGGAAGAAGGTCGAATACTACGCCATCTAGACATCGGCAGACTGGTGTCCAGATACCTGGAAATGTCAGAAGCAGTACGAAAGACGGACCATCTGTTCGTCCTTCACAGCGGGAAGAAGCAAGGGGAAGCGGCCTCACGGCCAACCATCGCCCAACATGGTCCTCCCTCCATACCTTCTCCAGATTCTACCGTCTGGACGTCCAGGCCAGGGAGGACACAGCATTTGCGAGGGCAATCCTAAACGGACCTCGGGCAGCCTCCCGCCCAGTCCGGGAGTAGCTTTTGTACATCCCACTTGTTTTGAGTCCATCTGCTAAATGCCAGGAAATGTAGAGATTACTTACCTGACAATATCGTTTTCCTTAGTGTATGCAGATGGACTCAGCATCCCGCCCGGCTGCCGGTATACATGGGGATTCGCCGACTCACGGTAAGCCATGTTTTCTTATATAGGGCATCCACCCTGCCGGGTGTCGACGCCTTCCGGCTGAGAACACTGGCTGTCTCCAGCTACTATCAATTGGTCAGGGTAATCCTGTTCATTTAATCGATCGGTCAGTCACACATATATCCATAAAGCTTTTGCAAGGAAGATTACTGAATTGCTGCACTTCCTGCAGGGGTATATGTACCCGTGCTGATGTCAGATCCGTCTCCAGCTGCTAGCACGAGCACACTATACCCACTTGTTTTGAGTCCATCTGCATACACTAAGGAAAACTAGATTATCAGGTAAGTAATCTCTACAATATACTACATCTACCGGTTCACATTTCTCTACATGTTTATTAACTCCTTCAAAAAAATGAAGTAGATTTGTGAGGCAAGACTTGCCTTGGGTAAAGCCATGCTGACTTTGTTCCATTAAACCATGTCTTTCTATATGTTCTGTGATTTTGATGTTTAGAATACTTTCCACTATTTTTCCTGGCACTGAAGTCAGGCTAACTGGTCTGTAGTTTCCCGGATCGCCCCTGGAGCCATTTTTAAATATTGGGGTTACATTAGCCACCCTCCAGTCTTCAGGTACAATGGATGATTTTAATGATAGATTTAAAATTTTAACTAATCTGAGATTTCATTTTTGAGTTCCTTCAGAACCCTGGGGTGCATTCCATCTCTGTCCAGGTGATTTGCTACTCTTTAGTTTGTCAGTGTGGCCTACAACATCTTCCAGGTTTACAGTGATTTGGTTCAGTTTATCGGACTCATCTCCCTTGAAAGCTATCTCCAGAACCAATATCTCCCCAACATCCTCAATAGTAAACACACAAGCAAAGAATAAATGTAGTCTTTTTGCAATGGCCTTATCCTCTCTATGAGCCCCTTTAACTCCTCAGTCATCTAGCAATCCATCTGACTCCCTCACAGGTTTCCTGTTTCAGATATATTTTTTAAAAGTTTTTATTATAAATTTTTGCTTCAATGGCCAACTTCATTTCAAATTCTCTCTTAGCCTGTCTTATCAATGTTTTACTTTTAACTTGACAATGCTTATGCTTTTTCCTATTTTCTTCAAATGGATCCTTCCAATTTCTGAAGGATGGTGTTTTATTTTTTGGCTAAAATAGCCTCTTTCATCTCACTTGAGGAAGTTGAACTTGGAAAATGGCATTAGTTTAATTGAAAATAGTACTATTTCACAGAGATTATTTGCATGATTGTGCTTGGGAAGTTGTGGTTCCCAATTTTATTTTTTGTAATAAATGTTTCTATTGGTGATTGTGAGTGAGTCCTCTGGTATGCATGTTGTGTGTGGGTATTTTTTTATTTTTGCATAATATCTTTTGTGGAAGTTGAGTTTTTGAATATGTACTATACAAATTTGTGTATGGGTTGATTTGTATTCAAGGGTTTATATAAGATACATGTAAAATCACATTTGTATTAAAATTGGGACATAAGTTTAAATACAATTTTGTTTTAATAATGTGTTAAGGCCTATTTGAAATTTATTATATACTTACCCCTATTATTTGGGCATATTACTTCTTTGGGGCAAGTAATTTTGCTTTAGCCAATATATTGGTTTTTTTATTGGGTAATTGAAATCTCCCATTATTACTGCACTGCCAAATTGGTTTGCTTCCCTGATTTCTCTTAGCATTTCATCATCTGTCTTAACATTTTGTCCAGGTGGACAGTAGAATACTCCTAAATTATACTGTTACCCAACACACATGGGATTTCTACCCATATAGATTCTACTGAGTTTTTAGTCTCTTTTATATGAACTTTATCCTGTTGGACTCTATGCCCTCCCGGACATAAAGTGCCACATCCCCACCAAGTTGATCCTCCCTATCATTGCGATATAATTTGCATCCTGCTATAGCACTGTCCCATTGGTTATCCTCCTTCCACCAAGTCTCTGAGATACCAATTAAGTCTATGTCATCATTCACTGCTATAAACGCTAACTCTCCCATTTTACTTCTTAGATTTCTGGCATTGGCATACAAACATTTCAAAATGTGTTTTCTGTTTGTATTAACAACCTGCTCTTCAGTTGATAGAGATAATTTGGAATCCTTTAACTCAGGTGATTCTTTACTTATAGGCTCATGGACTGCTTTTGCTTTTATTGAAATTTCTCTGTTGGGATGCCCTAACTCACCTGTTTCATTAGTATCCTTCGAAGATACCTTCCTCGAAACCATGCACTGCTGAGTGACTGTCTGCTTTCCCTCTTGTTCTAGTTTAAAAGCTGCTCTATCTCTTTTTTTAAAAGTTAGTGCCAGCAGCCTGGCTTTACTCTGATTAAGGTGGAGCCCATCCTTTCAGAAAAGTCTCCCCCTTCCCCAAAAGGTTGATATAAGACTTCAAATGAAGCAAGCCCCACATGAATCTTGCAACTAAGGGTTGTAATAAAAATTGGTCTTCCTTCTGTATAATTGTGGTATGTGCCAATTGCACTAAAATTAATCCTGACTGATCTGTTCTTGAGAGGTTGTCCAGTTCCTTACAAAACTGAATCACTCTTCTCTGCTCCATCGTTTTATCCAAGCATTGAGACTCCAGAACTCTGCCTGCCTCGGGGGCCCTGTACTTGGAACAGGCTTGCATCTCAGTTGTAATTTATTGAAGCCCTGCTGAGTACAACTCAAGTGATGGCTTTTCTCCATATCAGAAGAATCTCTAAACTTAGTGTCTGCAGCCAAAGAATTTAGGAAGGAGTAAGCAGACATTTTATACCAAGGATACTGGGCTTTATGGCCTCAACAGTTCATGTAATTTCTAATGGCATGTCTATATATGAGATATGGCCAATAGGCATTAAAGTCCCATTTGATCCAAACCACTCAAGGACTTTAGAACTGTATCTGCATATCGGGAAAAACTCAAGACTTCCTATCTTTATAGCTCTCCCATTCCAGTCTGGCCAAGGGTATCCTCTACAAAATTCATCTGTGTTTATTTGTAGTAACCACAGATGCATCTAACATGCATTCGGCGAGCACATCTAAATTGTCTCCATGCTCGGGGTCTTTGGTGCTTCCAGGAGAAAAGGCTGTACCTTCTGGAGCTAAGGGCAATATGTTAACACACTTAAGATTTTGAGAAATCAGGAGGTGAATCAAATTCTTTCCCCAAAAAAATAATCAGGTAGCTATGTTCTACCTGAACAAACAGGGAGGGAACTGGATCTCTCCCTCTGCTTTGGGAAGACAGTCTATAGATCTAGACCATCTCACAAGGGGCAACTCTCGAACTACCTACCTGGATGGTTCAAAGATTATTTGAGCATACAAACTGAGTCACTTGCTAGACTTTAATAAGTGGTTTTTAGTTCAAAGTGCAGTGACAGCATCTTCTTCCAGTAAGAATCTCCCTTGGTATATCAGTTTGCAATGACTTGGAACAAGAAGGTGCTAGCTTTCTGCTCCATTAAATGCCTTTTCACTGCATGGGGAAAAAGGCTTTGCATGTTTCCACTTAACTCTATTGACAAAAATCTTAAAACTCAGATGAACAAAGGACTATGAACCTTTTAGCTCCCTCTTGGCTAAGAAACATTTGATTTCCCATTTTTCAGGATTTATTCACCAAGAAACCAACCAAGTTGGAACCATTTTCCAACTCTGATATTGCAGAACCAAGGAACATTGATTGCTTTATCACAATCTCTAGTTCCAAATCCCTTGCTCTCATGGCTCGGATTTTGGAGCAGAGTAATATTTTTTTATTTATTTGATCCAGACTCAGGCACTTATGGCTTCCAGGAAGTGCTTCTTAACCCAGTCATAGTCACATCTAGGCAGTCAAAGTTTTCAGGAATCTGCAATGAATATATATGAGACAGCTTTGCATTCACTGCCTTCATTGTATGTAAATCCTCTTTTCTACATGTTCATTGTGGATATCCTGAAAACTAGTCTGGCTGGTGTGTCCTGAGCACTTGATTGAGAACCCCTGCACTAGAAGAAAATACTGCAAATGGAAGAGGTTTGCTATCTGGTGTGATGAGTTCCCTAGATCCTTTCTCATTTCCCACTCAAAAATTGTGAAATACTTTCTGAATATCTCTCAAGACCAGCTCTGTTAGGGTTAATCTTAGTGCAGTTTTTACAAATGAAAAATGAAGTTATTTCAAGAGGTGCTAAGTTCTGTTTGAGGTTCCCCATGTAGATGTATAGTTGTGTATCAAGAAAATAGATATGTTTTTTCCGATGCTGTGCAGTTGAGACAGTATTTAGATTCACACTCCTAAGAAACCTCAGGAAGGAGTTGGTCATTAATGTTATAGGTGCATGAAGCTATGGTTATTCTGATTGAAATTATGTACTGCAATATCTGCTTTATTGTTCTTGTCTCTCCAAAATTTCCTATAATAGATTGAGTTACTTATTTTTTGCCCAGTTTTGGGCTGTTTAACTTGGAAGTTATTACTTTTGGAGATTTGCTGTAACATTGTCTTAATGTAAAATTTGTTGAAATTCAATAAAAATAAAATCTTAGTGCAGTTGGCACATACCACCATTATGTAGAAGGAAGACCAATTTTTATGACCACCCTTAGTTGTAAGATTCATGTGGGGCTTGATTCATTTGAAGCTTATCAAGCCATCTGCAGTCTAATGGGACCTCTTCATGGTTTTAATCCAGCTGAAAAAAAACCCATTTCGAGCTTTTGTCCTCCTGTGGACTAAACTATCAGATGTCACATTTTGGATGGCAGTCACTTCACCTTGCAGGGTTGGAGAGCTTCAGGATCCAGTAACATTCAAAATATAGTGATTTTTATCATAACATGGTATATACTTATTTATTTTTGTTTATATTCTGCCTTTTGGCACTTTAAAGTGAATTAAATTCAGGTACTGTAGCCATTTCCCTAACCCCAGAGGGTTTACTAAGTTTGTACCTGAGGTAATGAAAGGTTAAGTGACTTGCCCAAGACTACAAGAAGTGGCAGTGGGATTTAGACCTTGGTTTCCTTGCTTTGTATTCTGCTGCTGTAACCATTAGGCGACTACTCACTTCTGCATGCATCCCAAGTTTCTACCTAAGGTTGTGATAGATTTCCTCCTCAATCAGTTAATTATACTTCAAACATTTATCCTAAAGCCACTTGTCAATAACCATGAATGAGCCCTGCATAATTCAGATAGTATAAAAGGCACACTTTGTGTCTAGAACAGACTAAAGCAGTGCTTCTCAACCGGTGTGTCGCGACACACCAGTGTGTCGCCAAGCACCGGCTGGTGTGTCGCATGCTCCCGGTCTCTCCCGCTGCTCTTCCTTCCCTGCTGCCGTTGCCGCCGGGCTATCAGCACTTTCAAGCCCAGCAGGAACGGCAGCGGCGCTAGAAGAAGCTCTGGCACCCGTGGCTGGCCTTTTCTTCTTCCCGCGCCCCTCTTCCCTCCCCCTCCGTGACCCGGAACAGGAAGTGATATGCGGTACGCGGGAAGGAGAAAGAGCCGGCCCGTGCCGCGTGGAAAAGTAGCAGCGGCGGCAGCAGCAGCGGCCCCCGAGCAATTGAAGCAGCCGGAAAGGAGACAGCAACATGAGCCTCCCGGGGCCGATGGGATTCTTCTTTATTGGCCTGCGGGGGCTGGAGGAGGAGGCTGCTGCAGCTACCATTTGTGCTCGGGGGGGGGGGAAGTGAGTGAGAGAAAGAAGTCGCCAGCCTGCGTGTAAGTGAGAGGATGTATTTGATTGAGAGCATTTTGCTCCTGTTTGAGTGTATTCCATAATACAGGTATAACTGTGTGCGGATTAGTTTATGTGCATTACTACAGATCCTGGGAGTATGTTAGGTCGGTTCTGTGTCTGTTACCGAGATGAGATATTTTGCTAGCATGTAAGCGTTTGTATCAGTCTTATTTGTTGTGTTTCTCATGAGGGACATGCATTGGTGGTAAACTGCTGTCTTTTCATAAGTAAGGCTATTGAGCCTGGAAGTAGAAGGAGTTTGAGTTGCTGTTACTGAGATGACACCAGAACCAGAATATCTTTTTTGTAGGGTGAGTTGTGTGGGGAATGTCGTAATTCTGCTTTACATTTATTATTGTGGGTCGGGGGGGTTCCCATGGATGCAAACTGTACTTTTACATCTAGCCCCGTGACGATCATGGGTCAGTGTGTCATGCATGTGAGAACCATCTGTCAGGTGTGTCCCGACAGAAAAAAGGTTGAGAACCACTGGACTAAAGACATTTTAAAAATCTACTTAACTTTGTTTCTTTTTGCCCCAATTAACCTTAGCTTGGTGATTTGAAGAGAATGCTAATTGTATAACAGATTGTATATTTTTCATGTATGCCCAAACTTATTTGCATTGATAACTCTTTAGAAGATCAACCACTATTGAAGAGATTTACAAAGCTGCAACATGGCATTCATCCTATGCATTTACATTTCATTTTTTGTGAAGAAACAGGTTTGGGTGAGACAGTCTTCAGGATCTCTTTGAGAACTAGAACCCAGTTCCAGCACTTTTAGGGCCTATTCTTTTCATTTTGGGCTGGCTGTCAAAAATTGGGGGATCTGCCCTATTGGTGGGACTGTTAGTTGTCACCCTTTATTTTCTTAGAAAAGGACCCTTAGCTAGGGAGTCACATTAGTATAACTCCTTGATCCATCTTGCTTACAGTGAAAGCAAAGTTTCTTTCCTGTAACGGCTGTTCTCTGAAGACAAATCACCAGTCATACACATTCTCCCTCTCCTCCTTTTATTGAATTGATCTGATTAGATTAATGACAGAACAGAAGCACATTGTGCTGCTGTGGGAATGCAGGAAATGCTATGAATGCCCAGTGGAACCTTCTTGCTTTTCCTAGAAAGCTCTAGAAATGTGTTCTGTGATTGGTGTCATTGGAAGACTGACTATCGGTGTGACTGAAGATTCCCTTGTCTTTAGATATTATCTGTTTACAAATTAGCATCTTTTTTTTTTTTTTTTACACAGTATTGTTGCTGAAAGAGCGCATTGAATACTGCATTCTGATCTTACTTGGATGATAAATTATACATAATACTACTTATTCTGCATGTGATAAAACTGAGAACTCCGGGATTTATATTGTTATCCTAGGCTAATAACTTTTAATTACTTGACTATCAGTTTAGTGAAAATGTTTTGTGTAGTGGAATACAGGATATTTAATGTCCATACTATACTTTTAACAGCCCTTATTTGATCTTCTTTCTTAGTGATCATGATGATGAAGTTGCAAACCTGGCTATCACATCTGGAAATTTTGGTACCAAAGGATCTACCCAAAGACTGCCTGTGAAGGACTGGAAAGCCAAGGTTTCCCCCCGAGCTTCTCCAAAGCCAAGAAGGAAAGCCAAGAAAGATGAAGGGTACGTAATGGTGCAGGGAAAACAGTCCCTTGGCAATGTGTGACTTGGAGATATTGAGGCATATTGTGGTTAGACTTTGTAATGGGGTATGAAATGTTCAAAATCTCTCACTAGCTTGATCGCTCTATGGCATTACTATGTGCTGTCGTACACAAAATCTGAATTTGATTCCAGAGTCTGGTCTTTTTAGGCTGGCTGGAGATGCTGCAGAGGCAGTCCTTACAGCCTCTGGGGTGGAAGGGGAGAAAGAGTGTCAGCCAGCATTTTATGGTGATATCTACTAAACAGACTCTGGTCACACATGTACTCGTTCTGGAGGGAGCCATGGTCTGTGGCCCCCTGGGAACGGACTAAGTACTGCAATGGCTGGAAATTATAAAACACAGACGAAAACCCCAGGTAGTTATAACTGAAGGCTCATGGTGCTATAGCCCAGCAGAGGCAGATTCTGCTTAAAGAAATAAGGGCTGAAATGTTAATTTATCTGACTTCTTCCAATCCATCCTGTCATACACCCACCTCACCTCCCATGTTCCTTATATATTTGAGAAGGTGGAAGTCTAGTTGTCTGCAGATTTCTTTGATAAAACTACACCCAATAACCTATATTGTTCAGGTTCTCTCCAGTAATTTCCATTGTTGATTTTAACCCAGAGCTGCTTGTGTTTTCTCTGTGTCTTGACTGAAATGTAAGTTCCATGGAGCAGGTACTGTCTTATATTTGTCTGTACAGTGCTGCATACATCTTGTAGTGCTATATAAATAGTAGTAGAAGATAATTATTTTGATGTGGGTATATAAAACAGCCAGTTCTAGTGCTTTATCTCATAAAAAAAAAAATATTTGTCAGGTCTAATGCCTGCATTTGAGTTTTATGTCCTTTTTTCATAACCACACACTTCAAAATCCTGAAAATAACATTTGAAAGCTGACTGCCCTGGAATATTTTATAGTACATGATGATATTTGCAAGGACACACTTTGGGGATCTTGAGGCACAGCATTGCTGCACAGGAGGCTTGTGTTGTAGTATCATGTACCTGGACCGGCAGGGTTTTAGGGTGCTGCAGAGGTGACGTGCTGGAGCTGAAACAGCAGTCATTACTTCAGCGACTTCCACCATCCATAGAATACTGAAGAATCCTTTCAAAGAATGCTTTTCTTCCAACCCAGGGGTGCTTAAATCCGTCCTCGGGGGCCCCCCAACCAGTCCAGTTTTCAGAATATCCCTAATAAATATGCACAAATATTTGCACCCATAAGAAGTAGTGCATGCAAATAATTCTCATACATGTTCATTAGAGAGCTCCTGAAAACCTGACTGGCTGGGGGACTCCAAAGGCTGGTTTGAGAATCCTTGCTCCAAACAGTGAATTATATCTTAGCCTCAAAAAAAAACTTCCAGTTTTTGTCAGAACCAACACATCTCTAGAACGCTGTTCTGTGACCTTGCCCCTCACTGTACAAGCCTTTCTTGGTGAATACAGTTTAGTTTTTTGTTTGTGCCCTTTCAATCATATTTGCCTCCTGAATACCATGGGGTCAATTTTCAAAACGTTTCTGGGCAGTAAAGAAGATCTGACCAGTTTGATTTTGGGTTAAAAATTTTCCTAAATCTAGCCAATCGATATTTAACTGGTTAGATTTAAGACAATTCATTCATTTAGTTTTAAAAATTCAACTTTAGCCAGTTAGCTCTGAAAATCAGTGCTGACCAGCTAAGTCATAAACATGGCCCTGAGAATGACTAGGAGCTGCCCATTTTTTAAATTGTCTATATGTAATTTTTAACTGATAAAGTTTAACTGGCTAGCTCTTTGTTTAGCCAGTTAAACCTTTGAAAATCCATCTCCTTCCGCCCATGTGTGTTTGAATAGAGATCTAGTGATAAGTGATTGTATGGCCTAAGAGAATAAGGTCTGCACTTTTTAAGCATATGAACAAAGGAAGGTGTGCAACTGGAAATTTCTGGTTTTTCCTATTCTCATTTCTTTGTGTGATTTTCAGGGACCTGGTACAGTCACCAAGAATGTCTGATCATCAGGTTAGTGCAAAAATTCATTTTATATAAGAAATATGTTTACATAGCCATTTTCTGTATCTTTACAGAACTGTAACCTGTGTAAGTTTTGCAGTAGTAACATAGTAGATAACAAAGTGGTGGATGCCACAAGGCTTCACTGGATTGCCTACCTTGCTGCTTTTTGGTAACATAGTAGATGACAGATAAAAGACCCTTCCAGTCTGCCCATTTATTCCAGTATTATGATCTACACTGCTAATCATATATCCTTTCTATTATCCATAGATGCTTGACTGCTTGTAGGACATCGTTCCTTATCTAAGCCAGTTTTTGTTGTCTTTTTTTTTTTTTCCCCTGTTCTTTAGCATCCTTGATAAATGAGCATACAGGTTGCCATATTTAAATCAACTCCCAGCCCCCGTCAGGTCTTACCATACACGGTTGTCAAAACTAGTGAGACTTTTGCCCTATCTTGTAAGTGCCCATGGTCTTGCTGGATGGTATCTGGCCACCACCAACCTACTAGCATCCAACCAGTTCGTCTCTGTGGTGGCATAGACTTGACTTCAACCTGGTTACTTTCTGGCCTAAAATTCCTAATGCTGCCTCATATCTTTCCCTTTTCATTCCTTTGAAAGCAGAGACAGAGAGGGTTGTTTGCAATACTGCAGCTTCACAATCCTGTCCCTACCACTGTCCTTTATAATCTTCCCAAGCATACTTGAATTCTGTTAAAGTACTTGTTTCCATTACCTTGCTGGCAGGTTATTCCAGGCATCTACCCCCACCTCAGTATTTAAGTATTTTTTTTTTCCTGTTTTCTCTGAACCTGCCATTCTCCAGCTACAGATCATGACCTGTCCTTGAAATTCCTTTTCGTAAGAAAATTTCACCTTTCTGTTGTCATGAGATTAATAAGTTATCTATAACTGGCAGAGGTTAGTCAGTCAAATAAAATTGTATTTGAATACGACGCAATCGCAAGGGGTTTCTCATATGAGCCAACAACCCTGGCAGCAAGGTCAGACTCTGAACGGAAAGGTAACATGGTTTATATAACCTTTTAATGGAAGTCACTGAAACTTTCCCGAATACTACAAACATTCTTTGTTATGCCCTTGCTGTTAAGTCTACCAAGGATAAGAGGAAAAGAAACTGCAAATTAGTAAACGAGCAAGAGGACACTGAAATTTAGTTCTTGAAACCAACCTATGTTCTAAACCAGCAATTCTCAACCGATATGTCGCCAAGCCACTGGCAGGTATGTCGCGAGCTACCGGTCTCCCGCTGTCCTTCCCTCCTCTTTCTTCACTGAGTGAGAGACTGACAATCTTCCACTGCTGCCGTTGCCGCCCGGGCTATCAGCACGTTCAAGCCCGGATGGGAACGGCAGCAGTGTTAGTGGAGACTGGCAACTGCGGCTGGGCCTTTTCTTCTTCCCTTACCTGAGCCCCATGGCCCGGAACAGGAAATATGCAGTGGGGTGTGCGGGAAGAAGAAAGAGCCATGCCGCATGGGAAAGTAGCAGCGGCAGCATTGGCCCCATGCAATAGCGTGGGCCCAGAGCAAAATCAGAAGCAGCCAGAAATCGGAACAGGAGACAGAATTAGCCTCCTGTGCCCGATGAGATTCTTCTTTCTTGGCCTGCGGGGGCTAGAGGAGGAGGCTGCTGCAGCTACCATTTGTGCTCAGGGGGGGGCAGGAAGTGAGAGAGAGACAGCCAGCCAACCTGTCTGTGAGAGAATGTGGTTGTGATTGGGTGTGTATGTGTAACTGTGATTGAGAGCCTGTGTGTGAGAGCATTTGATTGAGAGCATCTATGTAAGTGTGTGAGAGAGTATGTGTGATTCAGAGAAGTGTGTGTGTGTGTGTGTATATGAGAGACAATGAAAATGACAGGTCAGGGAGATGACTGGAGTGTGTGTGTGTGAGTGTGAGAGAGAGAAAGTGATTATGGGAATGAGAAGACTGTGCATGTGGAGAGAGCTAGCATAGGAATGAGAAACATGGGTGTGTGTGAGAGAGACAGCATGGCAGTGAGAAGCCTGTATATGTAAGATAGAACATGGGAGTGGGAAGCCTGTGTGTGTAGGCATGAGAGAGAGAGACTGTTTGGGAAGGTGACTGTGTGTAAGAGAGACTGGTAGGGAGATGATTGATGTGTGAGAGACAGAAATTGATCATGTGGGTGTAATTGATATGTGTGTGTGTGTGACAGAGAGACTAGCCGTGGGCCCTAAGGAAGAGGACCATGAGTACAGAGCTTCAGCCACTACTGCTGCGTCTGGTGTGTGCTACTGGCCTGCATGGAAGAGGAGTAGGAGAGCTGCTGGAGGGGGTTAGTAAAGGTGGCCTTTTAATTATTTTTCTTGATTGACTGCCATTTTAATTACTGAATGTTATGTGATGTGTCTGCTGTTTTGAAATATTTTATTGGTGTTTGGAGAATTTTAAATAATTTTTACGAGTTTTTAATTTTTGGATGATATTCTGTTTATAGTTGTTTTGAAACATTTATTCTACGTATTAGTATAGTTATGCAATTATTTCTGTGTTGGGATCTATAGCTGCTTGGCTAGTTCTGTTTTCCTAATAGGAGGTGTATTGGTGTTTAGGACCTGATTTAATATTTATAGTGTTGTCTTTTCATAGGTAGGGTTGTTACTGTTTGAATGCATTCCATAATACAGGTGTAACAGTGCGGATTAGTTTATGTGCATTACTGCAGATCCTGGGAGTATGTTAGGTCGGTTCTGTGTATGTGGCCGAGGTGAGGTATTTACTAGCATGTAAAAGTTTGTATCAGTTGTATTTTTTTCAAGAGGACATGCATTGGTAGTAAACTGCTGTCTTTTCATAAGTAGGGCTTTTGAGCCTGGTAGTAGGAGTTTGTGTTGCTGTTACTGAGATGACACTAGAACCAGAATATCTTTTTTGTAAGGTTAGTTGTATGGGGAATGTCCTAATTCTGCTTTACATCCATTATTGTGGGTCAGAGGGGTTCCTGTGGATGCAAACTGTACTTTTATATTTAGCCCCATGATGGTCATGTGTTCAGTGGGTCACGCATGTGAGAACCATCTGTCAGGTGTGTCCCGACAGAAAAAAGGTTGAGAACCACATTCTGAACTTTGTTCCTATATATGTACTTCCCTTTATCACTTAACAGTTACATCCATAGTTGTTAATTCAAAGCTAATCTTGCTTATTTTATTTATTTATTTATGGACTTTTATATACCGGTATTCATAGGACACATCACACTGGTTTACAAGTAACTAAAAGAAGGAAATTACAATGAACGAGGATAGGGGAGAGGTGGGCAGGCTAGAAAAGGGGAGGAATGGGCAAGGGCGAGTAACGGGCAAGGGCGCGTAACACAGCTAAGCGAAGGAGGAAAGAACGAGAAAAGAGGAAAAGGAGACAGATAACCAGTTTAAAATACTAAAAAAAACACAACACATGCAGAATGCAAGTAATAACTGGATTGGCTGTGTACAAATATGTACAATAATAATAGGCGCGTTCTAAGAGGCAGGAGGTGGAAGGGTAGAACAGGGGGTAGCGGACGAAGGGAGGCTAGGGAGCCAGTGCGGTTCAAAGGAGAGAGCACTGTCTAGATTTGGTTAATATCCGGGTAGGCCTGCTTGAAGAGCCATGTCTTGATACCTTTTTTGAAATGGTGGAGGTCAGCAGGAAGGGAGTTCCAAAGGGTGGGGCCAGCAATGGAGAAGGCCCTTTCTCTGGTGATGGTGAGGTGTGCAGTTTTGAGGGATGGGGTGTGAAAGGCACCCGCCAGGGAAGTTCTGTTGGGACGGTTAGAGGAACGGAAACATGGCATTTCCTCGAGCCAGGGGAGATTGTTTTTGTAGAGCGGTAAGTAGGATGGTAAGTGTTTTGTATTGTGTACGGAAAGAGATGGGAAGCCAGTGCAGATCTTTTAATATGGGGGTGATGTGCTCCCTTTTACGGTTATTGGTTATAACTCTCGCCATGGCGTTCTGCAGGATTTGTAGGGGTTTGAAGGTGGAGGCGGGGAGGCCTAGGAGAAGGGAGTTGCATTACTCCAATTTAGATAGAATGGTCGTCTACAGAACTGTGCAGAAATTCTGGGCGTGGAGTAGGGGTTTAAGTTTTTTAAGGATGTGAGTTGTAGAATCCCCCCTTTAGAAGAGACTTAATGTGGGGTTTGAAGTTTAGGTGGTGTTCTAGGGAGACGCCTAGGTCTCTTACAGAGTGCAGTGGTGTATAAGTTAGTGCAGTGTTATGAGAGGTGGGGTGGAATGTGTGGTCCGGCTGATTAGAAATGAGGATTTCTGTTTTTGATGCATTAAGTGCAAGGTGGAGGTTGGATAAAAGGGAGTTGATGGATACAAGGCAAGATTCCCAGAATTGCATAGATTCCTTGAGGGATTTCTGAATGGGGATGAGTATTTGCACATCATCAGCATAGAGAAAAAACTTCAGGCCTAGGTTAGAAAGTAGATGGCAGAGTGGCAAAAGATAAATATTGAAGAGGGTGGAGGATAGTGAAGATCCTTGGGGGACACCTTGTGTGAGGGGAATGTGCGAGGATTCAGAGTTATCAATTTTTACAAGGTACTCTCTATGGGTGAGGTATTTCTGCCAGACGGGAGATTAGGATTTGGTGGTTGATAGTATCGAAGGCCGCTGAGATATCTAGAAGGGCAAGTAAATATGATTGACCGTGGTCCATGCCTTTGAGAATGGTATCTGTAATCGCAAGTAAGAGCTTTTCAGTATTGCGATCTTTACGAAAACCAAATTGTGAGGGGTGTAGGATACTGTGGTCTTCGAGGAAGTCGGTGAGTTGCGTATTAACTACCTTTTCAAGAATTTTGGAGATGAACGGCAGGTTGGAGATAGGCCGGTAGTTTGCAGGGTCTTTGTGGTCGAGGGTGGATTTTTTTTTTTTTTTTTTTTAAGAAGTGGCTTGACGACAGCAAGTTTGAGGGTCTGGGACTTTTCCATATGTGAGGAGCAGTTAATTATGTCAGCTATGGGTTTTGCAATGGCTTTGGGAATAGAAAGGGTTTTTGAGGGGATTGTGTCTGCGATATGAGTAGCTGGTCTCATCTTCTTTAGGATGGATTCGATCTCCATAGTTGTAGTAAGGTCGAAGGACCCAAGGTTGATTTTGTTATTAGGGAGTGGATCGGTGGGGGAGGACGTTGGCGATTTTGTTCTTGAAGTACTTTGCTAGCTCTTCGCATTTTTCCTTGTGATTTTCCTCATGGGAGGAGGGGGGAGTGGGCTTTGTAAGTTCTGCAGCATATGAGAATAGGGCGTTAGGGTTGAATTGATAATCATTAATTTTTGATGAGTAGAAGTCTTGTTTGGCTTGGAGCGTGACTTGACGGTAGGTGTGCAGTGTATGTTTGTATGCTACTTTGTGATTGGGTGTCGGTTGTCTACGCCACGTACGTTCTTTAGATCTAAGGTCTTGTTTTATCTTTTTTAGTTCAGTGGTGTACCATGGTTTTCTTTCTGTTTGTGACAGGGGTATTGCTTTGTGTTCGAGCAGTTTCTTCATGCCTTCAGGAATGTGCAGTCCTTTACAAGTTGTTATAAATCTGCTGCTTAGAGTTAGCAATGTTATCGAGCTCCTCCTGAAGAGGGAGGAGTTGGTAATCTGTTATCAATCCCTGCTGCTAGGAGTAGCAATCTATAGGAACGGCTTCCCAGGGGCGGAGTAGAATCTGTAATACCTTATCCCGCCATGGGGAGGCGTTGGCAATCTGTTATAAGTCCGCCAAGGAGTTAGCAATTGGTTATGGATCACCCTGCCAAGGGGAAGAGCTAACAATTGTAATACTCCATAGGCGGAGTTAGTGTTCTGTAGTGGGTTGGCTTCCCACAGAGTGGCAGTCGTATAATACCACTCTAGTAGTGTAAGGCATGAATACTTGAGGAAATTTGGTGAATCCCTGGGCCAATGGCAGATGACGGCGCCCTCAAGAGGATGTCCTGAGAGGGACCACTGGCTAGGCTGGAATATGGAGACAAACACACAGCTCAATACTGTAAAGTGCGGCCGCGTTTACCCCGCTCCTAACTCGCGTTCTACTCACTTTCCGGCCGCGTTAGCCCTTCCTGCGATACACTATCCCCTTTAACCTACTCCTATCGCGTCCTAAAATCCCCGGGCAACCCCTTCCGCACGCGGCATGTATATTGCATGTAAACAAGTGAATTAGCTATTCCCTACCATCCAGTAACGCGTGCCCCGACTATCCCTTTTTTACCCTGCCATTTTGCCGCGCGTTTAACCTGCTAACTTACCGCCTACCCCTACTCCTGCGTTAGAGGCAGGGGTAAGGGTAGGCGGCAAACTTTCCCCCAGCCCCCGCTCTCCTGCCCTGGCTGCGTCCATGGGTGCCGGTCTCCGGGGCAGCCCCAGTCCTCTCCCCTCCTCCCGAAGCGCAAGAAAAAAAAAAAGGCGAAAAAAAAAAATTGCAAGAGAGAGAGGGAGAGGACGGGCAATCCTACGCTCGGGATTGCCAGTCCCCCCTCCCCTCCTCCCGAGGCAGGCGCGAAAAGCAGCCTTGCTCCGGGAGGAGGGGGGAGGGGACTGGCAGTATAAAGCGACTTACTTTTTGCAGCCCCCCATCCGGACATCGGCGAAGACGACCGCGGCTCCCCTCTCCTGCCTCCAGCTGCTCAGGAAGATGGACGTCACGTCTTGATCGGCCATCAGCAGAAACGGATCGCGGCTCCCCTCCCCTGCCTCCCGGCGAAGATTGACGCCTGCACGGGGGAAAGCGGCCCCTGTGCGTGCAATTGGCCGCTCAAGACGTGACGTCACATGCCGTGACGCCAAACGTCGTGACATCACGTCTTGAGCGGCCAATTGCACGCACAGGGGCCGCTTTCCCCCGTGCAGGCGTCCATCTTCGCCGGGAGCAGCGATCCGTTTCTGCTGATGGCCGTCTCCGGAGGGCTGCAAAAAAAAGTAAGTCGCTTCGTCGCTTTACACTGCCAGTCCCCCCTCCCCTCCTCCCGGAGCAAGGCTGCTTTTCGCGCCTGCCTCGGGAGGAGGGGAGGGGGGACTGGCAATCCCGAGCGTAGGATTGCCCGTCCTCTCTCCCCTCGCTCTTGCTACTTTTATTTTTGCTTTACACTGCCAGTCCTGTCTCCCCTCCTCCCGGAGCAAGGCTGCTTTCGCGCCTTGCTTCGGGAGGAGGGGAGAGGGCTGACAATCACCCGCCCGCCGGCTCCTGCCTAGATGACAGCCCGCCGGATGAACGCGCGCCCGCCGGCTCCCACCACCGCCGCCGCCTGGATAAACGCGCGCCCGCCAGCTCCCGAGAGGGGGGGAACCATCCACTTCCTGGTACCTGTCATTTCAAATGTCAGTTGAAATGACATTTGAAATGACAGGTACCAGCGCACCCAGGATGCTGTATTAAGCGCGGGCCTAACCATTCGCCTAATGCTTCGCAGACGCGGCTTGCATTTGCAAGCAATTTGAATAGAGTATCGAGCGGTATGTGAGCAGGACTGTGCGTGCGGGGAACGAGGGTGCGCCCGGCACTGCCGCACTCTTTCTAACGCGGCCTTGCTGTATCGACCTGACAGTTCTTTATTAGACTGAGTAGAACCACCAGAGGTGGCAGTAGTGAGCTGATGTGCCCGGCAGGGCTGAAGTCCCTCTGATACTGGAATTGCGGTCTCTGGGTTGCTGAGCTATAGAACGAGACTAGATAGTGAGTAGCCAGGGTATGCTGGATACATAACCAGTAGTAGATTATGTCTTATACTAAGCATTATGTCTTATGCTTTATATACTCTTAATCTGTATTGAAGTCTTATATTCATCCTGTATTGAAGCATCTTATGGTGTAAATGTTCCTTTGTTTTTCTATATGTTCAAATGCTCAAATGTTTAATGTATCGCCCTCTCGCGACGGTTCTGTTTTACTGTAAACCGGTGTGATCTGTATACTTTACAGGAATGTCGGTATATAAGAATTCAAAATAAATAAAATAGATGATACACTCACAATTGTAGATATCTGTAATGGCCTCTATGCAACAGAGAGTCTTCAGTATTCAGAAACAGGAGTCGTAGGCGAGTGCTGGTTCCTATATGCAGTCTGGAATGAGAACTCACTATCTGTGTATGAGATGGCTTATGGAATAGAAGATAGTCTTTAGAGGGTTTTAGGAACATAGGCCCTCGTGGAGCGAGTACCGGTTCCTATCTGCAGTCTATAATAGCAATGCACAGATATAGGTATATGATATTAGCTTCTGAAATAGAAGAGAGTTGAGAAAGGGATTTAGGAACATGGGCCCTCGTGGAGCAAGTACTGGTTCCTATCTGCAATTTATAATAATGACTATCTCCGAACCTGCGGTAACGTCTTAGACTGAAGAGAGTCTTCAGAGATTAGGAACATAGGCCTTCATGGAGCGAGTACCAATTCCTATCTGTAATAGAACTCATTGTGTTCACGTCTGCGATCGCTTCCAGGTAGTAAGGAGTCTTCTGAGCATTCAGGGACGGGATCCGGTACTCGCTCCTCGAGGGCCTACGTCCCTGAATGCTCAGAAGACTCCTTACTTCCTGGAAGCGATCGCAGACGTGAACACAATGAGTTCTATTACAGATAGCAATCTGAAATCAAGAAGAGAGAGCGGGGCTCCCGAGGAGCGGGTACCCCTAGGCAAGGTGGTGGAGGCAGAGCAATGGAGGATGAAGCGGGTCAGAATAATCCCCGTAATCAAACCCCTTGCTAACTCAATTCGTAGCTGCAAGTAAAGACCTTTTAAACTGGAAGTGGATGATGTCATTACGGAGGGACGCCCCCGATGTTCGCGCCCTTGCCGGTACAAACTCTGGAGCGCGCGCCCTTACGTCATAAGGAACATGGCGTCAGGCCAGCCCGGGGATTCCAGGAAGTACGGCAAGGAGAAGCCGCGGCAGCATCTGTCCATCAGACCCGAAGGGCGTCGCCTCTAAGGTAGAGAGGGTGGAGCGAGGGCGAGAACAGGCACGAACGCAACACAAGTATGGCCTTATTTCTAGCAATGTTTTCTATGGCAATGGAGAAGATGAATTTGGAACTGAAAAATCAATGCCTTAGACATGCCAAGTTGTATGCATTAAGCACTGCAATTCTGATGGCTGCACTTCTGTTGACACCCTCGTCACTAAACTGGTATCAGTCCTTGGTTGATCCTCCATACTGTTGTCATCAGAGAACACCTTTTACAGGTAAGCAATTACTCTATATTTTGTGATGAAATGAAAAGCTTAAAGGCTTCCAGTATCCAAAGGGAGAGGGCAAACATAATCATATTTTTATTTAGGCTGCTCTTTCTAATTAACTCAGCAAATAAGACTGAGAATCACAAAACATTGATTAATGTTCCTTCATCTCTTCCTACTTTTACAATGAAGAAGTTTGCCTTACAAGACCATTTTAACCATATCTTTCTAAAATCCTGCATTGAGTGGTGCACAAAGCAATTTCTAACACTTTCTTCTAATAACCTTGAGTCATTTCTAAAATCTCTATCACACTATTGAACCATTCTCATTATTTCCTCATTTTTCTCTCTGGGTCCTTTCAGAAATTGATGTTATGGATTACTCTATTCTTACCTGCTTTCTGCATTTTCCAAGTGCTTCTTAGTTGATTGTGCCCTGAGTTTCACCTTATCTAGCTGGTTCCATTTTCCAGTTGTCCTGGAGTTGTAAACGCTTCCTCATTCTTTCTTGTTTGCAAGAGTGCCCAGCAGCTTCACTGTTAATACTTTTGCATTTTTTCAATATATCCGCATCTCTAGGAACTGTATCTTGAGTTCCACCTTGATGTCTTTATCTTGATCTGTAATGGTTAGAAGAGTGGGTTTTTTGATTAGAATAAACATGCACTTCTAAATAGATTGAGAGCATGGAATCTTTTTTTTTTTTTTTTGTCTTGAGAGAACTTAAATAGTACCTCTAAAAGCAGCAAGGTTATCTTTCTTGCACATTTCCCCTGTAGGGAGGGTGCTGGAAGGTTTGAAGTAGAACATCATCTTCCAGACATTTGTAATTGGCATTTTGTTTTTGTACACAGGTGAGTGCAGAATTCCAAGAGGAGCTGATGTCCTTGTTGCGCTCCCAGCAGCGGGAGCTCTCAGAGCTACGACAGAACCAACTGGAGTTAATTCAGAGACTTACCAACCACATGGACTCAATACAGAGCTCCCTCATGGGCCACGTGGAAAGAGTTATTGATACTCAGCAGGAACAAGAGCGTATCCTTGCTATGTAATTGGTTTCAAGCATTTTGGAAGTAAAGAATTTTTGTAATATGACATTAGAAAGGACTGAGCTTTAAGTTGTCTCTATTGGTTTTCCACTGTTCTGAATTGCTTGCTCTCATATCTGTATTTGCACTTAACTTTTTCTCAGAAAATGATTTTCTGTACAATTAGGAATTAATTCCCTTGAGGTTTGTTTGCTTCACTGATAGCAAAACTCTTGAGCTGCATTATGGAACTTAGCAAGTAAAGGAAAGGTCTACAGCCCATAGAATGTGCTTAGCCTGGGGAGAGAGCATGCAACCCAACAAGGCAGATACTTGTGGTGGAGAGGCTCTGATATGGAGTTTAAGAGCAAGAGGTAGTTATAATTGTGAAAGTAAGATCTAATCCAAAAGGAGCAAAGCAAACTGGTAGTTGAGGCACTTCACACTATTTAGAGTAGAAGTGAACAAACTCTGGAGAAGGGAAGGGTAATTACCATAAAAAGGAAGCAAGCTATTTCAAGTGCCTCAAATTTGGGAGCAGACTCAAGTGCTTCAGATGAAGACTGAAGATTACTTGGTATCGCAATGCTTTAGTGCTATCACTAATATTCACTAAGAGCTGATGTATTGCTTGCGCTATAAGGCCCATATACTCAAGTATGTGAGCTACATATGAGCAATGGAGATTTTAAAAGCCACAAATTAAACGCATATATAGAAACAAAGAAATGATGGCAGAAGACGACCAGCGGTCCATCCAGTCTGCCCAGTAAGCTTTCACACTTGTAACTTTTTGGTTCTATTTCCCTTCCACCCCCGCCCTCGATGTAGATAGCAGTGCTGGAGCTGCATCTAAGTTAGTATCTAGCTAATTGGTTTGGGGTAGTAATCGCCGTAATAAGCAAGCTACTCCCATGCTTGTTTACCCAGCCTGTGCAATTCAGTCCTTGTTGGTTGTTTGAACATAAATCCTCTTTTCTTCATTCCCCCTGCTGTTGAAGCAGATGTTCTCCACGTCGGTAGAGGTGGGGAATCCGGTGGAATGGAGAGAAAGTTCAGATGATAACCCTGAGCAATTATTGCCAGGACCCACTGGTCTGAGTTGATCGAGTGCCACCTGTTGGTGAAATGGCACAATCGACCTCCCACTGGTATGTGGGGTAATGAAAGCTGGCTGCTGCTCTCTATGCAGGAGTCAAAAACCGGAAGCAAGGCCTGGCTGAAGAGCTGCTTGCGGTTTTTGTTTTCGTGTCTGTCGAGAGTGGGCTTTTTGAAATGGTCTCATAGAACGGGTTCTAGTTGGTGGCGGGTAGGATTTCTTCGGACGGAAGAATGACGTCTTAGAGTCCTTCCGGAATGACTATTTTGAAGAGTACTCAGAAGGCATCAGAGAGAGCTGTCTTAGGGTCTCATGATGGTCTTTGAGTTCCGCCACTGTTCGTTGAATCTGCTCGCCAAACAGATTATCTCCTACACAAGGCAGGTCGGATAATCTGTCTTATACTTAAGGGCGAAGATCGGAAGACTTGAGCCAGGCCTATCGTCTTGCCGAGATAGCAGCTGCAGATACCCTGGTAGCAGTGTCAAAGATATTGTAAGATGATTTGATCTCATGCTTGCCTGCCTCAAAACCCTTATTTACTAGGGTTTGGAGTTGATCTTGAAATTGCTGAGGCAGGAAGTCTGTCAAGACTTGTATTTGCTTAAATAAGACCCTATTATATTGGGTCATATATAGCTGATAAGCGGCAATTCTGGAGATGAGCATTGATCCCTGGAAGACACGGCAACCAATGGCATTTAGAAATTTCTGTTCCTTGCCTGGGGGAAAAGAAGTGTGAGGTTTTGATCTCCTTTCTCTTTTCTTGGCAGATTCTACAACCACAGATTGGTGATCCAGTTGAGGTTTGTGAAATCCTGGAGCTGACTGAACAAGATAGGTGGTGTCAGCTTTCCTGTGGACTGGGGCAACAGAGCCAGGATGTTCCCAGTTCTTTTTGAGGAGATCCAGAAGAACCTGGTGGATAGGGATGGAGGTTATTTCCTTGAGAGCATCCAGGAATTGTAGCAACTTCATCATTTGATGCCTATCGTCCTGTTCCATCTGCAATTGGAAGGGAACCAATTCAGACATCTCCTTCACAAAATTTATAAAGGAAAGGTCCTCCGGAGGAGAATGCTTTCTACTTTTAGTAGGTAAAGATGGTGAAGGCAAGTCAAAGGTGTCTGAAGAATCATCGGTCCAGATACTGTAGGGATCAGCACCTGCTCCTCTAGGGGCTAGAGGAGGACGGGGCAGTGGGATCCCTGAAGGTCCTGGTCTAGGCTCCAAAAGACTTGAAGGAATAAGTGGAGGCACCGATGAAGGCATTGAAGGCACCCGCACAGGCATCGATGGATGGCTCGGTGGGGCCGGACGTATCGGCACCATTGGGTGCATTGGTGGCATCGACGGATGTGTCAGCATCGATGGCTGAGGTATCGGCAGAACTCCTTATTGAGGGATGCGGAACGGTGTTTCTCCTCCCGATGACAAAGCAAGATGGGAGGACACCGGAGCCATTGGTGACCCGGGGTCCATCGGTGGAAAAGCGGCTATAAGCGCTTCCATTCTCGAGAGCAGTGGTGCCAACGCTGTTGGAATCTGGTCGGTTCCGGAGGAACCTGGAATCGATGCATCGCCTTGTCGATGGCCTCCTGAACCATCTGGTCCAGTTCTTCTCGGAGACCTGGAGCAAGCAACCCGGCTCTGGAACAGAAGAAGGAGGCAGAGGCATAGCCGGAGGGACCACCGTTAAAGGCGGAGTCACGGCTCCGATATCCTGTCGGGTGAGGGTTGCCTCGGTGACCCGGTCGACGAAAAGGTCAGTGCCTTTTCTGGCTGGGGTTTCTTCGGCGGCTCGGACTATGGCGAGGTCGATGATTTCGCTCCCTCGATGGTCCGAGACTTTCGATGCCGGTGGCGATGTTTATCTCTACGATCACCACAGTCCTGAGGGGAATAGAGGGTGTTAAAGGCCGAGAAGACGTCCATGCCGAAAGGAGGTCGATGATGGCGCAAAGATGACTGTGCCGGTTCTGATGACATAGATGCAATAGACGGCATTGGGGTTTGAGCACGGAAAAGAAGTTCCATCTTCTCCAATCTAGCCTTGCGACCCTTTTGGTGTCATTAGGGCACATTTGGTGCAGGTTAGGACATCGTGCTCACATCCGAGACACATTACACAGACTTTGTGAGGGTCTGTGATGGACATGGTGCGATTACAGTCCAGGCACCGGCGGAACCCCATGGAAAAAATTGAGCCGCAGTACGGTCAACGGCCAGTAGGCCGCAAGGGCCAAACTCTACGGTAATAGACAGAAAATGGGTAAAAACTTGCCGGAGTACCGCGGCTTGAGAAAGTTGGAGGGACCCCTGTGGGGTAAAACAAATTTTAGTAATTCCGCGAGGAAAATTTCTGTCAGGAATCTCTATGGAGCTCCTTAACTGCATGGCTACTGCTGCATGGAAAAAAGAAGACTGAAGGGGGGACCCCTGCTGGCTGCAGAGTTAGTGCCAAGCTGGGCATGCCCAGTAGGGGCCAGTCAAAGTTCTGGAAACTTTGACAGAAGTGTTCCATGATTGGGCTCCATCCTGTGATGTCACCCATATGTGAGGACTACCATCCTGCTTGTCCTGTGAGAAACAAATTAAAACTAACTTTGGAACTATATAAAAAATTGTAGATAGGGCTGTGACGCTTTCCACAGGATTCAATGCAATTTCTGCCTGGGGGTTTACAGTGGAGTTTTTCATTAACAGACAGAAAACTGGATAAGAAGCAGAGTTGCTTACCTGTAACAGGTGTTCTCCGAGGACAGTAGGATGTTAGTCCTCACAAATGGCTGACATCTTTGGATGGAGCCCAGCATGGAACTTTGATCTCAAAGAATTCTAGAGCTTTCAAACATGGCCTATTGAGCATGTGCATCTGTAGTTATCACCCTGCCCTCTAGACAGAGTCCCTCAGTCCATGTTATAGCTGATAAATGGAGAAACCAACTCCCAGGGGGGGTGGGTGGGATTTGTGAGGACCAACATCCTGCAGTTTTCGGAGAACACCTGTTAAAAATAAGCAACTCTGCTTTCTCCGAAGACAAGCAGGAAGGTAGTCCTCACACATGGGTGAACTCCCAACTAAAGGCTGCCCGAGCAGACAAAGTGGGGAACCCCATAGTGCTGAAAGCATCATCTTTCTCCCATTTGCCTGTGAGGCAGCTGACCCAAAAACAGGTCTAGGTGGGAAAAGAGTTGGATTCTACAAACGAATACCATAGAACAGACACAAATACCCTGACGCGTAGCAGGGGCACCTAAGGCAGGGGTGTGATGCCAAGTTCAGTGAGAAGCATACTTTGCCTCATGGGACTATTACAGCCAGGGTTTGGATCAGCGAACTGACTGCAAGCTAGGTCTAGTAGCTTCTGGATACAGGAAAATACCTATAGAATCAACCAAAAGAAGAACTCTTGGACGAAAACTGCACAGTTTCCTTCGGTGTCACAAGACACCCGAAAACCCCCCCACTGGGGTCAGAAAGCCCTCCAGAAAGAAACTGCGGGCCACTAACATCTGAAGAACAGAATGCCTTTGCAGAAGCACGCATGATTGGCTAGTAGGCACAAATGAGCAGATAAAAAACAAATACTTGGAAGAAGCAGCAGCAACAGCACTTAGGTCTGTGGCCGACCTTACCTGCCAAAGTACCAGATAGATCAGATCACACAGGACAGACATCGAGAGTATCAGGGTTGAAAGGCAATCCCCCAAACGAAACACTTGGGAGAAGAAGCGGCAACAGCGGCTAAGTCTGTGGTCTACCTTACTTGCCAATGTACCAGACACATCTGACCACTCAAGACAGACATCAAGAGTGTGAGAGGATGCAAAGCAATCCCTTAACAAGACTGCTAGCTCAAAAACTCCAGAGTAGGGAGTTAAGCTAGGACTGAAGCTCACCCACACCCACCCTGTCAAGGTTAAGCCTATCCATCCAGTGAAGAATGAAAAGCAAAAGGAAATATTGGTCAGAAAGGACAGGGAAAAGCTGGTGTACCGATCCCTGCAGGTATACACTAAGATATACCACGAATGCCCTAGCTTTTCTCCCCTCCCTCCAACATTCTGACCGGAAGTGGGAAGGAGCGAAAAACACGAGGCAGACCCCAGGGCTGCTGGGATAAGAAGACATGGCTAGGTCGTATTTAACAACCAACAACTCACTATTAATTGCAGTAGGGAGTTTAACCCCTGCCCCCCCCAAAAAATAAATAAAAAATCAGGGTAGACCTCTCAGGATGACAGGAACAGCTGAAACTGAGAGCCAACCTCCTGGGGAAGGACCTTTAGGTATCACTGCAGGAGAATGGGGCTCAATCTTTTCTCCAATTTAAAAGTAGAATTTCTTCTTCTAAAGGGTACAGTGATCCCCATAGGGAAAGCATGAACACATCTGCTAGAAGATGGAGAGATACTGAAGGGCTGAGGTCACAGGGCGTATCTAGGGTGACATCAGCTTTGAAACCTGACTCCGTCTCTATCTGCTAGTAGGGGAGCATATAACCCATTGGTCCTGAGCCAATCTGGCTACACGCTAGCAAACTTTTGATTTACATCACACCCTTGGAGATCGGGTAACTTGTTACTCCAAAGTCCCATATGAGCATTAAGAAAGCAATTTGCGTTATCAATGTAGGATAAAAATCTAAACTGAGTATAGAAATAGATAAGTATGGCAAATTAAGTGTATACATGCCTGTTGCAATTCCCTGTAATGCTTCTGGGACTTTTATATTCCAAAAGTTATTCTGACTTCTGCAAGGTTCTACAATGTTCTGCAGTTCCTGGCCACCAGGAAGCTTTCCTTTCTATCACCCAGGACTGAAAGGGTTAAAACAAGTGCATTAACTTCCTGTTCCTTCAGCTTCCTCCAAAGTAAAGTTCTGCGAGTGTGTTAATGTTTTGTCAAATGATTGGGTGCCCCAAAACAACTGCAGTTGGCTAGAATTTTCCATCTTGACTGGGAAGCTCGACAGATCAGACCTGCAGTCAGGACCCTTTCACAGTTCAGCACTGTTATTCTGTAGACAGAATGATACTAGAGCTCCCCTAGACACTAATTACAGTAAACCTTAATTAGGTAGTGTAGTTGTATCATTATTTGCTTTTCCCTGATCTGCAATATCATCTTTTCCAGTTCACTGGACTTCCTTTTTCTTAACAAAGAATTTAGTTTGTTAGTCCTGCCTCTGATCAGTGACATGCAGAAATGATGCCCGTATCCTTTGTTTGTCTCTAAGTGTCATATTTTGGAACTGTAAGACTGCAGGTTTTGTGGTGGACACATGGGCCCTGTAAATCACTTAAAGGACAGCTTATGGAGCAGGGTATTTGCCAAAAATCAAGTGGATATCCAGCTGGCAGAGTGTTGCCAGTGGACGGGCACTTGAGTGGATTCTGGTAGGACTGCAGTGTCAACTGGGACTCTCTAAAAGACTAAGGGATTAACTCTTAGACTGTAACTTTAAAACAAGCACGCAGGCTCCCATACACATGTGTATGGGTGCGCGAGTGAACATCCATTTGAATTTTAAATCATGCACACATTTAGGTGTGTATGTGTGCTCCTAATTTTAAGCGGCTTCTCAGCTTTAACCTGAACATGGAAATGGATTTTAAAATATGCTTGCATGAAAGACACTCCCAGTTTTACCCATTAGTCCACCAGTTTACTCAGTCCGTCTAAACATCATTCGAACCTCTCTGGTTCTTCATCCTGCATGCCCCCCAGTTGATTCAGGTCCCTCACCCAGTTCATGTAGGCCTAAAGAGGAATTTCTACAGACTTGCTCCTCATCAGAATCAACAGTAAATATATGCAGCTAACAGGCTGCTGCATGCAGTGGTGCCAGTTTTAAAATATGGTTTTACATACATAATTTTTTGCCCTGCCCCAGAACACTCATGCCCCACCCTTTTTCTATTCTCAAAAAAGCAGGGGAATAGCTTGCTTGTTACGGCGGTTACTACCCAAACCAAATAAGCCTGATACTTCACTTTCAATTAATATCCAGCATAGCTCTCTGCTTCAACGGCAGGGGGAATGAAGAAAAGATAAACATACACACGGTTAACGTCCTTATTCAATAAATATACAGATGGTTAATGCAACTCCAACATTGCTCTATGCTTCAACAGCAAGAGGAAATGTGGAAAAAAGGATTTGCATCCACAAAAAAAGCAGGGGAGTAGCTTGCTTGTTACGGCGGTTACTACCCCAAACCAAATAAGCCTGCTTGTTACAGCGGTTACTACCCCAAACCAAATAATCCTGATACTTCAATTTCAAATCATATCCAGCATAGCTCTCTGCTTCAATGGCAGGGGGAATGAAGAAATGATGATTTATATTCAGACAACTACCAACAAGGACTGAATTACATAGTCTGGGTAAAACAAATAATCATGGGTGTAGTTGCTTGTTACGGCGGTTACTACCCCGAATCAAGCCTGATAATTCACTTGGAATACATATCCAGCGCAGCTCACTGCTGCGGTCATATACATCCAATAAATGTTTTTTCTCGAGCAACAGTCTGATTATAGTTTAATTTCACAAGAGCAGTCTTAAAAAAAAAAAAAAAGAAAGACTTGGGTGGGGTGTCTGAGTAGGGCCATAAACAGGCTAAGGGAGCTAAGGAGGCAAGTTGTACCTGTCAAAGTTGTGGGAGTAAACCTATTGCATGCTTTCTGTTTTTAGCACACATTTTTGGTTTAGTAGGTATATTTTCTATCACTTTGCATGAAGATATTTTATTGCATCAGTAGAAATTTTTTTAAGCACTATAGTGTAAAAAATAAATGCTAAATTTATTGCACTCTTGGGCTCATGCTGTGTGCACTGTGGTCCAGGCTAGTGTGTCACAAAAGAATCATCTGGTAGCACAATTTAAATCATCCCATCCTCTCTAATTACTTTTAGTTGTAACAGTCTAGATTTTCATGTGTCTGGTGTTTTGACTTCCATAAAATACTGTCTTCCTTAACATTTACATCTGTTCAGAGAGAAGATTAGATCGCATCTTATCAGAGGGGCAGCAGAGAAATGGCCAACTCCAAGAGCATCTTTCTCAGCAGCTATCACAGTCTCTCTCCAGTGCTTTATGTAATCGCCTCGACAAGACTATCCGGGAAGAAATGAAAAAGACATTGCCTCAGAGTAAGTGCAGTCATTGCAAATTTCCAAAGCCAACGCACATGGCATTGGTGCTTCCTAAGTTATTGAGAGAGAGGTAGGTGATTTGTTTTTTAGAACTTTTTTTTTTCAATTTTTTGTTTTAAGCCCAGTATTTCTCAACTTGAATTCAGGAGTTGTTTGTGTTTAAATGCCTGAGAGATATTGCTATAAAGTAGCAATTCTGAAGGTAAAGAAAATGTGCATTTGGTTTATCCAAGATCATGCAGGACAATAATTCTGTCATCTGTGATGTCATCTGTAATAGCTGGATTGGAGAATCTTATGAAAAGATGGAGAGAGAATGATTTTCTTGTCATGCATGAGCAATTTTGCCCTGCCCCCATTGCACAGGTCCCTTTCTGTCTTATTTTTTTTTTTCACTATAGTTTTCATCTGAGATTTTTAGGACTTGAGTGCAGTTATTCAGGCTCCTCATTCAAAAACTGACTCCTCCTTTGACCTGCTGTTTTCACCCCTAGTCTCACTTGTCATGTTTGTGGCATTTTCTAAAATAAGTTTTATTCCTTTTGCGAGATGTGATGCCCTGAGAATTTTTCTTCAGTGAAGCCTTCTCAATAGCTTCATTTGAGGAATTTCTTTTCTGTTCATATTTGAATGGATTTGGTTTTGCATTGGCAACTTTTTGACAATAACAAAGGTGATCCAGAGGCTTCAAAAAATGTTCACAATGTGATCACAAGATGTCTATTATAGATCTTCAGTGATTTCATGTACTGCCTCAGACTAGATTACAACTTCCTTAACTGCTGCATTTGTTGAAATGTTCCAAAGAAATGGAGGCAATGAAAGGATCATTCCAAAAGGTATTCAAATTAACAATGAAGTTTGACACTCTCTTGCATTGGGAAGGTCTCTAGCGACTGAGAAGCTGCGTTAAGAAAGGCATTGAGGGAGCATCATTCTTCCTCATAGTTCCTCTCTTGGAGGAGGTATAGTAGTAAGGAACCTTTTCTGCTGCTCCCACTTAATACATTGCAAGGATTTATCTGCATTGACACCAGTATCTGGGAGTATCAGTTTTGCATCAGGCAAAAGCATAGAAACATCACTGAAACCCTATCAGTGCATGATACTAAGAGCAGGGATATAGTGGCAGCAGCCATTTCTCCTTTCAGGCAGCTTTGAATTAAGGTAAATTCACTCTCCAAGAAAGTACCAGGTCACAACAATCTCCATACCACAACCTTCTTTACTTTTTCTAAAATGTCTCAAGAGGACTTGTCTTCTACAGAGACCAACCTGATTTTGGCTTTAGTTGTCTTTGAGGTGGAACTTGACCAGAGGATTTGAGAGGACCTCTTGACATGCGAGTAAATACCTGCATCAAGTACATCCTCATAAAACAAAATGTGTTGAGAGATCCAGTCCTCAAGACATTGTGAGCATCAAGCATATGGAATCACTGGTGATGGCGCAAGATAGGACATCTACCTTAGTGAATTTCTGCCAAGCTCACATCAAGAGATATAATGGAAGGAAGCCTGTGACTCCTCAAGGCACCATATTTCTTAGGTCTCAACAGCCATCAAAAGGGTCCCTTGGATGCATAGCTGGGAAGTTGATGCCTTCTCTGAGTTGAAGTCAGAAGAATTATGGGATCTCTTTTAAAGGTCTGAGGAGCAAGGATGTAAACACCATTTAAAAAGTTAACCATTTAAACTACTGAAATTTATAAAGTGAACCATGTAAATAATATATACTCAGAAGAGCTACTGACAGGGCAGAAGAGGGGTGTTAATATTTTACAATACCCACTGGAGAGTCATCTGATGAGAATCATTCTACACACCTTCCCTCAGATCCATCCCCTCCAGATGATTTCTGCTTCACTGTTAGCAGCCAGTGCGATAGAGCTAGTCCGACTAATGGAAAGGAGCAAAGGATTTTACTCAAGATACTTTCTTATCCTAAGAACATAAGATTTGCCATACTGGGTCAGACCAAGGGTCCATCAAGCGCAGTATCCTGTTTCCAACAGTGGCCAATCCAAGTCACAAATACCTGGCAAGTACCCAAACATTAAATAAATCACAAGCTGCTATTGCTTATTAATAAGTTTATGGATTTTTCCTCTAGGAACTTATCCAAACCTTTTTTAAACCCAGTTATATTAACGGCTGTAACTACATCCTCTGGCAATAAATTCCAGTGCTTAACTATGCACTGAGTAAAAATAATTTTCTTCAATTTGTTTTAAATGAGCTACTTGCTAACTTCATGACGTGCCCCCTGGTCCTTCTATTATCAGAGAAAGTAAATAGGCCTTAAATATGCTAATGTAAATCGGTTTTCATGATTTTATAGACCTCTATCATATTCCCCCTCAGTCTTCTCTTCTCCAAACTGAACAGCCTTAACTTCTTTAGCCTTTCCTCATAGGGCAGCCATTCCATGCCCCTTTTCATTTTGGTTGCCCTTCTAGACTGCAACTATATCATTTTTGAGATGCGGTGACCAGAATTGCACTCCGTATTCAAGATGTGGTCTCACCATAGAGAGAGGAGAGGGGCATTGTGACATCCATCCTTTTTTTTTTGCCATTCCCTTCCTAATAATTCCTAACATTCTATTTACTTTTTTGCTCACCACAGCACACTGAGCCAATGATTTCAATGTATTATCCACTGATGCCTAGATCTCTTTCCTGGGTGGTAACTCATAAGATAGAATTGTGTAAGTATAGCAAGAGTTATTTTTCCCTATATGCATTACTTTGCTCTTGTCCACATTATAGTTCATCTGCCATTTGGAAGCCCAATCTTCTAGTCTCGCAAGGTCCTTCTGCAATTCATCACCATCCACTTGAGATTTAACTACTCTGCATAATTTTGTGCCATTTGCAAATTTGATCACCTCACTCGTTATACCCCTTTCCAGATAATTTATAAATATATAAAAAAGCACCGGTCCAAGTAGAGATTCCTTTTGGCACTCCACTGTTTACCTTTTTCCTTTTAATCCTACTCTCTGTTTCCTGTCTTTTAACCAGCTTGCAATCCACAAAAGGACAATGCCTCCTATCCCATGACTTTTTAGTTTTCTTAGAAGCCTCTCATGCGGGACTTTGTTGGGCGCCTTCTGAAAATCCAAATTACACCAAATAAACTTCTGGATATTCTGTACTTTGAGGGACCTGAACAAATATCTTGAGGGAAAAATTCAAAATGAATACCCTTAGTACAATCTTTCCATATCTAGAAATCAATGATTGGCCAACTATTTTGGAACTAAAGGATAGCCTACACACACATTTCTATTCACATTGATCACAAAGAATTTGCATTTCATGGTAGCCGAAGAGAATTATCAATATTGTGTATTACCCTTTGGCCTAGCAGCACCTCCAACAGCATTCACAAAATGCCTGTCAGTAGTAGCTGCCCGTGTCAGGAAAAACTTTGTTTTTCCCTACTTAGATGACTGGTAAATATCTAGCAGAACTTGGCAAGAAACAAATCTGTCCACTGTGTATATGCTCCACACCCTTCTATTACTAGGGTTCTTAGTCAACTTGCAGAATTCAAATGTGATTCCAACTCATCAATTGGAAATCATGGGAGAAAATTTGGACACATTAAAGGGAAAAGCTTTTCTTCCTCATTAAAGAATGTATCCCCATAACCCGCGTAGTATTATCTTTGGCCACCTAAGCTTCAGTACCGGCCAGGGTTTTCATGGAGATGTTAGACTACATGGTAACCACAGTTTATGCGACACCCTCCGTGACGGATTTAGACTTTTGCCACCTCAAGGCACTGTTGGTGCCATTGGCCCCATCCTCCCAAATATGGACAGACAACAGAAAATCTAAGGTACAACACCACAGTTTTCTCTGACAGCTCTGGCAAAAAAATAAAATTCTGAAGCATATTGGTAATCATTTCCATCTATTATATTACGTTATAGTAGTTGCTAATCAATTCAAATTTAGGAAAAATAGCAGCACAGAAACACTTTTGCTGTCTATTTTCGATACAATTTAGAGGGAATTTGATGGAGGTCAGGGTTATCTTTTGGTCCTTTTTGACGTAACAGCAGTCTTCGATACAGTAGATCATAAGATCTTGAAATGTTGGTTAGAAGAGTTGGGAATAGCTGGAAGTGTTTTAAGGTGGTTTGACTCTTATTTAAGCAATAGACAACAGCAAATTTGCATTAGAGATGTGTTAGAGTGAAGGGCATCCTGCAGGGGTTGGCATTGTCCACAATGCTTTTCAACATTTATTTAGTCCTTTTGTGCAAATTACTTGCAGGGCTAGGTCTCAACTTTTTTTTATATACATAGATGATATCCAATTCTTTTTTCCAATCAAAAATTCTGTAGTTTCCACTTTGGAATATTTGAGGATTTTACCATGATGCCATTAACAAATGGATGCAATACAATTGTTTATCCTTTAATGTAACTGAAATTGTCTTATCACGTACTAAAGAGAGACCTGATAATTTCAGCCTGAACTTCAGTGGTTAAACAATTGGTATCTTAGTAGTTATCCACCTAGGGATCTTGCTTGATGTAGCCTATCAATAAGAGCCCAAATTGTGTATATTGAAACATCTAAAACCACTTCTGCCTAAAGAATGTTTTAGATCAGTCCTGCAATCTCTGATTTTTTTCAGCCTCTGATTATTGTAATTCCATATTGCTAGGTTTACCTCCTCCACAATTCGACCACTGCAATTGTTACAGAATGCAGTAGCCCGGTTAATTGGGAAGAAAAAATGACCACATAACTCAAATTTTGGCCTTATTATACTGGTTACCAATAGCAACATGAATAAAATGTAAATGTTGATAATTCCAAAATTGATTCATAATACTAAAGTTCCATGGCTTGGTGCTGTTCTTCGGATTTACATATCCTCAAAAGCCCTTCAGTTGCAGATTAAGGGATTCTTGTAATTTCCAACCCTAAAGCAAGCACATATAGGGGAGGTGAGGGAACATGCCTTTTCAATGGCAGGACTGGCCCTCTGGAATTCTATGCCAAAACTCGTATGGTTAATATCTAATTGTAAAATCTTCAAAAAGTCCTTAAGACATGGCTTTTTAGAATGGAGTTTGTGAATTTGCAGAATAAATAGTTGAGAAGTGTTAATTTTGCAGGTCAATGTCTGTTATGTCATGTAAGATGTTTTGAAATTGTGAATGTTTTCATTGTAAACCGCTATGATCTTCTTTTTTTTTTTTTTTTTGTAGTATGCGGTATAGAAACATTATAAATAAAATAAAATGGAGGGGGTCACGTGATGTGATAAGCTGGGAAGGACGTGCCTTTTCTAGCTGCGGGTGCCACCCCCCCTGCAATCGCGTGTAATCTGGGCTTTCCTACCTATTAAAGTTGGCTTTCTTCGACTACACTGGCTCACCTTATATTGATAGACAAATGTATGAAGAAATTGACGCAGATTATGCCCCTTAAAGCTGGGAGAAAGGAACAAGAAAAACTGAGGGGGTTAGCTGACAAGATGACCAATGAGACTAACAAACAGATCAGTGCTTCCCACAATAATGAAGTGATTGCAGAGCTCGTGGCAGCTTTGGATTCTAGACTTAATACTATTTCAGAGCAAATCACAGAATTAAATACAAAACTCTCTGAATTTAGTCCACGGCTAGAAATGTTGGAGGGGAGAGTTTCAGTACCGGAGGATGTCTCCCTAGCCCATACCAATAAATTAGTCTTCCTTGAGAAAACGATAGCAAGACAGGAGAGGCTGGAGGACCTTGAAAACCAGTCTCGCCAAATCAATATCAGATTTTTGGGTTTACCTGAGTGTGTTGAAGAACATGACTTAGCAGCCTTCTTAGAACCATGGCTGCTTGAAGTCCTGAACCTTACAACCATTCAGGGAGATCAAGCGACAGGACTGAAAGACCTCGCAACGTGATTTCTCGTTTCCTGAATTGGTCCCAAAAGCAACAGATTATGCAAGCATATCACAAGCAGAGAGAAATCTCTTAACAGGACAGCTCGCTGACTTTTTCAGGATTATTCCTTGGGGGTTTCTCAACTAAGGAAAGAATTTAACCCCATCTGTGCCATTCTTGTCAAGAAACAGATGAAGTTTGTTCTGCAATACCCTGCAAGGCTTCGCATCTGGTCGGACAGCAAAGCTTCTCTTTTTGATGAAGTTGCATCGGCCAAAGCATTTGTTAAGCTGCCCTGAGTATGGCAGCACTGGAAATTGGTGTTTCCTTCCGTGTTTTCTGACATGGTTGAGTTCCTTGTTTTTGAAAATTTTCTTCTCCTGCATTGTGACTGTTTCAAAGTTTTGCAACTTTGAAGATTCAAAACATGCCACCAGCTTGAAAATGGCACAAGGACTTTGGCGGTATCGGGTTTCCTTTCAAAGCACCCTGAGTAACATTTATGTTTTGTCTGATGGTATGCCTCCTGTCTTGTCTCACCTCCCTTCCAGCCTGCTTTGTGAGTTTGCCGGGAGCAGGAGGCCACACCAGCTACAGCGGAGGCGCAGAGAAGGGAGCCTCGTTTTTGACTCGGAGCTACTAGATTAGTGATTTGTCAGTGGCGGCTCTGGGAGGACCTTGCTAAGTGTGGGTTTCCCTGTTCCTCATTTTATTTTCACTCAGCCTGGCAGTGGCCACAATTGACCCCAAGGCATCTAGAAGAGAGCTCGGACATGGCTTCCTGTGAGTAGGGGCCAGAGACAGTGTTTCCCAGGGGCATGCCAGAGTCATCCCTGGGCCGGAAGCCTGAAATATGGCCTCTCATAAAGCGAGCCAGACTGTGGTGCACACAGTTCTTTGCTTTTCTTTCTTTTTTTTTCCTGCTAGGTTATAAAGGGATTCGGGGGAGAAGGAAAAAAAAATACAGGAGAGGGAGAGAGAGGAGAGAGATGGGGAGCAAATATGTTGAAAGCTTGGAAAGGCAAAACATATATCGAAAAGATCAGAAACAACAAGGGGAATATAGTTTTCAAAGCTAAGGATATCTGTGAAGTTTTTAAACAGTTCTGTGAAAGAGGTCCCACTGTTCCCTCCTTCCCCCCCCCCCCCCCCCCCGCCATCCTATATTCAGATGATCGGGGGCAGTAAGGAAGAGGAACTATTTTTTTCAACAGCTCCACATTCCCTCTCAGCCCCCATGCTGGAGATTTTGAATAAGCCAATCCAATTGTCTGAGAGAACTCAGGTCATCAGAGCTAGCAAGTCCTGTAGGGCTCCAGGGCCAGATGGTTTTTCCTGTGATTATTATTACATTTTATGCCATTATATAGCAGGCCCTATGGGTGATTTCTTTCTGGGGGCGTTATGGGAGGGCCAGTTCCCACCAAACTTTAATAAAGCATACTTTAAGGTGTGGCCAAGGCAGGGAAGGATCCTTCTTCTCCAGCTTCATATAGGCCGATCTCTTTATTAAATTGTGACCTGAAAATTTGTTCTAAGATATTAGTTGATCGACTACGTCTGGTCATCCCATCTCTAGTTTCCCCTCATCAAGTGGGGTTTGTGAAGGGCAAGGCAGCATGTTCCCATATAGTGAAACTGACTCTAGCTATGTCTCTCTGAAAGGCTAACAAGATTTCCACTGTAGCGATAGGCTTTGATTCAGAAAAAGCCTTTGATAGAGTCTCTTGGCCCTATATGTTTTGTGTTCTGAACAGGTATGGGATAGAGGGAGATTTTGCTATGTATGTTGCCCTCCTATATTATTCTCCAGTTTCCAACATTCTAGCTAATGGCCATAAGTCGGGTAATTTCCGTATTTCTAGAGGAGTGCAGAAGGGTTGCCCTCTCTCTCCCCTCTATATATTCTTTCAATTGACCCCCTGCTGAGGAAAATTGACAGGGACGAAAAAATCAGTAGTTTGGAGAAGACTGGGTAGGTGTTTAAAATTGTGGCCTTTGCTGCTGCTGATCTAGTATTCCTTACGGAGCCCCAGAAGTCATTGGGGAAAATTCTAAGACAGTTGGATTTCGGAGTCTTCACGGGCTTAAAAAGTGATCAAGACACATCTGAGATTTTGGATGTCGTGGGCTCCCTTATGGACGGTTGGATTGGCGATTTTCCATTACGGTGGGTGGAGGGGGAAATTAAATACTTGTGGATAAAGATTTCTTCAGATGTCAGTAAGCTTTGATGTTAATATAAAACCACTTATGTGCAATATGGAAAGCTCCCTTCAAAAGTGGTGGTCTCTCTCGCTTTCCCTAATTAAAAAAATTCACCTTCTAAAAATGAAAAGTCCCTAAATTGTTGTATGTCCTTCAAATGTTGCCCATTTGGCTGAGCAGAGCCAATTTAGCAGAAATTAATAAGAAAATTAGACATCTTCTGTGGCCTGGGAAAAGGGCAGGTATTTCCCTGGATTTTCTAATGAGTGATTCCAGTAGAGGGAGCCTTATTTGCCCCAATCTGAGATTATACAATTTAGCATGTATGTTACATCTCCATGACTAGATGTTTCAGTCTTATAATTATTCTCCATACGAACTGATACAAGGGTGGCTAGTCCTTTCTCTCTGAACTCTGATTTAAATTCCAGAGAAAGAGGTCCCAGGAGATCTCAGGGTTCACCTTCTTGTTTCTTCTTGTCGAAATGCTGAGGTCTTTTTATGTAAGTATTTAAGGAGAGAGGGGAATATTTTTCCTTTCATTTCTGTTCAGGCAAATCTGCAGTTCCCCTTGGTTGGAAGGATCAGGTCTTTAGTAGATGGCATTCTAAGGGTCTGGCACAAGCTTGACATTTCTTTGTAGGGGATACTCAGACTATTCACTGTTTTCAAGATTTTCAACCCAAGTATGAGTTATCGCATAAGGAGTTTTATGTGTTGCAGGTGAGGCACTTTCTCAGTAATCTCTTTCAAAAAAAAATCCTGAGTTCAATAAACTAGGGTTGCTGGAAGAGATAATGGTTGAAAATAAGGAGAAACTGTCCTGTGCCAGAATTAATCAAGCACTGTTGAGGGTGCAACCTGGTGATCACCTGGCCCAGATTCTCCAAAAATGGAATAGATGGTCTATCCTGGCACTTTCGTTGCAGGAACTATGAAGATGTTTTAATAAAATACCTAGACTATCTGAAAATGTGGTTCTTTGCAAAACTCGGTTCAAATTTATTTCTCAAATATATATTTCCTAACAAAGAGCTTACCATACCTCACTGTGTACGACTCCTATTTGTCAGAAGTGTGTTTTGAAATTAGGAGATGATTTTCATGGGTTTTGGCAATGTCCCAATATATAGGTATTTTGACTTAAGATTCAGAATTTTATTGAATCTATTTGGAAGTACAGGCTTCCTAGCAACCCCAAGTTTTGGCTTTTTGGCATCTATTAGAATGACTCAGTTGTTTTGGGGTCTGATAAGCAGCTCTTTTTAGATAAAGTCTCAGTGGTTGGGGTAAAAAAGCCATATTGTGTTCTTGGCTGTGTTGCTATAGCCTGAATTTAGCCCAGTGAAAGTCCAGGATAAACAAACTTCTCGTTTTTGAGTATTCATCTGTGAAACACACTTCTGAGCTGAGATGGAAAGCTATGCTCCAAATTTGGCATGAAGCTCTTGGTGATTACAAGGATATTCTGTACTGGTGTATGGTTGATTGAGTGGTCCCATTGTTTCTGCTCCAGCCAGTTCCCAATTAGATGATGATTTCCTTGAGGTTCATATATACCTTTCAAATCTAGCTGAAATTTTTCACAATTTGTTGTCAGCATAGCTGGCCTAATAGTCATCTGCTCATGAGTTATCTGCTACCCCATTATATGTCTTCTACAATATTGTATTATGCTGCTATTTCTTCTGTCGATTTATTTTATTCTTTATTATATTACAATTTAATCTGTCATGCTAATTTAGTATGATACGTTTTTCCAGGGTAAATGCAGAATGCCCGTTACCCTGCTAGTTGGATTCGAGTTCCCATTATTTATTTATTTAGACATTTTATATACCGTTGTTCCAGTTATAGATCTCAACAGTTTACAAGATGACATTCATAGTTATACATTAAACAGATAAACATAGACAAAACAAAATGATTGTTTATGATGTTGGAGTGCATATGTAGGTATTAATTTCCATCTATCTAGAGACTTGTTTCTGGAGCAAATAATTACGATCAGAACATAAGGCAAGGACTGTTGGTAATCACAGATAAGGTAGTTTTCACTTCTTAGTCTGTGGATTGTTTGAGAATAATGCATTCTCTCATTTGAATTATTCTTCATGCTGCGGGTATCATTTGTCTTTGTCTTTTATTTGGTCTGTATATTCTGAGGTTTGTTAAAATATATGCGTTAATGACTAGCCATGTTTTTTTATTCACTTTTAAATTTCTTTGTCTGGTAGCACACACAGAGTTTCCAGTAGACAGTTCCAGAGCTTTGGACCTGCTATGGAGAATACTCTCTCTTATTTGTGTCAAATGTTTGTTCCGTATAGTGGGAATATTCAGGAGACCTTTATTTTGGGTTCTTAGTGTTCATTTAGGGTTGTAGGGCTGTAGTGTTATTCCTAGCAGTCCGGTGTTTTTGGAATGAATGTTGTTGAATATTATTGTTATTACTTTATAGTAGATTCTGGATTGTACATTAAAGTTGGGAGAGGGGTGACATTTTGAACAGTTTGACACACTGTTTCTCCGCATGGGATTTCTGTCATTAAAGTTTCTATCTTTATTTCTTTATAATGTATGTGTTCTACGTGGAGAACCATTACTTTTATGTTCCATTTTTTGCTTATCTCTGTTTGCAAAACTTCAGGAAAAAGGTGTTTAGAAAATGTAAAATGTGCTCAGTTGTCTATTGTAGTTTTGTCTAGTTAAGTCCTTAATTTTATTTTTTCTTTGTGTCTTAATTATTCATTTTAAAATTATGAATGTTTAAATATTGTGAGCCCCCTTAAGGGACACTTATGAGTGAGGGTTATAAATGTTGTTAATAAAATACATAAGTGAAGTAATTTTTCAACTTTGCTTATCTATATAATAATTTTTTTGAGTGAAGAAAAGAGATCACAAGCATCAGTAGAGAGAAGCGATAAGGGGAAGGAAAATGAATGTGGGAGGAGAGGGATGGGAGATGGGGGAAGATCGAGGAAGGGGGAAAGCTCAGTAATCTAGGTTGGGACAAGAGGAAGGGAGAAAAGGATTGGATTTCAGAATCTGGGGAGAAAAAAAGGAAGATTCAAGGGAGTGAAGATCTGAATTACATTGGGGTAGGGAGGAGGCAGGTGTCCCTACTGTGCTCTGGTCTTGCTCCTTGTCATATCCTCTCTCTAATCTCTCATTCAATGTAGCATCCAAGCAGCGGGCACCAGTTCCTTTTCTCGCACGCACACAAATGCTGTCCCCTTCTCTCACATACAGATATCCCAAGCCTCTCTCCTCACCCCCACCCAGCTCCTTCTGACCTGCCCAAAATGATCCCCCTTGTCCAGGATCAGCCCCTCCCATCCTATTCCCTGCACACTGCTAGGAAGGGATGGGCTTGATCAGGAAGCAGAGGGCTGTTTTCTGTTTGAGATTCAGCAAAGCTCAAAGATAGTAAATCTTTAGCCAACCTGCTGCCCCCACATTTTTTCGCCACCCTGGGCAAAGGTCTGGTGATCCTATTGAAAAATCCAGGTCTGCACACCCTTTGTGAGGCTTACACATAAGACACTCAATGGCATTTGAAATTTCAGTTGAATGAAGATTCACAATCAATGTCTTGCAAGATAGGTCTTTCCAGACATCTTATTTCATTCACATTTAGGTAGTGGACCCAACCTTCAAATCTCTTCATCGTCAACCTTTTCATACTCAGCAGGTACTGACCATAGATGCTTCCATTCAAGGATGGGAATGCGTATCTCAGTACTGCGTGCTTTCAGGGGTCTTGAATCATGCACGAGCGGAGACTTCACATATATCTTCTGGAACTAAGAGCAATATTCAAGGCTCATGAAGTCCTCTAGCCATGGCTGAAAGTAGCGGTATTTCAAATCCAAAAAGACAATCAGGTAGCAATGTACTACAAATACAAAAGAACACGATGTTCATGGCTTTGCAAGGAAACATGAAAAATGTGGAATTAGGTGATCTCATGACAAATTTCTCAAAACTCAATTTCCCGGGCAAAAGCAATGTCTTAGTGGATACTTTGAGTCATAACATATAGCTGTTAGCTGCCTATATTAATTTTTGTGGACTCTATTAGATTTATGATTTTAAATAAATATGGATCTTTCATAAACAGTCTTTCAAACACTGACCTTGAGTTGATGCAAAGCTTGAATCCAGAGGAAGTTTAAAGAATTTTTTAATAACACATTCTTTCAAACACACTTTGTTTTTGAGGTAGATAAACGGAGTAATTCCAACACTTAGTTAATTAACAAGCACAGCTGAAGCAAGACAACAATCAGGATTCAAAGCAGGTTCATAGAAGCAAGTCTAATATCATTACAAACTTAGAATGAATCTCCCAAAACTACAGATGCTTTTTAAAACAGTAAATACAGAGACAGGCTGAGATGCTGCATTTGCGGTTGCTGTCAAGTTGCCAAGGCAACCCCAACGCTTCCTCTCAGTGCAGTTATACAAACAGAGATTGACGTACCTTTAAAACATTCGAGTTATCTCGAGCCCCCAGCTCACGAGGACCCTCGAGCGCTCCAACAGAACTCCCAGCACTCGCCCCACTCCCCGAGACGCTCTCTCCCTTAAAGTAACCTCCACAAACCCCCTGCCCTGCGCGCATGTGCGATTCAACGTTAGGCACGCGAACGTGCACGTGCCCAAGACGTCTAATAGCACCATCGCGCAACCTCAAAGATTCTCTGACCAACCCCCCAAGCGCCGTGCAGCCCGGCAAAAACGGTAACGGCGACCCCACATCAGTTCTGCAAAAATAGCCTGATGAATGGTTATTGCATCCTGAAACAGCACGCTTCCTTCACTTGTGGAGAATTTCACAAATAGATGTCTTTGTAGCCCTATTCTACTGCAAACTCCCTCTCTGTTGGAACATAGCCAGCATGGATTTACCGAAGGGAAGTCTTCCCTCACAAATCTGCTACATTTTTGAAGATGTTAATAAATGTGTATAAAAGTGAACTGATAGATGTGTATTTGGATTTTCAGAAGGTGCTTGACAAAGTTCCTCATGAGAGGCTTCTAATAAAACTAAAAAGTCATGGGATAGGAGGCGATGTCCTTTCATGGATTACAAATTGGTTAAAACAGGAAACGGGAAATTGAGTTTTCTCAGTAGAAAAAAAGTTTTCTCAGTAGAAAAAAAGTAAACAGTGGAGTGCCTCATGGATTTATACTTGGACTGGTGCTTTTTAATATATTTATAAATGATCTGGAAAGGGATACAATGAGTGAGGTGATCAAATTTGCAGATGATATAAAATTATTCAGAATAGTTAAATCACATGCTGATTATGATAAATTGCAGGACATTGCGAGACAGGAAGATGGGGCATCCAAATGGCAGATGAAATTTAATGTGGACAAGTGCAAGGTGATGCACATAGGGAAAAATAACCCATGCTATAGTTACATAGTTGGGTTCCATATTAGTAGTTACCACCCAGGCAAAAGATCAGGGCATCATAGCGGATAATACACTGAAATCGTTGGCTCAGTGTGCTGCAGCAAACATAATGCTAGGAATTATTAGGAAGGGAATTGTGAATAAAACAGAGAATGTCATAATGTCTCTGTATCGTTCCATGGTGAAGACTGCACCTTGAGAACTGTGTGCAATTCTGGTCGCCGCATCTCAAAAAAGATATAGGAGCAGTGGAGAAGATACAGAGAAGTGCAACCAAAATGATAAAGGGGATGGAACTGCTCCCCTGTGAGGAAAGGCTAAAGAGATTTGGGCTGTTCAGCTTGGAGAAGAGACTGCTGAGGGGGAATATGATACAGGTTTATAAAATCATGAGAGGACTAGAACAGATAAATGTGAATCTGTTATTTATTCTTTCAGATAATAGGAGGACTAGGGGGCACTTCATGAAGTTAGCAAGTAGCACATTTAAAACATCTGAGAACATGTTTGCACTTTGTGCCCAATTAAGCTCTCAAATTCATTGCCAGAGGATGTGGTTATGGCAGTTAGTGAAGCTGGATTTGGATAAGTTCCTGGAGAAGTCCATAAACCGCTATTAATCAAGTTGACTGCTATTACTGGCATTAGTAACATGGGATCTGTTTAATGTTTGGATACTTGCCAGGTACTTGGAAATAGGATAATGGGCTTAATGGACCCTCAGTCTGACCCAGTATGGCAACTTCTTATGTTCTTATTGCTCTGACAGGCCAGTGCCCAACCACCTAATATCAGATATACTTTCCTTTTCATTGAATCAAGGACTGATGTATACTTTTCCACCAGTATCACTCATATTCAGAGCAATCTCCAAGTTAAGAAACGATAAAAGAGATATGTTACTACTGTAATAGTGCCTTTTTGGCCATGTCAGATATAGTTTCCATGGCTTCATTGCCTAGTGGTTGCTCTATCAGTATGCCTAAAGATATTCCCAAACCTTCTATTTCAATACAATGAAACACTGCTTTAGCCCAACCTTTAGTCTCTAGTAGAGGTGTGCAGCCCTCAAAATTCATATGTTTGCTTGTTTTTAGGGGGCGGTTTCAAGTTTTACTTTAATGGTTATATTAAACTTCTTTATTGTTTGAGTGCTGAATAATTTTTGTGTATTGTTATCCAATATGAACATGTTATTTGCAATGTGGCAGGCTAGAAGTCCTTGTAAATAAAATAAATATTTCAGTTCAAATTGTTTGTACAACAAAATGGTGCCAGTCGGCCCTGAAACCAGCACCAGTTTAATGTCAGTATGGCCCTGGCCATAGAGACTGGCTGGTGCCATTGTAAAGTGATATATGAGAGACAAGAGACATTCTTCACTGGCATGTGGAAGGGATACCCAACTCCATATAGCTTTTAGTTGTCAGATTTATTCAGGACTTGCTTCAAGTGAAGTCTTCTATCAGGCCTCATATGTCATGATTACTCAATGTGGTACTAACCTAGTTCTTATGCATTAAAGTACCTGACTTTGGGGGGGGGGGGGCAGTTTTGGAGGTGAGAGGAGTTGCTGGGCCGCCCTGTTTCCCTGCTGGGGCTGATAGCCTCTTACCAGCGTTGATTGACCGGACGGCTGAATCTGGTTGATCTGATTGGCACCTTCTGGAGATGCAGCGGGTGACATCACCAGGAAGTGACTGCCAGTTTTTAAATCTCCCGGCAGTGTGGCACAACTTCAGGGAGTTTTGTAGATGCATTGATTCTTTCTAAATGGGGAAGAAAAGGAAAGCCAAAATCACAACTTCTCCTACTTTACAAGATCTTTGAGGCCCTATGGACAATCACATAACAAGTGTGATTGAGATGCCTATTGAGGACAGTGAGGGTGCTTCTTTTTCAGCTTGAGTCCTGGCAAAGGTCCTTCTTCTCCTCCACAACCACCAATTATTCCATCAATTGATGTCACTAAGGTAAATGACTTAACGACTGTTGGTGGTGTTGAACCTGAATTGTTCACTAGACATTTTCAGACAGAAAATTTACCCTCAAATCAGCCCTTCTTATTAATAATAGTGATCATCTGTGGAAATAGGCTTCAACAGTTTGCTGAAGACCCTATTAATGTCACGCTTATTGATTTATGGAGGATGATATCTAAACTGGACTCTGTCTCACAAGTGAATTCATTTTTGTCTTCCCTAGTTAACACCAATGAGCAGATTAGGAAAACTTCTGGATTAGAAACTGCTGTTGGGTCATTATCCTCTAAGGTTCAGTTATTACAGAATTCTGAACTTATGCATATTAAGGATAATTTGGTTCTACATAATGAAATTGATAATATTGAAAATGTGTTCTAAAAATCTATGCTTGGTTAATTTTCTTAAAACTAGGTTATCACCTTATGAAATGTTTAAGAAATTTTTAAAAGAAATATTGTCATGACGCTGACAATATTCCTAAGATTTCTAAAAAAAATTTTTATTTTCCTAAACAAGTGGTTGAAAAAGATAAGATTCAGAGTGATAATATAGATGAATCCTCTAGTTTAGGAGTATCTACTTTTCTAGAGGAATCAACAAATGTGATGATAATAGAACAACAGTTTTTGTTCCTTTTTTTATTAGAGCAAGATAAAGATCAGGTGTTCAAAAATATCTTTAGGAATAAAGATGCTTTATATTGTTGCCAAAAAATTCAAATATTTCCTGACGTCTCCAGATCCACCCAGGCTCATCGGAGGCATTTCTTGTCTCTGAAGAGTAAAATCTTGGCTATTGGTGTCACCTTTTTCCTGAAATGTTCTTGTTGTATTACTTTTCAGGGGGAAAATGAATATTTTCTGACCCATTACATTTGGAGAGATTTTTACTAGATGAGATCAGTATAAATGAGAATCCAGTTCAGATAATTGAGAATAAAGACCAGTAAACATTTTTAATTTAACTCCTCTCTCCTATTGTTATTGCTATTTGGATAATATGCATATGTCAATGGAATTGTACTATGTGTAATTATGCATATATCTTTCCTGACTCCCCCAATGATTATGGGTTAAGTATGCAGATTATGTATTTTCCTTGTATATTATTTATTTTTTTTCTTTAAACTGCAATACTGCTTTCCTTTTTTTTTTGTAATGTTTATAACATTTAAAAATTAAATAAAGGGGGGGGGGGGGAAGTATTTTTTGTGGCAGTCACTTCAGCCTACATTTAGTGAGCTCCAGGCTTTAATTGCTTAGCCACCTGATACTATTAAACATTTTATAAAGTGCTACAATTTGTATACAGCATTATACAGACACACAGAAGAGAGTCTCTGCTCCACGGCACTGATAATCCAGTCAAAGACATGGAGGACAAACATGTTGAGGACAGGCTACATTAATGGATCTGGTGTGTCTGACTTTTAAAGTCCGGATACAGTCAGAGGGGTAGGGTAGTATTTGCTTCTGAGGTTTCATCATAATAAGGATTCTATGCAAATATAATTTTCTGTCAAGAGCTGTCAGATTTCATCCAGTCATTCTACTTACATTTTTCTCGTACCTCAAGGTTTTCTACTTTTTATGATTGTATGAAGATGAACAAACTCTACATAGTTTAGACTGCAAAGAACAATTGCCTATTACCTGAAGCATACCAAAGCCATAGGAAGTCCATCCAATTTTTTTGTTCCTTTTCACCCAAGTGGGGTTAGATTTTGTTATAACCAAAACATGCTGTCTGGTTGGATAGTAGATTGCATCTCTCTTTGTTATGCCTAGGCAGGCCTAAATCTGGAAGGTAATATCGAGGATCATAATGTGAGAACCATAGCATCATCAGTAGCCCATTTCAGACTGCCTTCCATTGAGGATATTTGTAAAGTTACAATATAAAGTTCAATCTTCACATTCTCACTGTTCTCTGAATGATAATTCCCAGAATCCATCCTTAAAATCCTCTTTGAGGGACAGAGACCAGCTTCATCCTCTCTCGACTCATTTTTGTTTTGGGTTGCCTTCCAAAAATATAAAAAAGGTTGTTTGCCCATTGGTGCTGTTTGTTTTTCTTTTTTCCTTTTTTTTGTTGAGTGGCAATCCTTATTTAGGGATGCCACTTGTGTGGATTCTTACCAGTTTGTCCTCATAGCAATGTTGCTTACCTCTAGCAGTGGTTCTCTAAGGACATAAACACAGTTATCTATCCTCCCCCCTCCCCCCCGAGAATTAATATGTTAAAGCTATTTCATAAGAACAAATGGGCCCATGTGATGGAAACCAGACATGACTCCCCATGCATGTCATGAAAAACATTCTAAGCTTTTCCTCAGTTTTCCAGAAGCAGCTTCAATTTAGCTGCCATCCGTGACGTTATCCTACTGTTTACTGAGAACACATTACAGGTAACCAGCTTTGCTTTATGTTGGTCGAAACTGTTGAAAATACCTATTAAGAAAATATTGCTGTATATTAGATCATGTGTTTGTCCATATGGAATCAATGGTATTAAAGGCGGAGTCACAATTAAGGTTAGAACATACAAGAAACAGAACTGACAGGAAATATGTAATAACCCTTCCTTCTACCTCCTTTCCTCGGTCTCTACCCCCAAATTCTGTTGTAAGTTGTGTTTCAAGATTAGTACACATCCCTTAGATATCTGTACAGTCTGTGGTTTATAGAAAACAGACTGTGATATCTATAAGCTTCTCTTTAAGAGCAGGAGTCCTTACTGGAGTTCTCTATCTGGCCACAACATGAGGCCCACAGGATCTGCCCTGCCTGAAAGCCATAGTTCCCTACATTTCATGGAACACTATCAACTTACAACTCAATACAAAATGACAGTTGCTGACTCAGTCTGTTCAGCATAAGCATAAATCATTTGGATACAGTTCTGTATCACTCTCCCTTCACATTCTTTCTTTTTCTCTTTTTCTCTGTTTCGGTCAGGTGTTTCCAAGAGCTTGGAGCCCGTGACAGGCCAACTGAGCACTACTATAGCAGCCAAGCTCACTGCTGTGGAGGGTACCCTGAAGGAGAATGTAACCAAGTTAGTGAAATCAAAGGTAAAAACAATAAATTACACAGTGCGAGAAGTGATAGGGGTACAGCAAATCAATCGTTATGAGAAGTGATGGGGTTTGGATAGGGTCCCAGTAGAGCATTTCTAAAGAAAGTTTGGTTCTTACCTGCTAATTTTCTTTCCTCGAGTCGCACAGACCAGTCCAGACAATTGGGCTTTTCTCCCCTACCAGCAGGTAGTCAGAAAACAAAAGCTTTACTATACTGTTGGTACTTAAGCTGATGTGCTACATACAGTTGCTCAGTCTAACGTAACCAAACCTAAAAATTCCCTTACCATCAAGTAGGGGAAAATAAACATTTCCTAGTGTGTAAATAGATGGCCTCAAGACCGGTGGGTTATGCTCCTCTGCCAGCAGATGGAGACGGAGCAAGCTGACGTCACAGTATGTGTGTGTGTATATATATATATATATGTGTGTGTGTGTGTGTATGCATTCCTGCAGTGACCCCAGCTTGCCAGTATTCTCCATCTCCAGCAGATGGTTAACGTGCATCTCCCTATGGGGATAGCTTTGAGCTTTTTGGAAGGAGAAATTTGACTTAGGAAAAGAAAGCCCTGCATTCCTGTGTTGATTCCAAAAGGTCGCTCCCTCAGTTGAGAATTCCAGTAGCTGGGTTTCAATGGTGTAGACTTTGCTTCTTTTCAGCTGAATGAGCAGCAGGTGCAGGAGGCTGAGCATGGTGGTGACGGCAGATGCCCTTTCCCCCTGCAGCTGGAGACAGTCTCTGTACTCAGCTGGTAAGCGCTGAACTCGGGTAAGGTTTAAAAAAAAAAAAAAAAAAAAAGCAAGCATTTTACCTTCAGATATAGAGACAGATGGGTTTTTAGAACTTCCTCTGGTCTCCATGCTTGGCGCACCATCCCAATGTGCGTTCCCGTTTCTATTGGGGATGGGGAACCTGGGCAGCCTGGTGGGTTGAGCAGCCCCGGTGGGCTAGGCCCTGCAGTTAAGCTTTTTGCTTGCATGCCGCATGGTAGGCCATGGCGGCGTTTTCGCATGCTCTGCTGCTCCTACAGGCCATTGGTGTGTACAGTGCATTAGCTCTGTGCACGCGTAGTGTGCTCTGTTTTGGACGTGCCTTTTGCAAGCACAACTTTTGAATTGTTTTCAACAATAGATTGGCGCACAAGTTGTGTATGTGCCTTAAGAACAGAACTTCTCCAGCGCTTAATTTTTGTGCGCATAACTTTTTTAGCGCGAGCCATTCAAATGGATATTTACCTCCATGATGGCACTGGTAAACAAGAAGCCTAAGCACCTTTCTCACAGGACAAGAGGATGGTAGTCCTCACAAATGGGTGACATCGAGGATGGAGCCCTGTACGGAAAACTTTTCTGTCAAAGTTTCAACAAGCTTTGACTGACACTGGCACACTGGGTGCAGTGAGCATGCCCAGCCTGCAATTATCCCTGTGAGCCACAGGTGTCTCCCTCAGTCTTCTTTTTTCCGCTCTGCAGTCAGCATAGCGGTTGGAGCTCTGTGAGGATTTTTTAACTAATTACCTCATGGAAACACTTAACTTTCACTTCAAAAAACACTTTTCCCTGCACAGGTCTCCCTCCGCGTACGTTTTTACGACGCTCGGTGAGTACTAATTCTTATTTTTCGGTCGGTTCCTGTCACTATCTTAAGGCTGTTAACTGACTGAAGCCTTCCCTTCCCCCATTTTTCAGTTAGCTTTAAACAGCTTGCGAGTATCTCTGTGACACTCTGCTTGCTTATGCTAGTGGGGTAGGGATTTTTTCCTTAACTTAGGACCTCTGTAGCTTCAAGTCCTTCGTTCCCTGGTACCCTCACGCAGTCGATACCCTATCGCTACAACCGGGACCCGCCTAAACCGCCCTGGGCTTTTATATGTCATCAGCGCCCCTCCCCCCACGGTGCCCTGATGCCTTTATCCATGTTTTTTGCTTTTCAGTGCTACCAGGCTTTTTCCTCCTACGCACTGTTTTTTTCCTTGGGCTTCCTCGGTGCCGTCCCTACCCGGATGCATGCCATTGACGCACACGCTGTTAGTCACTGCCATGCATACTCGGGTCGCCGCCACCGCTGCCCGAGACACTTTTTAACGATCCCAGGGTCACTTCATCGATGCCACCCCCCCTTTTGGGGATGCCATCGATGCCCCATCCTCCCCACCGATGTCCAGCCCTTTCCATCGGGGGGCATCGGTGCCACATCGATTCGTCGGTGGGCATCGATGCCGGATGGTCCCCATCGGTGGACATCGATGCCGGATGGTCCCCATCGGTGGACATCGGTGCCGGATGGTCCCCATCGATGGACATCGGTGCCGGATGGCTTGTCCGTCGATGGCATCGGTGCCGGGTCCTTTTGCATCGATGGACACCGATGCCCAGGTGTTTCATCCATGGGCATCTATGTTAGAATGCATCCATCGAGGGCAGTCGATGCCAGGCTGCTCCCATCGGTGAAATTCGATGCCCAGGTGGATCCCATCGGTGGATATCCATGCCGGCTCGATTCCGTGGATGGGCGTTGATGCCAATGCCAGCCTTATGGCTGGCATCGATGCCCATGCCGATTCCAGGACTGGCGTTGATGCCGGGATGGAATTCATCGACTGGGAGATCCATGCCATCGATTCCATACGTGTCCATATCGATGCCACCGACACACGTGTCTGGGGCACCGATGCCATGTACACTTGGAAATCTGAGTCTGTCCAAATCGATACCGTCAACGTCTGTGGCCCTATAGTTGATGCCCGTGGCCATGCCACAAACGGCATAAATGCCCGCCTCCATGCATCGATGCCCTCGACACCTCCGTTTTCCTTCGGTGTCCTTGACGCCCTATTGATTCGACTTCGACTCAGTCGATGCCGGTATCTTTTTCAATAACGGCAATGTTTTTCGATTATTCGATTCCACATCGTTTCAAAGATACCTATGCCACTGCTGTCAGTGCCCGTCACTGTCATCATTCTCCTGGCCAGTCATCGACGATTTTTCATACCCATTTTGATGATATCCTCGAAGCCCCTTAGGTTGCCTTCAATATCGTCAATACCGACATAGCACCGCCACATAATACCCTCGCCTCCTCACATTGCTCCACGCTTTGGGTTCTTTTTTAAGCCCCGTATTAGCTTAAGACACTCCATTGTGTCAGGAGCAGAGCAGGCGTGCTGACAGTTCGTCATCGATCGCCTTCCAGGACGACGAGGGCTTCCATCTCGGCGCTGGGGAAAGACCGGGCCGAGCACCGTGGCACCCATCATCGCCGACATCGTGATCGTCCGCCGCTGACGCCATCCAGCACATCGGTGCCATCCTTCTCCAGGCTGGACAACGCTCGGGCAGAGCGACATCACCACTGCCATCAGCACTGTTCCTACAGTTTTGGCAGTCCTTGGTGATCCAGAACTTCCGGATCCAGGTCCGACAGCTTCTGCATTGGCGTCACGACACATCGAGCCGCTGTGACGAGGGAGGGAACATGAGTTCCGTTAGGGCTCCTCTGTTCCTGGCGTGCCCCACCGTCAAGTGGTGTGGGACTATGGCCATCTGTTACACTTAGCAGTCTAAACGCCACTCACGCCTGGCCTGTCTCCTCTGTACCTGTGCCACCATACCGGGTTTCAGAGCGAGATGGACGTTTACGTCCCCGGCCTTACCCTCGAGGACTCCGGAGACCGTCGGGGTCAACAATCTTCACCGGCTCGTCTTGCGGCGATCCACGTCGGATGGTAAGTACCCGCTTCGGCGGCATTCCCATAGAGTTGTGTTCTCCCATTCGGACCGTGGTTCGAAAAGTTCTGGGTCATGTGCCTTTTAGAACTGTATTAGTGTCACATATCACTATGTTAGCTATGTTAGCCACAATATCAGGAGAACCCCTCTATCTTCTTGGGATTGCAGCAGGGCTTCTTCTCTTGTCAGTAACAAGTCCCTGTGCCGACCAATGCTCTGACTCTTGGTTCCCTCCCAACCAAGGTCCAGCTGCATTGGCTGATCTGCTAAACATGAGATTCAGCAACCATTGCCCCATGTACAAGTCCACCTTGAGGCCTGGCCACAGGTCTCAGTGTCTCCTTGTACAGCATACAGAAATGCGGGTACCACTTACCGCTCACACACCTGCAGGAGCCTACATGATATCCTCCATTGGGACACCTCTTGGTCTCCCATCTGGTCAGATATCAGAGCGGCCACCCCACCTTGTACCAAAGTCCCGGTACACTCCCCCAGGCGCTACGAAGTGCAGAGGGGAGAAGGGAGGGGGGTTGGGGAGTTTTAATTGCACTATTCTTTCTTTTAACAGAAAATAGTTACTCTCCGCACATCCTGGACCTAAGAAAATCCAACTTTCTTTAGACGTCACAGGTACAATGGTATCTTTGGTTACCATCACTCCATACTGCAGTAAGTACATTATTTTAATGTTTCTATGTGCTTTATGGTGAGTCAACATTACAACCCCAAGCTCTGCCGCTGGCACCAGCTTCGGTAAGTGAACTGTCTCTTGCATCACTGTTGGTGAATGCTGTTTTCTCTGCGGAGTGTAACATCATTCACTTTCCTTTCAGTACATGCAAAGAGCTCTCACTTTTTTCAGGACTCACTATACATTTACTAACTGGGATTACTGTCACTGCCATAAATCCCTTCTGTAACACTTCTGGACACCACAGTCTTAAGACCCTCTTGTCCAGCATGCGCACAGACATTCTGATACATTGTTATATGTCCCTGCGCATATTTTCCATAACCTCAACCTTTCAACTTTTCATGGTTGGGCTATGGGGTTTCTTCCCACTATGCATTTTTTCTCATAATTCAAAACTGCTATGGGTTATATTCAGTGACATTCTATACTCAATGGACCTAAGTGGTTTCATTGCTTTCGTCCCTGATTCTTATCCCAGTTCGAACTAGGACCTAGTCTCCTTCGACTCATGCTCGCAATTCCTTAGGGTTATAAAGTTTCTCCTGAAAGCTGTCAACCCATTATGCATCTATTGCACTCCAGCATAGTTTCTCATAAACTTCCTGGACGTTGCACCCATGAGTTATGCCCTTATGCCTTCCAATACTGCTTTTGCAACAATTCTTTGTGCATACAGACAGACAGCATAGGGACAATGTGCTTTCCAACTCATAAGCACGCACAACCTCTTAGCTGCTCTGCTAGACAGCTGCGCAGCTCTACCCTTGGCCCTTGTTCACTTCATGCGTCTTTGGGCCACATATCTAAGAGATTTAATGAACGCTCTATCTGACCTTCTCCACGTAGGTTCTATCCTCTCGAATGGTCTCAATTACATGTGTACAGGGCAAATCTTTTAACGCTGAGTTTAACTAAACTTTCCTCTGCGTCTGCATCATTCCATACGATGCACAGGTTCTGCTCCCTACACATGTTTCCTATGCGTTCCCTTAGATGCCTTTTCTTCCATCAAAGGCCTCTTCAATATATCTCTTCTGCTGCCTCTCGTAGCCAGCATTCTTCTAATGTTGAACTGGGATGGGGTTCAGTATTCTTTTCCCCACTCCCTGACTGAGATCAGTATGCTTCCCATACTTCTCAATCCATCATATCAGTAACCTTTTATTCCCTCACCAGTCAGTCCCAAATCATAGACTTACTGATGTTCTTAGGTTCTGGTAGCGTCACAAAACCTTCTAAACATAAATCTTGCCGTTTAATATGGCAGGCTTTACCTCCTGACGCTAAAAAAAAAAAAAAAAAAAAAAAAAGAGGTATTACCCCTTTTACTTTTCCACCATTTTTTCTTACTCCCTCGGATTCTGTTCTCCAGACATCCTCCACATAGATACACCTTTCTCTTAGGAGGTGTATCGTTTTGGGAGTTGGGTTCCCGTTTTCGGTAATCCTCTCTGAGTCGGCTTACCATGGATTATCCACTGATCAAGCCGCCTCTATTTCTCTAATCACGGAATGAACATATATATTCTCCTTATAAGTCTCATACATTCTACGTTTGAGCCTTTCCATTCCTCTCTTCCACAGTTTGGCAAGGGAACTTCTTTCCCTCTTAATGTCATTCCTGCCAGCAGGGTCCGTGAGTTATGCACTCTTTCCATACTCACCTGACTCCGTTCCTCTGCCACTGAGTAGTTCTACGCATTCAACTTTCTATCCTTTTCAGGTAGATGTTGTATCTTCTTTCCTCAGGAAATACTCTATTAATTTTTCCTAACCTCTCTCTCTCGCCCTAGGGAGAGACTGGGTTTTCCACATTCCTGGACAGTAATGCTGCGCTTACATTCTATCTACATTGCACTGCATTCCATGTGAATTCCACTTGACTCTTTCCTTCATGCAAGGGTCAAGCTGCTACTTCCAGTGGCCACACAGACCTAATCCTTCTGATTAAGTGGTCTATATTTCCTTTCCTACCAACAAGCAGACATTTCACTACAACACTGTGGGTATCCACATACTGTTGTGTCCGTCTTAGCCTTAACAGCTTCCCTTTGGTTACTGCTGCTTGTACTTTTTTATCAGGTTGCAGCCTGGAGTCCTCTCCATACCTTCGCAGCCTATTATTGCTTACATTTGACTAGCCGGCATGCTCCATGTTTGGCCAGTCCGCCTACTCTTACTTTTTTCAATTCACTACCCAACATCCTTCCACGAACCCATTATGGTGTTGCGGATGCCCTCCGTTCCCATTTCCACCTCAGTTGTTACGCCTTTGCGCATCTGCGGTGTATCTGGTGCATTCCCGGGCATCCTCAGCTTGGTACTCACCCATTTGTGAGGACTACCATCCTGCTTGTCCTGTGAGAAAGCAAATGTTGCTTACCTGATGTAACAGGTGTTCACAGGACAGCAGGATGTTAGTCCTCACGAAACCCGCCCGCCACCCCGCGGAGTTGGGTCTGTATACTTTTATTTTAGTTTCGCTTGCGCTTTTTAGCTATAAGACGAGACTGAGGGAGACACCTGTGGCTCACAGGGATAATTGCAGGCTGGGCATGCTCACTGCACCCAGTGTGCCAGTGTCAGTCAAAGCTTGTTGAAACTTTGACAGAAAAGTTTTCCGTACAGGGCTCCATCCTCGATGTCACCCATTTGTGAGGACTAACATCCTGCTGTCCTGTGAGAACACCTGTTACATCAGGTAAGCAACATTTGCTTTCTGTTTGTGTGGCCTATCATATTAGGGCTTCTCAGCCTGACCTGCCTTCTAACATGTCAGCACTGTTTGGACGCTCAGGGAGAGTTGTTTTCCTTTGATTTTGCTAAGCCTGGCTCCTCCCATTCTGATGATGGTTTGGTTAACGGCTTTGGCTGGAGGGACACCAGACCTTGGTTCTCCCTTGACTGGCTTTTCTGCATGAGAGAGCAGTTCTGTGGGCCCTGCTCCACTTTCTATACATGCCGGTTCCATTATGGAGTCTTAACTTGGTGCTGGATTTTTTGGCAGGCCCTATATTCTGACCACTGCGTAGCCTTTCCTTGCAGTTGTTGAGCTTGAAGACAGTGTTCTTGGTGGCTATATGCTCTGTGCTTTGAATTTCTGAGCTGCAGGCCTTGTCTTGCTGGGAGTCATTCCTTCAGGTGACTCCAGGGGTGTTACAGCTGCGTACTGTTTCATCCTTCCTGCCCAAAGTGGTCTCAGACTTTCATTTAAATCAGTCCATCTCCTTGCTGTCCCTGGATAAGGTCAGGGATGCAGAGAAATATCGCCTCCTGCACCCCTTGGATGTCAAGAGACTTGTTGTGATGTATCTGAAACTTTCCGTAAGACGGATCGTCTGCTTATCTTCTATGGCGGAAGTAAGCAGGGTGCTTCAGCTTCGAGGGCTACAATAGCTTGCTGGATTAAAGAGGTGGTCACGGCTGTGCATATGGATGCTGAGAAGCTGTTGCCTACTCAGGTTCGGGCTCATTCCACTAGGGCTCAAGCAGTGTCATGGGCAGAGGTTCGATTATTATCTCCTGTCGATATCTGCTGTGCTGTGACATGGTCCTCCTTACACAGTTTTTCCAGGTTTTATCGTCTGGATCTGCAGGCCTGGGAGGACTCAGCCTTTGCACATGTGGTGTTGACTGGGCCACAGGCAACCTCCCATCCTAATCGGGAGTAGCTTTGGTACATCCCACTGGTCTTGAATCCATTTGTGTACACGCTAGGAAATGGAGAAATGAGTCCTCCTGTGGGGCTCTGGATTCCAAAGGATTACTGGTAAGTGTTCATCTAATACCTAGATTCTTTCATGAGTTCAGTGTTCTTATTTGTTGAGTACAGTTACGGTTGCCTGTTTTTAATCAAGTGTTTTGCTAGTCTGTCTACAGTTGCTTTTTGAAGAGAATACTGGCAGGCTGGGTTCACTGCAGGAGTATATATATTGTGATGGCAGCTTGCTCTGTCTCCATCTGCTGGCAGGGGAGCATATCAGGTAAGTAATTTCTCCACTATCTGTAAATATTAAAGATAAACTTGAAACTCCCTCCCATGAGAGGGTGTGAACACACAAAAAAAATACTGTATAAATTAGCAGGTAAGAACCAATTTTTCCTTTCTTATTGTCGTCCAGACAATGAGGATGTACCTAAGCTTCCCTAAACTGAGCAGGAACCAGCAAGACCTACTCTCAGTACACTCTCTCCAAACCCAGCAGCATGCAGATCCCGCACGACCAACCTATAATGCTTGGAAAAGGTTTGTAATGAAGACCAAGTCGCCACTCTGCAAATCTCCTGTGGCAAAACTGGCATTCTGCTCAAGATGCTGCTTGCGCTCAAGTAGAATGCCCCAAAAATGTTCCTCAGGAATCTATAGACCCTTGCAAATGTATGCCAACGCTATCATTCCTTAATCCATCTTGCAATCAATGCTTTTGGCGCTTTTTCTCACTTATGCTTTTGGAAAGTATTTCAGATTTGTAGTAGAGAGCACCACATCCAACAGCATATGCTACCTTTCAGCTTCATATCAGCACTCTGCATGTTACAAAATGTCTTGTGGTGGCTGCACACTTATACAAATTGGGAGTGCTTGTTTTCCCTACTTGGATGATTGGTTGATTAAGAGCACATCCCAAGGAGGTGTCACAGAATTATTAAACAAAACCATCCAGGTGCTGGAATTGCTAGTTTATCCATTACTTCAATTTCTACCTAAGCCGTTGCATCAATTGGATTTATAGGAGCTCTGCTAGATGCATCTTGGGCAAAAGGCCTCCTCCCAAGATTAACACGTTATTCCCTGTATGTACTTGGATCAGTCCAGACCGTGGGTTGAGCCTCCTGTCCAGCAGATGGAGACAGACTAAAACTGAAAGGGTATCCCATATCAGGACAGAGCCTACTCTGCATCCCTTCAGTATTCGTCTGTCTCCAGCAGATGCAGGCAGCCGAACCTGTGGGTCCCCTTAGCTCCTTATCTTGTTCCTGCCGGAATCTTATTTTTTCTTTCTTGTGGATCAAGCAAGTATTAACTCTGTATAAGTAGTAAAAAAAAAAAGGGATTTCTGTATTTTCTAGGAGACAGTTTTCTATCTCCTCGCTCTGCTAGGGGTCTAAGGGGGCTTTGTCCCTTGAAATATTCAGCCTAGGCTTCCTTTCCCGGTGATCTCAGGGGTGATACTGTGGTCCAGTCACTCCCCCTTGGCTAGCTGTCCATTTAGTTAATCCCCCTCTGCTGCGTATGGGGCTGATGCCCTCTAAAATATCCGGATGCGAGCCAGAGCCATGGTCTCCGCGGTCTCAGCCAGGGGTCTTCTCTGGCTGAGAAATTGGTCTGCGGATTCTTCTTCTGAGGCGCAGTTAGGCATTCTCCCCTTCAAGGGTCAGTTGCTTTTTGGGGAGGACCTAGAGCAGCTTATTAAATCTCTGGGAGAGAATAAAGTTCACAAGCTGCCGGAGGACCGTCCAAAACAGTCTAGGGTGTTCTTTCTCTCTCGCTCTCGCTTCAGAAGTCAATGTAGGTATAATACCAGAGCACGGGGTTCCTTTCCGAGAGACAGTGCTTCCAGATCCCAATCTTGGTCTCATTCCTTTCGTGGTTGGTGACCTTTCTGGGATAATAGCCAACAACACGGCCGCAAAGTCCTCCTCACAATGAAATATGGCTGGCCCATTCCTCCGCTCTAAACTTAGGTGGACGACTGTCCCTGTTTCTCGAGGCATGGGCCAAGATAATGGACCAGTGGGAAAAAGGCTACGTGTTAGAATTTGTTCGAGGTCTCCCGGACCTTCACCTAAGCTCCCCCTGCGAAAATTGGAAGAAATCTGCGGTCGACCAGACCCTGAGCAGACTGCTGAAACTGGGTGCCATAGTTCCAGTTCTGGTGGAGGAACAAGGATCCGGCCAATATTTATTTATTTATTTGGTGCTTTTTTATATTGGCATTAATGACAGTGTCATATCATGTCGGTTTACAGAAAACAGGGGTACAATAACCTTAAAAACATTAACATAGTAAAGAAGTAAGAAAAGTTACAATAAAACGGGGATGATAAAAACTGGGGGAAGAAGAGTACAGAGCATTGTGATGAATCCACAATGAATATTCCATCTACTTCATGGTCCCCAAAAAGGAGAGCTCCTTCCGTCCAATCTTGGACCTCAAGCGTGTCAACCAAGCTCTCAAGGTTCCCCATTTTGGAATGGAAACCCTGAGGACCGTAATAGCGGCGGTTCGCTCAGGGAAATTCCTGGCATCGCTCGACCTGACAGAGGCCTACTTGCACATTCGATTCGCTACGACCATCAGCGATACCTTCGGTTCGAGATACTGGGCCAATATTTCCAGTTTCAAGTGCTCCCATTCGGTCTAGCCACGGCGCCGCACACTTTCACCAAGGTCATGGTGATCGTGGCAGCCGCCCTTCGTCGAGCCGGAGTGCTGGTACATCCCTACCTGGATGATTGGTTCATCTGGGCCAAATCGGAGACTCGTCGTGAGGTGGTGGTCGACAGGGTCCTGACTGTTCTGACCTCCCTGGGGTGGATCATCAACTTTGTCAAGAGCAAGCTTCAGCCTTCCCAGACCCTGGAATTCTTGGGAGCACGATTCGACACTCGAGTCGGCAAAGTCTTCCTCCCAGATTCGAGGGTGCTCAAACTTAGGAACCAAGTGTGCTCGTTTCTCTCTCTTGAGCTGCCCACGGCCTGAGACTATCTTCAGGTTTTGGGCTTCATGGCCTCCACTATCGATCTGGTTCCTTGGGCTTTTGCGCATATGCGTCCGTTACAGAAAGCTTTGCTGTCCCACTGGAAGCTGGTGTCAGAGCAATTTCAGACGCTTCTCCCACTGTCCGAGGCTATCGTCGCCCACCTGCGGAAGGGGTTTCCCTTCAGACGCCGCAGTGGATCATTGTCACGACGGATGCCAGTCTCTCCGGCTGGGGAACTGTGTGCCAGACCCAGTCTACTCAAGGCTACTGGTCTCCAGTCCAGTCTCGCTGGCACATCAACCGATTGGGAGCTCGAGCGGTGCGCCTGGCTCTCAAGGTTTTTCTCCCCCTGCTCCATCGCAAGGCAATACGGATCCTCACGGACAACTCCACAATGGTGGCCTCATCAATTGACAGGGAGGCACCAGGAGTCGCCTAGTAGCTCTGGAAGCCAGCAAGCTCTTCGCTTGAGCGGAGCGTCACCTAGAGTGCCTGGCAGCGTCCCACATTGCGGGGAAAGAGAATGTTCAAGCCGATTTCCTCAGTCGTCAGACATTAGATACCGGCGAGTGGGAGTTAAGAAGCGATTAATCTGATTGTCCGCAGGCAGGATCCCCCACACCTGGATCTGATGGCCACAATGCACAATTTGAAGGCGCCTCGGTTCTTCAGCCGCAGAAGGGAACATTGCACGGAAGGAGTGGATGCGCTGGTCCTCCCCTGGCCTCAAGATGTTCTCCTCTTCGTGTTCCCTCCTTGGCCACTGGTGGGCAAAGTGCTCCAAAGAATCGAGCTCCATCAGGGTCCCGTCATTCTAGTGGCTCCAGAGTGGCCTCACAGACCGTGGTTCGCGGATCTGGTAAACCTAGTGACGGACAGCCCTCTCCGCTTCAGTAACCTATCCCACCTCCTTCGGCAGGGTCCCGTATTTTTCGATCAGGCGGATCGCTTTTGTCTAGTGGCCTGGCTTTTGAACGGCAGAGATTGAGAAAGAAGGGATATAAGGAAGAGGTTATATCCACACTCTTGAGAGCCCAGAAGCGGGCTACCTCTCTCGCTTATGTCCGGGTCTGGAAGGTGTTCGAGAACGCGTGTGCCGTTTCGGGAGTGTCCACCCGTAAAGCTCCGGTTTCTCAGGTCTTTTCTTTCTTACAGAATGGTCTCTCCAAAGGATTGCTGTCAGTTCCTTGCAGGTACAGGTCTCCGCCCTCTTCTCCCTCCTCGGCAACATTGATGGTTACTCGGTGGCGGCTCATCCGGATGTCATTCGCTTCCTCAAAGGGGCCAAACATTTATTTGTCCCTTGTGGAGTCTTAACTTGGTCCTTCGGGTTCTCTGTGAATCTCCCTTCGAGCCTCTACGGAGGGCTACACTTAAAGATCTGACCCTTAAGACTGTGTTCCTGGTCTCCATTTGTTCGGCCAGACGAGTTTCGGAGCTTCAAGCTTTGTCATGCAGGGAACCTTTCCTACGTTTTTCTGATTCAGGAGTCTCTCTCAGGACGGTCCCCTCCTTTTTGCCGAAGGTCGTGTCTTCCTTTCATGTCAATCAGTCAGTAGAACTTCTGGCTTTTTCTTCTGAAGACATCGAGCGGGCATCGGAGAGTGATCTACGCCGCTTGGATGTGAAACGGGTTTTGCTCTGTTATCTCCAGGTGATGAATGAGTTCCGGATCTCAGATCACCTGTTTGTCCTGTGGAGTGGCCCGAATAAGGGAAATGAGGCATCCAAGACCGCTATTGCGTCTGCCTACATCTGTAAGGGCCGATCTGTACCGGAAGGCCTAAAGGCCCACTCCATACGTTCTCAAGCTACTTCTTAGGTGGAGAATCCGGTCTCTCCGCAGGAAATATGCAGGGCAGCTACTTGGAAATCCCTGCATACTTTTGCTCGTCATTACCGCCTACATGTCCAGGCGCCAGTATTTGATTCCTTCGGTCGGCAGGTGCTTCGAGCGGGACTGTCTCGGCCCACCCTGTTTAGGGAAGCTTTGGTACCTCCCACGATCTGGACTGATCCAGGTACGATTAGGGAAAGGAAAATTGGTTCTTACCTGTTAATTTTCGTTCCTGTAGTACCATGGATCAATCCAGACACCCTCCCGTGCTCGATCTGTTTTTGTCCACTCGAAGTTTCCCTTCTTTACAGGTTTTCCGGATACCTGGATTTGTCCTAATTGTGATTAAAAAGGCACCGGAAGCATCTATCAGATGACAATAGGAATTACTTTTTATGCAAGAGCGTTGTTCATACAGAATTCTTTCTTTGGTTCAATTGTTTAGTTTTTCAGTTTTCATATTAACTTGCTTGATCTTTGGGGAGTTATATCTGCTTTGAAAGTACTTTATACTGAAGGGATGCAGGGTAGGCTCTGTCCTGATATGGGATACCCTTTCAGTTTTACTCTGTCTCCATCTGCTGGACAGGAGGCTCAACCCACGGTCTGGACTGATCCGTGGTACTACAGAAACGAAAATTAACAGGTAAGAACCAATTTTCCTATATCCAATGCGGAGAGGATAAGGCATAAGCATGGGACATATCAAGGTTTTTTGTCCCTATGGTTTTGACTGTTTGCATTACTCCTATGGTGTGTCTTCACAGTTAGAGTCCAATGGACCCTAAGTTCTCAGTGTATTTTAGCCACTCAGTGTATCCAGGAGATTATGCGCATTACATAGCTTTTGAGGGACTCTCTAAACTGGTGGCTGATTCATTTCAAATTCCTCTGGTGCATATTGTCCTAACCAAGGGGTAGTTAGATTCCATGTTGCTTATCCCAGAGATATTTTATCTATGTTTGTTTTTTTGGGATGGTTAGTTTTATTATTCTTTTAGTTATTGTATTTAATTTGTACTTGCATTACTTGTCTGTTTTCTGATTGTGAATGTAATTAGTAAATCACCTAGGAATGTTGATAGGCAGTATATAAATTTAATAAATGAAGGCTTTCAAGGGTTTGATAGGTCAACAAAATTGTTCTTCACTAAAATATTCAAGTAGCTATGTTTTACATCAACAAGCAAGGGGAAATAGGAACATACCTCCTGTGGCAGATGTGGCATTGGACCATCTCTCACAGAAAGGTCCTCAGAGCCATATCTAGTGGGTGAGGTGACTTCTGGTGAACAGGCCGAGTAGAGTTCTGGATCCCACCTTGAATGATCCTTAGATATGAGAGAAGCAGAGCAGAGAATACATGTGTTAGTACACCTGTAATGGCTCTATTTATATCTCCTCTGAACAGCAAGGTCCCTGAACTTCTGTTAAGAGAGGCACGCATGGCATCTAGCTTCATATACCTTCACTCTGGATTGGAGTTGGGATCTTTTATAAGCACATCCACCAGTTCCTCTTATTGAAATTCAGAAGGCTTGAGAGAGCCTCATAGCTTTCTTATTGACCAAGACAGGTTTGGTTCCCACTCCTTTGGGAGATGTCTATCAGGGATCTGTTCAGGCTAAGGAATTCCCCAACACTAATCTCTCAGAACCAGGGGCTGCTATGCCACCCCATCATTGGCTATATGACACACTCAGCCTGAATGTTGAATCGGTAGCCCTGCAACCTCTAAATCTGTCTGGTAATATGTATCATATTCTTCTGACTTCCAGTGAGGTTTCCATGAGGAAATCTTACAATTTGGAGGACTCTTGCATTGTGTTGTAAGGGAAAGGTTCTGGGTCCTTTCTCCTGTTGCACACAAAATAACTGCTTGAATACCTTCTATGTCTGAGTCTGCTTTGAAAACCAGCTTATGATTCATCTCTCTGCAATTAGCACTTATCACCACCATGTAGAAGATAAATACATCTCAGTACAGCCTTTAGTTGTCTGTCTTTTCTCGGTATTTATTTATTTCCAAGCATTTGATATTCCGCTTTTTCCCAGACCACTGTATCATGGGACCTCGACATGGTACCTGCCCCTGGACTCTCATGACCTGAAAAATCATATATTTTGGTGGCGATCACTTTGGCACACAGTTGGTGAGCTGTAGACCCTAGTTGCTTATCCACCTTATACAAACCTTTTCACAATATGGTGGTTCTATATGTGCACCCTAAATTTGCCTACATTTGTATCTGCATCCACAAAGTTGAACAGATATAGCCTATCTGGAGCCAGATGAAACCTTCAGGTAATCCACTCAGCGTTTTATTTCATATGACACCAGTAGGAATGGAAATGCCATAACCAAGTGCTTTATTTGTTGAGCTAGCAGATTGTTTCCTTCTCTTTCTTCCGAGAAAGCATGGGGGCAGATGGGGCATGTCAAGGCTCACAATGTGGAGCCATGACGCTGGCGGTAGCCTTCCTGAGATCCATCTCTATGAAGGAGATCTGCAAAGCTGTGATTATGGAGTTCTTGCCATACATTCACATCTCACTACGGTTTTTGACAGGGGCCCCTAATGTGACTAGTTTTAGCCAGTCTGTCCTACAATGTCTTTGAGATGTAGAATGGCCTGTTGAGACAAAAAACACTTACCCATTGGCACTTTTTGAGATTTGAGTTTTTCCCTTTTTAAGTTTGGAGCAGCCTGTAGCTTGGGAGTCACCGTATATGAGGAATGCCATCCTGGTTGTCCTTTGAGAAGATAGCAAGATGTCAGTCCTCAAAAAAAAAAAAAAGTCCCACCTCCCCTTGGAGTTGCCTCTCCACATCTTAGCCTTATCATGGATTGAGGGACTCTGCATGGGATGCAGAGACGTGGCCAGAGCATGTTCAAAGCTTCTAGCCACTTTGATGTAAAAATTCCATGCCAGATTCCTTTTGATATCACCTAAGTGCTGTCTTATCTGTAGCATCAGTTACAGGTAAGTAACTCTTTTCAAATGTGTTTATTAAGGAAATAATTGTCAGTCTAATAAAAGCTTTATTATACCAAGCTGCACAGCAAGGTATATAGATTGCAATTTTCAAAGCCATTTATGTAGGTAAATAGCAATTTATACATGTAAATTGGCTGTCTGAAAATTTCCCCTCTTCAGTGTGTCTAAAAGTACATTGTTTTTTTACTGAAGAAAATTGTAATCATGTAATGATGATTGAAACTCAATAAAGATTAAATTGAAAAAAAAAAGTACATTGGTTCCACAGCCTTCCACTCACACCTGATCTTGATCCTTCTAGTGATGTCACAGCACTCCTGCAGAATCACAGCCATCTCTTACTTCCTTAACCCCTTTACCGATGTCACAGCACAGTACATATGGAACAGAAACTCTTCTATAGTCACAGCATTTTCTTCTTGTTTGATCCATAGTAATGTCAGTGCAGTATATGTAATAGAACTCTAATACAGTCACAGCCTTCAAAGGTTTTATTGTTTTTGTTATAAGAGTACTACTGATGCTATTGGTCGAGCAGCTGCAGATGCCTTGCAGGGACCCATCCATTCTGCTTACAGAGAGGCATTCCAGACCATCGTGCTGCCATCTTTTGAAAAGGGTTGCCAGTCCATGTTCCAACAGATCAACAGCAGCTTCAAGCAAGGGACACAGGAATGTGAGTCTATTTTTTAATCAATCCAAAATCTGAGTGGCCTTTAGAATGATTCCAGTTGGAGGTTGTATTGTCTCCTATATGAATCTGCCAATGTACCTCAGTACTGATCTACAGCAACTCCTACTATTCCAGTACTGAGCCCTCCAGCTGCACTTATGCTCTACATACCTCAATTATGCCTTACTTACCTCAGTCTTGACCAGCATCCCACTGCTGTTCCAGCATTGAGGCCTCCCCACACAACCTTGCCAATGCATTTCAGTCTGGACCTATATTACATACTGCTCTTCCAGAATGGAGACCTTACATGCATACAACTTTGCTTTTGCAGCTCATTCCAGGCTTGCAGAATACCCTGCTATTCCAGTTTTAAAACCCAAATACAGCTCTGCCAATGCACCTTAATCATGAACTGCAGCACCTCTTGCTATTCCAGTACTGAGAGCTGTGTACTACGCTACCAATTCACTTAAATCTCCATGGGTTGTAACACCTAACTGTTCCTTTTCTGAATAGATGTCCAGTTAACATGAATTGTGATGGTTTTATATTTTGACCAAATGTTTGAGAAATTTTTAAGAATTTTCAAAACTCATTCTACTTGAACACTATGCAAGGCATGATTCTAGCTCCCCTAGTGCTAGAGTGTGTGTGAATTTTGCCCTGGTACTGTAGGAGGCTATATAGTGACAGCTCTAATCAGATGCCACAGAAGGCTAGAACTTGCTTTTCTGTTATGCCTTCCAACTGCAAAAACAATCAGGAGAAGATATTGTAAAAGGGGGCTTATTTGGAAGACCAGGCAACCCCCAAGTTAGTATCCCATAAAGCCATGTCTGGTTTATTCAAACAGATATTCAGCAGCTAGAGACACATCTGCAAAACAAGAAGGTGAATGAGCAGGAAGCCCGCGATCCAGTGCTCGGCCAGCTCCAGCATCAGATGGAGACCTTCCAAAGCACAACAGAGCAACTCGCCTCCACAATCACAACTAGCGTGCGTTCTGAGGTGCAGCAACAGCTACATGTAGTCATGGGCAGGTAAAAATCAAAGAAAGAAAGCAGGGCATTCAGAAGTTGGTTACTGACAGATGCCAACAAAACAGCTTAGAAACCATTTCCAGAATGTGCTTCAAAACCACCACCTCTGCCACATATTCATATGGGCCAGAATCAGAAATGCCAGTCACAAAGAATGCATGTAAGAACCTCTTTCAGGAAACCAAGGGATACTAAATAAGAAATCCAGTGTCCTTTGTGTACTGAAAAATGTCAGAAATACATTTGGGGACAATTTTCTTACTACCTGCATAGCTGCAAAGCCTGCAGGTACTTTTTACTCAGGGTCATTGCACCAGTTTTCATCATGAAAGTGCATGCATATTTTTTATTTTGAAAATTGTGTAATTAAAAAGTACCCACAGATTCTTGCATCTGCTTTTTCAGTGAATATTTATTCTGACTAAAACACTTATAGTTTTGAAAATCAAAACTATGCATGTTGTCTTTCATGACCTAACCACACACCGGGATTGCCTCTACATTGCAGGAAAAGTACACACATTTTGAAATTACATGCATACAATTACCTGCATAAAGTATAGACAATTTTCAAAGTCATTTCCCTATGCCCTTATAATAAAGAATAATCCTCACTGACCTCCACTAAATATTTTATCTCTATACTGTTTTCTTTTCTGCCTCAATATGTTTAGAAGCATCCCAGGTTAGGAACACAGAAAAATGAAGACAGAATAAGACCATATGTCGTATCTAGTCGACCATCCACAGCAACTATTCATTTTTACAATCCCTACCTCTCCCTCAGTAACCCTATTTTATTCCATGCTTTTTTTTTAATTTAGATACTGTTCTTGTCTTCACCACCTGATTGGGGACACTGCTCCATGTATCCACTACCCTTAGATTACTCTTGAGTCTATTTTCTTTCAAATTCATCCTATGATCCCTTGTTCTCGATCCCCCTTTCCATAGAAACTTTGGAGGTATTTAAATGTCTTTATCATATCTCCCTTGTCTCGCCTTTCCTCTAGGGTTATATGTGTTTAGATCTTTAGGTCTGTCCCCATATGCTTTACAATGAAAACCACTGATCATTTCAGTAGTCACCCTCTAAACTGACGCCAACCATTTAATATCTTTGGTTATATCTCATGCTGCAAGCCTTTCCTCAAGTTTAAGGTAAAATAGGAGAGAATTGCATGCAAAAACAGTGCTGAGCTATGAGCCAGATATACTGAACAGCTTTCCCCATAGACACAATTTTGGGGAAAACCCTTTAGCATATCTGACCCTAGAAGAGATCTAGGGCTATTCCCACTAGAGACAGGCAACCCAGTTTTGACAGCAAGAGCCAAGCTCGAGAATAGCTCTTAATTGGTCAGTTTAATTAGCACAGAATAAAATTACAAAATTCTAATGAAAATAAAAATACATTTTCTATAAAATTTTAGTGCATCAAATTTTCTCCGTTGACAAGATTATAGATCAAATTTTTAAAATTTGGATGTCAAACTGCAAATGTCTTGATTTTTAACTAAGTGAAGATTAATTTCACTTTTGTCTTGCTCTGATTAGTAGTGGTAGGGTTAATAGAATTCTGGGTTTGTTGACGGAAGAAGAAGCATTTATCTGTCTTTTGCTAGGTAGAGGGTATGGAGGTGAATGAAATGGCTTGAGGATGGCTGGGTTAAGGTAACTTTTGTTTTATATCGTTTAATAGGGATGTGCTTTTGTTTCACCGTTACACGCATACTTCAAAGTACATACATCCATGGTTATGTGTGTAACTCAGATGTGCATACTTTGAAGTATGTGATTGAACAAGTGGCTGCCTAATGCACATCCCTGTTTAATTGATTTTATTGGAATGTAGGGGTTGGTTGGGGATTAATGGTGTGTTTGTTTTTTATATTTTGTTTGAGGATTTTATTGTAAACAACTTGGAAGCTTTATGATGCAGGGTGGCCTATCGAATGTTGTTAAACTTAAACTTTCATATTGTAGCGGGGAATATAATGATAAAGGAAGCCACTTCTAACTATTATTTAAAAATGTAGATTTATTCTGATTATGAAAATTTAGAAAAACTGTCATTGTTTTGGACATCAGATAATGTGTTTAAACTTGATAGAGGAAAAAGGATTAAATGAGCCTTAATACTATAATTAATTACAGTTTACACAATTCATACTGTAAAAGCTTCTCTCATAATATTGATTTAGGGATCTGAAGGGTAAAATAGAGGTAATGCGGAGCAATTCTAAATTCCTGTCTTTCATCTCTGCATTGACACTTACTCTGAATCATTCTGATGGGCTAAATCAGTAGCTTCAGGAATGTAAGTGGAGACAGAGACTGAAAATGCAGAGAGATTGCCTTCCTTCGATTTTCTCTTTGTCTACAATGATACGTTTAATAGTGCTTTTTAAATACCTTAAGAATACAGTTGAGAATGCTTGTCTCTTTTTGACTGAATGTATGTTCAAATTCTTTAACTGTAACTTGCCTCAATCAAACTCAGAGACAAGTTACAAATCATAAAAGGGATTTCATTTACAACAATCCTTATGAATAGCCAGGTTCTACAACATTAACCATATACATTCATGCTATTTTATAGTACTTGGTAACAGTTGTCCATCTGCAATATTTTTGCTATAGTCACCTGTCTACATTTTCTTCTGCTGAAGTCAGCATATTGCCTACTGTTCATATACTCATCATTCCTTATCAGTCTTCAGCATTTCACTGGTCCATTGTCTTGTATTTGAACAAATGCAGAAAATTCAAAGTCTTCAACCCTTTTTGTTATTAAAACAGTCATTTTCAGTGTTAAAGCAGCAAACACAAGAATTAAACAATTATTCCATCATCACTCTACAATATGATCTCCATGTAGGTACAGACATTCTAGAGCTCTCCAGGAAAATCTTTCAGGATGCATGATATTTCTCATGCACTGGTTGACCTTACAGATACTCAAATTTTTTTCTGCAATTATCAGCCAAAGTGCTCTGTGGCTGATTTAAATTATTTGAGCTTTTTATGCCATTTCATACTTCGGTATCCCTTGTTTTCCTAGTAACTTTACTTAGGGATTTTTCTGCTGTTTGGAAGTTTAACCTTTTTGTTATGCCCTTCACTTAATACCATTCTTTTATTTGGGGAAGCATGCTGTGCTTGTGACCCAGTCAGATTTTTCTCTCCTAGTTTGTTATACTCTTAAGATTTCTTTATTTGGTTTTGCCTTCTGTTTTTCTCACAGTTGCCAAAAAGCAAATCAGAAGCTTTGAGGTCCCCAAAATGCTCAAAGATAATGTCCATCAGTGATCATCACATCAATTGCTACAAGCATTTAGGGAAAGTTTACATCATCTCTGAGTATAGTATATGCAAAGGTGTCACCAAGAACAGTTCAGACCTAGAAAAAGGTTCATGCCTACCTGTCTGGCACAAGCAAATTGAAGCAGGCCTCAGATCCCAAAGAAAAGGCCCAGGGAGCTGACCATAATCACATTGGTGGCTGGTCCTCAGTTGCTTTGCTCTAAGGATAGGCTGAAGAGCAGGGACAAATCCTAGTCTGTCATCTCTTCTCTCTTCTATCTCCTCAAGTCATCACAAGGGCTCAAGGGATTCAACTCACTAAGTCAGTGAATGTCAAATCTTGAATAGAAACTTATGCACATTGATGCTTCTTATCAACATACAGTTGCAAGGATTTTGATTGAAATTTCCCACGCTCCAAAGGAGTATGCCCAGAGAACCATCCACACTCCTCCTTCAAGGCGTCTTTATCATCTCCACAAGCAGCATGAATTTCAAGGATATGCAGTTCTCCTCAAGCCCAAGTAAATAAGAATTTACCATGCTGGGTCAGACCAAGTGTCCATCAAGCCCAGCATCCTGTTTCCAACAGAGGCCAAACCAGGCCACAAGAACCTGGCAATTACCCAAACATTAAGAAGATCCCATGCTACTGATGCAATTAATAGCAGTGGCTATTCCCTAAGTAAACTTGATTAATAGCAGTTAATGGACTTCTCCTCCAAAAACTTATCCAAACCTTTTTTGAACCCAGCTACACTAACTGCACTAATCATATCCTCTGGCAACAAATTCCAGAGCTTAATTGTGCATTGACTGAAAAAGAATTTTCTCAGATTAGTCTTAAATGTGCCTCTTGCTAACTTCATGGAATGCCCCCTAGTCCTTCAATTATCCTAAAGTGTAAATAACCGATTCACATCTACTCATTCAAGACCTCTCATGATCTTAAAGACCTCTATCATATCCCCCCTCAGCTGTCTTTTCTCCAAGCTGAACAGCCCTAACCTCTTCAGCCTTTCCTCATAGAGGAGCTGTTCCATCCCCTTTATCATTTTGGTTGCCCTTCTCTGTACCTTCTCCATCGCAACTATATCTTTTGTGAAATGCGGCGACCAGAATTGTACACAGTATTCAAGGTGCGGTCTCACCATGGAGCGAAAAGAGGCATTATGACATTTTCCGTTTTATTAACCATTCCCTTCCTAATAATTCCTAACATTATTTTTGCTTTTTTGACTGCTGCAGCACACTAAGCTGACTATTTTAAAGTATTATCCACTATGATGCCTAGATCTTTTTCCTGGGTGGTAGCTCCTAATATGGAACCTAACATCGTGTAACTGCAGCAAGGGTTATTTTTCCCTATATGCAACACCTTGCACTTGTCCACATTAAATTTAATGTGCCATTTGAATGCCCAATCTTCCAGTCTCGCAAGGTCCTCCTGTAATGTTATCACAATCCACTTGTGATTTAACTACTCTGAATAATTTTGTATTGTCCACAAATTTGATAACCTCACTCGTTTTATTCCTTTCCAGATCATTTAAATATATATATATAGTATTGAAAAGTACAGATCCCTGAGGCACTTCACTGTTTACCCTTTTCAACTGAGAAAATTAACCATTTAATCCTACTCTCTGTTTCCTGTCTTTTAACCAGTTTGTAATCCATGCAAGGACATCGCCTCCTAACCCATGACTTTTTAGTTTTCTTGGAAGCATCTCATGACGGACTTTGTCAAACGCCTTCTGAAAATCCAAATATACTATATCTACCAGTTCACCTTTTTTCACATGTTTATTAACCCCAGTCTTGTTATTGGTGAGATTCAGGATGGAAATAGATAAGTCAGTTTCTTGTTTCAACAATTCTCAGGTGTTGGAAACTTCACTAATGAATGTTTGTGATCTACCTCCGTTGTTTAAACCATGAGTGCCAGATGCATCAAAATTGACATTGACTTTGCACCTCACACAGATGTTGTTAATGACCATATTAAAAGTAGAGTAATTGTGAGGAGTTGCACTGGTGACCATATCATCCTCAAACCTTGTTGATTCACTGTTAGATCAAGGCGTTCAGCATTCTGTTCCCAAGCCTGCCTGTCCTCCGGCCACTTCTCAACCATTGGAGGTTTTGGCATTAGAATCTGAAGGTTCTGAACTTTTCTTGTTTTACAAGAGTAGTGCTGGAGAGAACTACTCTCCAGACCTCCCCCTCAATGCATTTTCCACAACCAGCAGGAAACCAATTCCCAGATCTTGTTAGTGTGGCTAAAGCCACCCCATATAATTTGAAGATCTCACGAGAGCCCAGGACACTTTTGATTGATTTCCTGAAATACCTTGTTAAACTAAAGGCGTTATTGACAGTACCTTTGCATGGTCTCTTCCAAGAAACTCAGATGAGAATGTGGGGCACCCACGATTGTGGTTTCATATTTATTTATTTATTTATTTATTTAACGTTTCTTTTATACCGATGACCGTTCGCACATCGCATCGGTTTACAGTGAGCACAAAACCATTGGGCAAGGCCCTTACATAAAACAGATAATATATTGAACTAGGTAACATATAATTAAACTTTGGGAGGAGCCCTTACATCAAAACTATTTACATCAAAACTATGTACAAAAATTAGTGCACAGTACCAAATCGACAGGCATAAAGGCATTCATATCAGGGTATCAGAGTAAATTCGGAGGGGGGATTTATGTAATAGGGGGTGTGGTGGAGTAAGCTTGCTGGAAGAGCCAGGTTTTAAGTTTCTTTTTGAACGCGGGGATATATTAGCATTAAGGCAGACACAAAGTGTACTCCAAGATTTGTCAGGATCCAACTTCCTCACCAGAGTATGGTGGCCAAATGTACTCTCAAGCAGACCAAGAAGCTGAAGATGTTCATATCTGCAACGCCATGGGTCTAAGACTTTGGACCTCATTGAGATGCATCAATTTCAGAATAAGCTTTCTTTCCACATAGTGAACTACCAAATCTACATGGTCAAATACTTAAGCACCCTTTGGGAAGAACTGCAAAAAAAAAAAAAAAAATCATCCAGTTACAATTATGATAGTTACTTGTTCCTTGTTGCTCTGTCTCTCTTTTGATTCTGCCACCTGTTCACCTCCCAAACTGTCCTAATTGTTACGTTACAGTTACTAAATTTGTTTATTGTAATTTCCCTTTATATTTCAACTGTTCCCTGTAAACAGATGTGATGTGTAAACGATTGTCGGTATATAAAAATGTTAATTAAAAATAAATAAATAAGTTTTTCCCTCAGGAGAGAGAGGAAGGATTTCGTCTGAACCACCATCGAAGAAAGCCCGTCCAGAAAAGACACCGTCCCTATCTGGTTCAGGGTCACGAGGCAACCTTCACTGGGACCGGTGATAGGAGCTGCGATTCCACCTCCAAAGGTGGTCCCGGCTACGCCTCTGCCTCCTCCTCCTCCTCCGGCATCGGGGCTCCATGCCCCAGGTTTCCGGGAGGAAATGGATCAGATGGTTCAGGAGGCCATCGGCAAAGCGATGCAAGGCTACAAAGTTCCATCGCCGATGCCTGAACCGGTAGCTGATCCCATTCCAGTAGCGCTAGCATCGTTACGAGAATGGAAGCGCTGATCGTTGCTTTTCCTCCGAGGAATCCGACGACTTGAGTGGACCCGGTGCCTTCCTCTGATTCCTCTTTCATTGGCAGACGAAGGTGAAACACAGTTCCTTCCGCCATTGGGAGCGCTTCCGATGCCTAGATCTGTTTCACTGATTGCATCTTTGTTTCCATCAGTGCCACCATCCCATCCATTGATGCCCTCTGTGCCACCATCGGTGCCACTGGTGACACTATCGATGCCTTCAGTGCCTCGCCCGGGACCTTCAGGTATACCAATTTTTCGTCCCTCCAAAGACGCTAGGGGTGCTGGAGATGATTCCTACGATACCTGGACTGACTATTCATCCCAGGATACCAATGACTTGCCATCGCCACCCTCTCCTGCTGAAAGCAGGAAGCATTCTCCGCCAGAGGAGTTGTCCTTCATTAATTTTGTGAAGGAAATGGCTGACGTTGTTCCTTTTCAACTTCAGACAGAACAAGATGACATCCATCAGATGATGGAGCTTCTTCAATTTTTAGATGCTCCTAAAAAACTAACATCTATTCCCATCCATGACGTCGTCCTGGATCTTCTCAAAAGGAATTGGGAACATCCTGGTTCTGTGGCACCAGTCAATCGGAAAGCTGACACTACATACATAGTCCAGTCAACCCCTGGTTTCCAGAAGTCCCAATTGAACCACCAATCAGTGGTTGTTGAGTTAGCCCAAAAGAAAGCCCGAAGAGCCAAGCCTCATTCATCCTATCCTCCAGGAAAGGAACAAAAATTCCTGGATGCTATAGGTCGTCGTATCTTTCAAGGGGCTATGCTTATATCCCACATCGCCTCTCATCAATTTTATATGACCCAGTACAAAAGGGTCCTCTTTAAACAAATACAGGACTTTGCTGAGTCCCTACCACAACAGTCTCAAGACCAATTACACGCCCTAGCTCAAAAGGGTTTAGAAGCGGGCAAGCATGAGATAAGATCTGCCTATGTTTTTGACACCGCTTCCGGGGTCTCAGCAACAGCCATTTCTGCAAGGCGATGGGCCTGGCTAAAGTTGTCCGACCTACGGCCTGAAGTCCAGGATAGACTATCTGATTTGCCTTGCACTGGAGATAATCTTTTTGGTGAGCAAATACAAAAAACAGTGGCGCAACTCGAGGATCACCATGAAACGCTTCGCCAACTCTCCTTGCTACCTTCTGAATATCCTGCTAAGCAAACATTCAGAAAGGAGCCCAAGAAATCCTTTTACCGCCAAAGGAAATCTTATCCTACTCTGTCCAAAGGTCGCTCTACTAAGCCTTATCAGAAAGGCCAGTCCAGACAAGCTCGCAGGCAAAAGCCACAAACTCCTCAACCAGGTCCAGCATCTGGTTTTTGACTTTTTCCTAGAGCGCAGCATTCAGATTCCACTAAACCATGTACAAGTGGGAGGCTGATTTTGCCACTTCAGCCATATCTGGCACTCAGTCACCACAGACCAGTGGGTGCTCACCATAATAACTCAAGGTTATCAACTCAACTTTCTTACCGTTCCACCAGACTCCCCACCTCGACTGACGTGGAGAACATCAGACCATTCACCGCTCCTGGAACAGGAAATTTCCCCCCTCCTCCAGTCCAGAGCGATAGAACCAGTGCCCTACTTCCAACAGGGCCTCTGATTCTACTCTCAGTATTTTCTAATCCCAAAAAAGTCAGGTGGCGTATGCCCGATACTAGATCTTCGGGCCTTAAACAAGTTCCTCCAAAGAGAAAAGTTCAAGATGGTGACCTTGGGTTCCCTCCTCCCCCTTCTACAAAAGGGAGACTGGCTCTGCTCTCTAGACCTCCAGGATGCTTATACACATATTGCAATAACTCCATCTCATTGGAGATTTCTGCGATTTCTCGTAGGCCCAAAGCACTACCAATATCTGGTACTACCATTCGGTCTGGCCTCTGCTCCACGAGTCTTCACCAAGTGCCTCGTAGTAGTAGCAGCGTTCCTCAGAACTCAAGGTGTCCAGGTCTACCCCTATCTCGACGATTGGTTGATCAGGGCTCCCACACAGCAAGCTGTTTTGATGTCCCTACGTCTCACCTTGCACACCCTAATCTCTCTGGGGGTTTCTCATCAATTATCCAAAGTCCAACTTGGTCCCATTGCAAACCCTGTCGTTCATAGGAGCAGACTTGGATGCCCTCAAGGCAAAGGCATTTCTTCCTCTAGAACGAGCTCTCATCTCCTCTCTCGCCCATCAGCTGCAGTCTCGACAGTGCTCCACTGCACGTCACTTTCTGATCTTGCTAGGACACATGGCGTCCTCAGAACCTGTCACTCCCATGGCTCATCTCGCCATGAGGATCCTACAGTGGACTCTAAGGTCACAGTGGATTCAGTCATCTCAACCACTATCAGCTGTTTTCCACATTACCAACCCACTTCGTCTATCTCTAGCTTGGTGGAGGAATCAGGCCAATCTCCTTCAAGGCCTGCCTTTTCAAGCTCCAGACCCTCAAATAACTCTTACAACAGATGCCTCCAACATCGGTTGGAGAGCACACATTGCCAATTTGCAAACTCAAGGGTCTTGGTCTCCAGAGGAAGCCAAACACCAGATCAATTTCCTGGAGCTACGAACAATCAGATATGCTTTCAGAGTATTTCAGGATCGCCTCTCCAACCAGGTCATCCTGATTAAAAACGGACAACCAGGTGGCCATGTGGTGCATTAACAAACAAGGAGGAACAGGCTCCCGCCTCCTGTGTCAGGAGGCTGCACACATATGGGCGGAGGCCCTCTCCCACTCGATGTACCTCAGGGCCACCTACTTTGCCGGAAGTGGACAATGTGTTGGCAGACAAGCTGAGTCGCACCTTTCGACCACACGCGTGGTCTCTCAACCCCACAGTAGTGGACTCGATATTCCAACGTTGGGGTTACCCTCACATAGACCTTTTTGCGTCAACTCAAAACAGCAAAGGAGAGAACTATTGCTCTCTCACTCGCAGCCAACACTCACAGCCAAGAGATGCGTTCTCCCTCTCATGGGCCACCGGTCTCCTCTATGCATTCCCTCCACTTCCACTTCTCTCGAAGACTCTCATGAAGCTATGTCACGACAGGGGAAGCATGATCCTGATCGCACCTCACTGGCCAAGTCAAGTGTGGTTTCCGATTCTTCAGGACCTCTCCATTCGCAGGCACATTCCCCTGGGGAAGGACCCTCTTCTGATCACGCAGAACAACGGGTGCCTACGCCACCCCAATCTTCAAGCGTTATCCCTGACGGCCTGGATGTTGAAAGGTTAATCCTACAGCCTCTCAACTTTTCGGAGTCAGTTTCCCGTGTCCTGATTGCTTCATGGAAGCCTTCCACAAGAAAACCTTACCTTTACAAATGGAACAGGTTTAAGTCATGGTGTTCTTCTCAGTCCCTTGATCCCTTTACCTGTTCCACCACGAAGTTTCTAGACTATCTCTGGTACTTGTCAGAATCAGGTTTAAAATCTTCCTCCATCAGAATGCATGTCAGTGCGGTGGCTGCCTTCCATAAAGGTGTCGGGGATGTTCCTATTTCGGTACAACCTCTCGTAACATGTTTTCTGAAAGGCTTGCTTCACCTCAAGCCTCCACTGCGTCCTCCGGGCCCCTTCTTGGGACTTCAATCTGGTTTTGGGTCGGTTCATGAAACCACCTTTCGAGCCTCTCCAATCCTGTCATCTTCGCTTTCTCACATGGAAAGTGTTATTCCTTTTGGCAATAACATCTGCTCGCAGAGTTAGTGAGTTACAGGCCCTAGTTACCTATCCGCCTTACACTAAACTTCTGCAGGACCGGGCGGTACTCCGCACTCACCCTGAGTTCTTGCCTAAGGTAGTATCGGACTTTCACATTAATCAATCCATCATACTACCTACCTTCTTTCCCAGGCCCCATTCCAATCCAGAGGAGCAGGCTCTGCATACCCTCAACTGCAAACTGGCTCTAGCAGTCTACCTAGACCGTACAGCTACCCACAGGCAAAGTACTCAATTGTTTGTTTCCATTGGGTCAATCTGTGGGTAAGCAGACTCTCTCCTCCTGGACTGCATTTCTTTTTGCTATCAGCAAGCAGGCATTCCACTTCAAGACCGCGTAAAAGCACACTCGGTCAGGGCCATGGCAGCTTCTGTAGCGCACCTTCGCTCGGTGCCACTACCTGGAGTTCTCTCCATACCTTTACAGCCCATTATTGTTTAGACAAGGCTGGAAGACAGGATTCCATCTTTGGCCAATCTGTCTTGCACAACCTTTTTGCAGCTTGATGTACCAACACCCTTCCGCCTGCCCAATAGGGTTCAGGATGCCCTCTACCAAATTCCACCCCCGTTATTGTGCCTGTTGCACGTCTTTGGGTACATTTGGTGCATATTCGGACATCCTCAGCTCGGTACTCACCCATATGTAAGGACTATTATCCTGCTTGACCTGTGAGAAAGCAAAATGTTGCTCACCTGTAACAGGTGTTCTCACAGGTCAGCAGGATGTTAGTCCTCACGAAACCCGCCCCCCACCCCGCAGTGTTGGGTTTGTTACGTTTTCTTATTTTACTTTTGGCACTTTAGCTTTCAAACAAGACTGAAGGGGGACCTCTGCTGGTTGCAAGGTTAGTGCCATCCTGGGCATGCCCAGTAGGTGCCAGTCAAAGTTCTAGAAACTCTGACAAAAGTGTTCTGTGATTGGGCTCCATCCTGTGATGTCACCCATTTGTGAGGACTAACATCCTGCTGACCTGTGAGACCACCTGTTACAGGTAAGCAACATTTTGCTATACTTAATATAAATGTATCCAATCTGGACTGAAGAGCCCACTTAAAATGGCTTTTCATAGCAAATGATGGCAGGTAAAGCCAAAAAGGTCCATCCAGTCTGCTCAGAAAGTTTAAAAGAAAATATGTTAGGGTAGTAGCAGCTACTGCTCCAACCATGGCCCTTAGTCTTTCAAGGAATTGTTATAATACATCAGTCTCCTGCAGCCGAGGGACAGTTCTCTGTTGCTCTTAAGGATCTTCAGAAATTGGTTGCCCAACAAAATTATCCTGGGCCAGAATAGACAACCAAATAAATATATTGTACCTGAACAGGCAAGTAGGTATAGAATTCCACCTCCTGTTTTGGGAAGCTGTTAAGTTGTGAAACTGGACAGCCTCTCACGAGGTAACACTGAGAGCCATATTTCTGGTAGGAAGAAACAATGTCCTGGGCAGATTGTCAATACCCTGCTGGATCTCTTCCATGAGTGGGTCCCAGATCAGGACCTAGTGGATAGATTCATCCTCGAGTTAGGCCCTGCTGGGGTGGATCTGTTTGCGACAGTCCTAGACAGAAAGCTGCCTGTCTTCTGCTGTAGGAGATCAGAATACAGGTTAGCAACAGACATACCTCTCTTCATTTAGTGGCAGATCTCCTGTATGCTTACTTTCCAGTACTTGTGGTATCCAAACTCTTAATAAACTCAAAAGAAATTTTTCAGAGAGTTCAGGCTCCTAACATTTGGTTAGACTTTTGAATATTTATTAGGGCTGAGTTCCTAAATTTAGGCTCCTAGTTTCATTAGGACCCTAAATGTAAATGATTTTTCAATTGGGAACTTAGGCTTCTAAATTGCACAGAAAATAGATGCCTAACTTTAGGCCCTAATTTAAGAAATAAATTTAGGAGCTTAAGCCTTTTTAAGTGGAGAAAGTTTGTTTCGCACAAAAACTATTTGTTTAAATACCTTCTAAATTTCTCAGTCTGTTGACAAACTCATGTCCATCTCAGTGCAATTGGTACTTATCACTATGTAGAAGTGAACACAATTTCTTTACATTTTCTAATTGTTAAATTTATTTGGGGCTTACTGCAATTGACGTTTCCTGCTATGTCATGGTATGTCAACATAGTTCTAACCCAGATGCTGAAAGTCCCCTTCTAGCCACTCAATTTTTGTGAGCTCAATTATCTGAGCCATAAGAGTTTTTCTTTTGGTGTCAGCATAGAAAATCTGAGCTCCAAGCCTTTAGCGACTTTTCCAGTGTACAATAAGTTTCATCATAATAGGGTGGTGCTATGCACACATCCAAAATTCTTGCTGAAAATTATACTGAATTTCCACCTTAGTTGTCTTTCAGACTTTTTTCCCTAGGCTGGCTTATGTATAAGACTGTATCACTAATGAATAAGATATTTGTTGTCATCTCCATTCCTTTTCTTTGTTCGTCTATCTTCACACCCACTTTACTCATCCTGTTTCTGTTGACCTTCATTTCATATTTTGTCTCCTGTTTTTTTGTACCCAACCCTTTCATCTTCTTTCTCTCTTCCATCTCAGCCTCCTCTGCTACCCCATCCACTGCCATGTCCAGCTCCAATTTATTGCCCTCCCCGATCTTCCATATCACCAACTATCTCACACCTACCTTTCCCTTTCTCTCCCTATTGCTATCTTGCTGCTTCCAATCTCCTCCTTTCCTGCCTCAACCCCTATAAATATCCTCCCTTCCTTTCTTCTCTCTTCCTCCCCTTCCTTTCTTGCCCCATAGTAGCATAGCTATGAGTATGTTGGCTGATAGCACTCCCTCTTGTCCTGACAGCTGCCTGGTCTATTTGCGTGCTTCCACTTTAAACAGGAAGTACATGAGTAGAGGAGGTGGGGCTGATGCAGAAACAGGGAGAGCTGGTTCTCAATGAGCATCCCAGCAACCTATGCTGTTTTGGACCAGGAGGGAAAAAGCAATTTGGAAACAAAAGTGTTGGTGAGTGTGGCTTATCTTGTGAGGGTAATGAGCCAAGCCAGATACTTGACTTGAGCTGGACTCTAGCCTCCTTTGGCTCAGCTCTAATATGTATATGTATACCCTAGAGCCTCACAAACCTGTTCTGGTGACCTCACACCAGTCAAGTTTTCAGGATATTCTCCATGAATATTCATGAGATATATTTGCATTTAGCAGGTCTCCAATGTATGCAGTGAAATGGTTGCCATCCCAACCAGTGAGATTATCTCCCATCATTTGACAGGTTTTTCTACTATTTTTTCAATGGAAAGAAAGTTCTAGGACAAGGGATCAAAATATACTGAAAGGGGGGTAGGCTCAGGAGAAACAGAAGGAAATATTTATTTGTAGAAATATGGTGTATGCATGAAACAGTTTCCTAGTGAAAGATATAGAAACCAAATAGTAAGAGCATTCAAGAAAGCATGGGGAAAGCACGGAAGATCTTTAGAGGCAAGAAAGGGTGAAGCCTAAGATTGAGCAGGCTGTGCAGTATTTCATCAAAAACAGGCAAACTAGATGGACCTTGCAGTTCTTATTTTCTGTCAAATTCTGTTTTTATGACATAGTTTAGACATTGTAACAAATAAGGAGATAAGGTTTCTGATCTTTACTGAACTCTTGTTTACCGACAGAACTAAAATTCTGCATCAGCTTGTAATCCTCCAAGTGACTTGTTTCTACCTTTTTCCTTCTCGCAGCATGCAGGAGTCTATCCTCACCCAAGTGCAGAGGATTATCAAGGGAGAAGTGAGCCATGCAATGAAAGAGCAGCAGGCGGCTGTCACCTCCAGCATCATGCAAGCCATGCGGTCAGCAGCAGGCACACCCATCCCCTCTTCTCAGCTGGACCTTCAATCTCAGCAGACGCACATTTTGCAACTAATGCAGCAGGGGCATGTGAACCAAGCTTTCCAGCAGGTAAGGATCGTTAACCTGGTGTCACAGGCCCGAGAAACCACAAGAGAATCTGCCTGAATCCCTCCATGATAACCATGGGCCCTGGGAAATCATTAGGATAAAATACAATCAATCTGTTATCTATTATCCCCACCCTAACCTCCATGTCCACATCATCCTTTATAATCATTGGAGCTGGGAAATCAAAGGAGGCATAGGAGAGCCCCATCCCCTATCTCAATGGGTCCTGCCATATGGTGGATTCATTGGGCCTCTTTTTTTTTCTCCCACTTTAGGTGCTGGTCATAAACTACAACAGCAAATAAAGTGTGGCATCCAACAGTGAATTTGGATTTTAGCAGATTTGGATTTTAGATTTAATTTCCTTTCCAAATCCAAGCACAAGGCAAGTTAAAATCAGGTACAGTAGGCAGTTCCCTTCCCCAGAGGGCTTACAATCTGAGTTTATACTTGAAGTAACGAAGGGTAAAGTGACTTGCCCAAGTCATAAGGAGTATATGTGGGAGAAGCAGGATTTGAACTTTGACTTCCCTAGTTTTCAGCCTGTGGTTCTAACCACTAGACAGCTACTCCACTTTTCCAAGGTGTTCATTAAATAAAAAAGTCAGGTAGTAAACAATAATTTACAAAGATTATTTTCAACAATCATGCACTTTGATCAAGGGATCACTGAGTAAGGCCAGCCGCCTTCCATATAGCAAGTGAAAAAAGCATGTTCCCTGTACGTACCAGGATCAGTCCAGACTGCTGGGTTATGCCTCCCGTCCAGCAGATGGAGTCAGAGAGAAACTGAAAAGGCACCACTGATATACCCTGGTGCGCCCCCTGCGATCCTCCAGTATATCTCTGACTCCAGCAGATGAGAGAGCATAACCTTGCGGTCCTGATCTCCTGTAAATTGATTTGTGAAGGGGTTTCCCTATCAGGTTTGATTTAATATAGAGGAGAAATCCTGTGACTAGATCAATTAATGGTTTGTACCTAATTTGGTACTAATAAGTGGAGCCGTAGCAGGCAAGGCAGGGCACTGCCCTACAGCCTTTTCCCGGGGTTTTTTCAGCCTTACCCAGTGAGAGGAGGGGAGGATTAATCGGTGGGCCGGTCACTCTCCCTATCCGCCTCCTGAGAAGTTTAATTCCTCGGAGAAGTAAGTTTAGTCGGGTGTGCTACACCCCCTGCAGGCTCCACAAGCAAATTGTCTGTGAGGTAATCTTAGCTGCTGGTGGCAGCGAAAAAAACAAAAAAACCCAAAAAAAAACGAGGTAATTGTGTCCACTGCCTGCGTTCCTCACTGTGGTCTCCGGAAGGGGTGGCTTGTCACCCAGTCCCCGCTCGCGCCGTTTTTCGCGCCGGTTCTTGGTTTAAAAAAAAATAAATAAAAAAGCATGCCCCGAGGAACTGTTTGTACAGCATGTGGGGAGCCGGGCCGTCGGCTCTCCCGCGAGGGCCTTTGCTCCCGGTGCCTTCCCGGGGGTGAGGGTTCCTCGCGGGGGTCAGCCGCGGCCGGGAGCTCCTCTTCCCCGTGGCTTGGGGCAAGGGCAGCGTCGGCCAAACCTCGGCAGTCCGCGCTGCCGATACCGGGGGCAGCGGCCATTTTGGAGAATTCGGCAGCCATTTAAATGATTCAGATTGCGATGCGGTTTCGTCGGACGAAGGGGAGGACCTCCCCCCCCCCTGTCCCCACCGGACCTTAGCCCCCGCGGGTTACCAGGGCCTATTAATTTGCCACCTGGGGGAGCAAAAGGAGGTTCTTTAAAGAGGCCTCATCCTTTTACCTCACAATTTGTACTTTTGCTCCACAAGGCTTATATGGAGGCCGAAACGGAATGGGAACAGGGTACTCCTGCCCCAGATAAACGGGGGAGAATTTCTACTGGTCTCTTTGGCTTGGGGGATGCAGCCCCGGCTCCTCCTAAACCTCCGCAGCAGGCTGCTCCAGCTCCTTCGGCTCCCCCTCCAAAACCCCCTCAGCATGTGGCTCCGGTCCCCCTTTCACAGGATCCGTCCACGCCGGATCCTGATATGGATGTAGGGGGTACGGACCCGGTTGAGGGGGATGATCCTCAGATACTCCGGTTATTTCATAAGGAAGAACTGGATCCTTTGATTGCCCATGTTCTTCGGGAACTAAAGATTCCAGTACCCCAGGTTGACTCCAATTCCCAGCCAGGGGATTTTGAATTAGACGGGCTCCGCACGCCTGCGCATGCTTTTCCTTTTCACAATAAACTGTTTCAGCTTGTATCCCGGGAATGGGATAATCCGGAGGCAACTCTTAGGGTCAGCCGCGCTATGGATAAGCTTTACCCTCTCCCTGCTGATTCCTTGGAGCTCCTTAGGGTGCCAAGGGTGGATTCGGCGGTCACTGCCATGGCTAAACATACCACCATTCCCGTAACAGGGGGTACGGCCCTTAAGGATCTTCAGGATCGGAAGCTGGAAACGTTGCTTAAGCGCATCTTTGAGGTTTCAGCTTTGGGGGTACGGGCGGCCGTTTGCAGCTGCATGGTACAAAGGGCTACCCTTCGCTGGGTACAACAGATGTTGACATCTCAAGATCTGCCTCCGGATGAAGCAGAGCAAGCAAACCGTATAGAATCCGCGGTGGCTTACGCCGCGGATGCCTTTTATGACCTCCTCCGCACTTCGGCCCGGTCTATGTCTTCGGCTGTGTCGGCACGGAGGTTACTCTGGCTGCGTCACTGGGCAGCAGACTCTTCCTTCAAGGCCCAACTCGGTTCCTTTCCCTTTCGGGGCAAATTGTTATTTGGCACCGAGTTAGAAGGCCTTATTCGATCTTTGGGGGAGAATAAGGTGTTCAAGTTGCCAGAGGACAAGCCTAGATTTTTTCGCCCTTCGGGTACCTTCCACGGACGATTTCGCGGGCAACGCCGTTTTCGATCGGGAAGGGGGTCCTCTTTTGCTACACAACAGCCGTCTACGCATTCCCAGTCATGGACTCCTTCCTTTCGTGGTAGAAGGCCGGCACGCGCAGGGGCGTCTCATACCTTCGCCACCTCTAAGGCGGCTCAATGAAGGGACGCCGGTCCATTCCTCCGTCCCGGAGGTAGGAGGACGACTCTCTTACTTTCGGGAGGAATGGGCCACAATTACCTCAGACCAATGGGTCCTCGACATTATATCTCACGGCAACGCCTTGGATTTTGCAAGGCCCCTGCGCGATTTGTTCCTTATCTCTCCCAGCGGTTCTCTGGTAAAGCAACAGCGGATTGCTCAGACCCTGGAGCGGTTGCAGGCGCTGGGAGCAATAGTGCCAGTGCCGCCCGCCGAACAACGCACGGGCTGTTATTCCATCTATTTCATCGTTCCCAAGAAGGAGGGCACATTTCGGCCAATTCTGGATCTCAAGCGAGTCAACAGGGCGTTGCGCATACCGCGGTTTCGGATGGAGACCCTGCGCTCGGTCATCGCTGCGGTACACAAAGGCGAGTATTTGGCTTCCTTAGATCTCACGGAGGCTTACTTGCACATAGGAATACAAGAGTTCCATCAAAGATTTCTGCGCTTTATGGTCCTGGGGTCTCACTTCCAGTTTTGTGCTCTTCCGTTCGGTCTGGCGACAGCTCCGAGGGTGTTCACCAAGGTAATGGTGGTGGTGGCGGCGAGTCTTCGGAGAGACGGAGTGTTGGTACACCCGTATTTGGACGACTGGCTCATCCGAGCAAAATCGCAACGTCTCTGCGAAGATGCGATTCAGGCAGTCCTTCACCGGCTCCACTCCTTGGGGTGGGTTGTCAATTACCCCAAGAGCCATCTGATCCCCTCCCAGAATTTGGAATTTCTGGGCGCCTCGTTCGATAGGCAAGGATGGAGCGTCTGATGGCGCACGTTCGCCGTCTCCTCGCCCTTCCCCTGCCTGTGGTATGGGATTACTTACAGGTTCTTGGATATATGGCGTCCACACTGGATTTGGTTCCGTGGTCGTTTGCGCATATGCGGCCGCTACAGAGGGCGCTTCTGTCTCGTTGGGACCCCAAATCGGAAGAGTTTCAGATACCTTTGCCACTCTTACCCCCAGCAAGGACCAGTCTCCAATGGTGGTTGGATCCGGTCCACTTGCTCCAAGGCACCGATTTGGAGCCACCTCAATGGATCATTGTCACGACCGATGCCAGTCTGCCGGGCTGGGGGGCAGTCTGTCAGTCTCAGTCCGCTCAGGGACGTTGGACGCCTCCTCAGACCAAGTGGTCGATCAATTGTTTGGAGACAAGGGCGGTTCGCCTAGCGTTACAGCACTTTCTGCCTTTGATTCGGGACAGAGCAGTTCGGGTTTTGTCCGACAACGCAACCACAGTAGCGTATATAAATCGGCAAGGCGGTACACGGAGTCTACCGGTAGCAACCGAAGCCAGCCAATTGATGGTGTGGGCAGAGCAGCACCTGTCTCGGATTGCGGCGTCTCACATCGCAGGAGTCGACAACGTTCAAGCAGACTATCTCAGCCGGCAACGACTAGACCCGGGAGAGTGGGAACTATCTCCCGAGGCACTCAGACTCATCTGTCGCCAGTGGGGAACTCCCCGGTGGGACCTCATGGCAACTCGTTTGAATGCCAAGGCAGCTCGCTTCTTCAGTCGCAGAAGGGAACACGGGTTGGAGGGCGTGGACGCGCTAGTTCTTCCCTGGCCTGCGCACGTTCTTCTGTATGTGTTTCCACCGTGGCCGTTGGTGGGGAAAATATGGCGTCGCATAGAATCCCACACGGGACCCGTCGTTCTCGTAGCTCCGGAGTGGCCGAGGAGGCCGTGGTTCGCCGACCTCATCAATCTAGCGGTGGACGGCCCCTTGCGGCTCGGTCGTCTGCCTCGACTCCTTCGGCAGGGTCCAGTATTTTTCGACCAGGCCGATCGCTTTTGTCTAGTGGCTTGGCTTATGAGAGGCGGCAATTGAGAAAGAAGGGATATTCCGGTCGGTCATTACTACTCTTCTGCAGGCTCGTAAGCCCTCTACCTCGGTTGCTTATGTCAGGGTATGGAAGGTTTTTGACTCCTGGTGTCAGGGTCTGGAAGTGCCGGCGCGGAAGGCAACGGTGTCTCATATTCTGACTTTTTTGCAAGAGGGTCTGAAGAAGGGTTTATCTTATAATTCTCTGCGTGTGCAGGTAGCAGCCTTAGGCTGTTACCGCGGTAAACTTGACGGATTTTCCATTGCCATGCATCCGGATGTTGCACGATTTTTAAAAGGAGTTAAACATTTGCGTCCCCCGGTGCGACCTATCTGTCCTTCTTGGAGTTTAAATTTGGTTCTCCGGGGCCTTTGTACTTCTCCGTTTGAACCCCTACGAAGAGCTACTCTCAAGGATCTCACTCTCAAAGCTGTTTTTCTCGTTGCTATTTGTTCGGCTCGCCGAATCTCGGAACTCCAGGCGTTGTCTTGTAGGGAACCTTTTCTCCGTATTTCTAATTTGGGGGTTTCTCTACGTACCGTTCCTTCGTTTTTGCCTAAGGTAGTTTCCGCTTTTCACGTCAACCAGACGGTGGACCTACCGGCCTTTGCGGTGGACGGGGTTGAGGCGTCGCGGCAACCGGAACTTCGCAAGTTGGATGTTCGAAGGACGCTCTTGCGGTACCTGGACGTTACCAACCCTTTTCGGTTGTCTGATCATCTGTTTGTCTTGTGGGGTGGTCCAAAGAAGGGAAATAAAGCTTCAAAAGCTACGATAGCATGCTGGTTGAAAGAGGCGATTGTGTCTACTTACATTTCCCAGGGTCGCGCCGTTCCGGAGGGTCTTAAGGCTCATTCTCTGCGCTCCCAGGCGGCGTCGTGGGCAGAGAGTGGGTTTATTTCCTCGCAGGAAATTTGCCGAGCGGCTACTTGGAAGACATTGCACACCTTTGCGAGACATTACCGTTTGGACGTGCGCGCTCCGACGGTGGACTCATTCGGCAGTGGTGTGCTTCGTGCGGGACTGGCAGGGTCCCACCCCGTTTAGGGCAGCTTGGGTACTTCCCAGCAGTCTGGACTGATCCTGGTACGTACAGGGAAAGGAAAATTAGGACTTACCTGATAATTTTCATTCCTGTAGTACCGAGGATCAGTCCAGACGCCCGCCCATGTCAGTGAAGAGTGTACAGTCCCGCAACAGTTGTTTTTCGGGTTCCGTTTTTTTACGGGCACTTGGTTGTTTTCATGGTTTCCTCGTTTTTCCACATATTCATGTACATTTCATCTTTATATTGAGCTAGTCACAGAATTTGCCATTGTTTTCTAATTTCATACTGCTTTGTTATGGATTATACTGGAGGATCGCAGGGGGCGCACCAGGGTATATCAGTGGTGCCTTTTCAGTTTCTCTCTGACTCCATCTGCTGGACGGGAGGCATAACCCAGCAGTCTGGACTGATCCTCGGTACTACAGGAATGAAAATTATCAGGTAAGTCCTAATTTTCCTTTCATAGACATCTTAATTCCATGAATGGTATTGGGATATGAGCATACCAAATCTAATCGTAACATAACAAAAAGCACTTGTTACAACAGTCACTTTTAGAAGACACTTTATAACTAGAGTGTGTAAAAGAAATGCTTCAGTGAAAATTGGAGCCAATTGCTCTCGCAGGGGAATGTAAATACAAGATCTTCATAAAGTAACACATTTATGGTACGAGGAAAGATGCAAAACCATGTTTCTCCCAGGACAAGCAGGATGGTAGTCCTCACATATGAGTGTCACTGGACGGAGCCCTATCACGGAAAACATTTCTAGAAACTTTGACTGGCACACTGAGCATGCCCAGCATGCCATGATCCCTATGTCCACAGGGGTCTCCCTTCAGTCTCATTTGTAGCAAAAAAGTGCGAGCAAAAAATAAAATAACAAAACGTAAGTGGACCCAACTCTGCGAGGGTGGCAGGTGAGTTTCATGAGGACTAACATCCTGCTGTCCTGGAAGAACACCTGTTACAGGTAAGCAACGCCACTTTCTCCCAGGACAAGCAGGATGGTAGTCCTCACATATGGGTGATTAACAAGCTACAGGCTGACTCATATTACAACAGGCCAATAGCAGACCACTCGTGCAGCAGGCACAATAATTGGGGTGCTATTGGCAATGATGAGGCAGCCTGAAATCACAGCAGGTAGTTGTGGAAGGAGTTGGGGATTGTACTGGAACAAAGCTTTGCAAGACAGATTAGCCAAAGGCTTACAAGGCTCAGGCATTCCCCGTTCGAGCCTTTGCATTCCTATAACATTAAATTTCTAACATGTTGATAGGGAGTTTGAATTTTTTTTTGTAGGTTCATTATATTTTTTGTGGGTTTATTAAAGTATTTGCATAGGCTTTTTATATTTTATTTTGATTTTTTTTCTTCATAGTTGCAGTATTTTTTGAAGTTGGGGCAAGTTGGGTTATATTTTCTGAGTTGTAATTTACCAGTCCCTGTGTCCCATGACCTCTTTCACATGAGTGACCTAACCACTTATAATAGAGATCCAGATGCTGAAAAGGCCCACAATGGAAAAAGGCTTGAGAACCATTGTTCTAAGCTTATTTCCTCTTTTTTGCTATGGCTTTCTGTTCTCTGAAGACAAGCAGGTTAAATGAGTCAGAAAAGTTGGTGATGTGACAGCACTCAGCACCAAACATATAAAGGCCTAAAGGCTCATTCAGGGGCAATGTAATAAAACCTGCGCTAAAATTCTTTAAATCTTAGTGCGTTTTTTTTCTTTGTGTGGACAGTAAAACACTGGGTCCCATGCTGTAAACTAATGGTATGCAAATGACTCGCACACAAAAAAAAGCACACTAGAAGTGTAAAAATTAATTCTTTTTTTTTTTTTTACTCAGAGACTGCATGCCAACCCAAATTAAAAAAAAAAAAAAAAGAAAGTTGTTCTATCTTCCACCCTAGCATGCTGGACCCCCTCTGTAAGGTCTGGCTCAGCAGGCAAAGGGTTCCAGGTTCAGGGGTCCCTCCCTCTTTTATGCTAACCTTTAAATGCTCATTGTCCAGCAGGTCACTGTCTTTTTCCCCGAGGCCCATGCTTGCTTCCCAGCCTTGAAACCCTTCCCACTCGAGAGCCCCTGCCGGAGAACTTCCTCCAGCAAGACTGTTACCAATTGGTCCTTTTCACTGACGCCTGTCAGTGAAAAGAACAAATCAGGAATAACCCTGCTGGAGGAAGTTCCCAGGTGGGGGAGGGTTTTGCGGGCTGGGAAATGAGACTGGGGAGGGGGGCTGGGAAATGAGCACGGAAGTTTTATTGGAGCAAGAAAGGTTTTGAGGAAGAAGAAGGGGACCTGCTGGACAATGAGCATTTAAAGGTTAGTACAAAAAATGGAGGCTCCAAGGATAAGGACTGCCTTGCCTGCTGGGCCAGACCTCAAGAAAGTGTTTTAGCAACATGGAAGGGAGGGGGGACTTGACAGGTCAGCTGAGGGAAGTTTAATACCCGCCTTTGAGCAGGTATTAAACTTCCCACGGTAGTAGGAAATGCATTAGGCAGCTTCCCCACTAGCACATCTCCTTGCATTGCAGGGTAATAGCTAATTAGGCTATTACCTTGCAATTTGCAATCACCTGTACTAAGCTTGCCATGGGTTTTTTAGTGCGGGTTTTTTTTGGCACTAAAGCCCTTTTTTGATACCAGGGCATCATTGATGCGCAAAAAAATAACAACAAAAAAAACCCCATGCTAAAGCACTGTAGACTTAGTGCTGCTTATTACATTGGCCCCTAAGAAAGCACCATGGGAATTTCATGTACATGTATGGAGAATAAATGTCAGCTAAAGGACATGCAATATTTTTTCTCTTTGTGATATTTGAATCCGTTTATGCACTTTAGACACATGCACATGGCTATTTCAGGCAAATATTTCCATTTTTCTGTTTTACTTTGTCACTGTGTATTTTATCTTGATTGTATGCACATGAATTTTTAGATGTGTACACAATTTGCTGAGCAGTGATTTATAGCATTGCTAAATATTTCCATCTGTTCTTGTCATTTAGTGTCAATATACAGACTAACTTCTCTAACAGTTCATAAATCTTAAATCACATTAAAATCTGCTCTTGATTAAGGTTTTGTAATTCCCTGTCTTTTACATATTTGTAAGGTTAAACTCCACCCCATCTCTTCCTTATATTTAAAGTTTCATGTCCCTAATGTATTTATGCATGACAACATGCCATCCCCAGCTAGTAATATTCAATCCTGTATGTAAAGATTGGGTGATCATACATAGCCCATGAGTGATGAGCCAGGTATTCAAAGACCAGCTTTTTCTGTCTGCCCTAATGCTGTACGAATGCAGTTATATCCTTGGAAATGTACAGCACAGGGAGCGTGCACCCACAAAAGGGTACAGTGGGCTAGATTGTCCTAGAATCTGAAATGTCATGTCTCTTCCTCTGATGACAGACTAGCCAACAGAAGACTTGAGTTTTTTTTATTCTAAATTCTTTCGAGGTTGTGCTGAACTGTGAACACATGGAGAGTACAGAGTTCAGGAAGCTGCTAATATAACCTACAGCCAAAGATTATCCCTGCTATGATTAACATTTTTCTTATTTTACAAAGGCACTGACTGCTTCAGACCTGAATCTGGTCCTCTATGTGTGTGAGACAGTGGATCCTCAGCAAGTGTTTGACCAGCATCCGTGTCCTCTCTCTCAACCTGTCCTCCTGTCCCTCATTCAGCAACTCGCCTCAGATTTGAGCACTTGTACTGAGCTCAAACTTAAGTGAGTATCATGTTGTCTCAGTTCCTTATGTTCACTGCTGGGAGCCCAGGAGCTTCCATTGACTCAGGTTCTGGGATACTAAGAATGTCATTGGCTGTGCTCCCTGTTTTTTGGTACCTTGCAGCATCTGAAAATGCCGAGACTGCCATTGGCTTTGTTCTTTGTACTCCTTGCCCTACAGTGTCTAGGACAATGGGGCTGAAATTAACTCTACTTGTGCTGATTGCACTGCAGTGTCTTGTGCAGTTTTGTGGCTAAAGGCACAGAAAGCAATATTTTTAAAATCCTCATTTTGTTTCAGGATGTTTCTTGTTTTCTTTTATTTTTTAATGAAAAGTAAAGTTTTAAAAACTGTAGACACAGTAAAGTGTTCTAGAGATTACTTTTTTTTTTTCTCCAAGGACAAGCAGAATAGTCCCCACAAGTTGGTGCTAACATCAGAGTCTGGTGATCGAGATCTTCTCAGAAGCTTGTAGAGCTTTTTATAAGTTCTCATGGAGCAAGTGTGGGATGACTCTTATTACTGTTGCACAGGGTCCCCTAAGTCCATTTTTGTTGTAGTGTCCCCATGGATTTATTCTCTTCTCCTAGGACAAACAGGATGGTAGTCCTCACACATGGTGACATCATCAGATAGTCTGGCACAGAAAACTTATGTCAAAGTTTCTAGAAACTTTGGCACACTGAGCATGCTACCATCCACGCGGAGTCTTTCTTCAGTCTCTTCTCTTCTGCAGAGCTATCATCTCGTGGTTGTGGAGCTCGTACTCTTTTTTTGTGGAAAACTTTCCAAGGTCAGTTTGACACTCCTACGCCAGGCCCCTCTCGATTCCTCTTTGCCTTAGTTAGCTGGGCAGCGCAGTAAGTCTTTTTGCACTATGCAGTCGATTCCCAATAGTGGAGCTTTTGAGACCCGCAGGCCATTGATCACTTGTCAACCTTTTTTGCATCCATGGCGTTGGGTTTTCGCCAGTGGCTTTGGACTATATCTATTACGGAACCGCACAAGGTGTGTGTCCTTTGCCTGGGGACATCGCACAGTGTCTGAGGATGTAGTTTCTGTGATCAGATGATACCCAAGGGCTAGTATGCCCGCCTGGATAAAATGGAGAAGCTCTTCGAGTCGAAGAAGTCTGAACCCTCAACATTGGCATCAGGGCATTCGACACCGAAGGGCCGCAGAGAAATGATGGACACTGGAGCATTGGTGTCCACCCCTCCATCAAAACCTTCGGTGGAGCATGGTGTCGGTGACCGTCCTTCCTCGACCTCATCTCGCTCGAGGACTTGAGGTTCATCTCCATCATCCTCTGTGCAGGGCAAGACTGGGCTGAGCAACATGGGAGGTCCAAGAAGCATTGCCACCGGTCACTGTCTTCGCATGGTATCTGGCTCAGGTCGGCACCAGCTTTGGCTGTGATGCCGCCGAAGCGACCCCTACAGAGAGGAGGTGCCACCATCCATCGAATCTGGGAGTCCAAGGCGTTCCCCACTAATTCCGGTGCCAGATACCGATCTTCCTCGAGGCTCCAAGGGAGATCTGTTTATGCCGCCGCCTCCTCAGTCCGTCCTGTCGTTGGTAGTCTTTGAGGAGGAGTTGGAGCACAGGGTGCAACTGGCAGTTGTTCGAGCTTGCAGGGTATCGAACCACCAGCCCCACCAGTGCCCCCACTGATGCTGGATCCTGTGCCCTCCATGTTGGCACCACTGCTGAAGCGCCTCGATGTACCTCTTGGTGTTCTCCCCATGTAGCCATTGCCAGTGGCCCAGGTGCCATCGATGCCCCACCGGCCACAGTTACCTCCTTCTCCTGGTGCGATCCCCATTGTGGGTTCCTCCAAAGAGGAAGGTCCTTCAAAGCCGAAGACACCATCAAGGCCCCCAGTTCTGTGGCCAGCGTTGCCTGGACTTCTTCTGTGGCAAGGGCCTTCTGTACGCTTATCCTCCATTTTCTCTGGTGATGAAGACTCTCTTGAAGCTTTAACAGGACAGGGGGACTATTATCCTCATAACCCCTCATTGGCTGAGGCAGATCTGGTTCCAACTCCTGTGGGACCTCTCCCTCCGGGACCTGTTCAGTCTGAGAACTTCCCCAGATCTCATCACGCAGGATCAGGGCACGCTACGCCATTCCAACCTCCGGACCTTGTCCCTAATGGCCTGGGTGTTGTGGCTGATTCTGCAGCCCCTTGACTTCTCGGAGGATGTATCTCGAGTCCTGGTGGCTTCCAAGAAGCCTTCCACTAGAAAGTCTTATGGTCTGAAGTTGAAGAGGGTTTCCATGTGGTGTGAAACCCCACAGCTTAGTTCCGTTCTCCTGCCCCCCACCGAAGCTATTTGATTATCTTCTGCACCTGTCATATGCTTGCTTGAAAACCAACTCAGTCAGGGTACACTTGAGTGCTATCAGTGCTTACCACCAGGTTGCAGATGGTTCGTCCATCTCCGTGCAACCCACAGTGGGACACTTTTATGTGGGGTTTGCTTCAGTTGAAGCCTCCCCTGTGGCCTCCGGCTGTGTCCTGGAACCTCAATGTCATGTTGGCCTAGCTCCTGAAAGTGCCTTTTGAGTCGCTCTGCTCTTGTGACTTCAAGTACCTGACCTGGAAGGTCATGTTTTTGGTCGCAGTCACATCAGCACGCAGTGTCAGTGAGCTTCAGGCCTTAGTGTCGTATTCACCCTACACAAATTTCTTTCATGATAGGGTGGTCCTGCGTATGCACCCTAAGTTCCTGCCTAAGGTCTTGATAGATTTCCATCTTAAAACAGTCAATCGTCTTGCCCATCTTTTTTCCCAAGCCTCATTTGATCCAGGGCAAATGGGCTCTGCACAGTCTGGATTGCAAGAGAACCTTGGCCTTCTACCTGGAGCGCATAGCAGGCCACAAACAGTCCACGCAAAGCTTCATATCTTTTGATAAAAATAGATTGAGAGTTGAAGTGGCTAAGCAGAATTTTTCCAGCTGGCTGGCAAATTGCATCTCTTTCTGCTATGCTCAGGCGGGATTGCACCTTGGGAGCCATGTCAAGGCTCATTCTGTTCGAGCCATGGCACCTTCAGGGGCCCACTTGAGAGTAGTCCCCATGGACAAGATATGCAAGGCTGCGACATGGAGTTCTCTGCATACTTTTGCTGCTCTTTATTGTCTTGGACAGGAATAGCCGATGCGATAGCAGCTTTGGCCAATTTGTCCCCCAGAATCTTTCAGCTGTAAAACCCAACTCTTCCTACCTACAGCCCATTGTTTGGGTTCAGGCTGTCTCCCTCTGTAACCAACAGCACCAGTGGTGGTGTGCCCATTGGCACCTGATTAGGTGTCTGTTGGTTTGATTTATTGCTAGGGAGCAGCCTGTAGCTAGGATTCACCCATGTTTGAGGACTACCATCTTGCTTGTGCTAGGAGAAAGCAGAGTTACATACCTGGTATAGCAGAAATCGCCTTCACTCCGGTTTACATTTACAACAACCTGTTACATTTAAAGCATTTAACAATAGCTGAAACTGGTTCCGAACAGCAACTTAATCCAAAACAATATCTACAATATAACGAGGTATATATCAGTGCTCAAATCATGAGAGGCGGGAATTGAAAAAGGGGGAAACTCGATAAGGTTTCTTCATTGGAAAGATATTGCATGCCCGAAGTGGAAATGCAATGGGTGTGGTCTGTTGTCTTATCCTATGCCATATTTGAAAGTTTGAGCTCCCAGTGATGAGTCTCTGTATTACTGTTTTTGGGATTTTCTTTTCTGAAGATTGGAGAGTGGCTTGGGATAAACCCCAGGGATCCTTAGTGGCTAAAGGATGGAGATGAAAGGGATAACATGTTAATTGGGATAACCTCCACAGAATGGAAATTACTACCATAAGGAGTAAAAAACTATATATATATGGAACTCTGGGACAGTTGCTTATTAGAAATCAAACACCTCCTCACCAGCCTAAATCTAGTTCTCAACGCTTCAAAAACGGAATACCTGCTCATATCACCGGAAAACAACACACATTCAAAACCACCAGCCCTCCTTCAAACCGCCCACGTAAGAGACCTAGGAACCATCCTAGACAACCGTCTGAACCTCAAACCATTCATTAACCAAACCACCAAAGATTGCTTCCACAAATTACATATTCTGAAAAGAATAAAGCCGCTTTTCCACGCTCAGGACTACAGAACAATCTTGCAAGCAATAATCTTCTCCAAACTAGATTATTGCAACTCAGTACTACTAGGCCTCCCAGCTTCATATACCAAACCACTACAAATGGTACAGAACACAGCAGCCAGAATCCTTACAAACTCCAGGAAAATAGACCATATCTCCCCAATCCTCAAAGACCTTCATTGGTTACAGATTCACTACAGAATCATCTACAAATCCATCACAATCATCTACAAGGCCATCCACCATCACACTCGGCTCGACCTACAAATCCCCTTTAAAAAACACACATCCACCAGACCCATCAGGGAATCCTACAAAGAATCACTACAGGTTCCACATGCCAAAACCTACCAACATAAATCTCTCAGTCGCAGAGCCTTCTCCTCAGCAGGTCCACCTCTATGGAACTCTATCCCACCTGACTTGAGACAAGAACCCTGCACACTAACATTTAGGAAAAGACTAAAAACTTGGCTTTTTAAAAAAGCATTCCCAGGCCTAGATTAAAACCGCCACCCAACAGCACTAACTATTATTCAAAAACTGGTTTGAAAAAAGAAACCACACTCATACTCAGCACCCTTTTATCACGTTACACAACTGTATCATATAGATTCATTCTTACTATACAACTATGCAATTGTCTGCAATGTAAGGACTATACTGCTCAGTTATCTCCCCCTTTTCCAGATCCAAGTTAATTCTCCCTGTTTTATTGTAACTTTCTCACTTCCATCCTATTGTTTACTGTGTTTGAAGTTGGAATATTGATTACTATGTTACCCTCTGCTTTACACACATTGTTAATTGTAAACCGGGTTGATGTGATTCTTGTCATGAAATTCGGTATAAGAAAAATAATGAAATAAATAAATAAATAAATAAATAAATAAAACATTTGTTGGACAGACTGGATAGACCACTTGGATCTTTTTCTGCCATCATTTACACACTTACTGTGTGTTAAATCCTGAAAAGAGATGGGATGGGAAGAGGAACTTGTATTTTTTTAAACATTTTCTTTTGGGAACAAAACACCCCAGTATAAACGAGATAAGCAGGGTGTGAGACCTACACTGGGATCCTAGAGGTATACAATAAAACGAGTGGGAAACAAAAAAACAGATGGGGTAGGAGGAGAAACTTGTGTTTTATTTTACATTTTATTTGGGGGACAAAACATCCCAGTATAACTAAGGAAGAATGAGGGTGGGAAAATTAGGCTGAGATCCTGGAGATGGACAGCAAAATAGTAAAGGGATGGGAAGAGAAACTTGTATTTTTTTTTCTTTTTTTACATTTTATTTTGGGTTAAAACACCTCACTAAAACCTAGAAAGATTTAGGATAGAACAACTAGGCTAGGATTTAAGCAGCAAATAACTTCAAAACTCACAAGGTGTAGCATCCCAGATCATTGCAGCCTAGGTATAGTGGCAGCAAGACCAACAAGGTGATATATCTGGGGCATGGCAACTAGACATCATGACAGGAAGAACCTCTAAGATGGTACATCTGGGGCATGGCAGCAAACCCTCCAGTGTGCTTTCAGTCTTCCCACTCACATTAAAATTGTGGAAAGCTCAGCAAAAGTAGATTGATTTATAAAAACACCATTTTTTTCCATCAAGTCTGGTGCCAACCTGGACTGATGAGGGCTTATAATATGCCCTGCCATTGAGAAGTCACATTCACTGAACATGATGGTTGATGGGTAGGAAAAATAATCCTGAGCCACCTTGCCTAGGTCTAGCCAGACTTCCGACTTGTATGCCCATCTGGGTCCATGTCTTCGATGGGCTTTGTGCGATGGTATGTCACAGAAATTTCTGCTGGGTCTCCTTTTCTGAGGTGGGCTCAGGGTCTCTCTTGCCAGCTGCTTTAGCTATAGCTTATGTCTGGAGAGATGATTTTGTGTGAGCAACATGGCTTTGGTGTATTGATGTGGGGAGGAACTGGTAGGTGATTACTGCTTGTGCCATCTGCACCAGTCTCTGGGGTGGCAACTCTTTCCTATGCTACATCCCCGTTATGCCTCTGTATCTGGCGCTCCTGTTGACACATCCATCTACCAGCTTCTCCTTTATTTACGTGAGAGTCTGGGACTGGAGAGCAAGATTCTCCTTCACCCATGGATCACAGCATGTCTGCTACAAAGAGTCCACAAACTGAATCACCTCTCCTTCAATTCTCTATTGTTTACAGAAGCCCTCTAACTTTTCCTCCAGAATATTTACTATAAGGATGGGCTTCACCCAGGATGGCACTTCTGGAACTCAGATCCTTTGTGACATCCTTGAAGAGCTTCAGGATTTGTATCAGATACCTCAGCACTACCTAATCATGATGTCCCAGGGGGGCAATCCTCACCTATCTCTGTTTCTAGAGACAGATCTTGAAAGGATGTCTGCTGCTCCACTAACCTCTGCAGCATCATATAGGTGGAATCCCAGTGGGTGCTAAAAGCTTGAATCAGATGCTTATGTGCCATGCAGAATTCTTCCTGCTTCTCATGGAGAAGCTGCCACCTTCATCTCTCTATTAGATCCTTCAGGAATAGATTCCCATGGTCCTTGGGCCCCAGGATCCCTCCGTGCCAGGTGCAGCAAGTGCAACACAGTGGATACTCTGAAAGCCCCCCCCCCCCTGTCTATTGCCCTTATATTTTCCCTCTGCCTGTCGTAAAGAAACTTGTCTGAAGACTCCAGCCTTTCCAGTCTAGCATCCAACCCTCCAGCATCTTTCTTATGGCTGATAGAGTATTGCACAAGGTATGATTGCTATCCATCACCTGGGTATTCAGCACAGCCTACCTGCACCCTGTTGCTCTGTTCTCACTAGAGCTGCAACCTGCAGCCAGGTCCCACCAGTATGCCGTCAGAGAGGTAAGCATGTGTAACGTTCATGGTGGTCTAGATATAATTGGTGAAATACACACTATTGCCCCACATTGTTTGCCAGCTCTGTCTGTATGTGATTATGGTACAGATAATTCAGGGCATGGATAACCTACCTCCTAAATGTAGTCCTGGAGGACACTTTGTAATAGAGGTGAAGGCATGCAGCAGTTACATAAAGCCCATATCCTCCACTATCTTTAGGGACTAGTCATCCAGGGCCATCTTTTCCCTTATGCTCTTCATTGCTACTTTTGATGCTGCCTGCCTCTTGCCCTGGGACAGTGATATAGACCACACCCATTTCCTCTATGATGGGCTTCTACTGCTGGCCTGCCTCCTGATTGCTGGAAGGGGGCCATGGATTCAGCTTTTCAATCCCTTTCCTTTGGCTTTTACTTGAAGTGGCAGAAGTGGTCCCCATGCTAGTTCAGCTGCTTTCCCCTGATGCCAATGCTAACAGGTGCTGTTTCTGCAGGTGATGCATACCAACATTTGTCAGATGCCCCACTTGCTTCCTCAACTGATATCCTTACTGCAGTGAATATACTGAGCTAAGACAAGGATCAAGCTAGATATTTCAATGGTGGGGGAGGAAGGTAAATAGAACCAAGAGCTAAGAGAAACAGATAAGTATGAGAGAAAAAATGTGTGAAGCTTGCTGGGCAGACTGGATGGGCCGTTTGGTCGTCTTCTGCCGTCATTTCTATGTTTCTATGGATCCTCCCTCACTTTAAAATGCCTCCAGATCAGGGATGTCTTCCACGATCTCTTCTTTATATCCTTGGGGACTGATGCTGGTATTGGAGTTGAGGTTGAGGGTGGACCCTGAGGAAAAATTCCAGAGGCATCACTCGTGTTCTCTACCTATGCTGCCTGCTCTTGCTAGGGGTTAATCTCAAAACAATCAGTATCATCTATTTTCCTCATCACTACACTAGATAAGATAATACTGACTAAACCTCTCGTATTTTCTGAAATATAAAAACATGCCATACTGGGTCAGACCAAGAGTCCATCAAGTCCAGCATCCTGTTTCCAACAGTGGCCAGTCCAGGCCATAATAACCTGGCAAGTACCCAAAAACTGTCTATTCCATGTTACTGTTGCTAGTAATAGCAGTGGCTATTTTCTAAGTCAACTTAATTAATAGCAGGTAATGGACTTCTCCTCCAAGAACTTATCCAATCCTTTTTTAAACACAGCTACACTAACTGCACTAACCACATCCTCTGGCAACAAATTCCAGAGTTTAATTTTGAGTGAAAAAGAACTTCATGGAGTGCCCCCCCTAATCTTTATATTATCCGAAAGAGTAAACAACCGATTCACATTTACCCGTTCTAGACCTCTCAATAATTTAAACATCTCTATCATATCCCCCCTCAGCCATCTCTTCTGCAAGCTGAAAAGTCCTAACCTCTTTAGTCTTTCCTCAAAGGGGAGCTGTTCCATCCCCTTTATCATTTTGGTCGCCCTTCTCTGTACCTTCTCCATCTCAAATATATCTTTTTTGAGATGCGCTGACCAGAATTGTACACAATATTCAAGGTGCGGTCTCACCATGGAGTGATACAGAGGCATTATGACATTTTCCGTTTTATTCACCATTCCCTTTCTATTAATTCCCAACATTTTGTTTGCTTTTTTGACTGCCGCAGCACACTGAAACGATGAATTTGTTATCCACTATGACGCCTAGATCTTCATTGGGTGGTAGCTCCTAATATGGAACCTAACATTGTGTAACTATAGCATGGGTTATTTTTCCCTTTATGCATCACCTTGCACTTATCTACATTAAATTTCATCTGCCATTTGGATGCCCAATTTTCCAGTCTCAAGGTCTTCCTGCAATTTATCACAATCTGCTTGTGATTTATCTATGCTGAATGATTTTGTATCATCTGCAAATTTGATTACCTCACTCATCATATTTCTTTCCAGAACATTTATAAATATATTGAAAAATATGGGTCCCAAAACAGATCCCTGAGGCACTCCACTGCCCACTCCCTTCCACTGAGAAAATTGTCCATTTAATCCTACTCTGTTTCCTGTCTTTCAGCCAGTTTGTAATCCACGAAAGGACATCACCACCTATCCCATGACTTTTTTAACTTTTCCTAGAAGAATCTCATGAGGAACTTTGTCAGACGCCTTCTGAAAATCCAAATACACTACATCTACGGGTTCACCTTTATCTACATGTTTATTAACTCCTTCAAAAAAGTGAAGCAGATTTGTGAGGCAAGACTTGCCTTGGGTAATGCCATGCTGACTTTGTTCCATTAAACCATGTCTTTCTATATGTTCTGTGATTTTGATATTTAGAACACTTTCCACTATTTTTCCTGGCACTGAAGTCAGGCTAACTGGTCTAGTTTCCTGGATCGCCCCTGGAGCCCTTTTTAAATAGTGGGGTTACATTAGCCACCCTCCAGTCTTCAGGTACAATGGATGATTTTAATGATAGGTTACAAATTTTTACTAATTTTGAGTTCCTTCAGAACCCTGGAGTGTATACCATCCAGTTCAGGTGATTTACTACTCTTCAGTTTGTCAATCAGGCCAACCACATCTTCTAGGTTCACCGTGATTTGGTTCAGTCCATCTGAATCATTACCCATGAAAACCTTCTCCGGTACGGGTATCTCCCCAACATCCTCTTCAGTAAAAATGGAAGCAAAGAAATTATTTAATCTTTCCACGATGACCTTATCTTCTCTAAGTGCCCCTTTAACCCCTCAATCATCTAAAGATCCAACTGACTCCCTCACAGGCTTTCTGTTTCGGATATATTTAAAAAAGGCATGATTCGTCCTCCGAATCATTTGTTGAAAATAGTCCATATCCTCAGAAGCAGTAATTAGTATACAGGAATATGATGCTTGTTTTGGCTGTTGCACTTCTACTGCTCCAGGCAGTGCTCCAGCCTTGCTACTTGGCAGCCTTAAATGGCTGTCCTGCCTTTTTCCCTCTGTTCTAAAATAAGAGGGGAACAGGCTGCAGTGGTACATGCTCTCCAAATTTCAATTATTTCTGCCTTGAATGCCCTTCCATTCTTGCCTTTCTGCAGCTAAAAAAAAAAATGTTCTCCTCACTGCTGCTACTATTAGGCTGTGCTGGATCTGCAGCAAATCCTGTCCTCCTGCTATTCCTTACTCTGCACTTTCCTCTGAAGTGCCTACTGGGCATTTGGATATCACAAAGGAAGTTATTTATAATGTACCACCATTCGCAGTGCTACTCATACACATCTACAGTGTGTGTGTGCGTGCTGTGCAGTGCAGTGCACTGTTGACTAATTCCTTTCCCACACACAAAAAAAACTGTTAGAAAGTTAGAGAACCAACAAGGCTGGCAAGCCTGGCAATACTCATCTTAATTTTCTCTTGTCTGTGCTAACCTCACCTCACTAGACAGTGACAAAAACACTACTTCAATCTCCACACTCCTGCCCTCCCCCAGGGAACAGAGGAAGCGCAGTGCCAATGCCTCTATCTCTTACAATGAATGAAACCACTACTGCAGAGAAGAAACAGCCCTTTACCAGTGCCAAAGCTGACTTTTTTTTTTAATTCTCAGGGAGCTTCTTAAATACAGAACCTTCGCTACCAACTTCTAGAAAGGGGATAGACTTTCTTGCCTATGTTCAGACGTTTCAGTGAGAGAATGTCAGTATTTCTTGATCCAGATGTCAGCTATAGACTAAATGATACTTCACCAATTTGTCCTGCCTCAGCTCCCAGAAGGATTTATTTATTTATTTGTGAACTTTTAATATACCGATATTTGTAGGACACATCATACCGGTTTACAATCAACTCTAGGAGAAGGAAAATTACAAAAAACAGGGAAGGGGGAAAGGGGAGCAGTCAGGAAAAAGGGAGAGAGGGGGGCCGGGCGAAAACAAGAGCATAGGGAGCGAGAAGAACAGAGGAGAGAGGGAGTGAGAGAAACATATGTAGGAACTGTAATAACAGTATTAATTTATTAATATTTCAATAAATTACATAATCAACATTTCCTTAGGGTATGTTGTCATAAAGGCCAAGAGTTGGTTACTATAGTTACCTCTACTTGTTTGTTCTGTGATGACAGCACAGCCATAAACTTAAATGGGAAACAGAACAAATGAGATGAAAATGTTTGTTCCTCATCATCTAGTCAGACCAGTCCAGATGAATGGGTTATGCCCATCTGCCAGCAGATGGAGACAAAGACTAAAAGTTGGCTGACATCTTCCCTTTTAGACATCATTGCTGACTTCAGCCTGCCAGTATTTACCTGTAACAAGGTAAGTTAGGAATTTATAACACACCCCATAACCAGGAAGCTATTCAGAAAAGAAAAAAAAAATGAGAGAAATAGAATAAGAACTTATTACAATTCCGGTTTTTACTATAGTATTTCCCCAATATTCACACGTGACAGCAATCTTAATAGTTGCCTTGAGGACTGAATGGGAAAATGAGTGTGTCAGTAGAGAGGAGGGTTCTGGACTGGTCTGAATGGAATCAAGGAAAGAAAATTATCAAGTAAGATACAATTTTTCCTTCCCCATCATCTAGTTAGACCAGTCCAGATGAATGGGATATACTGAAGCTATTCCAGAACTGGCAGGAAGTTGCCAAACCTGCTCAGAACACTTTTCTCACATCCAATATGAAAGGCATACAACAAAGACCAAGTTGTCACTGTACTAATCTCCTGTAGTGAAAAAACAAACTGAGCTCTGCCCCTGATGCTGCCTGAGATATGGAGGATGCACCCTGTCTTGGGTAAGGGCTTTGCTTATCAATATAAGCAGCTGCAATGACTCCCATAACCTAATATGCAGTGGAAGCCTTGGCTGCTGCCTCACCCTTTCAAGCACTACTGTACAAAAGACAATCAGGAGAAGCATTAAAATAATTACACGTAAACTTCCTAACACCTTTTTGGAACCTACAAACTTTACAACAGAGCTCTTCTCACAAGCCCATCTCTATGGAACTCCTTACCCCTAAATCTAAGAACTCAAGTTGACGACTAAACTTTCAAAAAAGAATTAAAAACGTGGCTTTTTACCAGAGCTTTTTCAGAAGATCTTAAATACCAACACCAACAAACTCCCAACCAGACAACTCCAAAGAAAACAGACACACCATCCTATCAACTTGTGACGGACTAATAAAACCATGAACTCTACAACAGACATCTAAGAACTTTTCCCTATATAATCTAACCCTCTATTACCCCCCAATGCTTCCCAACTTTATCTTTAAATTGTATTTGTTAAAACTGTTGTTCTCCTAATGTAAACCGTTATGATGGCAAAACCGAATATACGGTATACAAAACATGTTAAAATAAAAAAAAAACAAGCAGAGATGCTAATTGCACTCCTCATAATATGGTTACTAAAGAAAAGGAAGCAGACCATGTGATATAAACAAAAGGATAACACATTCTTTGTAAGAAGGAAGGCACTATACAAAGCGTCATTATATCCCTTATAATCACTAAGGTCTCCTGCCAGAAGTACCTGCAAATCAGAAGCTCTTTTAGCCAAACAAATACCAAAAGAAAAACCCCTTCAAAGGAAGAAGTTTCAGCAAAATTGAAATGAGGCCCAAAATGCGAACCAACCAAGAAGCACATTCATATCTCAAGATGGAATGGTATACTTCCGAATTTCAAAGTAGCCTAATTACCCTAATTATGGACACTGTATCAAGTACTAATTTTAAGAATCTGCAACTGGACAATTACCTTTGAGCTCAAAAACTTACTTTATTTCATATATATATTTGGCATTGCTTATATTTATATTTATTGATACGTTAAACAGTTAAACTGCTTTATATAAAATATTATATTTCTTTATTTATTGCCAGTTAAACAATTATTACTTTATTTAGCACTATGTTAAATTGTCAACCAGTTAAATTGTCAACCAGTTATACTTTTTCACATGTTCCTCGGTTCCATGTAAAGCTCCGCCCTCTGTTGAGCAGTTCTTCTTTTTATGTAAACCGGATTGATTTGTAGTCCCTACAAGAACTTCGGTATATAAAAATTATAAATAAATAAATAAAATAAATCCTTCACTGGTCTAACGTGTTAAACCCCTTTCAGGAAATAGGCGTAAAGATAGGGGCCCTCCAGACATCTGGCCCCTCTCAACCTGCAGCAGGTACATATTGCATCTTCAAACATGCAGAGCGTCTGGTAAAATCTAGGACTCGGGACACTGAGGTGTTCCTAGATACCACCTGACCCCTGGAAGGACATTGTTCAAAGATCCTTTAGTTCTCGCATAAAGCCAAAGAAATACGTGCTGTCCTGGCCATCAATAGTAAAACCACCACTGCTTGAGAATAAGTTTTTATTCAGATAAGCCCTCTCAAGGCCAAGCTGTAAGACAAAGTTGACCTGGATCATTATGAAGATGATGATCCAGTGATAGTAGGACCTTGTCTTAAGCATAGCATACTTAAGCCCGGTCCAGAACCTGATAAGATCCCCACACCAGAAATGCTTTGGCCAGTCCATCACCACTAAGATGATCAGGCCAAGGAACTCAAAACTCTCTGGATCACTTTCCCTAACAAAGGAAACAGTGGGAGGACACAGAACACTTTCTCCAATGGCCAGCATTGAACCAAGATACCCAGTCCGGACGACACTTTCTACATTCAAATGTGTCCCACCCTTAAAACTCACCTCAGGAGAAACCTACTCCGAATCAATTAAAATCCTTCACCACCTTATGCAGATAGAAGAATTAGAAGACTTACTGACCATAATAGGAAATTTCTATGAAGAAACGGACCATGGAAGAATAATCCACATCTGAAAGCTAGGGACCACTTTCCAGACTTGACTACATTAGGACTGATCAAGTCCAGTTAAATGTTACCACATCTGATAGATGCAAAGGCGCAATTACCTTCAGGAATCTTTCTGCCCATCAGAGTGGCAGTCCACCACTTCAAATACTTACGGATGTATGGTGCCCCCTGATAGCATACATATGCTCCCACCATGGGATTGTTTGACATTAATCTGACCACCTGACTCCTAGTAGAGGAGCAAACAAAAGAGTTAACTGAAATGCTCTTATCTCCAAATGATTCATGGACCTCCTTGTTTCTTCCTGTGTTCCTGACCATGAGCCCAGACCATTGTTAGACCCAGATAAATGGGCTGTCTAGCCCATTAGGCTGCCATTTTTATCACAGTGAACCATTCTGGTAGACTGAAATAGTGTTTAAATTCCAGAAGTGGGGATTTAGGAATGGGTCTCAAACATGTCTCGTTTATCTCCAGCACCGGTAGTCTTATGGAGTAATTTGAGACTGAGAATCTCCTCTGTAAGGCAAGCTTTCTGAAGGGGACTCATGAGCACCCTCGCCTGAGGTACTAAGGCCAGCATTGCCCATGAAACAGAGAAGCTGCAGATAACTCCATTCAGTTGGATTCCTGACTTACAGCAAAAAATAAACCTGCTGATGCAATTATGAATGCTCTGCTAACCCAGACACAATACAAGCCCGTCTGTATGTCTAACAGGCTCCTAGATATCCTAGGAACTGAAGAGACTATAAACTGCTCTTGGGAAAAGTTGACTGGCCAACCAAACTTCTGTAGTATTTTGTACTCTATTCGCCCCAAACAATCAACCATCTAGACGAGGATACATCAAATTTGCCTCCAGAGAAGGATGACTGCCACCCACCATCACCTTCAAAATAGGTCCTTAGAGCAGCAGCCAAGTCCAAAGGTTAGGAATTAAACTGGGAATGCCTTCTTAGCACAACCAAGCGAAAGAAGTGCTGATAACCATTCCCTATCAGGATGTGAAAAATAAGTCTTTGTAAGATCCAAGGAAGTCAGAGACTTTCTCTTCCTTCCTGTTATGTCTGGCCACCCTCAATGTGTCTGAAATAAGACACTCAGACATTCTAGGGAACCACAATGGACAAACAAAGAATACCCCTACCCCTCCACTGAGCCTTTGGAACTGGTATCCCTTCTTTCAAATAGAAATCATCCAAGTGTCACCCTGTCAGCATTCCACTTCTTGGTAGACCGACAAGGGAAACTATAAAAGGCATTCAGAAAAATGGATGGAAGAATTTCATGCAAGCTGCTATTCTAGGGCATAGCCATTTCTCATGATCTGAAAGACATATTAATTTGACATAATCTGGTCCCAGTTCTGATAGATTCCTCCTATTTCCAGGATTGGAATGTAGCTCATTAGGAAAAAAAAAAAACTAATTTGATACCTCGAGAGGTACCCATCCTAAGGATCCCTCCTTACCTTGTTGAATGCAAAGGCCCTCCTCTACTGAGGGATTGAGAGCTCATCTTTAACCTCCGGTGCTACCTCCCTGTTTTTTTGTTTTGTTTTTTTTTAGCTGGAAATTTTCTTAGCTTCCACAACATTTAATGTACACAGAGACTGAAAATTGACACAAGCTCCTCCATATGGAACAGATGTACTCTCCTCCCCTCCAGGGGGAAATTCTGGTTCTTCAGAGGAGACTGCCTCCAAGACTGAATTACCAGTTTCTATAGTGTTATCCTGACACTGTGGTGACAAGTGCCACAGAACTAGGCAGGACAGCACCATGCTAGTAGCAGGCAAGACTAGTCTTCCTTCCCAGCTCCTGTCTGTATGTGCTCCCTCTAAGAATTAGACCTGGCTTTGAACTGGGATCTGCCCTGTCAGAAGGCTTGTGTGCTTACAGGAGTCACAAACTGTTCAGTCACAGATAGCTGAATATTACTAATAATTCTAAGGGTCTAAGTTAGCCAAAACACAAGCTCCCACCACATTAGCTTCTGGGGCTCAGAACGAATGGGTATAATATGCTCGTGCTAGCAGTTGGAGACTGATCTGACGTCAGCACGGGTATATATACCCCCACAGGAAGCGTAGCAACTCAGTAATTTCCGTCTCCAAAGCAGTTTGGAGAGCCTGCACGCTCGCTGAGCGTGTTTTCCAAATCTGTTTTCTATTTTTCTATTTTCTAGTTTCTTTTCACTAAAATTTCTACAGCATCGAGCCCCGCACTCCTGCGGTGATACCCTAAGGTCCCTCCCCCAGTAGAGTTTCCCGGGGTGATTTCCGTGATCCCCCGGAGGTTTAAGTCCTCGGTCCGGTGGCCAAATCGCGGTAGGGACGTAGCCCCCGGGCGAGGTTCGGGTAAGGCATATGAGGCACCTCGGTCCCGGCGTGGACGAGGCAGCGGGTGCATATCCTCAAACGCGGCGGTGAAGGTACTTGCCCTCTCCCCCTGCAGCCGGAGACTGCCCGGGTTCCAGCCGGGAAGCGCCGAGGATCAGGTAAGGCGTACGTCTTTTACTTCTGGTCTCCGAGGATCGGCGGCGTGGCACGCCGTGGAGGGCGCCATTTTGTTGCCTTGTTCAGGTATTGAGCGCCCGTAATAGGCGCAGGTCTATGACTAAGCACATATTCTATTCCTCATACCATTGAGCGTGTATTGCCAACCGCATATTGCTGAGAGCATATTGAATAACATTGAGCGTGTATTGCTAACCGCTTATTGCTGAGAGCATATTGAATACAATTGAGAGTGTATTGCTAACCGCTTATTGCTGAGAGCATATTGAATACCATTGAGCGTGTATTGCTAACCGCATATTGCTAAGAGCATATTGCATACAATTGAGCGTGTATTCATGACCGCATATTGCATATCATTGAGCGTATATTGTTAGCCGCATATGGCTGAGCACTTGTCTATATTGCTGCCGCATATTATTATTAAGCGCCTGTTCTATTAAGCGAATATAGCTGCCGCATATTATTATTATTAAGCGCCTGATGTATTAAGCGTATATAGCTGCCGCTTATTATTATTGAGCGCCTGTTGTATTAAGCGCATATTGCTGCCGCATATTATTAAGCGCCTGTTGTGCTAAGCGCATATTGCTGCCGCATATTATTATTGTGCGCCTGTTCTATTAAGCGTATATTGTTGCCGCTTTTCATTCAGCGCATACTTTTCAATGGAACAGAACGCCTCAGCGTCTTCAGCGGGGGCGCCGCCTGCCTCCGGCATTAAAGCCCTCAGCCTCTGCTCTGCATGCCAGCTTCGAGCCACGCACAGTGAAGAGCCAGACTCCCTATGTGCCCAATGTGAGGAGGCCGTGGGACCTTCGGGCCAGGACCAGTCTCAGCCACGATTTGCTGACAGTTCCCCAGGGGCTACCCCGGATTTAGCGGTCAGTCTCGACCAATCGGGAATCCCGGGGGATCTTGTACCCCGGCGATTAGAGGCTGCTTCAATTTCCTGGGTGGATCTCTTTAAGGGGATTCATGCCTTTGTACAGATGCAAACAGCTTCCCGTCCAGGCCCTGTGGTTCCTGCTGTCCCTGCTGTTTCTGCTGTTCCTGCGGTGGCTGCGACTGTGGCGGCTGCTGCGGCTGCCGCTGCGGTGGCGGCTCCTGCGGAACCTGCTCCTGGACCCTCACGTCCTTATCGTGAGCGGGACCTCCCGCCGCTGGACAGTCCAGATCAGTCGGACCCGGAGGTTTCACCGGACGAGTCCGAGCTCCCGGACGAGGGGGAACTTCCCCCAGGGATTGAACCATATAGAACCATGAGGCGGTTCTTCCCTAAGGAGGATCTCTCCAACCTGGTGTCTCAGTGTCTGGCGGAGTTGGATATTACAGGTCCCAGTGCTCCGGTACCCTCTGCGCAGAACCCTCTGCTGGAAGGTCTTCGTCCTACAGCCCGCCATTTTCCATTCTTGCAAGCAACACAACAACTGATAGATTTAGAATGGGCTGCACCAGCGGCTTCCTTCAAAGGGGGCCGGGCCCTGACGGGCATGTACCCACTGGCACCGGCTATCCAGGACCTGCTGGCATGCCCTCAGGTGGACGCCTTGATTAGCGCTGTGGTCAAGCGCACTACCATTCCAGTTGAAGGGGGGACGGCCCTCAGGGAGCCTCATGACCGGCGACTGGACGCCATTCTGAAACAGACTTTTGAGGTGGCAGCTCTATCTTTGCGGATCGCAACCTGCTGCACAGTGGTGACGCGTGCCTGTTTGTCACAGGTCAGGAACAACGCTCCAGCAGTAGACATGGAGTCAGCTCTCTCGTTCCTCACGGATGCCGCATCAGACCTAGTCCGAACAACAGCCAAGGGGATCTCATCCTCCATAGCTGCCAGGAGGCAGCTCTGGATCCGGAAATGGTCAGCCGATCCACCTTCAAAGACACGCCTCACCAGATTGCCCTTTAAGGGCTCTTTCCTGTTTGGCAGCGACCTTGATAAACTGGTCAGCACCTGGGGCGCTTCTCCAGTACCTCGACTGCCGGAAGATCGGTTCAGGAGGAACCAGCGCGCCTTTCCAAGGCCCTCCAGGGGTAGAAGCTCCCAGCGCTTCGTTCCCTACAGGAGTCGCTACCAGGCACCTCGTCCTCAGGCCCGGAATCAGTCCTTTCGGACCAAGCAGCGCAAGAGGGGAGCAGGCCCGGGCTCAGGTCCTGGCCGCGCCTCACAATGAGAATCCGCCGATCCATCTGGGGGACGGAGCCATAGGGGGAAGGTTAACCCTCTTCTACCCCAGATGGGTCGAGATTACGTCGGACCAGTGGGTCCTCGCCATCATCCGAGAGGGGTATTATCTGGACTTTCATCACCTCCCTCCGGACAAGTTTGTGGAATCTTCCTGTCCCACACACAAGAAGGCAGCATTGGAAGCTACCCTGGCGAGGCTCCTGTCCTTGAAAGCCATCATCCCAGTACCTGCCTGGGAAGTGAATTCTGGACACTATTCCATTTATTTCATGGTACCCAAGAAAGGGGGCACCTTTCGGCCTGTACTGGACCTCAAGTCAGTCAATCGATACTTAAGGGTCCCGAGGTTTCGTATGGAAACTCTGCGCTCCGTCAAGACCGCAGTACAGCCAAAGGGAATTCCTCACGGCATTAGACTTGTCGGAAGCCTACCTGCATATCCCGATCCATCCGGATCATCAGCGCTACCTACGCTTCAAGGTTCTAGGACGCCACTTCCAATTCCGGGCTCTGCCCTTCGGGTTGGCCATGTCACCGCGGACCTTCACCAAGGTGGTCGTAGTGGTAGCAGCGGCACTCAGACGGGAAGGAATTCTGGTCCATCCCTACCTAGACGACTGGCTGATCAGGGCGAAATCTCGAGAGGAGAGCCATCGGACAACCGACAGAGTGATCGCCCTTCTGGAAAGCTTGGGCTGGGTAATCAACCTCAGCAAGAGTTGCCTACAGCCTTCCCAGTCACTGGAAAACCTGGGAGTGTACAGTTCGACACCCAGGCAGACACAGTCAGTCTCACTGCCAAGAGAAGGTTGAAACTTCAGACGCGTATCCAGTACTTGATGGGAGCCAGTCGGCCCATAGCTTGGGATTATCTGCAGGTTCTCGGTTTCATGGCATCCACCCTGGAAGTGGTACCTTGGGCAAGGGCCCATATGAGACCTCTACAACACTCCCTGCTCTCTCGCTGGAGCCCCCGTCTACGGAACTATTCCACGCACCTACCTCTGCCGGCCAGAGTACGGACCCAGTTACGGTGGTGGTTGCAGTCCAACCACATGAGCAGGGGGTCGAAGATGTCCTCCCCCACGTGGACTCTGCTCACCACAGATGCCAGCCTGAGCGACTCGGGAGCACACTGCGAAGGACTCACCGCACAAGGGCGGTGGAACAGAGAAGAGTCCGCGTGGAACATCAACCGTCTAGAGGCTCGGGCAGTCCGATTGGCATGTCTTCGATTTGCTCACAGACTGAAGAACAGAGCAGTCAGAGTGATGTCCGACAACGCCACCACGGTGGCATACATCAACCGTCAGGGCGGAACCAGAAGCCGACAGGTATCTCTGGAGATTGCCCTACTGATGGCTTGGGCAGAGGCGAATCTTCAGGACATCTCCGCCGTCCACATTGCCGGGAAGGACAACACCACGGCAGACTTCCTCAGCAGAGAAAGCCTACATCCGGGAGAGTGGCAGCTGTCACCCACAGCCTTCCAGATGATTGTGGATCACTGGGGGATTCCGGACATGGATTTACTGGCGGACAAGTCCAATGCTCAAGTACCCAGATACTTCAGCCGCAAGCGCAACCCGTTCGCACACGGAATCGATGCCCTGGTTCAGCCATGGCCTCCAGGGACTCTGCTATTCGTCTTTCCTCCGTGGCCTCTGCTGGCCGCCATCATCCACAAGATTCAGAAACACCGGGGCCTAGTTCTAGTGGCACCAGACTGGCCAAGAAGACCCTGGTACGCGGACATGAGAAGACTATTGGCAGGGGAGCCTCTTCCCCTGCCTCCTCTCCGGGACCTTCTACGTCAAGGTCCCATCCTCCACGAGGATCCGGCTCAATTCTCTCTTATGGTCTGGCCATTGAGAGGGCTAGACTGAAGAAAAGATGTTACTCGGAGCCCGTGATACATACACTCCTCCGAGCTCGCAAGTTTTCCACATCCCTCACCTACGTAAGGATCTGGAGAGTATTCGAAGCATGGTGCAACACTCATGGCACCAATCCACATGCGACCACAATCCCTATTGTGTTGGATTTCCTGCAAGATGGACTTCAAAAGGGTCTCTCCCTCAGCTCCATCAAGGTTCAGGTGGCTGCGCTGTCTTGCTACGGCCCCAGGAGGGATGGCAAGACCATCGCCAAGCACCCAGATGTTTCTTGCTTCCTGAATGGAGTCAAGCATATCCGTCCGCCACTGCAGTGGCCTGTGCCCTTGTGGAACCTCAACCTTGTTTTGGATTTCCTCGCGGGATCCACCTTCAGACCCCTTTGGGGCCTGTCTCTCCGTTCTCTCACTTTGAAGATGGTGTTCTTGCTGGCTGTATGTTCAGCACGCCGCATCTCAGAGCTACAAGCCACTGTCCTGCCGGGATCCATTTCTCAGGATCACTCCTGAGGCTATCCATCTTCGCACGGTTCCCTCCTTTCTACAGAAAGTGGTTTCACAGTTTCATCTTAACCAAACCATATCCTTGCCTACCACGGCGGGTTTGAAGAAATCTGAAGAAGGGCGTTTATTACGCCATCTCGACATTGGCAGATTGCTGCCCAGATATCTGGAAGTGACACAAGAACTACGGAAGACGGACCATCTGTTCGTCCTGCACAGCGGGAAGAAGCAAGGTGAAGCGGCCTCGCGGCCCACCATCGCCCGCTGGATTAAAGAAGTTATCAGAGCAGCTTACGTGGAGGCTGGGAAGTCTCCGCTTCTACAAGTCAAGGCTCATTCTACCAGAGCACAAGCGGCATCCTGGGCGGAATCCAGGATGCTGTCGCCTGCAGAAATATGTAAAGCGGCGACATGGTCCTCCCTCCATACCTTCTCCAGGTTCTACCGTCTGGATGTCCAGGCCAGGGAGGACTCAGCATTTGCGAGGGCGGTACTACATGGTCCTCAGGCAGCCTCCCGCCCAGGCTGGGAGTAAAGCTTTTGTACATCCCATTCGTTCTGAGTCCATCTGGCTACACGCCAGGAAATGTTGAGATTACTTACCTGATAATCTCCTTTTCCTTAGTGTAGACAGATGGACTCAGCATCCCGCCCTGCTGCCTGTGTTAATGGTTTCACTGATTCAAGGTAAGCCATGTCATTTGTTTACATAAGTGCGTACACTCTACCTGGTGTCAACGCCTTCTGGTTGTGACTGCTGTCGGTCTCCAGCTACTATCAATCGGTCAGGGGAATCATGTTTCACTATTTCACTGAGTGTCAGTACACACATCCATAACAGCTTTTGCAAGGAAGATTACTGAGTTGCTACGCTTCCTGTGGGGGTATATATACCCGTGCTGACGTCAGATCCGTCTCCATCTGCTAGCACGAGCATACTATACCCATTCGTTCTGAGTCCATCTGTCTACACTATGGAAAAGGAGATTATCAGGTAAGTAATCTTAACATTATCCATTACATGCAATGGATAGGATCAAAATGGCTTAAGAACACTTAAGACTATAGAATTCATAGGATTCTCATCCTACCTGTGCCAAGACAGGAGTGCATGGTGAAAAGGCATGTCCTCTACCAGAGAATAGTGTGCCTTGGGCAACTGACTCTGAGCTGGATCTGCTTTTAGAGAGTAAATCCCCAAGGGAGCATGCAACTTAGGAAAAAGTTGCAAAGTATGAATATCCAATCTCCTGAGACCATAGAAATCTGGGAGTGGATCCCCAGGACCAGAGTTCATCCCTCACAGAAAGCTTGCTGCCAAGATTCAAAGATCTTGCAACTCCAAAGCTCTGCTGAAGCCAGGGTCCCCAATAAAACTAGGGAAGAAGGTACTGTAACCCTAAAAGGGACAGTCACCATCTGCTGCAGAACAAGACCAACCTGCGTCCCTGCAGGACTGAGAAGAGGACCTTGTACCTTTTCATTCTCCCTCTCTCTTCCTCATAAAATATTAAATAATAAAATCATCAATAATAGTAAAACCATATTGATAAAAATATTTTAAAACGATGAATAGAATAACATTCAATAATTTAAAACTTGTGTATTGTTTTTAATTTACAAAAGCCAATGAAATATTTAAAACAGCAGACACATCAAATAATACTCAATTACAGCTATTCACGATTAAACAATTCCACACTCTCCATACCTGAAAGCATTTGATTTCCAGATGCCTCAAGATTGTCATGGATTAGTTGGGAGGAGGCATGGGGATAGGGAGTTGTGCGCAAACTCTTTTCTCTCTCATACACGTTCCATTTTTCTCTCTCTCACACACACACACACACACATACATACTCTCACTCCCTCACACGTGCATTTTTATACACACATACACTCTCTCACACACATACACGCATGCTCTTTCACTCAACTCTTCTCCCTTTCTAGAACAGAAGAAGAAGCCGCGTCCTTCAACCCTCAGCCTGTGGGATTCCTCTTTCATTGGGTTGCGCAGGCCAACATTGTCCCTGCTCTCAGGCCTGATGCTACTCCACTCCTGCCTTTTCTTCTTTCTTCAGCCTCAGGGTGCAGTGATACTCTGCTTCCTGCTTGTTCCCATGCAGGCTGATGCTGCAGGTTTTGTATCTTCTTCCCTCCTACGTGGACCCATGTGACACCACTTGCTTTTCTAGGTGGGAAGAAAAAGATGCAATTGCTGCACTGCCCCCAAAACTGTGGTATTGTAGACAACCGCCTACTCCACCTAGTGCTTCCACCGGCTCTGGGGGTGGCAGGAGCAATTGCCAACCCACAGCAATACCTATGTGATCAGGCCACTACTGCTTTTTGCACTGGCTGCTTAAGTTTCTCCTCCAGCCCTGCATGGACTGCTGCCACCTCTGCCAGGCCTAGTTTGTGATTATAAGTTGAAGTTGTTTTTAATCAGACCAATACACTATAAAATATTTTAAAAGGGTATTCATACCATTAGGAAAGTTAGCTGAAAGTAAGTGGTAATCGTCAGATGAATGGAGGACTGAGAGCTCCCAGAGAATCACAGCAGAAATATCTTGGGAAACAGATAATGCTGGAAAGTGCCCCAAATCCTACCATTTCTGACAAAATCTTCCATCATGGGGATTGTCTGCTTTGGTGGAAGGCTGATCTAAGTAGTCATCTCATGCAATGGTGCTTTAAGTCCACTAATGATGGAATCTTCTGTGCAGAAATTGTTAGTATGAGCCTAAGAACATAAAAACATAAGAACCATACTGGGTCAGACCAAGGGTCCATCAAGTCCAGCATCCTGTTTCCAACAGTGGCCAATCCAGTCCATAAGAACCTGGCAAGTACCCAAAACTAAGTCTATCCCATGCTACTGTTGCTAGTAATAGCAGTGGCTATTTTCTAAGTCAGCTTCATTAATAGCAGGTAATGGACTTCTTCAAGAACTTATCCAGTCCTTTTTTAAACACAGCTATACTAACTTCACTAACCACATCCTCTGGCAACAAATTCCAGAGTTTAATTGTGCGTTGAGTGAAAAAGAACTTTATCTGATTAGTTTTAAATGTGCCACATGCTAACTTCATGGAGTGCCCCCTATTCTTTCTATTATCTGAAAGAGTAAATAACCGATTCACATCTACCCGTTCTAGACCTCTCATGATTTTAAACACCTCTATCACATCCCCTCTCAGCCGCCTCTTCTCCAAGCTGAAAAGTCCTAACCTCTTTAGTCTTTCCTCATAGGGGAGCTGTTCCATTCCCCTTACAATTTTGGTCGCCCTTCTCTGTACCTTCTCCATTGCAACTCTATCTTTTTGGAGATACAGCCTATGCCAGATGGTTGTATGTTTGAGTATTGCTAAGTCTTTTTACATACTTGGTATGGCTTATTGCTGTGAGCTCCAGTTGCTCCATGTTTACATGTATACTATTTATATTGTTTGATTTTATGATTGTAGCATTGTAATCCACCTAGAGTTAGCGCTAATGTGGACTATAAATTTTTTAAATAAATTAATAAGATACTTGTATTGCTAATACTGGGATGTGTGCACCATACTAGCAGCAAGCACAGTACATGTGTATGACTCTCTCTTCCTTTTCTCCCTCAGCTATTTGGATGAAGCTGTGATGCACCTAGACCACAGTGACCCCCTGACCCGTGATCACATGGGCACAGTTATGAACCAAGTGCGACAGAAGCTCTTCCAATTTCTGCAGGTGGCACCCCACAGCCCCCTGAACAGACTTGCCCGGCGCCTGATGATGATGTTGCAAGGCCTGGTCACCCCAGGCATGGGCTAAGCACAGCCTGAGACTACTGCAGAAGACTTCCACCAAGGCTGGGGAAGGAAAATAATTATATAGGAAAAAATTATTTTGTTTTAATGAGCATCTTTAATGTGTCCCTCTGGTGAAGTCACTATGGAAAATTGAGACTTTAAGATTATTTGTATGAATGCTCTGTGATTTCCAGGTTATTTTTGCTTTGTTTATTGGTTAGGAAATATTTCTAGCATACTATTGAGCACACAGTCCTTTGCTCAAGGCATCATGGGCTACGAGAGGAGTACAGCTTTCAGCCCATGAACTGTTGCCTCCTGCAGTAACTGGAGTCTTTGTAGGTTGTGTATCATTTAAATTGCTGTCCAGAGAGGTGGTAGATTTTGAGACGTCACAGGCCTCTTCAGAATTTTACATTCACAACTTTCAAAGGTACCTGTTTTCTCCAGGACCAGTATGGCTGCTGGAACTTTACATTACGCCTGCAGTAACAAATTAGTAACTTAAAGGACTTAGCAGCAGCACTTCCAACCAATGTCTTCATAATATTAGCTTGCCTATTTCTTAGCTTAGTCGCAGCCGTCTTTTGGTCTTATTCCTAGGTCTCCTTATTTGTATGCTTTAATATTTGTATTGTTTTAGTTAAAACAGATGCAACGTTTGTCATGGCCACATTTCTTAAATTTTCTATAGTCCTTTCTTCTTATTATTTATATTAAATCATGGGTTCTTAAACTTCTTGACAGTAAGATCCACTCCACGTCTCTATGTCCTCCCCTCTCTCCACTCTTCCAGACCCATGCAAACACACACACACACACCCTGCTGGTTTCTCACCTCCTCTGTGATGGGTGAATGGGCTGCTGCTTTTGCTCTCTGTTGGTGGTCACTCACCATTCCACCTCCACTTCTCTATCACTGATCCTTCTCTCCCTCTGTCTCTCACACACTTACTGCCTTCTCCTAGCTCTCAGTAATTTCCCTTTTTACTTCTTTGTCTGATCCTGGCTTTCTCCATGCCCAGCATCTCATATTCTACTCTCATCTCTCTCGCAGTGGCTGCACAACAATAGTAAAAACTCTGAGCTCGCTCTGTATCATGGCTATGTTCCCTCCTTTTCCCATTCTGGGTAGAAGTACATATCCTGTTCCTCTTGGGGGGGGGAGGGGGGCTGGGAAGACCGCACCAGCTGTATCACATCTGTTGTTTTTGGCAGCCATTTGCCTTGTGCCCCCTTAAGTCTCTTGCAGTTCTCCTTGGGGAAGAGGGGAGAGAGTGTGTTGTAGAATCTGAGAAATGCTGTACTATATTCATATATTACAGTGTATTGATACAATGCTTGCATGGTGTTATGAGCTTCAGCAGTGCCCTTATTCTACTCAGGTTAATAGTGGTGGGAGTGACAAAGTAGGAAGAACTTTCAACAGATTTAAACAGATCTCAGGAATAAATAAAAATTGTAGCAAAAAGGTTAACTGGTGATTTTGCTGGTTTTCCCTGCTAAATGAGTTATCTTAAAAAAAAGATTGTATTTGTTTTGTTAGTTCTGATACTTTAATCAATGAACTGAGCAGATCTCAGCTGGAAAACACAGAGCATGTTTTATCACAAGAGGGACACCTTAAACTGTGTCAGTCATTTATCTTAGCAGAAATCACACCATACAAACTTACTTGAGGACTATTTTTGTAAAACAAGCTTTAAAACAAAAATAATTCTGAAAATATCACAAGGACTTTTCCCTATATTTCATATTTAAACCCAAGTGGGAATCTATGGTTTCAGAGCCTCACCTTATAGTTTTGGATTTTTTTTTTCTTTTTAAGAATGTTATGTGGCTCCCAGTACACAGAAGAAAGAAGAGTAAAGGGCACTATTTTAAAAAGAAAAATAAAAGCAATAGTATGCTGTAGGGTAAAATTGTATTTGTTCCTCTGATAATTGCGAGAGGTGGCATGAGAGGAGAAATACAGCTCCTCTGTCTTGAAGTGGACTTGTTTCAAGCTTTCTAAAGTCGGAGGCAGTCCTGGAATTCTCTGAAGTAGTGCTCCTCGCTCATCAGATATGGACAGGTATGGTTAAAGCAGGTGGAGGTTAAGCCCATATGCTTAAAGCAAGTGTTGTGATTGGATGTTTAAAGTGTATGACTGGTCAGAAAAAGCATCCAGCCGACACAGAAAGCATCATAAGAGGAATAAACTTCCACGATACCTAAGCCTGCACTGATTCCAAATCTGGCTGCACCTTCAACCTAATACTGACCTGCATACTCGGAAGAATAGAATTAACTTGTTACTAGTCTTTATTTTAAAAAAGAAAGCAAGTGCATAAATCTATCTTCCTTCTCTGTAAGCATCATGCTTTGGATAACAACTCATTGAAAATGTCCATTTTCTTTCTTTTGTGTGTTTCAGCATGTTTAGAGAATAACAAAGCAAACTTCAATTTTACAGTTTTCTTTTATCTAAAAAATTTTTTGAAATTTTTTTTGAATTAAAAGTTAAATAACTTTTGGAGGAAAAAAAAAGGCTTCTTTCATTTGTGTGGCAGGGGCAGTATGATTCTAAGGCTTCCTTTTTCTTGTGTAAAATGTAGCAAAACAAATCCCTGCATCCTGTAAGATATATATGAGAGAAGCTGAATTGAAGAGTACTAAAGCTTTGAAAAAGTTCCATTGCTTCAAAAAGATTAGGATGTGGTTGACCCATTGAAAGCACTGCAATATAGTAAATCTGTTTCCCCACCCTAAACATGGCTCATTTGAGACAGCAAGGACTTAAAGATGTTGAATCCAAGCCATCTTTGCGATATTGACATTATATGGGTGGAATTCAATGAGTATATACACTGAGATCTAAAGAGAGTCATGGTCTCTGGCCCCCATTGAGAACTGTCAATACAATAACTGAGTAAAAGAGGGAGAAGGGTGAGATAATATAAATAGAAGAAAATTCTAGGTAATTTTGAATGAAGGCCTAGTGGTTAGAACATTGAGCTGGAAATCAGGGTTCAAATTCTGTTTTCCCCTATACTCTTACCTTGGGCAAGTCACTTTATCATCTTTCCTCAAGTACCCTTAAATTGTAAAATCTTAACAGTTATTATACATGAATACTTGTCACATTGTACAGTCTGCATGCATCCAGTAGCACATTTAAAAAGAATTATCCTCTTAAGATAAGCAAGCAGGTCATCATAGTTACACACATAGGTGACACCTGCTGGTGCTGACACAGCACATTTCCAGAGCTTTCTAGTGAAGACTTGAAGACTCCTCTGAGCATGTGCAGGGGTTTCCACAGCCAAATGGCATATCAGTTCATTTTTTTCTCCTAGGACAAGCAGGATGGTAGTCCTCACAAGTGGGTGACATCAGATGCAGCCCGGCATGGAAAACCTTTGACTGGCACACTGAGCATGCCCAGCATGTGTGCCACGTGGGGTCTCTCTTCAATCTCTTCTTTTCTACAGAGCTATCATCTTGGGATGTGGAGCTCGTACTGGTTTCTCATTCTTTTTTCCTTGCCAGGTCCCTCAATCCTTACCGGCTTTAGTTAGAGGGCATCGTGGTAACTTACCCGTTCTTTGCGGTCGATTACCGACAGTGCCGTTCTCTGGTGGCCACTGGCCATTGACCACCTGTCTGTTAGATCTTTTCATGGAGGAATCTGGTTTCCACCGATGCCCCCAGTGCCCCTGGACTATGTACATTACAGACCCATCTGGTCTGCATTTTGTGCCTGGGGGCATTGCATGATGTCAGGGGATGTTCGTTTTGTGCCCAGATGACTCCCAAGGGGTTACTGTGCGCACCTTGACAAGATGAAGAAATTGTTTGGCTACAGGAAGTCTGAGCTTTCAACCTTGGTGTTGGGGTCATTGACGCTGGGGACCAGGTAGTCCTTGGTTCCACTTTACCTTCTCCTCCGCCAATTCCTCGGGTTAGGTGCTGGGGATTGACCTCTTTCCATTTCTTCGCATTCTAGGTCTGGGTTGTCTCCATCCCCTGGCCGAGCATCATTGGAAGTTGAGGAAGCACCGGCATTGATCACAGTCATTTCACGAATCCAAGCTTGGAAAGGTACCAGTACAGACTGGTGTACCCCTGAAGCAGCCCCATGCCGAAGAGGCGTTGCCCTCCATCGAGGCCAAAGGCCCAAGGTCTGCCTTGGGGCTCCAAGGGAGACTAGGTCATGCCTCCTTTTCCTCAGGCTGTCCTGTCATCAGCAGCATTTGAGGAGGAGCTAGAGCACAGAGTGTGGTTGGTCGAGCCCTACAAGGTATCAAGCCACCGGCCCCTTCAGAGTCAGCACCATTGCTGAAACGGTTGGACTTGCTCATCAGTGCGCTGCCGACGCAGCCTGTACCTGTGTCCCGAGCGCTTTTGCTGCCACAGGAAACACCAGGGCGATCTCAATCAGAGACTGTCCTCAGTGGGGATTCCTCCGATGAAGGAGGGCCGTCTGGACAGGTGATTCCTCGTCCAAGGCCAACCCCATGGCCAGTGTTGCCTGAGCTGCCGGTTTCATCAATGGTGCCGGAGCCCGGAACCAGGCCCGATGCCAGGGTCTGGCCTGGAGGGCCGGGTTGTGGCCTTGGTCTTGGGCTCCAGCCTAGGCTGAGGTCCAGGCATCAGGATCTGGCCTCCGGGCTGGGTCATGGTATCAGACCTAGGTCCAGAGGCTGAGGCCCCAGCTTCGGGACCAGGCCCTGGCGTTGGGCCTGGGTTCAGCCAAGGCATTGGCTTTGAGTAGGCCAAGGGCGCAGTAGGTCGCTGTGACTTCGGACTGGGTCTAGGCCTCACAACAGATCCGCTCTGGACTGGATATGTTGAAGCCGGGGGGCATCCTGGCCCCAGCATTTTTCCAGACAGGCGGGAGTCCCTGGATTAGATTTTTGGCTATTTTTTGGGGGGGGAGGTTTGTTTGATTTGTTTTTTTCTCGTGAATTAAACAAATCAAGCAATCCATGAACCAAAATTTGTGGGGGAAAAAACTCAAATGAAAACAAATATTTTTCCCCTTCACATCCCTAGCTAAATCCCTCTTCATATTTTCCACACCTTCCAGGGTGTCTATCGTGTTGTAAATTTTGGTATTAACCACAAAATGACAAACCTTTCCCTATAGTCATTCTGCAATATTTTTAAAAATCTTGAACCAATCCAAGGACCGATCCTTGTGGCATACCAGTAGTAACCCGGCAATCCAGTACCATTTCCTACTACCTTTTGTCGCCTCCCACTCAACCAGTTTCTAACTTTAGGGTCCACACCAAGGGTGCTCAGTTTATTAATTGCCTAAGCGGAATCATGTCAAAGGTCTTAACTGAAATCCAAGTACACTACATCTGGCATTCTCCCTAATCCAACCCTGGCCACTTAGTCAAAAAAATTGATCAGGTTCATCTGACAAGACATATCTCTGGTTAAACAAAATAAATAAAATAAAATTTTGCTTCACATCTTATAATCTTTTGATTCCACAAACTGCTCTATCCTTGGTTTTAGCAGCAATTTCATTAATTTACTCACTACAGAGGTCAGACTAACTGGCCCGCAGTTCCCAGCCTCCTTCCATTTTTGTGAAGAGGCACTACATCCATCTTTTCTAATCCTCTGGAACTACTCCTGACCCTAAAGAAGCATTAAAGAGGTCAAGCAGCTGCCAGAACTTAAAACCCTCGGAGGTATCCCAGCTGGTCTCATCGCATTATAAGCTTAACTGGTTCTTCATGAACACACTTTTCTCAAAATAATTTGAGATTTACGTCTTCCAAGCTTATTTGTGTCTGTTATCTGTGGTCCTGCTCCTTGTTTTTCCTCAGTGAACACCGAATAGAAACATTTGTTAAGCAATTCTGCTTTTCCCTTGTCAACTCTACTTATGCCTTCCCTCTGATGCTCACAATGCCACTTTTGTACTTCCTCCTAACATATCTTTACAAAAAAAAGGTCTTATCTCATTTTACCATATTTGCTATTTATATTTTTTTGCTTTTTTTGCTCTGTTCCCAGCTTCTCTTAGCTTTTCCAGATAGTCACCTGTTTTCCTCTCTGTGATCTCTTGTAGTTTATGAATGCTAACTTTTTTTTAACTTGTTAGCTACTACTTTAGAAAGCCTAGTAGCCTCTTTTTTTCTTCTTACCTATATTTTTCTGAAAAAGGTTAGTTGCCTTTACCAATATCTGCTTTTAGTTTTACCCACTGCTCTTCTACTTTCCCTAGATTTTCTCATCCATCTAACAAATTCTTGAAGTACTCCCTCTACTATTTCTTGCTGTAGTCCATATAATTTCAGTCTGTGTTGGTGGCAATTAGTTAAAATGTTTGGTTTCTTTTACTCCCCTCTGCAAATCCCACACCCCAAACCTACATAGACTAGCTGGATGTCTAGCAGTGAGAAGGAAGAAGTAGTTCATTTTTATTAATCAAATTTATCCTGCCACACAACTACTTCAGCCTTAATGACGTCTACCACTCATGGTCATCAGGATGGCATATAGTATGCCAGTTTTTTTTATAGTAGAACTGGAAGAAAGAATGTTAATAAACATTAGACTTGACTCTTTTAACGATTACTAGTACACAGATTACATTTTTATGATTTGGAGATAGGGAGAAGACTCTCAATCAATTTCATACTTCCTTTAATGCATGCTAACCTTCATTCAGATTAAAAATGGAATGCCTTTTATGGTTCACTTATATTTTCTAGTAATGTCATATTTTGCTCACTCAATTCTGAACCGAGGAAGAAAGTATTAGCTCTTGAAAGCTAGTTAAGAAATATATTGTTAGTCCAATAAAAAGATATCACCTTTCATATTTTTCTGTTAAATCTTTATTTCGGTGCATTCATCTAGACCAACACTTGAGCCCCACACTACTTTATCCGAGGAAAAGTTCATTAACGATGAGCCCAGTACTGCTCTTCCGTCAGCAGGGGACACCAAAATTACACACAAGGGCTCTACACTGTTCATTCCAATCTGAAGCACATCAGCTTGCACAGTCCTTAGGCTCAATCCACCAGGTAACCCACAAGCAGTGAAGGTCTGCTTTCTGCAGCAGGTTTCTTTTACAACTCAAGTTGTGCTAATGCAACCCCTTTTTATGGCTAAAAGAGAATACTGATATTAGGACTGAATATAAAAATGTCGCTTTATCGCGGATGTAGCTGCTTCCATTAAGTTCTTTCCTTTGAACTCGCAGTTCAGTGATCTGAATATTGAGGCAGCCGCAGACTCCCTAAAAGTACTAGTTCCATCATTTTTTTTTTCAATTTGTGTCATTTGTACAATTAACCTGGCGTTTTGAAATTAGCTTGTGTATGCCTGATTTCAAAACCCACTCTAAGCTCTGAGCAGACTGACCATTCATTTCAACAAAGTAATGATACTATTTCAAAATAAAGATGCAGATGATTAATACAAAGGGACATTGCAATGTTTATTCTGTAGATGTTAGTAAGGAAAGCTAAAACTAATTATCAGTCTGAATTATATTCACAGTTCATATCACTATACAGTATAAAGGGACAAGGAGCAATATTTGTTTCACACAGCCTTCGAGATATTGAGATTGTTGCTGCGATTCATTCACCTTCAAATAAGGTCTCCTTGGTAAAAAGCTAACTACCAACTTAATTTAAATCCTGCCTACCACACACAACTTCTTTCTCAAGCACAGACCTTCTCAAATACAAACAAATCCCCGTCTTGTTTCTTTGTGTGCTTCTCTCACACACCTCCTATATAATAAACCTCTCTCTGACACAAGTCTTACTACAAAGAATCAAACATATGCTCATTAGGCTCTCCTGTCCTAAGTTTTCCTTATCTCCAGCTTCCATACATTCTTTCTCTTTAACTGTTGTCAAAAACTCCAGTGCAGACTATTGCACCTTCAGCCTTGGTTCCCATCACTCCACCTCTCCTGCCCCTGGCTCCCATCACCCTCCCTCCCCTACTCCCCCTCACCTCATTCCTCCCTGTACTTATAGCTCATGCTGTAGCGTCCATTATACCAACTTTCATAAATCTCCTCTATCCCCATCCCTGGTATTCATCCCTCCCCTATCATAGAAACATAGAAATGACGGCAGAAGAAGACCAAACGGCCCATCCAGTCTGCCCAGCAAGCTTCGCACTTTTTTTTTTCTCATACTTATCTGTTACTCTTGGTTCTTAGTAACCTTTTGGTTCTATTTCCCTTCCACCCCACCATTAATGTAGAGAGCAGTGTTGGAACTGCATCTAAGTGAAATATCTAGCTTAATTAGTTAGGAGTAGTAACCACCGCAATAAGCAAACTGCACCCATGCTTATTTATTTACCCAGACTATGTAATTCAGTCCTTGTTGGTTGTTGTCTGTATATAGATCCACTTTTCTTCATTCCCCCTGCTGTTGAAGCAGAGAGTTATGCTGGATATGCATTGAAAGTGAAGTATCAGACTTTCTCCCCTGCTGTTGAAGCAGAGAGCTATACTGGATATGTGTGAAGTATCGGTCTTTCTCCCCTGCCGTTGAAGCAGAGAGCTATGTTGGATATTCATTGAAAGTAAAGTATCAGGCTTATTTGGTTTGGGGTAGTAACCACCGTAACAAGCAAGCTACTCCCCGCTTTTTTGTGAATGCAAATCCTTTTTTCCACATTTCCTCTTGCCATTGAAGCTTAGAGCAATGTTGGAGTTGCATTAACCGTGTGTATGTTTATTGAATAAGGGTATTATCTCCAGGTAGTAGCAGTCATTCCTGCGAGCCACCTACTCTTCATTCAGGTCCTCTAGACTTTATGGATCCACAGTGTTTATCCCACGCCCCTTTGAAGTCCTTCATAGTTCTGGTCTTCACCACTTCCTCCGGAAGGGCATTCCAGGTATCCACCACCCTCTCCATGAAGAAATACTTCCTGACATTAGTTCTGAGTCTTCCTCCCTGGAGCTTCAAATCGTGACCCCTGGTTCTGCTGATTTTTTTTTCCGATGGAAAAGGTTTGTCGTTGTCTTTGGATCATTAAAACCTTTCAAGTATCTGAAAGTCTGTATCATATCACCTCTGCTCCTCCTTTTCTCCAGGGTGTACATATTTAGATTCTTCAATCTCTCCTCATAAGTCATTCGATGAAGACCCTGCATCTTTTTGGTTGCCCTTCTCTGGACTTCCTCCATCTTGTCTCTGTCTCTGGAGATACGGTCTCCAGCACTGAACACAGTACTCCAGGTGAGGCCTCACCAAGGACCTGTACAAGGAGATAATCACTTCCCTTTTCTTACTCGATATTCCTCTTTCTATGCAGCCCAGCATTCTTCTGGCTTTAGCTATCGCCTTGTCACATTGTTTCGCCGACTTCAGATCATTAGACACTATCACCCCAAGGTCTCTTTCCTGCTCCGTGCACATCAGCCTTTCTCCCCCCATCAAATTCAGTTCATTCGGATTTCCACTCCCCATATGCATGACTCTGCACTTCTTGGCATTGAATCTCAGCTGCCATATCTTCGACCACTCTTCCAGCTTCCTTAAATCCCATCTCATGCTCTCCACTCCTTCCGGCGTGTCCACTCTGTTGCAGATCTTAGTGTCATCTGCAAAAAGACAAACCTTACCTTCTATCCCATCCGCAATGTCGCTCACAAACATATTGAACAGAACCGGTCCCAACACCTATCCTTGCGGTACACCGCTTAAAACTGCGCTCTCTTCAGAGAGAGTTCCAGTTACCATCACACATTGTCTTCTGTCCATCAACCAGTTTGCAATCCAGTTACCATCACACATTGTCTTCTGTCCATCAACCAGTTTGCAATCCACCTCGGCACTCACTCCTAAGCTTCTCATTTATTCAACAGTCTCCTGTGCGGGACCGTATCAAAAGCTTTGCTGAAATCCAAGTAGATGACATCGAGTGCTCTTGATCCAATTCCTTGGTTACCCAGTCAAAAAAGTCAATCAGATTTGTTTGACAGGATCTTCCCCTGGTGAATCCATGCTGCCTCTGGGCCAGCAATTCTCCTGACTGTAGATAGTTCACTATTTTCTCTTTCAACAGTGACTCCATTACTTTTCCCACCACTGAAGTGAGGCTAACTGGTCTGTAGTTACCAGCCTCTTCTCTGTTCCCACTCTTGTGAAGCGGGACCACCACCACTCTTCTCCAGTCAATCACTCGGCACCACTCCCGTTTCTAGGGATCTATTGAACAGGTCACACAGCAGACCCGCCAGCACATCTCTGAGCTCCCTCAGTATCCTGGGATGAACCTCTTCAGGCCCCATGGCTTTGTCCACTTTCAGTTTCCCCAGCTCTTCCCATACATTCTCCACTGTAAATGGAGTTACATCTACTCCACTCCCCTCCAGTTTCTTGTTAACTAGCGACGGTCCTTCGCCAGGGTCCTCTTTAGTGAACACAGAACTGAAGTATTTATTTAATATTTAATATCATTGCCTTACATTATCTCCTCTTGTGACCTGGCCATAGCTGGAAGCAGGACACTGGGCTTAATGGACTTTTGGTCTGACCCACTATGACAAGTCTTATGTTCTAATCCTTGGCACCCATTACCCATTTTCTCCCTATCTGTATTTCATCACCCCTCCCTGAACTCACTTATCCTTAGCACAAGCAACCGTCATGTATTTCCAGTGGCTGGGTTTTGGAGCTTCAGTAATTGGCAGCATTAACCCTCCTCTTCCCCTCTCCCACCAGAGGCTGATAAGCAAGGGAAGGAGTTTGTCCCTGTCTAAATATTAGACTTTAATAAGATGCTTGTCAGCACTTTTTCAAAACAAAGATATGACTCAGAATTTAGTTAGAACAAATAAATTTAATATTTCATATCTTTGGAAGCACAGATGCCAGCCTTGCAAGACAGGCAGAGCATCACTGTGTCTTACAATCTCTTGTGAAAGCTGTTACTTTATAGTTTTCAAACCATACATAGAAAATGCTTGTGAGAGGATCATTTACCAATTTGACAGTGTCATAAACTGACCTCCTCTAACCTGAAAAACAACCTCCTCCCACCTTAAAAAGTTCCTTTGTCTTAACATGGCTTTGATGCACTCTGTTCCTTCTGATCTTCTTTGTTTTATCAATAGATAGGTATATGTTTTGTTGCTGGTTCCAAGCCTTTAATTAGTCTTGACCTCTGGGAATCTCCAGTTCACCTGGCTTCTGTCAGTCGAGATAGGAATCTGTGAGAACCAAGCTTGTATTATAGCTTAGATATCTGCCATTGATAACCTCATGGCCTTTAATTATAGGTTTGTAGAGCCTACAGGTTTCCCAGATCTTTTTCAAAGTCTTGAATCTGAGGTCAGTCAAAGGTTCACTGTATCCCAGCAGTTTCAGTGTGAAGCAGACAGCTAAGGATTCTGGGACTGGCTAAATGAACCAAAGTTCTGAATCAAAATCTTCATTATATCATCCCCTAGGAGCGTGAATACTTTTTCCTTCTGTAGCTTTGTTGCTGCATCAAAAATCCTGGCCTGCTGATAGAAGACGAAGTGATGTCAGGGGCAGGGCAATCTCCCCAATTCCTCTCCCCCCAAGCATGACCCTGTACACTATAATAAATGTATGGAAACTGAGATTTACCAAATTTAGCATTAAAAACATTTATATTGGAGACATGGTAGCATACACAATAGCTAGTGCCAAAGCTTGGATGATTGATACTACTGCATCCATTTTATTTTGAACTAATGCATTTCCACGGTTAAGTGAAATATTTCAAGGATTGTTGATGTTTTTATCCCAGGACAAGCAGGATGCTAGTCCTCACATATGGGTGAAATTAGTAATGGAGCCCTATGTACGGAAAACTTCTGTAAAAGTTTCTATGAAACTTTTGACTGGCACCAGAGTGCCTACTGAGCATGCCCAGCATGCCATGATATTCCCTGCCACAGGGGTCTCCCTTTAGTCTTCTTTTTTCCGCGAAGCAGTTAGCCTCGCGGATCTTAGGAGTCCTGTGGGATTCTCCACAATATTTTCCTTACGGGAAACTTAGAAAAACTTAGCCGCATAGGGTCTCCCTTCAGTAGTCATCGGGGTAAGTTTTTCGTTTGATTCACGGTTCCGTTCCGTTCCGTTTTTCATAAAAAATTTTTGTACCTGAGTCAAGGCTGTCGACGGCTGTCCGGCCACAAAATGGCTACAGGATTCAAAAAATGTCCAAAATGCGCAAGAAATATGTCGATCACAGACCCTCATCAGGACTGTGTCCTCTGCCTTGGAGAAGGCCATGACGTGAGAAATTGTCCCCTTTGCGCTACGATGACCTCGAAAGGTCGACGTCTTAGGCTCGACAAGATGGAACAATTGTTTAAAATACAGCTAGTTACTGTTCCATCTACTTCCACACAATCTTCTCCGGCTGGGTCGATTAGGAAGGTCGTCCTAAAAAAACGTCAGTCTAAGGAATCAGGAGACGCTCCATTCTCCTCCCCCTCTCCATCGTCTAGAGCGTCCACATCGAGCAGCGAAAAAGGGCGCGAAAAAGATAAACATCGCCATCGGCATCGCAGGCTGCACACAGCAACCACCGCCCCGATACCCGGCGAGCCATCGGCGGAGGACGGGACACCGATTTAAGAAAGCCCGGCTCCAAAGTAAGGCTTCTGAGCCACCAACAGGCCAACCCTCGCCGATTCCGGCGGAAGGAATCGTACCTCCTCAGGGCCCTGAGGTTGTATTACTATCGCCGCCACCGCCTCCCCCCATGGGTGCTCTGTTCACATCATCCATGCGGGCGGAACTTGACAGTTACATACGTCAAGCGGTTAAGGATGCCTTTATCGAGGCGATGCCACGGCCTTCCACTCCGGTTCTGCCATCGACACCGGTCATAGGAGGATCTCCGGTCCCATCACCGATACCTTCAATACCGATGCCGAGGAAATCACCGCTCTCCTCGATGGCGCCGATTCCATCACCGGTTCTACCTAGGCCGCAACCACCGGTTCCAGCACTGCCGATTCCCCGGTTACCATCGATTCCACCACGGCCATCGACCCCGATGGCACCGTCGATGCCTTCTCAAGAATCCATTTTTCAACCATTAATGGACAAGCTGGACTCACTGATCCATTGCTTCTCATCTTTACCACAACCTATAGATGTAGATGAGAATCAAGAGCCATTACCAGGTCCCTCGGGTGTCATGCCACCCCTTAGACCTCAGACTCCACTATCCGAAATTCCAGCTAAGCCTACTAGGCCGTTGGAGCACCCTCTGGATGATAGTGACCAAGAATTCTCCTCGGATGAAGATCTCCTTTCTGAGCCTTCTCCGCCAGAAGATAGAAGAAAGTCACCGCCAGAGGATCTGTCTTTCTCCAACTTTATTAAAGAAATGTCTCAAACAATTCCTTTCTCCCTCATTTCTGAAGTAGACAGCAGGCAAAAAACCTTGGAGGTGCTTCAATTCGTGGATCCTCCCAAGGAAATTCTTGCTATTCCTGTTCACGAAGTATTACAAGAACTTATGTACAGGATATGGGAACACCCTGGGTCGGTGGCAGCTATTAATAAGCGGGCGGATACCACTTATCTAGTGCAACCCATCCCGGGGTTCCAAAAAACTCAACTACCACACCAATCAGTGGTGGTTGAGTCGGCTCAAAAGAAAGCCAAAAGATTAAAGCAACACGCCTCCATACCTCCTGGAAAGGATAACAGGTTCTTGGACAATCTTGGCCGGAAGATCTTCCAAGCTGCTATGCTGGTATCTAGGATAAATTCATACCAGCTTTTTATGAATCAATACCAGCGTGACCTATGGAAACAAGTTGAATCCCTGTCTCATCAGTTACCTGACCATCTTCAGGAAGGATTTCAAAACCTCGTACATAAAGGCCTAGAGGCAGGAAAACACGAGGTTCGGGCCACGTATGATTCATTTGAGACAGCATCCAGATTGTCTGCATCCGGAATAACAGCTAGAAGATGGGCCTGGCTTAAATCTTCAGAGCTGAGACCAGAGGTACAGGAGCGCTTGGCGGACCTGCCTTGTTTAGGGGAAAACCTCTTTGGCGATAAAGTCAAGGAGGCGGTGGCCACCATCAAAGACCACACAGAAACCCTCAAACAGCTTTCTCAGCTGCCACAAGAGGTACATCAACCTTCAAGGAGGCCTCCAAGAAGGGAACAAAGAAAGCCATATTACCGCCCTAGGCGGTATTATCCACCAGTAGCCAGGCCCAGACAACAAAGACCTGCTCAACGGTCTCAGCCTCGCCAAAGAACTGTTAGGCCTCAGCAGCCTCCGCCTGCGGCGTCCACTTCCGGATTTTGAAGTACAACCAGAGGGCATGAGTCATTCCCAAAATCCTTATCCACAAGTACCTGTCGGAGGCCGAGTTGCTCACCATCTTCAAACTTGGACCTCCATCACTACAGACCAATGGGTACTCTCAATCATATCTCAAGGGTACCACTTGGACTTCCTCACTGTGCCAAGAGACAATCCCCCTATTCCGTCTTGGACAGTGTCTCATCATTACACAATCCTGCAAGCAGAATTATCTACCCTCCTGACTGCCAGGGCCATCGAAAGAGTTCCCAGGCCTCAGTGGGGCAGAGGATCTACTCCTGATATTTCCTCATTCCAAAGAAAACCGGGGGTCTACGTCCTATCCTGGACCTCAGAAATCTCAACAAATTTTTAAAGAAGGAAAAATTCAGGATGGTGTCCTTAGGCACCATGCTACCTCTTCTTCAAAAAGGAGATTGGCTCTGCTCTCTGGATCTTCAAGACGCTTACGCTCACATTCCCATTTTTCCACCTCATCGACAGTACCTGCGATTTCTGGTACAAGGTCAACACTTCCAATACAGGGTGCTACCATTCGGCCTTGCATCAGCACCTCGAGTATTCACAAAATGTCTAGCAGTAGCGGTGGCACATCTTCACAAGCAAAAAGTGCATGTGTTCCCCTACTTAGACGACTGGCTTATCAAGAGTCATACACAGAGCGGAGCTGTCACTTCTCTCCATCTCACAATAAGATTGCTTCACTCCTTGGGATTTCTCATCAATTACGACAAATCCCATCTCACACCATCTCACCAGTTGCAGTTCATAGGTGCAGATCTCAACACCATCACAGCAAAGGCCTTTCTTCCGAAAGACCGGGCTCAAACACTCGTTCTCCTGGCACACTCTATTTGCAATCAATATACAGTCACAGCTCATCAGTGCCTCATCCTACTCGGACACATGGCCTCAACAGTTCACGTCACTCCCATGGCCAGACTGACCATGCGACTAATGCAATGGACACTCAAATCTCAATGGATTCAAGCCACTCAGCCACTGTCCACTCACATTCAGATAACACCAGATCTGAAGTTTTCCCTTCTCTGGTGGACATCACCGATCAACTTGCTCAAAGGCCTACCTTTCCAGCAGCCAGTTCCACAAGTGACTTTAACTACAGATGCGTCCACCTTGGGATGGGGAGCGCACATTGCTCATCTGAAAACACAGGGCAAGTGGACAAAGCAAGAAGCCTCTTTTCAGATAAATTTCCTGGAGCTTCGAGCTATACGCTATGCTCTATATGCATTCAAGGACTGCCTTTCACACAAGACTGTTCTGATCCAAACGGACAACACAGTAGCCATGTGGTACATCAACAAGCAGGGGGGTACGGGCTCGTACCTCCTTTGTCAGGAAGCAGCCCAAATATGGGACTGGGCCCTAGCACACTCAATTCTACTACGGGCAACCTACCTAGCAGGCATCCACAACACAGTAGCGGATCGCCTCAGTCGTCACTTCCAACCACACGAGTGGTCTCTAGACCCGACACTGGCAGCCAAGATCTTCCAACGCTGGGGTCAACCATCAATAGATCTATTTGCATCCCATCTGAACTACAAAGTGAGCAATTACTGCTCTCTCCTCTCGCAGCAGAACAGCTTACCAAGAGACGCGTTTGCCCGCCATTGGAATTCAGGCCTGTTATACGCGTATCCACCAATACCACTAATAACCAAAACACTAGTGAAGCTGCAACAGGACAAGGGGACCATGATACTCATAGCCCCATATTGGCCTCGACAAGTATGGTTCCCCACACTGCTAGATCTCTCAGTCAGGGACCCGATTCGCCTGGGAGTAGCTCCCAATCTCATAACTCAGGAACAGGGTCAGTTGCGCCATCCCAACCTTCAATCCCTGTCCCTGACAGCATGGATGTTGAAAACTTGATCTTACAGCCATTCAACCTCCCATCCTCTATATCTCAAGTACTTATAGCTTCACGTAAACCTTCCACTAGAAAGAATTATTCCTACAAATGGAAACGGTTTACATTGTGGTGCACTAACAAAGATTTAGATCCTTTCACTTGCCCCACTACCTCACTACTAGATTACCTTTACCATCTCTCAGACTCTGGTCTTAAGACGTCATCGGTAAGGGTACACTTAAGTGCAATCTCAGCTTACCATAACAAGCTGGAAGATGCACCTGTCTCCACACAGCCTCTCGTCAGTAAATTCATGAGAGGCCTAACTCACATTAAACCTCCAGTTCATTCCCCAAGCATACAATGGGATCTGAACGTAGTGCTCACTAGACTTATGCGTTCTCCCTTTGAACCCATAAATACTTGTGACCTTAAATTCCTCACTTGGAAAACTGTATTTCTCATAGCCATTACATCAGCTAGAAGGGTCAGTGAACTGCAGGCACTAGTAACTTACGAACCCTTCACGAAGTTCCTTCATGACAGAGTAGTCCTCCGTACACATCCAAAATTCCTTCCTAAGGTTGTCACGGAATTTCATTTAAACCAAACCATAGTTTTGCCTACATTCTTTCCTAGGCCTCACTCTCACCAGGGAGAGAGAGCCTTACACACTTTGGACTGTAAACGTGAGTTATCTTTCTATTTAAACCGCACTGCAGCCCAAAGAAAATCAAATCAGCTGTTTGTGTCCTATGATCCAAACAAACCGGGTAAAGCAGTGGGTAAGCATACTCTGTCAAACTGGCTAGCAGATTGCATACAATTTTGTTATGAAAAAGCAGGCCTTACACTCTCCAAGGGCGAGTAAAAGCACATTCAGTCAGAGCAATGTCAACCTCAGTAGCACACCTTCGCTCTGTACCTATTCTGGACATTTGTAAAGCAGCAACATGGAGTTCTCTTCACACCCTTGCAGCTCACTACTGTCTAGACAAAGAGGGAAGACAAGATTCAGCATATGGACAATCCGTCTTAAAGAACTTGTTTCCAGTTTAATCCCAACTCCTTCTACATCCAACCTGCTGTGATTTCGGCTGATTCATTTCATCGTCAATACCTTACTGTTGCTTCAGCACAAAATGACTCAGCCTCTAGCTTGCTAATCACCCATATGTGAGGACTAGCATCCTGCTTGTCCTGGGATAAAGCAAAATTGCTTACCTTGTAATAGGTGTTATCCCAGGACAGCAGGATGTAGTCCTCACGAAACCCACCCGCCACCCCGCGGAGTTGGGTCCGATACGTTTTATTATTTTATTTTTGGCTAACGCTATTTGCTACAAACAAAGACTAAAGGGAGACCCCTGTGGCAGGGAATATCATGGCATGCTGGGCATGCTCAGTAGGCACTCTGGTGCCAGTCAAAAGTTTCATAGAAACTTTTACAGAAGTTTTCCGTACATAGGGCTCCATTACTAATTTCACCCATATGTGAGGACTACATCCTGCTGTCCTGGGATAACACCTATTACAAGGTAAGCAATTTTGCTTTTTCCTAAATCTGTTGTAAAGCAAAGTTCATTCAGGTTTCTCCAGCATAATTTAGGAAATTTTCCCCCTTATGCAACATTATCATATTCTTATCAAGGCTTTATTTTGTAAATATATCATTTATAAAATTATTGGTTTTGAAATTTGTAATGTTTGGCCAGCTGCAGGACAGTGCTGTAAGCAGACGCATGCACATAGCCCTCTTGTAGGTCCCACAGCAGGCAACACACCTTGGTGCCTCCTGATGACATCGGGCCCTCTGGGTTGGACCCCTGGATCTTTGCCTCAGCAACAGGTTCTCCGGCCATGCTTCTGCCAGCAGTGTGTGTTGCTTCTCCTTTGTGCCAATCTTTGCCTTGCCTCATTGTTGTATTTGACTTGCCTTATTGTAGTCTTGCCTTGCTTCCCCTTGCTGTCTCCTGAACCCTTCGTGTCATGCCTTGGTCTTGTCTGTCGGCCTGAGTCCTAGTTTTGATCTCCGCCTACCTTGACCACTGCTTGGTCTTGATGTTGCCTGATTGCTTCCTGCCTGGACCTGTCATTGCCTGATGGCCACGTGCCCTGACCTTACCTGGTTCTGAGCCCTACCTGCCATGCCTCACAGGCTCCTCGCCTAAGTCCTGTTGGCCCCTGGAACCCAAGGGCCCAACCTATAGGGAGTGGGAATAGCACAGGTGAAGCCCAGTCCTTGTTCCTGTCTGAGCGTGTCTACCTGCTGTCGACATGCACCTAGTGGGTTCACCCATTAGGCTGTGTCAATCATGCTGTAGCCAAGAGCTCACATTCCATGTCAGAAATTCATATGTCCAGAAAAAATAAAAATCAATGATACTGCTAAAAACTTTAAAATATATTATATAGGAAGGGCCAGGCTAGGATTATGAAAAGATTCTTTTATAGGCATTTTGTTTTTATAAGTATTTATTATTTATTTATTTAACATTTTTATGTACCGGGATTCATACAAGATATTGCATATCGTCTCTGTTTACATTGAAACTGAAAACAAGCATGAGAACATGCTAATTACATAGAACATAAAAATGTTCTATGTAATTAGGTGTCACTTCCACTGGAACATAGTAATGATGGCAGATAAAGGCCAAATGGTCCATCCTGTCTACCCAGCAAATTGCCTTTGGTAGTAACTGCTGCTCTGCGCCGGTTACCCCCCACCCCCCCTCCCCATGCAGAAATGCACCTCCTCTCCTCCAGCCTCTCCTGATAGGTCTTCCAAAACAGACTCCACACGATTTTGGTCACTTTTCTGTGGACCGTCTCTGTCCTGTCTCCATCATTTTTGAGAAACTGCCTCCAGAACCGAATACAATACTCCAGGTTTTGCCTCATCAAGGACTTGTACAATAGTATTATCACTACCCTTTTATTGCTGGTTACTCCTCTCTCTATGCAGCCCAGAATCCTTCTGGCTTTAGCTATTGCCTTGTCACATTGCTTCGCTGCCTTCAGATTTCTGGACACAATCACCCAAGGTCCGTGCATGTTAGCCTTTTACCTTCCATCGCATACAGCTCTTGGCACCCTAAATGCATGACTCTGTACTTCTTGGCATTGAATCCCAGCTGCCAAATTTTCAACCACTTTTCAAGCTCTTTAAAATTGCTTTTCATTCACTATACTCCAAGTATGTCCACTCTGTTGCACATCATAGTATCATCTGCAAAATAACAAACGTTTCTTTCTATCCCTTCTGCAATGTCTCTCATGAAAAATGTGAACAGAACTGGCTCCAAAATCAATCTTTGAAGCACTCTAAACACAGTTTGTAATCCATTCTACTACCTTGACACTCACTATCAGGTTTCTCATTTTATTCATGTGGGGCATGTTTCCAGATAAATCACATCAAGTGCTATTCCTTGCTCCAGTTCTCTAGTCACCCAATCAAAAAATGAACAGATTTGTCTGGTAGGACCTTCCCCTGGTGAATGCATGATGCCTCAGGTCCAGCAACCCACCAGTTTGTAGATAGTTCTCTATCTTTTCCTTCAGCAGAGTATCTATTAATTTTACCAACACTAAGGTGAGGCTAACATGCTTTTATTTTCTAGCCTCCTCTCTGCTACCACTCTTGTGAAGTGGGACCATAACCGCTCTTCTCCAATCTTGTGGCACCACTCACGTTTTCAAGGATCTATTAAACAGGTCCTTCAGCGGACCCCTCAACACATCTCTGAGCTCTCTTATTATCCTGCAATGTTTCTCATCTGGCCTCATGGCCTTGTCTATGTTCATTCTTTTAATTGGTGAAAATGAAATTAACAAAATAGTTGGGTAAAGCTGTACCTGTCTTTTTGGCTTGGCAATTTCCTCCTTCTCCTTTGGGTTTTCATTTCATTTGGAAGGTTCCTCTAGCAGGAGTTCCCATTCCATGAGCCTTCCCTCACAGCTACCTTCTGGAGCCAGGCTAATGTCAAACATAAGTCTGGCCACTAGGTGTTCCCATTCTGCAAGGGCTGAGACTTCCTTCCCTCCAGATCCTAATGTTACCTCCTCAGTATCCCCTTTGGGCTCATGGGAGAGCAGAAGCTGGGTTTGGTGATGAAACCTGGATTATCTGTACATCAGGGTGCACCTGATCTACCTAGCCAGCTGACGTAATACTTTTATAAAGTTAATGAATGTTTAAAATTGGTTAAACTGATATAGGAGGGGGGGATCACATAATGCAGTGATATCGTGCAGATGTGTCTGAGCAAACTCTGGGTACCATCCCCCACTCATCCTTGCCAGTCACCACTATCCATGCTTAAAATGTTGCAAATGTAATATTTCTGGACAATATATATGTCCATAGATCAATACATGTATAAATCTCCTGGTGAAATAATGGGAAAGCCTGTCAGAAAAGAGAGAAAACATGAAACCTGCTGAGGAGAAAATGGGTCACTGGGAAGGAAAAAACTACACAAGGCTTCTTGAAGGAAGAATCTGTGCAGGAGATCACAGCAACAGTCTCAGCAGCAATCACGGGTAAGCTCAATGCGATTTCAGTCCAAATTACTGATTTGAAATCCTCTCTAGCTGAGTTTAGCTACCCGTTTAGGTGCCATTGAGGGAAGGGAGTCTACAGTAGAGGACAACAAACTAAACGATTTGGAAAATTATTCTCATCGCAACAACTTGTGATTTTTGAGTTTTGAAGATACAATCAAGAACTCTAAATTGGGGAATTTAATCACAACATGTCTGCCTGAGGTGCTTGACTTAACTGATTTGAAAGGCCCCATAGAGGTTGAAAGAGCACACAGAATTGATGCAAAAAAATATGGCGACCAGCAGCCATGAGTTGTCATAGCTTGACTACTGAATTTTGCACAAAAACAAAAGATAGTTCAGGCTTACTGGAAGATCCAAGTTTACATTACCAAAATCAGCTGATAAAGATCTTTCAAGACTATTCTTTAAAAGTGTCAGCCAGGAAGACATCATTTGTACCGGTCTGTTCCACCCTAATTGAAAGATTTGCTTTATACTACAGTTTCCTGCTCGTTTGCGGGTGTGGCATGGTGGTGAAATGCAACTCTTTGACTCTGTAGAGATGGCAAAGGCCTTTGTTGATGAGATACTGCGTTGAGAATTGGCCAGGGTATAAGAATTTTTTTAATAGGAGCTGGAGGAAGACTTCTGACAGCGATACAGATAACAGGTATGCGATCTTCTATTTGAGCAATAAGGAACTATGCAAGTATGTGAGAAGGGGGGTCATGTGAATATAACCAACCTGACTCTTAGAAAATGAACGATTTGGGATGCACACTGGTCAATGTAATTTTAGACACAGGGTTCTGGCACAAGATTTCATATAGTGTCACAACTATTAGGTTGTGGGGGTTTTGTGACAAAATTGAAGCCCGGGTGGGGATAAGATCCAATTGCATCTGTAAGTGATCCTTTCTTGAAGTGGGAGTACGATCACTGCTATAGGAATTGGAAGTGGGGTGGAAGGAGACGTAGAGGGGAGGGGTAGTTAGGAAAGGGAGGTTGAAGATGGCTGGAAGACAAATTGAGTGGGAGAGGTAGGAGAAAGGGGGAAGGTGGAGGAGGGGTGGAAATGGAGGGGAGACTATGGATGGTTAAAATCCATCTTATCAATCTTATAAGGCAAAAGTGTGGGAAGGTGTTGTTGAGGCTGCAAGACAATCCCTTGTATACCTATATGTAAAAAACTACATGCTCCTTATTAAGGAGTTTTTGGCTATGGGAGTAAAAAAGGGTAGCGGAGGGGGAAAGGGGTTAGGGAGGAGTCCATTCTATTTCAGGGGTTTTCAAAGGGCAGAAGGCGACGGCGTTTACTAGTAGAGTAGATAGCAAGCTACCTGTTCATCATATCTGCAAGGACAATTTCGGACAGGTTATGGGCCCAGGCTGAAGGGCCCGTAACATATGAACATCTGATGATCTTGGAATATGGCTGGGACCATTGACTTAGGGATGATACTATTCATTTGGCCTCTCTAAATCTAAATGGTCTGGGTAGACCTATCAAACGAATCAAGGTACTACAGCTGCTTAAGAGGTCCAAAATAGATCTAGCCTGCATCCAAGAATCCCACTTAACAGATGCTGAGAGTAAAAAAAAACTGCAGTGTGAATGGGTAGAGTCTCTTCATTATACTCTCGCCATAGGGAAAAAAGCCAGTGTAGCTATATTGATCCACAAGCATTTGTCCTTCCAACTAGAAAAGGAATTTTTGGACAGGGAAGGTAGATACACAGTTCTTGTGGGTAAGCTGAAAGATAAAGATATAACGTTATGTAACTTATATGGTCCTAATATTTACAGCCAAGAATTCTTTAATGATCTGGTAGATCTCCTTATCATACATAGGAAGAGTTGGTTAATAGTTGTGGTGAAGAATACAATTTTTGCTGAATGGGCTCAGAAGGGATTAACGCATACCTTTCATCTATTTCCTTCTGATTCTAATGTATTACACAGCTTCCAAGAATTACAGGCAAAATTTGATCTCTCATGCTCAAAACGTTTTTGCTTATCTGCAGATGAGGCATTATCGCAATACTATTTATTTTATTTATTTAGAGGTTTATATACTGTCGTTCCATGTGAAAATCACTATATCACCATGGTTTACAGTATTGACATTCACAAATTATATACCACATCACAAATTATTGATTACAGCAATATTACAGCAATATCATTACAGAAGTATCATTCACGGTTATTAGTGACTAGACAGAGAGGATTGGGTTTAAGTGATATCCCAATTAGGTCTGATGGAGGTTATTTATATAATTAGAGATTGAGGTGTCATTGTTTTGTTAACAGATAATATAATCTCACAGGTTATTTTATACTGTTATGCATTTTGGAACAGCCAGGTTTTCAGGTCTTGTTTGAATTTCTTTTTGTCTGTTGTAGTTCTTAGTTCTTCTGGCATAGAGTTCCAGTTCAGGATCCGCTATAGATAGCGCTGTTTCTCTAGTTTGTGACAAGTGAGAGGTTTGTATTGTTGGGATAGAGAGAAGACTCGCCAGCTTACCAGCAACCATTTGCTGAAGTTAGAGGAGCTCTTCTTAGATAAACAATCCGGGAGACCCTCATGTGCCAGATTCTCAAGAACACTTGGGAATTTTGCAGTTAAGTGATTTTTCATGCATACTAGTGCATTGGTCTAGGAGCTTAGTCCTTTCATTGACCTTCAAAGATATACAGTATTGCTGCTCCCATATAGCCCACATTGCTGAGAGTGGTGATCTGAGAGAATTACAATTTAGATTCCTTTGACAATTGTTCTATTCACAAGAATGAGCATATCAGGCTAAACTGTGTTCATCACCTAGATGTTCAAAGTGTGAAGTCCTTATCAGTGACTTCATATACGTGTTTGGTATTGCCTAAGAGTTATGTCTTTTTGGAAGGCTGGAAAGATCCTGTTGCTCTTCCCTATTGGGGATTACTATTTCTGATGATCCCAGAACCTGATTATTTGGACTGTTACGGTCGTGGACCCTTGGGCCGGCTGAGACAGTAGATGGAATGCTGTGGGAACCCACAGAAAGCGTCACAGCCGGGAGGCGGCGCTGAAGAGATCCTGGAGGAGACTTCACCACTGGAAGCCCAAGGTCCCCCCAGGAGGAGCCCATAGGGACCCGGGCCTCTTGGACTTAGATGGGACCCTATGTGACCAAGGATCCGGGCAGCGTCCAGCGAGGTGGACGAAGAGGACGGCTGGGCCCAGGAGACGGAAGAGTCTTCATTCTCGGAAGCCCGCAGCTCCCCCAGGAGGAGCCCGTGAGAGCCCGAGCTGCTGGGACTTAGAACCTTCGGGGCCAACGGGTGCCGGATACCTGAGGAGGTGGAAGAAGCTGAAGTTGGAGTCCAGGAACGAAGCCGGGTCAGAAGCCAGGAATCAGAAGACGGAGTCAGAAGCCAATGGATCAAGCTGAAGTGGACTCAAGGACGGAGCCGGGGTCAGAAGCCAGGAATCAGAAGCCAGAGTCAGAAGCCAATGGATCAAGCTGAAGCAGAGTCATGGATGGAGCCGGGGTCAGAAGCCAGGAAACAGAAGATGGAGTCAAATACTCGGGACAAGCAGCAACTAGACACTCTGGGGAGCAGAGGAACCTCATTGCAAGGCAAGGTTCTAGGCCAGCTGCAGGGTTTAAATAGCCCTGCAGCGTCTGATGTCATTCAGAGGATTGGCCTCATTCTCCCATGCTGGCCCCTTTAAATCCGGAGTCCCCTGCGCATGCGTGCGTGCCTAGGGGGCGGGGCCAGCGACCAGAGGACAACGGTGTCTCCCTCGCGGGCAGAACGCCGTGGCAGGAGCCCGACCAGGCCACGTCGGCCGGGGAGTCCCTCCAGCGGTCCGGACCGGTCCCGGGGCACAGCCCGGGACCGTAACATGGACTGTATAATATGAAATCCCATATTACCTATAAAAGCCAAAAATTATTTCTAGATAAAATGAATCTGATGGCTAAGAAAGTGATCTTGGCAGTTTGGCTGGGGGAGGAAGCACAGAGTATAAAACATTGGGAAAATAGAATGATCAAATTGCTTACACTTGAATACATCTTGGCCAAATCCTTGCCACCATCTAAACGTGAGGCTTTATCCAAAGTATGGCATCCTTTTATTGACAAGTTTTCCCCAGTGATAAAAGATAAAAACATAAGAACAAGCCATACTGGGTCAGACCAAGGGTCCATCAAGCCCAGCATCCTTTCTCCAACAGTGGCCAATCCAGGCCATAAGAACCTGGCAAGTACCCAAAAACTAAGTCTATTCCATGTTACCGTTGCTAATGGCAGTGGCTATTCTCTAAGTGAACTTAATAGACTTCTCCAAGAACTTATCCAATCCTTTTTTAAACACAGCTATACTAACTGCACTAACCACATCCTCTGCCAACAAATTCCAGAGTTTAATTGTGCATTGAGTAAAAAAGAACTTCCTCCGATTAGTTTCAAATGTGCCATATGCTAACTTCATGGAGTGCCCCCTAGTCTTTCTATTATCTGAAAGAGTAAATAGCCGATTCACATCTACCCGTTCTGGACCTCTCATGATTTTAAACACCTCTATCATATCCCCCCTCAGCCATCTCTTCTCCAAGCTGAAAAGTCCTAACCTCTTTAGTCTTTCCTCATAGGGGAGCTGTTCCATTCCCCTTATCATTTTGGTAGCCCTTCTCTGTACCTTCTCCATCGCAATTATATCTTTTTTGAGATACGGCAACCAGAATTGTACACAGTATTCAAGGTGCGGTCTCACCATGGAGCGATACAGAGGCATTATGATATTTTCCGTTTTATTCACCATTCCCTTTCTAATAATTCACAACATTCTATTTGCTTTTTTGACTGCCATAGCACACTGAACGTGTTATCCACTGCCGCAGCACACTGAACGTGTTATCCACTGCCGCAGCACACTGAATGTGTTATCCACTATGACGCTTAGATCTCTTTCTTGGGTTATAGTACCTAATATGGAACCCAACATTGTATAACTATAGCATGGGTTATTTTTCCCTATGTGCATCACCTTGCCCTTATCCACATTAAATTTCATCTGCCATCTGGATGCCCAATTTTCCAGTCTCACAAGGTCTTCCTGCAAATTATCACAATCTGCTTGTGATTCAACTACTCTGAACAATTTTGTGTCATCTGCAAATTTGATTCTCACTCGTCGTATTTCTTTCCAGATCATTTATAAATATATTGAAAAGTAAGGGTCCCACTACAGATCCCTGAGGCACTCCACTGCCCACTCCCTTCCACCGAGAAAATTGTCCATTTAATCCTACTCTCTGTTTCCTGTCTTTTAGCCAGTTTGCAATCCACGAAAGGACATCGCCACTTATCCCATGACTTTTTACTTTTCCTAGAAGCCTCTCATGAGGAACTTTGTCAAACGCCTTCTGAAAATCCAAGTATACTACATCTACCGGTTCACCTTTATCCACATATTTATTAACTCCTTCAAAAAAGTGAAGCAGATTTGTGAGGCAAGACTTTCTTTGGGTAAAGCCATGTTGACTTTGTTCCATTAAACCATGTCTTTCTATATGTTCTGTGATTTTGATGTTTAGAACATTTTCCACTATTTTTCCTGGCACTAAAGTCAGGCTAACCGGTCTTTAGTTTCCCGGATCGCCCCTGGAACCCTTTTTAAATATTGGGGTTACATTTGCTATCCTCCAGTCTTCCAGTACAATGGATGATTTTAATGATAGGTTACAAATTTTTACTAATAGGTCTGAAATTTCATTTTTTAGTTCCTTCAGAACTCTGGTGTATACCATCCGGTCCAGGTGATTTACTACTCTTCAGTTTGTCAATCAGGTCTACCACATCTTCTAGGTTCACCGTGATTTGATTCAGTCCATCTGAATCATTACCCATGAAAACCTTCTCCGGTACGGGTACCTCCCCAACATTCTCTTCATTAAACACCGAAGCAAAGAAATCATTTAATCTTTCCGCGATGGCCTTATCTTCTCTAAGTGCCCCTTTAACCCCTCGATCATCTAACGGTCCAACTGACTCCCTCACAGGTTTTCTGCTTCGGATATATTTTTAAAAGTTTTTACTGTGAGTTTTTGCCTCTACAGCCAACTTCTTTTCAAATTCTCTCTTAGCTTGTCTTATCAATATCTTACATTTAACTTGACAACGTTTATGCTTTATCCTATTTTCTTCTGTTGGATCCTTCTTCCAATTTTTGAATGAAGATCTTTTGGCTAAAATAGCTTCTTTCACCTCCCCTTTTAACCATGTCTGTAATCGTTTTGCCTTCGTTCCACCTTTCTTAATGTGGAATACATCTGGACTGTGCTTCTAGAATGGTATTTTTTAACAATGACCACGCCTCTTGGACATTTTTTACTCTTGTAGCTGCTCCTTTCAGTTTTTTTATAACAATTTTTCTCATTTTATCAAAGTTTCCCTTTTGAAAGTTTAGCACGAGAGCCGTGGATTTGCACACTGTTCCTCTTCCAGTCATTAAATCAAATTTGATCATATTATGATCACTATTGCCAAATGGCCCCACCACAGTTACCTCTCTCACCAAGTCCTGTGCTCCACTGAGAATTAGGTCTAAAATTGCTCCCTCTCTCTGTTCCTGAACCAATTGCTCCATAAAGCTATCATTTGTTCCATCCAGGAATGCTATCTCTCTAGCATGTCCCGATGATACATTTACCCAGTCAATATTGGGGTAATTGAAGTCTGATACACAACTCAAGAAAGGAGAGTCAATAGGTCAACTACAAAAACCAAATACACACACAAAAATGTGGAACCCAAAATGATATATTATTAGCCTAAGAAGGTGTCAGCAAGCCTGACGTTGTGTGACTTTAAACAAGACACCAACCGGTCTTCTAATCATTCACCTTCATCATACTTTAATGCATTCAAAAAACATTTTTTATATATATTTTTTTGTATTTTCTTAAAAAATAGTCCTCCATCCAAAGCAGGTATTAAGGGATAGACTCTTTAAATCCAAGTATAATACGACCCAATACGGCCAGTGTTTCGCTTAAAAAAGCTTCTTCAGGGGCATATAGAAATCATGGACACAGAGTCTTTATCCATTTAAAGAGGACCGTACGTCTCAAACGTCACAGCGTGGAAACGAAGGAGGAGGTGAATGATTAGAAGACCGGTTGGTGTCTTGTTTAAAGTCACACAACGTCAGGCTTGCTGACACCTTCTTAGGCTAATAATATATCATTTTGGGTTCCACATTTTTGTGTGTATATTTGGTAATTGAAGTCTCCCATTATTACCGCACTACCAATTTGGTTAGCTTCCCTAATTTCTCTTAGCATTTCACTGTCCGTCTCATCATCTTGACCAGGTGGACGGTAGTATACCCCTATCACTGTAGTCTTCCCTGACACACAAGGGATTTCTACCCATAAAGATTCAATTTTGTATTTAGTCTCATGCAGGATGTTTATCTTGTTGGACTCTATGCCATCCCGAACATAAAGCGCCACACCTCCTCCCGCGTGCTCCTCTGTCATTGCGATATAAAGATACCATAGCCTCATTGTGATGCAACTGTGACTTTCATCTGGACAGTCACACAGTTTCTCGTTCCTCTTTTCTTTTTGTTATGCAAAGGCAGGGTAACTCTAATCTTAACTCTACTCCCGTTTTAGCCTTTGTCTGCCTCACTCTTTATTCTTCTAAACTCCTTTCATCCAATTGGGATGGGTGGGAAGTGGTAGGTTAAGGAAAGAGTTTATGGAGTGGTTTAATGCATAATGTTCACCTGTTGTTTCTACATGGTATATTACTTATGCAAAACACTATTGTGTCTGTAATTAGCTGTTGATGTACTTTTTGTGAAAACCCAATAAATAGATGAAGAAAATCCCCCACATATTTTGATATTAGAGAAAGCATGATACAACCAACCAGAATATTAAAGTGGAATGTATTTGAAATAGGCTCAGTGATCAAAGGATATAAATTGCTAAGGGCTAAGAAACGTTTTAACACTGATGCAGCCTTTTTGAGGAACATAAGTTATGCCAAGCTTGGGTGGGACTTTTTTTTTTCTTCATCCTCTAGACACTGGAGAGCAGGCATGGCAAAATTTAACTAAATCAGTCCATTCCATTTCAGATGAAGCAGGTTCACCAGGACCCTGACGGGCACTATATTATTTTAGAAGATCAATTATTCAGGAAACCTGTCATTTTGAGTAATATAAATGTTCCAAACTTTTATACAGTTTTTTGTAAAATTAATCAATCTGCTTGCACAATATTCTCCTATACCTATTATACTGGGAGAAGATTTTAATATTACATATGATAGAAGAATGGATAAATCTCCAATAAATTTGCAAGCACCTGTTTCTCAGAATAAAGACATTCCTTATCTTTGTAACTCTGTCTGGAGAAGTCTATACCCCATGGAGCATGATTATACACATATATCAAGGGCACATAACTCCCATTCTTGATTAGATTATATTTTATTATCTATTCCCAGTTTTTTACAAGTGTCCCGGTCAGAAATTGGTCCGCTGGCAACCTCATCAGTTTGGATGGATTTAGAGGGTTGGACACCCCAATCATCCTATTTAGTATTTATTTATTTATTTATTTGGAGATTTTTATATACCGCGGTACGTATAGAAATAAATCACCTCGGTTTACAGATAACAATAACTTAGCAACAGGCTTTACATATAACAGGTTATTCAGTAAGTAAACAATAAGTTGACAACAGGCTTTACATATAACAGTTTATACATTAGGTAAACGATCAAGAGCTTCAGGTTTTATATCAATAACAGTCTCCAGAGACTAAGCTATAGCTTCTGTCATAATAATCAACAATGAGTGTTTAAGCGCAGCGTCACTTAAGTCATTAACCTGTTGACGGCAAGATCCAATGTCAGTGTTGATTCAATACGCGGAATAGCACAGCGGGAAGGCATGGAGAATGAGGAACAGGGAGATAAGCAGAGAAACATAAAACAAGTGGATTAATGAAGCACATGGCGAAGGGGAGGTATAGAAGTAGATATATCAGCAGTAGGGAAGAAAAACATGGCGTCGGAGAAAAAGATTATACAGGTAAACTGAATTTAATGTTAGTTATTGATCATTGATAGAAAGCTTGTTCAAACAACCATGTTTTGAGGTTTTGTTTGAATGTTTTGTGGCAGGGATCCAGACGCAAGTCCAAAGGCATATTGTTCCAGATGTTGATACCAGCATGGAGGTTTCCCTTACATTTATATAAAGATCAATACTTTGGTGAATAGTTAATGGAAAAATGGAAAGATCCTTTACTATTTTGGGAACAGCCAAGGCTGTCGTCAAAGGAGATATAATAGCATATACAGCCCATAGAAAACATCTCATGACAAGAGAGATTCTATGTTTGGAGTGTCAATTGCAGGGGGACAAGCAAATATTCCACAACAATCAGCAGCAAATAAAACAACTGTTGGCAAAGCAGATAAAGTTGAATACGCTCATACATCAAACTTGAATACTCTTATACATCAAAACACTAAAAACGGACTCCTATTACCAACATAACATTTTTCATTATGGGAATAAACCAGTGCGAATGATGGGAAATTTAGTGAAACATAAAATAGGCACTATATCAAATCTCTTGCCAGAACACTGTGTCTACATTTTGTAAACCTTCCCATATGTGGAAGGAGGGCCACAAAATAACTCCACCTCTCAGCTGTGTGTTTAGGGCCAGACACATGAAATGCACCCACACAACTAAAGGGTCTCCCAGGGATGGGGAGGAGAGGCTGGAGCAGAGAATAGAACAATAGGTGATAACATAAAACCCTCCTTATGTAGCTACAGCAAGTATTGCATATAAAATCAGTGCATGCACAGTTACATAGCGCATTAAGATTCTTTTACTTTATAGCAAACACAGACAAATGGCATTTTAATAAAAAAAAAAAAGGAAAGAAAGAAAGAGAAGATTTCATTAACATGGAAAAGTGGGGAAAATCAGGTTGCAAGGTATAAAAGAAAAATCACTAGCCCTACTCTGTATCTCAGTTCAGTTAACTTACAAAATACTTAAATCTCCCACCTAAATTCTGGCCAGAATAATAATATAAGTTCTCAGTTAAGTCTTATGTAAGTTCTGCTTTCCTTTTTGTTAGGCAAGCTGCTCCACTTTGTGCTTGATGAAGCTGATGCAGATTCTTGAAATCCTGAGCTCAGTTCAGCTGCAGTGTCCACTTGCTGCAGGAGATTGGAAGTCCCAGTTCTCAAAAAAATATATATATTATATATTTATATATTCCCTCTCTACATAAAATCATGACAAATCTTCAGAATTTCCCTGCAACTAAGTCAGCCTGATATGAATGTATGCAGATACTTTTCTAAATACTGTTGTTCTAGGTATAAAATGAAACAAAAGGTCAGAAAATTCTTGGAACTCACACTCTTTTCCCTCACTACAATTTAAAAAAAGTCACTGCTTTCTCGGCTATGGCTAGGAGGAACGCTCCCCTCTGTCTGCAATTGCCCCCTCCATTGTGGTAGCAGCCATGTGGCTGGGGGGAGGAACCTCACCTCATTGCTATGTCCTTTCCTCACATTGCCTGTTTGACAGTACACAAAAGACAACTTTTCTTTTATACCTAATTAAAAATAGTTCATTAGTAATCAATCCCTTGCTCCTCATTGGCTCTGGTCCGGGATTACACTCTAAATTCTGATTCCAAGAATTGCCATAGGTTTATTCAACTCAAAATTTTCCTTCTACCAAAATATCCAGTTAACCTAAGCAATTATAGCCAGGTCCACTTGGTGTCACTGCAGTCCAAGGGATAATACCACTGGCTTCTAGCCATGTCCCCCCCCCCCCCCCCCCCCACCACCACCACTACCTTTTAGTGAAACCAGAGGGTAATTTAACATTTGTATGGGTGGGAAGGACTTCTGTGGGCTTCAAAGGAAAGCATTTGCATGGCTTCTCTCTGTCTGACCACCAAGATACTGCTAAGTAATTCACATGTCACCATTTGCTAGTCAGAGAAAGAACAATATCTTAAGCTGCTGGCTTACATTATATTACAGCTCTTCAGAATGCTTCAGGGGCAATGGTGAAGCATCTAAAGAGGTTAGTGAAATACCTAGTCAATATTACAAGAATCTCTATACAGCTGAGAGGGGGAATGAAGCAGTAACCTTTACCAAAGTTGTTGTCCAATCAAATAGCAGCATTAAATACTCTGGTAAGTGCCCAAGAAATCTGGGGGGGGGGGGAGGGGTGTCAAACAGACATGATTATTTAAGTCTCCAGGTCTGGATGGACTTTGGGAGAATTTTAAAGAATTCTCATCAGTGAAATAAACCCACCCTTTAGAGAGCATTTTTTAAGCTCTTGTAAAAGTTGACAAATTACCATTTGGGTCGAATAGAGCAACTATTATAGTCCTCCCAAAGCCGGGATGGGACCCTACTAGTTCTGGATCATTCCACCCTATCAATATTAAATTCTGATGTGAAGCTATTTACCAACACAATGGCAGATTGATTAGCACTCTTCCTTGACTCCTTAATCACAAAAGAACAAGTAGATTTTGTCAAAGGGAGGATTTCTGTGATGAATATCCAGAAAATACTAGCTACCATGGACAAAGTTTTGAGACAGAATTTACATTCCCTACTCATTAGTTCTGATGCCGAAAACGCATTCAAAAGAGTAGATTGGACATTTTTTATTCACATCCTTAAGGTTCCAGGGTTTTGATGGCCCTTTTCTGAAATTCCTCACTATCTCACTGTCTTTATATAATGCTCTGAAAGACAGAATATTGGTTGTTGGAACCTTATCTTCTGAAATCACTCTATGCAGAGGAGCAAGACAGGGCTGTGCCCTATTCCCACTATTATTTGTTTTCTCTTGATCCCTTATTGAGACACATCATGCAAAATCCTCATATTCATGGAATCACTGTGGGGGTCTCAAACATTTAAACTCCGGCTTTTGCAGATGATTTATTGGTACATGCATCGGAACCTGCAACTTCTCTAAGAGCATTGATTAGGGAATTTCAATTGTATGGGCCATTAGCAGGATTTAAATTGAAACTGGATAAGTCTGAGGCACTTCCAGTTGGGGGCTAGCAATCACAGATGGGTGGGGGAATTTCCTCTTAAATGGGCTGAGTAGATGATAATATCTGGGCATATTATTACCAAGGAATGTACATCTTTTACCCAAGTTAAATTTGCAATGTCTATTAGATGCCACTAAACTCACCTTACAAGCCTGAACACCACTCAGTCTTTCCTTATTTGGATGTATATTGTTAGGATTTGTGGGTTTCGTGGACCCTTGGCCTGAGGGTGAGGGTTGATACCACCTGTGGGGAGGAGCCCCACCAATCCTACCTGTCGGAAGGTGAGGTCGGCTGCAGCAGGAGATAGTAGTAGTGGTAGAGGAATAGAGCGACCTGCATCACAGCCACGTGATCGCAGGAGCCTGTAGAGAGAGTACTGTGAGGGATCCCGAGGAGCGGGGTACAGACACAGTTCGGATGGGAACCCAGAGTATTCAGGCAGAAATGGAGATACAGGTACCAGAGCAGGAACCTGCAACAGAGAAGCGCTAGGCAGGCCCCGGGGAGCGCGAGACAGGAACTTCTGGAGGAATGCAACAGAGACTGACCCGAGGGGCGGGGTAGTGTAGCGAGAGAGGCTCTGGTGTGATGATGTAGGCTGGCCCGTGGAGCAGGGAAGCCAGAGTCGAATCTCCGAAGTAGTGACGTCAGCAACCCCGAGGTGTGAGGCTGCGCACAAAGGAATCTCTGATAGAGAAACGGAGGCACTGCTCCGAGGAGCAGGGTGGTGCAGAGTACAGTCGCTGGTGTAGACGTAGGCACTGCCCCGAGGAGCGTGGAAGCACAGGTACAGTCACTGGTGTAGGCACTGCCCCGAGTCGAGTCTCCAAAGCAGAAAGGCAGTTCGAGGGAAAACCCCGAGGAACAGGGAGGTCGGCAGGCAGGAGCTCTGGAAGGCGCAGGGCTAGCCTGAGGAGCGGGGGAACCCTGGAGACAGGTTCTCTAACTGGAGCGCAAGCAGGCCCCTGAGGAGCGGGTACCTGAGCTAGAGTCGCAGGAAGGTCTGATACAGGAACCATGGTCCGAGGAGATAGGAGCAGCACCAGTAGCGAAGGAACTCGTTGCCAAGTCAGTTTGCAAGGGGCAAAGGCGGTGCTTAAGAATCCCAACCTAGTGATGTCGTCAGTCTGGGATGCCCCTGAGGTTCCCACCATTGGGCCTTCAAAGGGAGGCCTGGTGGCGCGCGCCTAGGAAGGCCCGGAGTCAGCGAGGGTGGGACCTTGTGGCAGCGTCCTGATCGCTACGAGGAGCCCAGGGGCATGTGGTGGTAGGGGCTAGCCCCAGCCGCGAGTAGACCCAGAGAGGAGAGCAGGGCAGCACAAGACGTGAGTTGAATTGGTCGCAGCCATCTGCAACCAATGGTCATAACCTATATATGCTTAAAATGATTGTATTACCCAGAAGCCTTTATATTTTTGGAACACTTCCACTTTTACTGAAAAAACACTTCTTGGTAAATTTTTATACAGAGGTGAGGAGAGATATTTGGAGAAAAAGAAGCCCCAATGTATCCCAATGTCTCAACTTATGGGACCTTGGCATAAAGGGGGAGTGAAACTGCCAAATTTGCAATTTTACAATATAGGAGCTAATCTGCATATCAGAGGAGACTCGCTTCAGGGGACCAACTTTTATTCATCACCTGACTTTGAAGTGGGGTTGACAACTCCTTTTTCTTTGCCATACGTACTTCATGTGACCTGCAGACAATTACTTGAAAAATCATTAGCGGCTTGTCCCCTTGCAAAAGACATGGTGTTGGCTGACTCATAAATTACATTTAAAGCTGAAGGTCTCACCATGTTTCTTCTGGAAGGCAATGCAAACTTTCTGCTGGGTATCCAATCAGATAATTTCTGGTTGGGATCACAGGGGATTGATTCTAATGGGACAAATGGTTGGGGATTATGGAGAATTACAGCCATTTGCAGAGTTGCAGCAGTCTTCTGCTTTAACTGGACAAGACTATTTTAGCTGCCTCCAATCCCATTTGGGCTGATACAGTAAAATCGCAGGAGAGTGGCACGAAACAGTATTTTAATTTATTTAAATTAGGCCCGTGTCTCTAGCGTCTCTTTTTTGACAGGAGCGGCGGCTGTCAGCGGGTTTGACAGCCAATGCTCAATTTTGCCGGCGTCTGTTCTCGAGCCCGCTGGCAGCCACGGGTTCGGAAACCGGACGTCGGCAAAATTGAACGTCCAGTTTTCGAGCCGCGGGCCGACTTCAAATTTTGTTGTTCTATTTTTTTTTTAACTTTGGGTAGGTGCTAATTTCTGAAAGTAAAATGTGTGGCTTGGCTGCACATTTTACTTTCTGTATCTCGCGGGAATACCTAATAGCGCTCACAACATGCATTTGCATGTTGTGAGCGCTATTAGATTCGGGGCGTTTGGACGCGCTATTACCCCTTACTGAATAAGGGGTAAAGCTAGCGCGTCCAAAACACGCGTCCAATCGCGGGTTAACAGTACGCTCCGCTGGAGCGCACTGTACTGTATCGGCCTGAATATCAGGTGGGATCCCTAGATCACCTTGAACTAACCAATAATAAATGGGGAACTTTACAGGAATGGTTGATATTGAAGATCTGGGAAGGTCTACATTATCTTCCTTTTATAAAGCCTTGAATCGCATAGAGGATAAATGGTTTGAGAAGTTATGCACACAAGGCTGGATTTTCAAAAGCCTACGCACGTAAATCCCCTTATGCGTGGCCGGGCCTATTTTAAAAAGGCCCGGCCACACGAGTAAAGTCCCGGGGTTTGGGAAAGGGGGGGGGGGTGGGACTAGAAGCCCCCAGCACAGTGGCCATTTGCCGCTGGGCTGGGGGATCACGTGCCGGCAGGGTGCCATGGCGCTCAACTTGCCCCGAGGTAGGCGCAAGAGGTAAGAAAAAAATATTGGGGGAGGGGGGCTAGGTTAGGGGAAGGGAGGTTAGTTTAGGGGGTTGGGTCAAGGCTGCAGGCTTCGGCACATGGAAGCTGCACTGATTTGCACCCCCTTGCGTGCGCCGACCCCCGATTTTATAACATGCGTGCACCTGCGCACGCATGTTATAAAATCGGGCATCCATGTGTGCACGCCGGGTAGCGCGCGCACGTCTCAAAATCTACCCTACAATTTCCCATAAAAGTTTTTCTTACATGTTTTGCTTCTATTTCTAAGATTTTGATTAATGTACAATTATGAGAAACTCAATTAAATGTTTTAAACAGAGCATTTATTTCATAAAGGCAAGCTTTCTTGGTGCTAATAGATTCCGGTGCATGTACTAAATGTACTATTGGAGAGGGTCATCTTGGACATGCTTTCTGGCTTTGTTCTAAAATACAAGTTTTTGGCAGAGGGTGTGCTCTTATATGGAAACAGTCACCTCCCACTCTCTGGTTTTTGAGACCTCATCACCACTATTTGGTGATGTCCATTCATTTTCTTATTGTCCTTAGTCACAAAGATTTTGGAGATGAAAAGTCCTCTTCTTAGCTAAACATACTATATTCTACTGCTGGGGACAACTGGATGTTCTTTCACTGACTTTTTGGAGGAATAAAATACCCCATTTATTATTTTTGGAACAGATATCTTGTCAATCAGAACATCCCAGTAAGAAGAAGAAAACTATGGCTATGTGGCTCCCTTTCTCTCTCCTGCATACACCCTCACACAGGCTACCTATCTCTCTCTCTCATGCATGCACCCCTGCACATTGATTCCTTCCCTCTCTCTCTCACATACACACGCTCCCTCTCTCTCTCACACAGGCTACCTGTCTCTATCTCTCTCTCATACACACACCCCTGCATATTGGCTCCTTCTCTCTCTCTCTTACACACACACAAGCTCCTTATCTCATGAAAATATGTACCCCTCATACAGGCTCTCTTTCTCTCGCACACACCCTCATACAGGCTATCTGTCTCTGTGTTTCTCTCTCAAACACACCCCTGCATATTGGCTCCCTCTCTCTCTTACACACACAGGCTCCTCCTCTCTCATGTACATATGTATCTCCTCATACAGGCTCCCTCTCTCTCTCGCACACACACACACCCTCACACAGGCTACCTCTCTCATGCACACATCCCTGCACATTGGTTCCCTCTCTCTCTCTCTCTCTCTCTCACACACACACACACACACTCACTCCATCTCTCTAGTGCACATACATGCTCCCTCTCTCTTGCTCTCACATACACACCTCTCTCATGCATACACCCTCACACAGGCTTACCTATACCTATCTTTCTCTCACACACCCCTGAACATTGGCTCCCTCTTTCTCACACAAACATACACACACCTCTTCACACAGGCTCCTTCTCTTACAAACAAGCACCCTCACTTCATCACATAACACACATTCCCTTTTTCTTGCACACCAGCTCCCAATCTCTCACACACACACATACATTCTTTCACAATCTCCTCAGAAAGACTCCCTCGCTCTGGCATACACACACATTGCCTTATTTGTGCTCTCCCGTCCACACACACCAGCTTGCAGTCTTAAACACATACCTCTTCACCCAGCCTCTCAGTTTCTCATATCACTACACACAGACTCATCAGGGCCTACTTCCCTCGCAGCATACTGGGACTTGCACCTCCGTCTTCATCGTGAGGCGGCACGCCGGGGCCTCCTTCCTCTTTGCTGCCATGTGACGTGCCAAGGCTTCCTTCCTCTACCATGACGCAGCACGCCAGGGTCTTCTTCCTCTTCACCACCATGTGGCATGCCGGCATCTCCTTGCTCTTCGCCGCAAGCAGGATGGGGTCTGCTTGTGGCACAGTGGGAGTCTGCTCCAAATTCTGAGCAGAAACTGGAATTGCTGTGCAGAGGGGGAATTCTGTGCTCTGCAGTAGTGCAGAATTCCCCCTGGACTGTTAATTGGAGCGGATGGGGAGGGAACTGAGACAGACCTTATTCTGTTGCTTCATGTATGTTTTTAAAATCCCCGTTTGGGCGCAGGAGGCCACCTCCCTGCACTTGTGCACGCGGACATTAAAAACCGGTGTGCATGCGTGCGCGGGAATTGTATTTTATAACTCACGCAGGCTGACGCACATGTTATAAAATAGCTACATCCATGCGCTGGGAACCGCGCGCACATGGATGCCCATGTGCATTTTTAAAAGTGACCCCCTAAAGCATTAATTCTAAAAAGCCCATGCACAAAAAGCAGGGGATGTGTGCCGCACTGAGTGCATTTTAAAAACAGCCCGGCCATCTGCATGTCTCCCAATAGGCTCAGAAGGGCTGGGCTTGATGAAAGGGCTGGGGTAGGGTGGGGGCTGACTGGGACAGCCCGGGGAAGCGCATGCTCCCAGCCGGCTGCTCTCCCCCCCCCAGAAGTTACTTCTGCTTCAAAGGAGCAGTAAGTATTAAAACAAACAACAACAAAAAATTAGCCTAGCTCGGTAGCAGTTAGAAGTTGAAGAGGGGGAAAGGTAGGAATGGTACTTAGGGGATAGGAACGTTCCTTCTCATTCCCCTCCTTAATTGGAGTGGACTGGGAGGGACCTGAAGAAGGCCCTCTTGCGTCGCCGTACGTATTTTTTTTAATCCCACCCCTGGTGCACGTGGGTGAAGCCACCTGTCCATGCATGTGGGTGCGGACATTAAAAGCCGGTGGGCACGTGCACACGGGAATTGTATTTTATAAAGTGTGCGCATGTTATAAAATAGCCACGTCCGTGTTTTAAAATTGCCCCCTAAATATTTCTATTCACCCCAAAGCAAGATATTCCAGGCATAACGATTGCAGCCTATTTTCTGGCACCCATGTACACATTCAGCTGTAGATGTGAACCGTTCTCCTCCTATTCCTACCCCTCCAACCAAACAAAAAAATAAATACATGGTCGGGATTTTCTGGGACCACATGCCATATTCTGAAAAGGTTAGTGATCTCATAAGCGTCCGCAAGCGGGCTAAAACGGAATCGAATTGGAACTATGTATAAATAATTGTATACGGGTCAGCACTGATCGTCCCTGGGTTTAAAATCCATGTGTATTCTGGTGCGATCACAGCAGATCGTTTACAATCGTGGAATGGGTGGGTAGAAGCCTGCATCATCCCCTTGCAGAAACGGCGGGGCATTTCAATCGAGGCTGGGGAGGTGCGGCGGGAGCTGTGCGCGTGTGCTCGCTGACAGCTCAGGGCTCAGGGGCTTTTACACATCTGAACGTGAGCTGGCAAGGTCCGCCTCTGACCTGCCCGCGGCTAACGGGTGAGAGAGAGAGAGAGAGAGAGCGAGAAGGAGCAGCGCCTGCATCCCTCCAGCGGCTCAGGCGGAGAGCAAGGACTGCTGCTCGCAGAGAGAGAGAGAGAGAGAGACCCCGCGCCCAGCTGCAGCCGCTCGGCAGGGACGGAAAGTTTGCCGCCGCCGCTGCTGGGGGAGGAGAGGCCGGCGTCCAGGATGGGGACCCCGTGCCGCGCGTGCTGGCCGCTGCTGGCTTTTCTCTTGTCCATGGGTAAGTCGCACACGCTGGTTTCAACAAGGGGGGAGGGGAGGGAAACCAAGGGGCCGTCTCAAAAGTGCGCTCCCAGGCGTGCCCCTAGAAAGCCCTCTCACACTTGCAAAGCTGCCAGATCTAATTCTGCTGCTGTGTCCCTTTTTGGAGAAGCGAAGATTTTCGGGGTTGGTCTCGTCTTTTGAGTACAGTTGATCGGGTGACCTGGCAGACGTGGTGCCTATTTGCCTTTGAAAAATAAATAATACATACACATCCCTGGGGTAACTTCTGCTCCAACTTTCGCAGTATTAGCTGGAGCATAAAATGCAAAAATGCAAAGTTGCATGATATGCAAGGCACGAGGGGAATAAGCAGAGGCCTCTATTTCACGCAACAGCTATCGATTTTCTGATTGAGTTTAATGAGCCTTTTACAAAATTAGTTATGTCAGGGTAAGGAAGGAAAGATTGCCCGGTTTACTTGCGCTGACTGCGCATGAATTCGGAGAATAGGTGGCTACGATCGATGGTTGTGGAGCTACTTGGTAACTATTGCTCTTAGGCACAGAAAAGAGCAACTTTTTCAGAGCTGTCAGCTTATTCCATTCTTGCTACCATGAAAGTTGTAAGCAAACTGATAAAACACTGAATTTTTGGGAGACAGTGGCTGTTAAGGCAACAGCGACAAAATCTAATTGTCAACAACGGCTGCCACTCTCAAGATTTGTCACTGGGTGCTTTGCCGATTCCATGTCTCCTTTTGAAATTAATAAGGATTATCTAAAGATGATGTATATGAGCTGTGGAGACACATTGATCCCTTCTTCAGATGCGACCCACACAGCCTTCTGGAAGAGAAGGGCAGCTGCCCCTGTGTGGTCCACCATAGTATACAGGGGATGCTGCGTATGATTGTTAGGAGATACAGAGGAGTCGGTGGTGTGCTTTCTGCCCATTATGACTATTTATTGTGCAAGTGTCAGATTCTTAACGATTATAAGGTATTTCTTGTATATAAAAGTTTGTGTCATTAATTCTGCTCTGCAAAGTATAAACAGCTGTCTAGGAAGGACTATTGTTTTACTATCCCATGACCTCAATCAAGGTTTTATCATAAACTTTGCAAACACAATTGACAGGCAAGTTCTCGAAGGGACTCAAAACAGCAGTGCAAGCTGGGTTCTTGGCTGTATCAACTTGTTTGTTTCTTAATTCTATCCTAATGTATGTTATTTTTTCACATATTTTCTTTTTATGGCTGTGTTCCATTTATAATGTTAACTTCTCCCCTGTCCACTCTTCATTTTGAATTCATGCTGCATATGTATCAATGGGATTTCTGCATGGGGTTCTGAGTAGCTGCCTGATTTACTTAGATTCATAATAGTGGGAGTGCCCAAGTAGGAGACATTTTAAACAGTAATATTTCAGCGGGAATAAAATGTAGGGCTTTAAAGCAGGGGCATCATTAGCTCTGGATACACAGGGCCCGTGCCCTGAGTCTTTAGTGGCTGTTGGGTGATGAAAAGTAGAGGCCCTGCCGCTGCAGATCCCAACCAAGAAGAGACCCAGAGGAGTCGCTGCAGAACCCATCCCATGGCAGCCCATCAGGGCTGAGAAGGAGGTCCTGAATGAGAGCCTTAGATGGGGAGAGTGTGTGTGATGGTATGTGTGAGAGAGAGAAATGGAGTGTGTGTGAAAGAGAGAGTGTGCGTATGTGAAAGAGAGAAGGAATGTGCATGAGAGCCACAGAGGAAATGTGTATGAGAGCATGTATATATGTATATGACAGGATAAAGTTTGCATGCCCCATCTCCCCAACACACACAGATGTCCATAACAATCGCAGAGTGACTGGAAATCAAAAGTTGGCAGGTATGGAGAGCAGGGGAATTTGTTTTTCTTTATTTTAATTTTTGAGTGTTATTTGATGACTGCCCTTTTGAAATATTTTGTTGATTTTTGGGAACTTTATACAAATTTTTATATGATTTTAATTATTGAATGTTTCTCTTTTCATCAGCTGTTTTGACATGTACTTTTTATGAGTATGGTTTTACTATTATGATTGATGATTTATATTTCTTGATTTTATTGTTTGATGTTTTCTGTGGAATGGTGATGTTTCTTTTTATTTCATTGTTTCATTGCATACAGAGTCTGATTTGTTTCGGTTTCATAGGTAGAGTTTGAGTCTGCAGGTAGTGAGTTAAGGAATGGCAGGTTTACTATAGGTTCTGAGAATATTTTTTTGCAGGGTTTTGAATTATTAAATGTTCCTGGTAGTGGAGGACTTTTGTGTTGCTGTTACTGAGATAACACCTGCATTTGAATATTATTTTTCTATGTTGAATGATAAGGGGAAGAATCCTAGTTCTGCTCTGCACCCTGTATTGGGGGAGATTCTGTGAAATCAGGGTATTGGGGTTCTGTCCTATCTTGTATATACCCCAGATTTTACCTCCATATATAATTTTTATGAATTGATGTTCCCAAATGATTTTATGTTGAATCAATTTTTATTAACGTTTCACATAATACACTTAAACAACCGTCTGGGTGCGGGTGGGTTCTGCGCCCGCTCCCAGCAGCACTGAAAACAACATGTGCGGCAACAAGGTAACAGTACACCCTCTCCCCTACCTCCCCCAACCCACACCCCACCCCCCCCAAATTCCTCTGTTCGTCCCCGAAGAAATCTTGCAAAAGAAAGTCCAGGTAGTCCATAAAGCCAAGGCAGCCACAAAGGCCTCGGTAGGCAAAGACGGTAAAGGTCCAGCTGGGAGGTCGTCCCCTCATCACGCGGTAAGGATTCTGCTTCTAGCGCGATGAGGAAGAGCTTGCAGATAGGGTTCCCAAATGTCCAAAAACCGGACCCACATCCGAGGTGACCCATGGGAAGAATAAGATTCCATATGCATCATAGTATAGAGGAGATTTCTCCACACCCAAAAGGAGGGTGGATCCACCTCCCGCCATTGCAATAAGATAACCCTCTTCCCCACCACCCCGGCCTTTTGAATGAAGAGGCGAGTGCCCAGGTCCCGAATCTGCAGCACCAGGATATACCCAAAAAGCAGCCAAGTAGGGGCAATGGGAATGGAGACCCCCAAAAGCTCCGCTAAAAACTTGGCAATAAGAGTCCAAAACCGCAAAACCCCCGGGCATGACCAGAAAGCGTGGGTCAAAGTGCCAACACAGCCCGGACAGCGAGGACAACAGTCAGTCCTGGCAAGTCGTTGCTGAAATGCCCGCTGAGGGGAAATATAGGCCCTGCTCAGGAACTTATACTGGATCTCTCTATAAGTGCTGCTACCCGAGACCCTGGACACTCCCCTAAAGCACACACACAACATAGGATCAGTCACACTAAACTCCCCATCATTGTTCCAGCGAGCAGCCAGAAGAACGAAAACCTCCCTATTATTAATCTTATTTAACTGTCTATAATATCCCAAATGATTTTAGTGGTAGTTTTACTAGATGGTTGAAACTGGCTAGGCATTCCTTTGTTGCATAGAAGGTCCTTCTGTCTGGAGGTGCCACTGACATACATGCCCAGCACCTTGAAACAATGGTGCAAAATGTGTGTAGCAGTGCCTCCTGGTTTATGAGCGAAGGTATACTGTCTGTGCTTGGATAGAATTTGGTAAGAGGTGGGAAGCTGTTTATCATGATTGAGTTAGTTATTAAAATCTCAGAGGGAGGAGAAAGCTTTTGGCTCCATGCCCCAGATCTTTTAGGTACCTAGCAATGCCTCTGCTTTAAAGGAAAACCTCATTGGGACACAAAGTGTCCCTTTTGTAAAACAGAGCAATGTGAAGGATCTTTATAAGTTATTGGGCTAGATGGCTGCTGGCGCTAAAAAAAAGAGAGCAGCTTTTAAAATAGATCGTGGGGAAAGCCCACAGTCACTCAGCAGCACATGGCTTGGAGGGAGGTATCTTCGTAGGATACTAACAAAACAGGGAAGTTAGCGCATCCCAATAGAGAGCTTCCAATAAAGGCAAAAGTAACACAGGTGCCTTTAAGTAAAGAGCAGACTGACCTAAAAGATTCCAAATTATTCCTGTCAACTGTCAGGGAGTTTGCAAATACGAACAAAAAGCATACATTGAAATATCTGTATGCAAGTGCCAGAAGTCTAAAAAATAAGATGAAGAGGTAGACATAATTAGTATCTCAGAGATCTGACGGAAGGAGGCTAACTAATGGGACAGTGTGATACCAGAGTACAAATTGTATCACAGTAGTAGGGTAGATTAAAGTGGTGGGGGGAGGACATTATATGTTGAGAATGGCATAGATTCAAACACAAAGATCCTGCAGGACACCAAATGCATTGTGGCATCATTATGGATAGAAATTCTTTGTGTGATGGGGAAGAGAAATAGCAATTGGAGTATTCTACCATTCACCTAGCCAGAGTGAACAGAAAGACGATGAAATGTTAACAGAAATTAGGGAAGCTAACAAATTTGGCAGCACAATAATGTGAGATTTCAATTACCCCAATATTTATTTATTTATTATTTTTTTATACACCGACATTCGATCAGAGATATCACGTCGGTTTACATTCAGGTACTGTAGGTATTTCCCTATCCCCAGAGGGTTTACAATCTAAGTTTTGTACCTGAGGCAATGGGGGGTAACGTGACTTGCACAAGGTCATAAGGAGCTGGACTGAGTAAATGTCACATCATTTAATTTATTTATATTATGCCTTTCGACACTTCAAAGTGAATTACATTCAGAGAGCTTACAATCTATGGGTCTGATTTACTCGGGCTTTTTTTCCCATTCTGTGTATATGGAAAAAATGCTTAGTAAATGAGACTCTAACGGGGTCGTTCATCAAAATGCATTATTTATTGCATCTCGAGATGCGTATGCAATCCTTATGCTAAATTTTAAATAGTAATCTAAGTGGAGGAGTTTCGGTGGGATTTATGAAAATGAGGGACGTTTAACGTTCCATACGATAGTTATCACAAATCTCGTTTCGGGCAGGAGAGGGGAGGAAGAGAGAGAGAGAGCTCCGTTAGATGATCGAGGGGTTAAAGGGGCACTTAGAGAAGATAAGGCCATCGCGGAAAGATTAAATGATTTCTTTTCTTCGGTGTTTACTGAAGAGGATGTTGGGGAGGTACCCGTAATGGAGAAGGTTTTCATGGGTAATGATTCAGATGGACTGAATCAAATCACGGTGAACCTAGAAGATGTGGTAGGCCTGATTAACAAACTTAAGAGTAGTACATCACCTGGACCGGATGGTATACACCCCAGAGTTCTGAAGGAACTAAAAAATGAAATTTCAGACCTATTAGTAAAAATTTGTAACTTATCATTAAAATCATCCATTGTACCTGAAGACTGGAGGATAGCAAATGTAACCCCAATATTTAAAAAGGGCTCCAGGGGCGATCCGGGAAACTACAGACCGGTTAGCCTGACTTCAGTGCCAGGAAAAATAGTGGAAAGTGTTCTAAACATCAAAATCACAGAACATATAGAAAGACATGGTTTAATGGAACAAAGTCAGCATGGCTTTACCCAGGGCAAGTCTTGCCTCACAAATCTGCTTCACTTTTTTGAAGGAGTTAATAAACATGTGGATAAAGGTGAACCGGTAGATATAGTATACTTGGATTTTCAGAAGGCGTTTGACAAAGTTCCTCATGAGAGGCTTCTAGGAAAAATAAAAAGTCATGGGATAGGTAGCGATGTCCTTTCGTGGATTGCAAACTGGCTAAAAGACAGGAAACAGAGTAGGATTAAATGGGCAATTTTCTCAGTGGAAGGGAGTGGACAGTGAAGTGCCTCAGGGATCTGTATTGGGACCCTTACTGTTCAATATATTTATAAATGATCTGGAAAGAAATACGACGAGTGCAGATGACACAAAATTGTTCAGAGTAGTTAAATCACAAGCAGATTGTGATAAATTGCAGGAAGATCTTGTGAGACTGGAAAATTGGGCATCCAAATGGCAGATGAAATTTAATGTGGATAAGTGGAAGGTGATGCATATAGGGAAAAATAACACATGCTATAATTACACAATGTTGGGTTCCATATTAGGTGCTACAACCCAAGAAAGAGATCTAGGTGTCATAGTGGATGACACATTGAAATCGTCGGTACAGTGTGCTGCGGCAATCAAAAAAGCAAACAGAATGTTGGGAATTATTAGAAAAGGAATGGTGAATAAAACGGAAAATGTCATAATACCTCTGTATCGCTCCATGGTGAGATCGCACCTTGAATACTGTGTACAATTCTGGTCGCCGCATCTCAAAAAAGATATAATTGCGATGGAGAAGGTACAGAGAAGGGCTACCAAAATGATAAGGGGAATGGAACAACTCCCCTATGAGGAAAGACTAAAGAGGTTAGGACTTTTCAGCTTGGAGAAGAGACGACTGAGGGGGGATATGATAGAGGTGTTTAAAATCATGAGAGGTCTAGAACGGGTAGATGTGACTCGGTTATTTACTCTGTCGGATAGTAGAAAGACTAGGGGGCACGCCATGAAGTTAGCATGGGGCACATTTTAAAACCTAATCGGAGAAAGTTCTTTTTTTACTCAACACACAATTAAACTCTGGAATTTGTTGCCAGAGAATGTGGTTAGTGCAGTTAGTATAGCTGTGTTTAAAAAAGGATTGGATAAGTTCTTGGAGGAGAAGTCCATTACCTGCTATTAAGTTCACTTAGAGAATAGCCACTGCCATTAGCAATGGTTACATGGAATAGACTTAGTTTTTGGGTACTTGCCAGGTTCTTATGGCCTGGATTGGCCACTGTTGGAAACAGGATGCTGGGCTTGATGGACCCTTGGTCTGACCCAGTATGGCATTTTCTTATGTTCTTATGTTCCTCTGGGGTGGCACACATATTAGTCTTGAAAACATAAGAAATTTCATACTGGGTCAGCCCAGTATCCTGTTTCCAACAGTGACCAATCCAAGTCACAAGTACCTGGCAAATACCTAAACATTAGATATATTTATACCACTATAGGATAAGAAAGCTACATAAAGATGAGATTTCTACAATGTACTCTTGCCATAGTTTGATAGCAACCAGGTAGAGAGTGCATCAAGCTAGGGCAAGAGTACATTGTAGAAATCTCATTTTTGTGGAGCTTTCCTCATTTCAAATCACATCAAATCTTCACTAATGTGTACTGTGCTGTTCGAATGTCTGACTGTGCATGTAAAACTGGCCTCAAAACCCTAGACCACCATCAAAACCTCACCTCGAGTTACTAGTTGACCCTCCTACAGTGATACAAATAGTTGACTTATATGAAAGCCTTATAAAGAGTCTCTCTCTCTCTCTCTCTCTCTCTCATTGTGGTAACTCAAACATTACCCTAACCATGCCACTTTTCCTTATCGCAGGCATTATTCATGCAAAATTTATATCATTTTGATGAATCTAGGGGTAAGTTGTACAAGGGAGGTAAAGTTTTTGTAGATGAAATAAGACTGCTTCATATCCAGGAACCAATGTGAGGGAGAGCTATTTTAGATTTAATCCTTAGTAACAGTAGTTGGACCATAAGAAGTTGCCATACTGGGTCAGACCAAGGGTCCATCAAGCCCAGCATCCTGTTTCCAACAGTGGCCAATCCAGGCCATAAGAACCTGGCAAGTACCCAAAAATTAAGTCTATTCCATGTTACCGTTGCTAATAATAGCAGTGGTTATTTTCTAAGTCAACTTAATTAATAGCAGGTAATGGACTTCTCCTCCAAGAACTTATCCAATCCTTTTTTAAACACAGCTACACTAACTGCACTAACCACATCCTCTGGCAACAAATTCCAGAGTTTAATTGTGCATTGAGTGAAAAACAACTTTCTCCGATTAGTTTTAAATGTGCCACATGCTAACTTCATGGAGTGCCCCCTAGTCCTTCTATTATTCAAAAGAGTAAATAACCGATTCATGTTTACCCGTTATCAATCTCTCATGATTTTAAACCCCTCTATCATATCCCCCCCTCAGCCGTCTCTTCTCCAAGATGAACAGCCCTAACATCTTTAGTCTTTCCTCATAGGGGAGCTGTTCCATTCCCCTTATCATTTTGGTAGCCCTTCTCTGTACCTTCTCCATCGCAACTATATCTTTTTTGAGATGCGGCGACCAGAATTGTACACAGTACTCAAGGTGCGGTCTCACCATGGAGCGATACAGAGGCATTATGACATTTTCCGTTTTATTCACCATTCCCTTTCTAATAATTCACAACATTCTGTTTGCTTTTTTGACTGCCGCAGCACAATGTACCGACGATTTCAATGTGTTATCCACTATGATGCCTAGATCTCTTTCTTGGGTGGTAGCTCCTAATATGGAACCTAACATTGTGTAACTATAGCATGGGTTATTTTTCCCTATATGCATCACCTTGCACTTATCCACATTAAATTTAATCTGCCATTGGATGCCCAATTTTCTAGTCTCACAAGCTCTTCCTACAATTTATCACAATCTGCTTGTGATTTAAATACTTTGAATAATTTTGTATCATCTGCAGATTTGATTACCTCACTCGTCGTATTTCTTTCCAGATCATTTATAAATATATTGAAAAGTACGGGTCCCAATAGAGACCCTTGAGGCACTCCACTGCCCACTCCCCTCCACTGAGAAAATTGTCCATTTAATCCTACTCTCTGTTTCCTGTCTTTTAGCCAGTTTGTAATCCACAAAAGGACATCGCCACCTTTCCCATGACTTTTTAATTTTCCTAGAAGCCTTTCATGAGGAACTTTGTCAAACGCCTTCTGAAAATCCAAATACACTACATCTACTGGTTCACCTTTATCTACATGTTTATTAACTCCTTCAAAAAAGTAAAGCAGATTTGTGAGGCAAGACTTGCCTTGGGTAAAGCCATGCTGACTTTGTTCCATTAAACCATGCCTTTCTATTTGTTCTGTGATTTTGATATTTAGAACACTTTCCTCTATTTTTCCTGACACTGAAGTCAGGCTAACCGGTCTGTAGTTTCCTGCATCGACCCTGGAGCCTTTTTTAAATATTGGGGTTACATTAGCCACCCTCCAGTTCTCAGGTACAATGGATGATTTTAATGATAGGTTACAGAGTTTTACTCAGCAATAGTGATCATAATGCATTCAAATTTAACTTAATAACTGGAGAGAAGACATTAAAGAAAACTACTGCTCTAGCATTTAATTTTCAAAAGGGAGACTATGAGAAAATGAGGAAAATAGATTAAAAACTAAGAAGTGCAGCTGTGGTGATTAATAGTTTATATCAGACGTGGATATTGTTTATAAATATCATCTCAGAAGCCCAGACTAATGCCATGTACAGGCCTTACACTGATATGCCGACCAGTGGATTTCATAATATTACCATGGACTTTTGCTCGTGTTTGATATATTGTGTTATGTATACAATATGATATTGAGTTTTGGTCATGATATGTAATTTATGTTACAAAGTTAATAAAATACCAATTTAAAAAAAAAAAAAAGCCCAGACTAGATGTATTCCACACATTAAAAAAAAGCAGAAAAAAGGCCAAACAACTGCCAAAATAGTTAAAAGGTGAGGTGAATGAGACTATTATAGCCAAAAGAATACCTTTCAAAAAATGGGAAGATGGTCCTGAAGAAAATAGGAAAAAGCATAACACTGGAAAGTTTGATACAAAACATTAATAAGGCAGGCAAAAGAGAATTTGAAAAGAAGCTTGTTGTAGAAGCAAAAACATGATAAACTTTGTGAAATACATCTGAAGAAAGAAGCCTGTGAAGGAGTTGGTTAGACCATTAGATGATCAAGGGATAAAAGCGTCATTTAGGGAAGGAAAGGTCATAGCGGAAAGTCTAATTAATTCTTTGCTTCACTATTTATGGAGGAAGATCTTGAGGAGATACCCAAATCACCAAACGGGAGGAGCAGGCAATCGAGTGACAAGGCAAAAATCTAATATACTCGGAAAAGTACGAAGAACAAAAATCTAATATACTTGGAAAAGTACGAAGAAATACTTATCGGATTTCAGCAAGCCTGGTAAACTCCTCATAGAGGAGGTTCCCCAGTCTATTCAACCATCCACATTTATGGCCCTCAAAAAGGTGACAATAAAAACAATTTTTTTTTTAGAAGAGTTTTTTTTGTTGTAATTAAAAATGGTACCCAAACAAACATGTAAATTCACAATCAATATAAAGGTAAAGTCTTATACACAGCATAGCAAGAAAAAAGACCCCGATGTCAGCTGGCATTTCAGACAAACTGCTTCAGGAGGAAATTTATCTGAGATGTTGCTCGCTCTGTCATGGACCCTCTGATCTCTCAAAACACTCAGAAAGGTCTTCCATATCCGGCCATGGCCCACCAGCATTTTAAAGGTCCCAGACGGAAATGACGTCCTCAGATATCGAACTGTTCAAAATCAGAAGCAGAAGAAAGGGAAGGTTCTGGAGTGGCCATTAGTCTCCTGACCTCAGCATCATTGAGCCACTTTGGGGAGAACTCAGACATGCAGCTCATGCTCGACAACCAAAGAATTTACAGGATCTGGAGGGTTTTTGCCAAGACGAAAGAGCAGCTTTACCACATGAGAAAATAAAGAGTCTCATTCACAACTATCACAAAATACTGCAAGCCATCATTGATGTAAAAGGAAAAAAATACATGATATTAAGAACTAAGGGTGTGCAAACTTTTGAATAGGATCACTTTATTATTTCCCTTATTGCTATGGTTTGTTTAATGATTGTGCTGTTCTGTGATGTATAATGGTTTAATTTAAAACACATAAAAAATAACAGACATGCTTTGTCTGATTACTCGTGTTTTCTTAAAATGCTACACATCATACAAATTCTGTCAGAGGCATGTAAACTTATGAGCACAACTGTAAAAAGATATGACTTAATGGGACACAGCTACTATGGGAAAGACTTGCCTCACAAAGCTGCTACATTTTTTTGAAGGGGTGGATATGGTGTATCTGGATTTTCAGAAGGGATTTGACAAAGACCCTCATGCAAGACTCCTGAGAAAATTAAAAAGTCATGGGATAGAAGAAAATATCCTATATGGATTACAAACTGGTTAAAAGACAGGAAACAGAGTAGAACGGAATAGTCGGCTTTCTCAGTGGAGGAAGGTAAACTGGAGTAATCCCAGGGATCTATACTGGAACTGGTGCTTTTTAGTATATTTATGTATAAATGATCTGGAAATGCGAACTATGAGTAAGGAGATAACATTTGTAGATGACACAAAATTATTCCAAGTTCTTAAATCACAAGTGGATTGTGAGAAATTTCAGGAAGACCTTGCGAGACTGGGAGATTAGGCATCAAAATGATTCACATAGGCAAAAATAATCCAAACTGTAGTTACATGATTAGGCGTCACCAGCCAGGAAAAGATCTGGGTGTCATCTTGGACAATACATTCAATCCTTGGCTCAGTGTACAGCGGCAGTTCAAAAAACCAGTGTTTGCAAATTATTAGGAAAAGAATGGAGAATAAAATAGAGAATATCATAATACTTCTATATTTCTCCGTGGTGCAGTTGCACCTAGAGTACTGTGTGCAATTCTGGTTGCCTCTTCTCAAAAAAGATATTGCAGAACTAGAGAAGAGCGACCAAAATGGTAAAGGAGGCTAAATAAATTAGGGCTTTTCAGCCTGAAGAGATGGCCAAGGGGGAGGTATGAGAGAAATCTATAAAACCATGCGTGAAATGGAATGGGTAAATGCAAATCAGTTGTTCACTCTTTCAACAACAACAACAAAAAAAAAAAAAAAGACCAGAGGGACACTCCATGAAGTTACTAAAATCCACACTTAAAACAAATCGGAGAAAATATTTTTTCTCTCATCACACAATTAAGCTCAGGAATTTATTGCTGGAGGATATAGTACAGGTAGTTAGCGTAGGTGGGTTAAAAAATATTTGGAAAAGTTCCCAGAGGAAAACTCCATAAGCAGTTATCAACCAGGTAGAAATGGAAAAAGCCACTACTTATCCCTAGGCATAAGCAGCATGGAATCTATCTACTATTTGAGATCCTGCCAGGTACTTGTGACCTGGATTGGTCACTGTTGGAAATAGGATACTGGGTTTGATGGACCCTTGTTCTCTTCCAGTAATGCCAGTTCTTATTCTCTTATGGATAAGTGCTGCCTGGTAATAACCTACCATATTCCAAAACATGGATTTTTCAGAAAAATAGTAGGCAGTTAGAAGCTACATAAGGCCCAGCAACCTGTTGGTTACAGTCCCAGCTAAGTCACAGCCCATCCATCAATTCTTCCCACGCAGGAGGACATAGGAAGATGGTGCCCAGTGTTTGAAGCTAGACTGTTGTAAATAGGACTAGTATTAACATTCTAAAAACTCAGCAGCTGATAATACAAGGTATTACTGTGCAGTAGTAGACTTCTCAGTAATAACTTATAAAGGGTTATCAAACTGCAATAGAGACAGTACCTGGTTGCCCTGTAATAACTTATGATGGGTTATTAATTTGCACGTTGAAAATAACATTGGGGGGGATTGCAAATGCAGAAAAAAGTGGCATATTGGCATAGTAACATAGTAAGGGATAGATTTTAAAAAATAGTGCGATCGCGTACTTTTGTTCTCGCATCAGGCGCAAACAAAAGTACGCTGAATTTTTAAAGATACGCGCGTATCCTATAAAATCCGGGATCGGCGCGCGCAAGGCTGCCGATTTTGGGCAGCCTGCGCGCGCCGAGCCACGCAGCCTGCCTCCGTTCCCTCCGAGGCCACTCCGAAATCGGAGCGGCCTTGGAGGGAACTTTCTTTCGTCCTCCCCTCACCTTCCCCTCCCTTCCCCTACCTAACCCACCCCCCCGGCCCTATATAAACCCCCCCTACCTTTATCCATGGATTTACGCCTACCGGAGGCAGACGTAAATCCGCGCGCGCCAAGACCCGACCCGGGGGCTGTTCCGGAGGGCGCGGCCACGCCCCCGGAACCCCCCCGGGCCAGCGCCACATCACGCCCCCGAAACGCCGCGTCATTTGGCGACACCCCCGACACGCCCCTTTTAAAAAGCCCCGGGACTTACGCGCGTCCCAGGGCCAAGGGTCCCTTGATGGACCCTTGATGGATACTAGGCTTGATGGACCAAGGGTCCATCAAGCCTAGTATCCTGTTTCCAACGGTGGCCAATCCAAGTCACAAGTATCTGGCAAGTACCTAAACATTAGATAAATCTCAAGCTACTATTGCTTATTAATTACTGTATAACAGTTTTTGGATTTTTCCTCTAGGAACTTATTCAAACCATTTTTAAACCCAGTTACAATAACTGCTGTAACCATATCCTCTAGCAATGAATTCCAGAGTTTAACTATGTGCTCAGTAAAAAATAATTGTCTTCAATTTGTTTTAAATGAGCTACTTGCTAACTTCATGGAGTGCCCCCTGGTCCTTCTATTATCTGAGAGATTAAAAAAACGATTTACATTAATTTGTATTAGCCCTTCATGATTTTGTAGACTTCTATCATATCCCTCCTCAGTCGTCTCTTCTCCAAACTGAACAGCCCTAACTTCTTTAGCCTTTCCTCATAGGGGAGCTGTTCCATGCCCCTTATCATTTTGGTTGCCCTTCTCTGGACTTTCTTCAGTGCAGCTATAACCTTTTTGAGATGTGGTGACCAGAATTGCACACAGTATTCAAGGTGCGGTCTCACCATGGCGCGATACAGAGGCATTATAGCATCCTCTGTTTTATTTAACATTTCCTTCCTAATAATGCCGAACATTCTGTTTGCTTTTTGATCGCCTCAGCACACTGAGTCAACAATTTCAATGTATTATCCACTATGACGCCTAGATCTCTTTCCTGGGTGGTAACTCCTAAGATAGAACCTAACATTGTGTAACTATAGCAAGGGTTATTTTTCCCTATATGCATCACTTTGCACTTGTCCACGTTAAATGTCATCTGCCATTTGGAAGTTCAGTCTTCATTTATTGCCTGGTCAGTGGTACTCAAGCAGATTATAACAGTGTCAGAATTCCATTTTTATGAGATAGCATAAAGAATCTGGTTTGTATTTCTGCTAGATGAGGATCCTGTAGAAATTTGACTTTTTTATTTTTTGCTTTCCAAGCTTCTCCTCAAGTTAATGACTTTAATAATGGAATACTCCAAGAGAAGGATTTTTCTATTTTGGGATCTTTTAACAGTGCTTTTGGGTTTCTATGAACAATGGGTGTCTTTTTTTTTCTACTAATGTACTATTTAAGAAACACCTTGTTGGGGTTTTATCTATTTCTAATGCTGTGAAGGCAATTAGTGTGGGTAGGATTTGAGGAGGAAGTCTGCATGACATGGATCTTGCCCTGCCAGAGCCCACTGTGACCCATTTATTTCTATTTATATGACTCTTTTGGAGTGGAGAAAGATTTTCTGGATGTTGTGAATTAGTTGGAGGGTCCCTTAATTTTATCCAGTTCCTCTCTAGAGTACTAATCAATCAATTAATTTAAATGTCCGTCAGAGCTCTGCATGGCTATTTAAGAAAGGTAGGTCCAGAGGTGGGTGAGCAAGGGGTAGGTAGGATGGGATTAAAGTCCAGACCAGCCTTTGTTATTTATTTATTTAAATATTTCTAGGCCACACCATCCCATGTTCTGGGTGGCTTACATAATTCACATATATAAAACATCTCTAACATATTTACAATACAGACAGCATTTTAAGTCAATACAAAAAAATCTAACAAATTACTATATCTTCTTGAACTTCAGGACCTAAAGGACTTTTTGATCACCATTTATGAGGCCTGATAACTGTGTACTTGAGTCAAAGACAGGAGATAGTCAGAACAACAGATTAGTCAAATGCAAGCTTGAACAGATAAGAACATAAGAAATTGCCATGCTGGGTCAGACCAAGGGTCCATCAAGCCCAGCATCCTGTTTCCAACAGAGGCCAAAACCAGGCCACAAGAACCTGGCAATTACCCAAACACTAAGAACCTGGCAATTACCCAAACACTAAGATGGGTCTTAAATCCTTCTTAATCATTTACAGCAAACTTGCTTCCAAATAGCAACTGGTTATTTAAAATATTCTTCTAAGATAAGTGTTAATGGATCTTATAAACCTAAACATTTTTAAATGCAACAAAAAGTTTTCTCTAAAAAAATTATTATAATAATTTTGGCTTTATACCATTTAAGTATCCTTGGGAAAAATATGTTGGCACCATTGACTACATCTAATTGACATATTCTAAGGCTTATAAATATATGAAAGTCTCACTAAGCTAATTGGGTTTTACGACTCCATTTGTGGCTTTTTTCATTATATGATTTACTATCATAGAATATAAAGGTTATATTGTTAAGCTGCTTTCTTTGTCATCTTTCTTGTTGGTTTTCCTGGAATAAAGTAGTAATACTAGTTATCAGCACTATTTAAAGTTGTGGTATTAATTAGAGCAGAATTAGCCATATAGAAGTAAAGCAGCTGTACTAGTTAAGCCATTTTAGATAGAACAGCATCACTGGTTAGTAGTACAAGTTGAAGAAGCAGGAACTGGAGGGATCTAATCCGTGCCTTGCCAGTTTGTGAGGTGGTGCATGCTCCAGGTTGAGGTATTTGCAAATCTCTGGTGTTTATTCTAGGAGATCCATAATATCACACTCGCAGGTTTACATCATTCCAGGCAGAACTGTAGCTAACCTACGGTTGATATGGCCAAGGCCATAGGCACCATCCACACAATAAATTACTGGATCCGCCTCACCTCCACACCATCTAATACAGTTTTGAGGCTTCAAGCTCAGCAGCTTGAGGGGAGAAAAGCCACTGTGCCTGCTCCTTGTGTCCTGCCTACTCTCAGAGCTGTCCTTGGGGAACAGCGGGCCAAACTGTTCAAAAACATTACCAAAGCTGTCGTCCTTCCTCTCTGTCTGCAGTCAAGAGCAGAATGACCTGCAGGACTGAAAGCAGAAGCATTGGCCTCCCACACTGTCCCGGCAGTCAGAAGCGCACCTGTGGAGCCGCAAGCAGCAGCATCCGCCTCCTAACCCCTGGACGTCAGGAGAAGTGCAGCACATGGAGCCTCGTTGGCCTCCCCCATACCCCAGCATTTAGGAATAGCGGGGCCTAAACACTGGCCTCCCACCCCTGGAAGTCAGGAAGAGCATGGGCCATCTCCACTGCCAGGCACTGAGGAATAGTGGAGCCTAAAGAAGAAACACTGATCTCCGTCGACACCCCCCCCCCCCCCCCACTGGACATCAGGAGGAACACAGGCCAGAGAGAGAGAGCATGAACAAGCATGTTTGCATGTATGAGAGTATGATTGAGCATGTGTGTGAGTGTGTGTAAATAAGCATGAGAGAGAAAGTGTGTGTGTGATTGTGTATGTAACAGACAAAGAGCAAATGAGGGTATGTATGTATGAATGTGCCTGTGAGAGATGAGAGTGAATGAGCGTGACTGTGATTGTGCACGTGAAAGGCAATAGTGATTGAGCGTGTGTGTGTGTATGATTGTGCATGTGAGAGGCAAAGTGAATGAGTGTGTGTATGGACGATTGTGTGTATGAGAGACGAGAGTGAATATGAATGTGCATGTGAGAGACGAGAGTGAATATGAGTGTGTGTGTGTGTGTGTGTGCATGATTGTGCGTGTGAGAGACGAGAGTGAATATGAGTGTGTGTGTGTGTGTGCATGATTGTGCGTGTGAGAGACTAGAGTGAATATGAGTGTGTGCAGGGACAGATTCCCGATGATGATCAGCCCGGGGATTCGCCGCCCAGGCCAGCCCGGGAGATACCACGTGGTTTGCCGAGCGCTGCTCTGTCACGGCCGCGCTCAGCAGGCCACGTGACTAGAGCAACCGGCCCATGGGGGGTGCCTGATCCCCCAATAGGCCAATCCGCCCCTGAGTGTGTGTGCATGATTGTGTGTGTGAGAGGCACGAGAGTGAATGAGTGTGCGCATGTATTAATGAGCATGTGTGTCTGTGCATGTGAGAGGCAGGAGAGTGATTGAGCGTGTGTGTGTGATTGTGCATGTGAGACTGAAAGCAAATGAGTATGTGACTGTATATTTGAGAGACAGAGAGCGAATAAGTGTGTGTGTGAATTATTGAGCATGCGAGAGAGTGCAAACGAGCGTTTGTGTGTATGATTGAGTATGAGAGCATGAATGAGCCTGTGGTATGATTGAGCATGTGAGAGAGGGAATGAGCGTGTCTGCGTGTATATATGAGAGTTTGTGAGAGTGCAAATGAGCGTGTATGTGTTAGAGAAAGTGCATGAGAAGAAACTTTGTATGCAGCAATCCTGTCCCTTCTTTCTGCTAATCCACAACAATCTCAGAGCATCTGAGGTCCCCAGGTGTGGAAAGCAGAATTTGGCTTGTGGTTTTCATTTCCGTTTTTGTCTGCATGTTTTCTATTTATAGTTTATGGTCTCTTTATTCTTTATTTGGTGGGGGTCTATCTATGTTCTGCATGTGGGATCAAAGCGAGGTTTTCTGCTAGCGTGTAGCTTTTTGTGAAGGAGTCTATAGCAGCTTGGCTTGTTCTGTTTTCCTAATAGGATGTATATTGGTGTTTTTAGCACCTGGTGTTATATTTGCAGCATTGCCTTTTCATAGGTAGTTATTGTTGTTACTGTTTGAATGCTGGCAGTTAGTGCTGTTTTGGTATGGGAGGTTTATTAATTTCAATTGCAATTCAATTTACTCATTCCAAGGGCCAAGTCCACACTCAACACGCTTTAGTTACCACAGGGCTAATACCATATGTGTTCCAAATGTCTTTTTATTTTTTTTGCAGGATTTTCTGGTTCGCACTACAGCAGTGCATATAAATATAATTTACATGCTGTAAGTGATATTTTGACCTCAGTCATTTGTCATGTAAAATCTATTATTATAAATGCATAATTTTTAATTGTGTGTGGGGAGGAGTGGGGTGCAAGTCTGTAAGATTTACCTAGGGTGCCTAATACCCCTGCACTGGCCCTAGGGAAGGGTGGAAAGCATGACTGGTTGGAAGATGACCGTAGAAGATGAGAGGGGGAATGGGGAGGAGGGTTTTTTAGGAGAACAACAAAGGATGAAGCTGTTGAGAGGAAGGATAAGGGGTCCAGATAGAAGTAAAAGGAACAACTCTATGAGGGGCAATAGAGGAGAGAGTTGGGGAAGGTGTAGGATTGGCACAGAGAACTGGAGGGAGAGAACGGAGATGAAATCTAGAAAAGTGGATAGAGATGCAGAGATAAAGAGAATGAAGAAAAGAGATAAATATTAGACAAAGATGCAGGGAAGGAACTGAAGAAGATAAGAGGAGAGAGATGAAATGGAAAAAGAACAGGAGACCCTGTAAAGGAGTTAGGAAACCAACAAGAGGAAAGCAGTTTTAAGAGACGAAGACCTATCAGGCCAATACAGTAATGGTCGCGGGAGAGCGCCTGCTCTCCCGGCGCGCACACAGGCCACTCTCCTGTGCGCACGATTCAGGGGGGACAAACATGCAAATTAGGGCCCGCGGTAAAAAGAGGCGCTAGGGACACTAGCGTGTTCCTAGCGCCTCTTTTTTGACGGAAGCGGCGGCTGTCAGCGAGTTTGACAGCCGACGCTCAATTTTGCCGGCGTCTGTTCTCAAACCCGCTGACAGCCATGGGTTCGGAAACCGGACGCCGGCAAAATTGAGCGTCTGGTTTTCAACCCACGAGTCGTGGGCCGATTTAAAATTTTTTTTTATTATTATTTTAAACTTTTAGGACCTCCGACTTAATATCGCCATGATATTAAGTTGGAGGGTGCACAGAAAAGCAGATTTACTGCTTTTCTGTACACTTCCCTGGTGCCAGCAGAAATTAAATACCTACCTTTGGGTAGGCGTTAATTTCTGAAAGTAAAATGTGAGGCTTGGCTGCACATTTTGCTTTCTGAATCGTGCGGGAATACCTAATAGGGCCATCAACATACATTTGCATGTTGCGGGCACCATTAGTTTTGGGGGGGGGGGGGGGGGGGTTTCGACGCGCTATTACCCCTTACTGAATAAGGGGTAGAGCTAGCGCATTGAAAACACAGGTCCAAATGCAGGGTAACTGTGCTCGGCCTGAAAGTGATTAGAAAAATAAAATGTCCACACAGCAAGGGTAGAAAAACACAATTTATATTCAGTTTAGAAATTTTTTTTTTTTTTTTAGATTTATATTCCACTTTTCACAACGCTTCAAAGTGGAATGAGCAGCTCATGATATCTTTTATTTTGCCCAGTACAGGAGGAAATGTATTTCTGTTTCTCTTTTTCTCGTGTTGCATCACATGCAGAGTCTGACTTCTTGTTTGTCCAGTTCAGTTTTTGAGGGAAGGCTCGTGGCGCCAGGATTGTACTGGTTCCGATTGAGCTGGAAGCCCAAAGGACAGGAGGAAGCTGCTGGGTGAAAAGAAAAACGAAAATTAAATCCTCCTACATTTAACAGAGTCTCCCGGCTCGTGGTGGTGTGTGTTGTGTTCAGGGTGAGAGCACACGTTTTCACTTGGCCATAGGTGCCAAATGGCCTGGCTACGGCTCTGATTCCAGGAAATGTGTGTATTTTAAGTGAGGAGTAAGGACTTTCATTACCATTGTACCCTCCCTCCCCCTTCAAAAAAAACTTTAATTTAAAAGAATGTATAGCCCACATTATTCCAAAGTTCAATGCAGGCTACAGTACCACATTCATAAAAATAACATAAGAGACATAATACAAACAGTGGGAGCAAATTCAGCGCAGCCAGACTGAGCTGTTAGACATGTAGCATCATACAATTTCAGTTGATAGCGCCAAAAATAAAAGAAGGTTAGCATGTTAAAAAGTAAGGAAGAGAATTAGGGCCAGTGACTGAAAAGGCCCTTTCACACGTTTCAGCAAAATGAGCCGAACGCAGGGAAGGGACATCTAGAAGAGCCTACGGAGGACTGTAGATGAACAACGCGGCACGAAGAGCCCACGGAGGACTGTAGATGAACAACGCGGCACGAAGAGCCCACGGAGGACTGTAGATGAACAACGCGGCACGAAGAGCCTACGGAGGACTGTAGATGAACAACGCGGCACGCCGCTCTTTATGACCTCACGTTCAAACGTAGATTCATTAAGGCTGTTCTCCCATTTTGTGTCTATGGGAGTGTAAGCCCTTTGGGGGGGGATAGGGAAAGGCCTGCAGTTTCTGAATGTAATCCGCGTTGCCGTCTGGAAAAGCAGAATATAGAATCTAAATAAGTAAAACAAAAACAAGAGGGCTGCAGGACGAGCCCAGGAAGGTGGCAAAAGCAGGGAAGGCTCCGGAGCTGCTTCCCCAGCATCCCTGTCCTTCAGTGTGCCGGGGCGCTTGTGAAAGAAACTGAACTGCGGAGGCCGCCCGGTGTCGGGGGGAATCACTGGAGAGCAGGGTGCTGAGCTGGAGAGGTGAGCGATCCCAGAAGGCAGATCTGCTGGAGAAGGTGGAGGGCACTCTCTCTCTCTCTCTCTCTCTCTCTCTTCCTTAGCAGGAATTTGACGGTTGGTCATTCAGCCTTCCCTACAGTAAAAGGGATCATCCCAATTAGAGCCCAGTCCTAAAGAACTGCTTATCCTCCTTTGCTGTGCATATCCCAATGCACCGTGAGGAAGAGACTGATAGGGGGACACTGTGGGGTAGATTTTTTTTAAAAGCGCGATCGCGTACTTTTGTTCGCGCAGCAGGCGCAAACAAAAGTACGCAGGATTTTATAAGATACACGCATACGCGCTGAGCCGCGCAGCCTGCCTCCGTTCCCTCCGAGGCCGCTCCGAAATTGGAGCGGCCTCGGAGGGAACTTTCTTTCGCCCTCCCCTCATGTTCCCCCCCCCCCGGCCCTATTTAAACCCACCCCTTACCTTTGTCCCTAGATTTACGCCTGCAAGAAGCAGACGTAAATCTACGCGCGCCAGCGGACTGCTGGCGCGCCGTTATCCAACCCGGGGGCTGGTCCGGAGGCCTCGACCACGCCCCCGGGCCGGCACCACGCCCCCGGTCCCGCCCCCGAAACGCCGCGTCCCACCCCTGAAACGCCGTGTCATTAGGCCACGCTCCCAACACACCCCCTTCAAAAACTCCCGGGACTTACGCGCGTCCCAGGGCTATGCAAAAATAGGTGCGCCGGCGGATTTACGCGCGCAGGGGGTTTAAAATCCGCCCCTGTGTGTAAACCAGATCAGCTGAACAGGCTGATCCTGGTGCATGCATGGAGTTGCCCCATTGATTTCCCTCGGGCAGTCGGAACTACAGCTTCATGCATGCAACAGGGCCCTAGCTGTAAACCGTTGTGATGGTGCTCTATAAACGACAGTATAGAAAAGTTTTAAATAAATAAATAAATACCAGGACTGGATCCACCTGGGGTGATTTGGCAAACCTCTCCTTAATTAGTGAGGGGTTTATAATGGGGGTTCAATGTGGTGGTGAACCGAGATACCCTATAGCTTTATATCAAAGAGATTCTAAATAACAAAAAGAACCAAAGTCCCTTTTATTTTTATATTGGGGAAGTAACAAAATTCTCAACAGCCAAAATATAAGGAATTCTCATTTCTCTTTAAGAAATCGTCAGACCCTGGGATCCTGCTGTGCTACCTGCCCCTGCACTTCCTTCCTCCACTCCCTCACCCCTCCTCCCTCACCCCTCTTCTTGCTGCCCTTCTCTTTCTACTACTAGCCCTAAACTCCTGCTCACCTGCTGCACCTCTGCTCTCTCATCTCTGGGCTTCTACTGCCCCCCCCTCGCCCCACCACTGCCCCTGGGCACCTGCTGCCTCCCTTTTCACCCCATGCTCCTGCCCCAGAGCTGCTGCTACCTTCCTATCACCACTGCTGTCCCTGTGCTTCTGCTATTCCTCTCTCCCCGGATTCTTGCTGCCTCTCTCTTCCCAGCTGTCCTTGTGCTCATGCTGCTCCTCGCTCCCCCACCTCCATGGCTGTTCATGCATTAATGACATGCTGAAGGAGGCTGTTCCCAGGGATTATGTGCCAGGGCAGATGGTGAGGGCTTAGCTGAAAGTGATGTTCCCTGGATGATAAGCCAGGCCTCTTCATCATTGCTCACTACCGCAGAGAGCAGTATTTCACAGAAAATGTAATTTAACATCGTTTTAATTTGGGGGGGAAGGGTCAGGGTTATTTTCTGCCTTTTTGGAGGTCTGAAGGCCTCCAAAATTTCTGATTTCCAGATAAGGATCAGTTAGGTTTTTCTTTGAGAGAGCCTGACATCTTAGTTTGAGCAAAAGAATCCTGCCATTAAAAACTGCAATGGCAGACGTTGTGAAGGACCTTCAAGAGATGTTGAGCCAGAAAGTCTGCCCCCCTTCCCTTCTATACTTCTAACAAGCTAAAGCTCCAGCTGGGTAGTAGTTTTTCAGCGAACCGTCTTGAGATGAACTCTTTATCTCATATTTTTCTTCATTGGCTCTAAAGGGTTCATCCTTTTTATAGCAATGCCCTCCAGCCTGCCTCTTGGATCTCCATGATACTCCTTGATCCCACTGTGATGAATAGGCAAAGGAACTAAACCTACCACCAAAACATTGCATCTGCTCTGTGTTCCCTCTTCTCTAAGAATGGAAAACGTCTTGTGCCTCTGGTGATAGTCACTATGGAGATTTGAACCTAGGTTTGCAGATGTTCAATGACTTTTACTCAGATCTGTGCAGCTGGCTCTTTCCACAGTAGGTTACTGCAGATGAGACTGAAATGGTCAGTGTGAAGGAGTGTCCCGAGTGGCCCTAGAAACCCTCCTTAACCTGTGCAGGACCAGACATCTAGCCTGGTCCACCTTAAATGCCAGAGAGAGCAGTAGCTGAGCAGGAATAAGAATGTGGACTCACCTGGGAAACAGGGAGGTCCCATGTCTCCAGCAGAAGGCAGTTCCTGACACATCTCTGTCCTAAAGTGAATCGGTGAATTATACTGCTGGAGGTGAGCAGATGACATTGGGTAGTGATTGATGTTATAATAAAGCTGGAATCTTTAAGGAAGAAAGCTGGAGTCAATGTGGCTCTGTCTCCAGCCTAAAGTTTACTCATCTATCCCCCAGTCAGGATGTTTTCTTTCTCATAAGTCCGGGGATTATAATCTATTCTAACCGGTCCTTTGTTCATCAGTAAAGGCCATTGTTAAATCTGGATTTTACAAACTACAGTTATTACGTGGTCTTAAATCCTTATTATAGACTACAGACTTCCACACAGCTATTCAAGCCGATGCAATGCCAACGCCGGGTGGGTGCACACCATGCTGCATATATATAACCCCACGTGGGTGCTTTGCTCCTCTCAGAGAGCCCTCTTGGACATACCAATATTTCGCCAGGTCCTGTTAGCCAACACAAGAAAACATGCTTCCTCAGTGGCGGCACCAATATTTTGGAATTCCCTGCCTCAGGAGCTATGGCTGATAGAATGCACTAAGACATTTAAAAGTCTGTTAAAAACGTTGTTGAGACAAGCATTTTTTTTTTTTTAAGTGCTGACTGGTTGTTTTTTGAAACAATTTTGTGTAGTTCTAGCCTGTTATTTGCCTCTTTGGTTTTGATTTCTTTTTTCTTTTAATACTTTGTATGCAGCTATTTTTTATTGTGTGTGTTTTTATGTAACCTGCCTAGGTTTAGGTGACATATGTATATTGTAAATAGATAAATGGGACAGGACATCGCTGAACACCCTACCCCCACCCCGAAGGAGGCTGATTGCCGATGGGGATCATTTATCCACCACTTGTCATGCTGTCTACTAATGTATTATTGATTGATTTATTTAAAAACGTATATCCCCCATTATACAAACAATATCAATTTAGGACATACATAACATGATATTAAACAAATACAAACCAAAAAATAGCTGGAAAAAAATGTCTACAGAAATGTATTTAAAAAAACGCTAGACAAATTGAGTCATAAAACATACAAAATTGATTGAAATAGGAAATAAATACCATAAAAAGAAATTTGATCACAACATCATAAAATCCAGAATAAGCTTAAAGTGTGACTACATAAGAATAATCAAGCCACTGAGCTGTATCCTAAGGCAAAAAAAATAGGCCTTCACACGTTAAAAAGTCTTATACTTGACAGGATAAAGTGTTAGTCCAGTTGAATGCACACAAATGAAGGTTAGCTAATAAAAGTAAAATAAAACTATATACAAGGTCATCCCTTTTTAACTTTTTTTTTATTAGTTTAAGCCAGCACATGTTACAAGAGGCATAGAATTTTCATACATTTCCACATTTCAGTAACTTTTGTAAAATACTTTCTGACACAAAAAAAGGTGATACCTTTTTTTTTTGCACTAACTAGTTGTGTATAGTTTTTACTCAAGGCGCATTTGTTCAGAATAAAGATGGTGTTTTGTGTAAGAAAATACTGTCACTTCATGTTAAGCATTATGTGCATTTCTGCGGACCCAGGTGGTACTGCATTATCTGTTTCTGGAAGTCTCTGGAATCGTTAGGAAAGCGACTCTCTTACTGTCTGGGAGGGCATTAGTATCAGGAAGGGGGGAGGAGGCTCCATTCCATTTAAACTGGAAGAAACAGGAGGAAGGTGCAGGGTAAAATAAAGCTGCAAACAAACAAGCTGAAAAGTGCTGAGGGGAATGATTCCTGTAGTGAGAGATGTCTGGACAAAATGGTCAGACAGATGATGAAATGCTAAGAGAAATCAGAGAAGCTAATCAATTTGGTAAAAATGGGAGATTTCAATTACCCCAATATTGACTGGATGAATGTAACATCAGAACATACTATAGACAAAAAGTTCCTGGATGGAATAAACGACTGCTTCAAGAAGCAATTGGTTCAGGAACCAATGAGAGAGAGCGCTATTTTAGATTTAATTCTTAGTGGAATGCAGGATTTGGTGAGAGAGGTAATGGTGGTGGGGCCGCTTGGCAATAGTGATCATAACTGATCAAATTTGAATTAATAACTGGAAGGGGGACAGTAAGTAAATCTACAGCTCTAACACTAAGGGGTAGATTTTACAAATCTACGCGCGTGCGTACTTTTGTTCTCGCACCAGGCGCAAACAAAAGTAAGCAGGATTTTATAAGATATGCGCGTATCTTATAAAATCCGAGGTCGGCGTGCGCAAGGGGGTGCACATTTGTGCACCTTGCGAGCGCCGAGTCCTGCGCGTGCTGCCTGTTCCCTCCGAGGCCGCTCCGATTTCGGAGCGGCCTCGGAGGGAACTTTCCATTCACCCCCCCACACCTTCCCCTCCCCCACCTTTATCAGAAAAGTTACTGTTGCCTCCGGGCAGTAGTAACTTATGCGCACCGGCGCAGCAGGTCCCGACACACGCCACTGTGTCGGGGCACTTGGCCATGCCCCCGGACCGCCCACACGTCCCTGAACACGCCCCCGATCGGAAACCGCACCCCCTGGCCATGCCCCCGACTGCCCCTTTTTGCAAGCCCCGGGAGTTACGCGCGTCCCGGGGCTTGCGCGCGCCGCCGAACCTATGCAAAATAGGCTCGGCGCGCGCAGGGGAGTTTTAAAAGGGTTACGCGCGTACCTTATGCGCGTAACCCTTTTAAAATCCGGCCCTTAATTTTCAAAAGGGAAACTTTGATAAAATGAGGAAAATAAAAAAAATTGAAAGGTGCAACTGCAAAGGTTAAAAGTGTTCAACAGGCATGGACATTGTTTAAAAATACAATCTTAGAAGTGCTGTCCAGATGTATTCCACGCATTAAGAAAGGTGGAAGGAAGGCAAAACGATTACCGGCATGGTTAAAAGGTGAGGTGAAAAAGGCTATTTTAACCAAAAATCATCCTTCAAAAATTGGAAGAAGGATCCATCTGAAGAAAATAGGAAAAAACATCAGCATTGTCAAGTTAAATGTAAAACATTGATAAGACAGGCGAAGACAGAATTTGAAAAGAAGTTGGTGGTAGAGGTAAAAACTCATAGTAAAAACTTTAAAAAATATATCCGAAGCAAGAAACCTGTGAGGGAGTCAGTTGGGCCATTAGATGACTGAGGGGTTAAAGGGGCTGTTAGGGAAGATAACGCCATTGCAGAAAGACAAATGAATTATTTGCTTCTGTGTTTACGAATGAGGATGTTGGGGAGATACTGGTTCCGGAGATGGTTTTCAAGGGTGATGAGTCAGACAAACTGAACCAAAGCAATGTGAACCTGGAAGATGTAGTAACCAGACTGACAAACTAAAGAGTAGCAAACCACCTGGACTGGATGGTATGCATCCCACGATTCTGAAGGAACTAAATAATGAAATTTCTGATCTATTAGTTAAAATTTGTAACGTATCATTAAAATCATCCATTGTAGCTGAAGACCGGAGGGTGGCCAGTGTAACCCCAATATTTAAAAAAGGCTCCAGGGGCGATCCGGGTAACTATAGACCAGTGAGCCTGACTTTAGTGCCAGATAAAATAGTGGAAACTATTCTCAAGATCAAAATCATAGAGCATATAGAAAGACATGGTTTAATGGAATACAGTCAACATGGATTTACCCAAGGGAAGTCTTGCCTCAGAAAACTGCTTCATTTTTTGGAAGGGATTAATAAACATGTGGATAAAGGTGAACCAATAGATGTAGTGTATTTGGATTTCAGAAGGCATTTGACAAAGTCCCTCATGAGAGTCTTCTAAGAAAACTAAAAAGTCATGGGATAGGAGGTGATGTCCTTTCATGGATTACAAACTGGTTGAAAGACAGGAAACACAGAGTAGGATTAAATGGTCAATTTTCTCAGTGGAAAAGGGTAAACAGTGGAGTTTATAAATGATCAGGAAAGGAATACAACGAGTGAAGTTATCACATTTGCAGATGATACAAAATTATTCAGAGTTGTTAAATCACAAGCGGATTCTGATAAATTGCAGGAAGACTTTGCGAGACTGGAAGATTGGGCATCCAAATGGCAGATGAAATTTAATGTGGACAAGTGCAAGGTGATGCATATAGGGAAAAATAACCCTTGCCGTATTACATGATGATAGGTTCCATATTAGGAGCTACTACCCAGGAAAAAGATCTAGGTATCATAGTGGATAATACATTGAAATCGTCAGTTCAGTGTGCTGCAGCAGTCAAAAAAGCAAACAGAATGTTGGGAATTATTAGGAAGGGAATGATGTCATAATGCCTCTGTATCACTCCATGGTGAGACCACACTTTGAGTACTGTGTACAGTTCTGATCACCGCATCTCAAAAAAGATATAGTTGCACTGGAGAAGGTGCAGAGAAGGGCGACCAAAATGATAAAGGGATGGAGCAGCTCCCTTATGAGGAAAGGCTAAAGAGGTTAGGGCTGTTCAACTTGGAGAAGAGACGGCTGATGGGGGATATGATAAAGGTCTTTAAAATCATGAGAGGATTAGAAGGGTAGAGGTGAATCAATTATATACTCTTTGAGATAATAGAAGGACTAGGGGGCATTCCATGAAGTTAGCATGGGGCACATTTAAAACTAATCGGAGAAAATTCTTTTTCATTCAACGCACAATTAAACTCTGGAATTTGTTGCCAGAGGATGTGGTTAGTGCAATTAGTGTAGCTGGGTTTAAAAAAGGTTTGGATAAGTTCTTGGAGAAGAAGTCCCTTAACTGCTATTAATCAAGTTGACTTAGAGAATAGCCACTGCTATTACTGGCATCAGTAGCAAAGGATCTACTTAGTGTTTGGGTTCTTGCCAGGTTCTTGTGGCCTGGATTGGCCACTGTGGGAAGCAGGATCCTGGGCTTGATGGACCTTTGGTCTGACCCAGTATGGCATTTTCTTATGTTCTTATGTTCTCATCCTTCCAAGTTGTTCAGGTGAAAGGAGAATGAAGGAAAGATGAGCGGTTCTGTCATCCCTCTTAGTGTCTATTAACTTACAGGATGGGCAAGCAGCCCCGGGCACTGCCCAAAGGCGCAGACAGGCAGAGCCAGGATTAGAACCAGAGAATGGCACTGTGCCCCAGTGCTGGAGCAGGGAGCTCCAAACCTGGGCTCTGGTTCATGAGTGGGTCCCAGGAGACATGCAGGAGGGTCTTGAGATTACGCCACGCCGTGGTCACTCAAACAGGACGATTGACAGCACACAGCAAGCTGTCACGATGGCAAAAAAACAGCACCTTTCCTTCTCGCAGCATCACCGCTGTGAAGAACACCACTCCAAGGTTGATTTTCCAGTCATTTTACTTTTGTCCTGGGTCTCGTGACCCTGCTGTAGTTCTAAATGCGTCCCCTGTGGAACAGTTTGTGAGTCTGCAGTTCCTAAATGTCTCCCCCGTCCCTGCCCTTCCTCCTCTTACGACCATTTCATACGGCTGTACCTTTTTATGTACCATATCAAGTGGTCCGCGCCCAGACGCAGATGTATCTGCACGAAGCTGCCAAGAAACCCGAACACCCTCCCCAGTCCCCCTGCACAACAACTCTCAGCAGATTGCTTTGAATAGGCCGTGCATGCATTATATGTGTGTGAGCGGGAGAGGGTAGGGAGGCAGAGAGCCCTGTACAATTGCTATTCATCTGCCATGTCCATTAGCAGTCCTGCTGCCGGCACAAGGAACAAAGCAGCATTGCCTTGCCTTTCTTCTTCTGATGCACACTGAGCGAGGAGGCCGGGGACGGAGTCTGCAAACACGCTCTCTCTAGTAATATCTTTTCCCTGTCCCAGGAGATGGGGCGAGAGTGCAAGGGATCGATCTAGCTTCCAAAGTTTGGATTGATTGAAAAGCCCTATGTAAGGGAGAATGAGGTCCTGTAAGTGCCGCTATGGAACCACATGGCCAGGAGTCCCTGATCCTCCAGGAGTTGAGATTTCAGGCGCAAAGATTTAAAAAAAAAAAAAAAAAAAAAATGCACTCTTACCTGCCAAGTGATAATAACGCCGCCTCTCAGAATGTTTTGTACAACGTTTAAGAAATAAGGAAAGTTTGAAAATAAAATCCACGGTTTAATTATTTTGCAAGGGGAAGGTGGAAAAGGAGCTCAGTTCCAGATCGGAGTGCATGAATGGCACTGTTGTTGTGTCCTTGTCCCTCTACGCCGGGAACCTTTGTGTAAAACTGCCCAGGAGCAGCCCCCACCGCTGCAGCCGAGACCATTAGTAACGCTGGCTCTGGACGTCCAGCTCACGCCCTCTCCGGTCACCCTTCACTGATAACTGCGGAAGGTGATTATTATCTCCGGTCACCCTTCACTGATAACTGCGGAAGGTGATTATTATTGATCTTTATGAACTTAGATTCACAGAAATGTAGGCAGGTGGATGAGAAGAACGGATGCTTTCCTTGCCCCTTACCCTGACTCTGCTACCGTTTTCCTACTGCCCCCTCCCGTACCTCACGTCACTCTCATGAGGAAGAAACTCAGTAAAAGATGGGCCGCCTTCATGACCCCACGAGCCACCTCCATAAACCTCACAATAGTAGCATTTCCTCCAAGGTGAGACCTGCTTGCTTTTTAGCTGTGAAAGTCCAAGAAACTTACTGGTGACTGAGTCGGCAGATTAAGAAGTGTGACACTCACTGGTTGGTGAATCAGCAGAGTTAGAGGTCTGACATGCCCTGGTAGTGACTCGGCAGGGGGAGAGGTATGACGAGCACTCGTTCATATCCCAGCAGACCTGTCGCTCTGATGAGTCCCCCAGTGAATGTGTGTGTGTGCGCCCTACCTTTCATCCTGCTAAGTCACTAATGTAATTGTGTCCTCATTTGCTGAGTTATGGAATGCGTGTCTCATGTCTCATGTGACGTCCTTCTGGCTTGTTAGAACAGAATGATTTCAATATCCCAATGCTGATACTATGGAAATGAATGACACAGTTAGAAGAATGACTGGTAGGGCCGGCAGCAATTCCAGGTCATAATAGACAAAGCCGTTCCAGTCCTGGTTGTATTCCAATGCAGGCATGGACTCATGCTTCTGATTTCCTTAAGAAAAGCTGTGCTATACATCTCCATGCATGCAGTAGGGAAAAAACCCCAGAACCAGATCAGTCTCTCACTCATGACATGGGATTGTTGACAAATGCTAGTAGCTGGATGTCAATGAGATGGCCTTCTTTTCAGAATGGGACAGTGAGGGGTATCAGAAACCTCTTTGGAGGGTTTCCAGAATGCAGAGGCACTCGGTGCCCCAGGGCCACAGCCCTCCCTTCCTTTCCCTCTCTCTTCCCAGGCTCCAGGTTCTGTCCAGTGGGGAGGAGGATTCAGCCTCTCAGGCCTGAGGCCCACGGAGAGGCACATTCTCTGTCAATGTTTCTCACCCTTTGGTACTCGCGGTGGGCTGTCGTGCCAGGATGTTCACGTCCAAAACTCAATTACACAAATGACTCGTGTGGATGTTCCAAAACATAACTTTGACTGTAACCAAAGCCTCGAATAACTCAGTAAATTCAAAGCAGTCTTCAAACAATATTCAGTTTAAATGTCCTGGTCACTTGCCAGCCTCACTGGGTCAGTGTCCTTTCGGTGGCAGGCAGAGATCACCATGCTCCCAAGTAATGAGAGCCAAGCGCCTAGCAAGGCACAGGGCTACTCCTGTTACTATTTTTCCAGGGCTCCTCGGGGAGAAAGTCCCAAATATACAAAATCTAGCACAATGAGTAAAAAAAAAAAGTTTATCTTATTAGTTTTAAATGTATTACCCAATAACTTCATTGAGTGTCCCCTGGTCTTTGTACATTTCAAAAGAGTAAACAACTGAGCTGGGTTCAAAAAAGGTTTGGATAAGTTCTTGGAGGAGAAGTCCATTAACCTCTATTAATCAAGTTTACATAGGGGTAGATTTTATAAAAGTACGCCTGTGCGTACTTTTGTTCGCGCACCAGGCGCAAACAAGAGCACGCTGGATTTTAATAGATACGCGCGTATCCTTTAAAATCCGGGGTTGGCGTGCGCAAGGCTGTGCAAAATCGGCAGCCTGCACGCGCCGAGCTGCGCAGCCTGCCTCCGTTCCCTCCGAGGCCGCTCCGAAATCAGAGCGGCCTCGGAGGGAATTTTCCTTCCACCCCCCGCACCTTCCCCTCCCTTCCCCTACCTAACCCCCCCCCAGCCCTATCTAAACCCCCTCTCCTTTGTTTGACAAGTTACGCCTGCGCCGGTTGCGCGATTTCCCAGCCTGAGAGCAGATTCGGAAGCCTCGACCACACCCCCGAAACGCCCCCGGGCCGGAACCACGCCCACAGCCCTTCCCACAAATGACGCGCCACCGCGCCAGGCCCCCCGACACGCCGCCCAGGAAAGCCCCGGGACTTATGCGCGTCCCGGGGCTTGTGCGCGCCACCGAGCCTATTCAACATAGGCTCGGTGCGCGCAGGGGGAACTTGGGGCAGGTTTTTGGGGGATACGTGCATATCTTACGCGCGTGCCCCTTTGAAAATCTGCCCCTTAAGGAATAGCCACTGTTATTAATTGCATCAGTAGCATGGGATCTTCTTAGTGTTTGTATAATTGCCAGGTTCTTATGGCCTGGTTTGGCCTCTGTTGGAAACAGGATGCTGGGCTTGATGGACCCTTGGTCTGACCCAGCATGGCAATTTCTTATGTTCTTATGATTAACATTTACTCATTCCATTCCACACATTATTTTATAGAAATCTATCATAACTCCCTTCAGCCGTCTCTTCTCCAAGCTGAAGAGTCCTAACCTCTTTAGCCTTTCTTCATAAAATAATTGTTCCATCCCCATTATCATCTTGGCCTCCCTTCTCTGTACCTTTTCTAATTCTGCTATATCTTTCTTGAGATGTGGTGACCAGAACTGCACACAATACTCAAGATGAGGTCGCACCATGGTGCAATCCAGTGGCATGATGATATTTTCTGTTTTATTCTCCATTCCTTTTCTAATAATCCCCAGCATTCTATTTGCTTTCTTGATTGCTGTTGCACACTGAGCGGAAAATGTCAACATATTTTCAACAATGACACCTAGATCCTTTTCCTGAGTGGTGACTCCTAACGTGGAACATTGCATTATGTAGCTATAATTTGGGTTACTCTTCCCTAAGTGCATCACTTTGCACTTGTCCACATTCAATTTCATTAGCCATTTGCATGCCCAGTCTCCCAGTTTTGCAATGTTCTCTTTCAATGTCTCATAATCCTCTTGTGATTTGACAACTTTGAATAATTTTGTGTCACTGGCAAATTTAATCACCTCACTTGTTCCCATTTCCAGGTCATTTGTAAATATATTAAAAGGCAGCAGTCCCAGAACAGATCCTTGGGGCACTCCATTATTCACCTTTTTCCACTGGGAAAATTTACCATTTAGCCCTACTCTCTATTTTCTATCTTTTAATCAATTAGCAGTTCGCAATAGGATACTGCCACCTATCACATGACTTTCTAATTTCCTAAGAAGTTTGCCATGAGGGTCTTTGTCAAATGCTTTCTGGAAATCCAGATACACTATATCAACTGGCTCACCTGTTACGGTTCCGGGCCGTGCCCCGGTCCCTTCACCTACCTCGGGGCTGGTCCGGGCCGCTGGAATCTCTCTCCGGCTGGCAACGCCCGGCCTAGCCTCTGCCACGGCGTCTCCCTCCTCGAGGGAGACGCCGTCGATCCTCCGTGCCTGGCCCTGCCCCCTACATGCACGCGCGCAGGGGCTCAAGATTTAAAGGGCCCAGCGCGGGAAGACGGAGGACGGCCCAGAGATGATGTCAGACGCTGCAGGGATATTTAAACCCTGCATCCAGCTCTATGCCTTGCCTTGCAACGAGGTTCATTCGTCCTGAGTTGCTAGTTGCGGCTTCTGACTTCGGCTTGTTCCTGGCTTCTGACCTCGGCTTGTCCCTGGCTTCTGACTCTAGCTTTCGTCCACTGGTTCCTGACTCTGGCTTTCGTCCACTGGTTCCTGACTCTGGCTTTCGTCTACTGGTTCCTGACTCCGGCTTTCATCCAGGAGGCCTCGCCTAAGTCCAAGCGGCTCAGGTCCTTACGAGCTTCCAGTGGTGAAGTTCCAGTTGGCCTCCTGGCTTCAGCTCTACTCTTCTCGATCCTCTGGAACTCCTCTTCAGACACCGGCTCACAGGAGACCGCACGTAAGTCCAAGCGGCTCGGGTCCTCGTGGGCTCCTCCTGGGGGGACCTCCTGGGGGGGACCTCGGGCTTCCAGTGGTGAAGATCCCTCCAGTCTCCTACCCTGTGCCGCCTCCCGGCTTCGACCTCCACTGTGGGTCTTCCCACGGTGAGTCTTCATCTGTCCCAGCCGGCTCAAGGGTCCACGAATCCAACACCTGTATCTCATGTTTATTTATGCCTTCAAAAAAATGTAGTAAATTTGTGAGGCAAGACTTCCCTTGGCTAAATCCATGTTGGCATTGTCCTATTAAACTATGCTTTTCTATATGTTCAGCAGTTTTGCTCTTTATGATAGTTTCTATGATTTTGCATGGCAGAGACATCAGACTCGCTGATCTGTAGTTTCCTGTATCACCTCTTGATTCCTTTTTAAAAATTGACATTACATTGACAACCTTCCAGTCTTCAGGTACCATAGATGATGTTATTGATAATTTCCAAATTTCCAACAGCAGGTCCACAATTTAATTTCTCAGTTCTTTTCAGTATTCTTATATGTATACCATTTGGTCCAGGTGATTTGCTACTTTTTAGTTTCTCAATTTGCCCTAGTACATCTTTCAGGTTCACTGAGATTTGTTTCAGTTTGTCTGAATCATCACTTTTGAATATAATTTCTGTTATGGGTATATCTCTTACATCTGAGGGAAAGAATTAATTTAGTCTCTCTGCCCTGGCTTTGTCATCCCTAAGTGCTCCTTTTACCCCTTGATCATCTAATGGTCCAGCTGACTCCCTCGCAGGCTTTTTACCTCAAATGTACCTGAAAAAGTTTTTATTGTGAGTTTTTGCATCCACAGCAAGCTTCTTTTCAAATTCTCTCTTTGCCTTCCTTATCAAGGCTTTGCATCTGACTTGCCAGTGCTTATGCTGTTTCCTGTTTTCTTCATTCGGATTCCTTTCCCATTTCTTGAAAGCTGTTCTTTTAGCCTCTCTCACCTCACCATATATTGGTAGATATTAAAGCCTGGCGGAGATATTAAGGCCTGGCAGATGCGGAGGCTAACACCATATGCTGTCAGCCTCCGCATCTGCTACCTGGTGGGATTTTCCTCTGTCGGGCAAGAGAGACTTGCTCAGCCTCAATCAATGCCTGGCTAACATCGGCCAGATGTTTCTCTTTGTTTTTCACTTTCCTGTCCCCTCCTCTCAGTCCCTCCTTCTTGGACGGAGTCCCGCTTCCGCCCCCTGACACGCCACCCATCTCTGCTGGTGTGCTGCTGATATAAGGTGGGTTTGTATAGCATGTCCCCTCCTCCCCGAGTCAGCACCCCAGACACTCACAGCTCTTGGGCCTGCACCAAAGGAGAACACTTCATTGGAATCCAGGGACACAGCAGACATTCTGAAGGGGGGAGAGAGACTCCGGGTAAGGCCATGTCTATTCTTCCAGAGAGCTTCACCATTTCTTGGGTGGTTCCCTTTTTAGCAATCTCATTAGATGGTTTATCTTGTCTGGGAGTCAGGACAGGGTGCTATCATGTCCACCCTTACCCTCACATCTCACTTGTGTGCCATCAGGCATAAGTGCTATTTCATCCAGGGGAGGAGGAAAGGGACGGTGTTTCTGGGCTGTTAGATCAAATCCTGGCACAGGGATATGTTCTGCAGGGACATCATACTTTGTTTAGGTATCTAAGGAAGTCCCCTGCAACCAGCAAGTGCCTCTGCAATAGGTCCTCCTGTGCTAGTCGTCGATGCTATGTTGCTACTGTTCCTGCTTTGCTCAGCATTGCCTTGCTGTGTTTCTGCCTTGTCCAGTCTCACCTAGCTGTGCTCCTGCCTAGCCCTGCCCTGCCTTGCCTTCCAATCAGCCCTTCCATGGACTTTTCTTCCGTTACTGACCCAGACTGTCTGCTGACCTTACTTGACCTCTACCTGCCTCAGCCCCTGCCTGGATCCTGACCTTGCTAGTTCTCTGCCAGTCTTGACCCTTGCCTGATCTTGATGCTGCCTGAACTCCACTGGCCCTAACTCCGGCCTTCCTTGGTCCTGTCTGTTTCCTCGTTCCTTGCACCTTGCCAGAGAAGTCCTGCCGGTAAACAGAACCTGCGGGCTCAATCCAAAGGGGAGGAGGCCAGCCAGATAGAAGACCCTGATTTGTGGCACGTCAGACCAGCCTCTAGCAGGTGGCAACTATGTTCACATGCTCCAGGCTGCATCAACCCAGCAGCAGCCCACGGGCTCGCGTTCCCAGAATGTGACAAGATGGAAGGGAGGGAGTAATTGAGAAGGGAGAGGGTGAGTGTGCAAGAAGGAATGGAAGGGAAGCGAAGGGATTGATTGAAAGGTGATGGAAGAGAAGGGGGATGAGTAAGAAGGGAGGGAAGGGAGGAGGTGAGTAACGTGGAGGGAAGAAAAGGGGAAATGGGAGGGGAGGGAAGGGGAGGGAAGGGGATTGTGCGAATGAGATGGAAGAGGGGCGTGGGATGAAAAGGAAGGAAAAAGGTTGTGAAAGAGAGGGAGCCACACTATGGAGTGTGTGTGAATGGAGAGAATGCAGGACAGTGGAAGCACTAGGCAGATTAGTGGCCTCCTAAATTGCCACACTTTTGGTGGCTTGCAGAACACCCTGAGGCCGACAGACTGCCTGCAACAGGATCACAGCTTCCCATCATCAAATCCTTACCGTGCAGCTTACATGCTGACACAGCGCCCAGGCCCCGCTGTTCTCCTCCGGCAGATGCTCCCTTTAGGCACATGTGTGTGGCGCACAACACCTCTTAAAGGAGCTGTGGTGGGAGTTTGGGTCTGGGCACCCAGTAATGACTTCAGCTGCCACTGGTATTTAAGCCAGCCTCAGATGCCCTATCGTGCCTCAGCTATGGGTCGCCTACATAGCTTGTGCAGTGTGTGTTGCTGCTCCTTCGTTCTTGGTTCCTGCATCCAGCCCAGCCTTGCCTTGTCTCCATGCCTCCCCTTGGTCTGACTTCTGGATCTGACTTTTGCCTGGGCATTGACCATTCTTGTTTGCCCCCTGCCTCTGAAACTTTCCTGGACGTTGACCATTCTTGTTTGCCCCCTGCCTCTGAACCTTGCCTGGACATTGACCATTTTTGTTTACCGCCTGACTCTGACCCTAGCCTGGCCCAGAATCAGCACCCATGCCAATATCACAGATACTGTCACCTAAGACCTGCCGGCCCCCTTAATCCAAGGACTCAACCCAGGAGGAAAAGGGTTGGTATAGATGAAGCTCCTAGTCCATCTCTCTCTTGTGTAACTCTGCCAGCCCTGTGAGCTGAGCCAACCTCACCACAGCAGCAAGAGTCTTATCGATCTTACACGGGGGCGATATAGCAGTGCTAGGCCTTGTTCTTTCTTCCTGCATGGGCCCAGAATAGGAATTTGTGTCATGTGGGTCTGAGCAGGTGGGAAAAAAAAGGTGCAATCATTGGGGCTGGAAAGAGCAGGATCAGCTTTGACCTACAAGATCAAAAGTAATAAGCAGCATCGAACTTTGTCCCAGGAGGAAAGACGAGGTGTTCAGTCAGCTGCATGGGCTGAAGGTAGAGATTGCTGCATTCTAGAGGAGGAGGAGAATAGTGAGCAAGTTGCATGAATGAGTGAGTGAGAGATTTGTGTATGTGTGAGCAAGAGAGAGCATGTGAGTGAGTGTGTGTGTGTGTGTGTGTGTGTGTGTGTGTTTGATTGAGAATGAATATATGTGTGTTAGAGACTGTGTATGTATGAGACCGAACAAAATTTATGTGTAGTCCCCCATCCCCATTAATCCAGGAATATATTAGGATGAGTGGAAATCAAAGGTTCCCAGGAATAGAGAGCTGAGAATTTTTAAAATCTTTAATTGAATTATTGGAAGTTATTTGATGTGTCTGCTGTTTTGAAATATTTTATTGCTTTGTGGGAACTTGTTAAAAAAGTATATATGAGTTTATAGTATGTTATTCTATTCGTCAGCTGTTTCAACATATTTATTTTCTTTATTAGTGTGATTTTACTATTGTGGATGATGTTTCATATTTTCTGATTTTGTTTTATGAGAATTGGCAATGTTTCTGTTTTTCCATTGTCGTACTGCATACAAAGTCTGTCTTTTTGTGGTTTGCAGTTCAGTTTTGGCTGCACATTTCTATTTAAGAACATAAGAACATAAAAACATAAGAAATTGCCATGCTGGGTCAGACCAAGGGTCCATCAAGCCCAGCATCCTGTTTCCAACAGAGGCTGAACCGGGCCACAAAAACCTGGCAATTACCCAAACACTAAGAAGATCCCATGCTACTGATGCAATCAGTAACAGTGACTATTCCCTAAGTAAACTTGATTAATAGCAGTTAATGGATTTCTCCTCCAAGAACTTATCCAAACATTTTTTGAACCCAGCTATACTAACTGCACTAAGCACATCCTCTGGCAACAAATTCCAGAGCTATATTGTGCGTTGAGTGAAAAAGAATTTTCTCCGATTAGTCTTAAATGTGCTACTTGCTAACTTCATGGACTCTTTATTCTGCGGGTCTGTCTGTCTGTTGTGGTGTGTAATGGAGGAGAGGTAGTCTGCTAGCATGTAATTTCTATATGAGGATCTACATCAGCCTGCTTGTTCGGTTTTCCTAATAGGATTTGTATTGATGCTTTAGGGCTTGGTGTAATATTTGCAGTATTGCAATTTCATAGGAAGGATTCTTACTATTTGAGTGCTGGAAGTTAGGTCAGTTTTGGTACAGGAGGTTTATTATATTGTAATTTGTAGTCCATCTTATTCATGGATTTCTTCAAGGTCAAACTCAAACCTAACACACTTTACAATAGAAATATATATATATATATATATATATATATATATATTTATTTATTTTAAAGCTCTTTATTCAGAGCGGATTAAATAATATAGGCAGAGTTTTCTTTTTGGCACCACGGCAGTGTATGCAAATATAATATACATGTTGTTGTGATATTTTTACCTCAGCAGACCGTACTTGGGATGCCCTTTTTTATGTAACATCTGTTATTAGAAATGCATAATATTTTTGTGTGGTGAGGGCTGGGGGAGGGAGCACAGGGATGTAAGGTTTACCTCTTATGATGGCTGATAGTGGGACCTGCCACGACGTCATCTCTTACCCTGACTCCAGCAAGGTTCCCCTGACGCAGCTGAAAGCGCTGCAATAGCTCTGCCATCTTGATCAGCTCCACCGGCTCACAGACACACACGCATGCCACTCAGCCATACTTAAAGGGCCAGCGGCGGGAAAGCCCCATGGTGCCTGGCAATGATGTCAGAGAGAGCCTTATTTAAACACTGCTCTTACTCCTTGTCTTTGCCTCAGTCTCCTGCAAAGCAGTGTATGTTGCCAGAGTTCCCAAGTTCCTGCATGTCCAGCCTTATCCTCTCCAGCCTTGCCTGCCTCATCCAGCCTTGTCTTCTCCAGCCTCTCCTGCCTTGTCCAGGCTTATCCACTCCAGTCTTGTCCAGCCTTCCATGTCTTCCCCAGCCTGCCTCATCCAGCCTTCCCAATTTGTCTTGTCCAGTGTCTTCGGAGTGTCTTCAGGATGGCTCCAACCCATCTTTGGCCTGACTTCTGGATCTTGACCTCTTGCCTAGACCTGACCTGTTTTGCCTGCCACCTGGACCTGACCTCTTGTCAGGCCCTGACAACTCTTGTCTGCCACCTGCCCCAACCCTGCCTGCCTCCGATTCTGTCTGTCTGTCTGCTGCCTGCCCTGACCTTGGGGTACTATTGGACTCCTGCTCTGACCACTGTGTAAGACCTCCTGGCTGCCAGAACCCAAGGGTTCAACCTGCGGTGGATGCGGCTGCTATAGGTGAAACTCCAGTCTGTCCCGCTACAAGGTGTGTTTGCCAGCTGCCAGCGAGGGCCTTATAGGTTCGCCTATGAGGCTGCGTCAACTACGCTGCAGCACAGAGGACTCCCACCCATGCCACCCTTCACAATAATCTTGCATTGGCCCTCACACAATCCTTCACCATTCTCCCATCTCTCATTTCCCCAGGATTGAAATGGTGGAGAAGGTTGGGAGGTAGGTTGTAGGGTTCCCGGAAGGGTGGCAGGGTTGCTAACTTCCTAGAAATATTATTATCAGTGATGCCCTATCTGCTGCTACTCTGGGGACTCTGATCCCTGCCTCCCCCTTCCCCGAGATCACCGAGATGCTGACGACTGACCTAGAAATGTATTCTGAATGAGGAAACACTGGGACAGTGTCGGGCTGGTGTTAAAGAGACCAATGTCCTCTCTCCATTTTTTAGTAATGAGATAAGTGTTTTTACTTGCAATACTTTAAGAAAAGTTTCAAAAAAATAGGCTTGGTACAGGAAGGACGAGGCAAGGCTTGAACTGTGGACAGAGACAGGCTGGAGCAGGGTTGGACTAGATACTGGGGCTGGACACAGAAAAAGGATGGGCTGAGGGCAGACAGCGACAAGGCAAGGTACTGAGCATGAACAGTGAGAGACACAGGCAAGGCAGGATACAGAATAGGGACTGGAACTAGATAACAGACTGGGGCAAGACAAGGCACTGACAAGACAGGGAGCGAGTACCAGGAATAAGATTGGGTTGGGCATGGCAAGACCAAACAGAGACAGGACAAGGCAAGACAACACAGAACAAGGAACATAGAAGCCTGAAGGCAGCAAGGCTGAAGGCCCGTAGGCCACTTAGCAATAGGCCTAAAGGCCCCTAGGTATAGAGAAGCCTGAATAGGCCACAAGGCAGAGCACTAGCATAGAGCAAGCCCGAAAGCCACAAGGCAAAATAAGGCCAGATTATGCCAGAAAGCAAGATCAAGGTATGGCCTAGATAGGCCATAAGGCAGGGTAAGCCCTGAGTAGGTTTTAGAGCAAGGAGCTTGGAGCAAGAAGGCCCAGAGGCCACAAGGCAAGATATGGCCTGAGTAGGACACAGAGAAAGGAGTAAAAAGGCCCAGAGCCACAAGGCAAGGTATGGATAGGATAGGCTGCAGGACTAGGAGCAAGATGCAAGAAGGCCTGGAGGCCAGAAGGTATAGAGGAAGGTAAGGGTGGCCAGGTCAGAGAGCTAAGGGTGACTCCATGAAGAGGCAAAGGTGTACGGGCAAGGCTGGGTTACATAGTACTGGACTTTGGGTGCGGTGCAAGCAGTGAGGAGGAGCTTGGCAAGGCTAGAAGTTAGGCTCGCTGAGAGGAGAGGAGGATGCACCATAGGCAGACAGAGTCAGGTAGTCAATCAGGAGATGGCTTGGGTAGCTCGAATAGAGCACACTAGAGGCCTCTGCTGGTGGGGTGGCATCATTGCAGGTAGACGCAGGGCACAGTGAGCTTGTAAAACGGGCAAAATATATTTATTTATTTTTAAAAATTTGTTACCCGCCCTTCCTACATTCAGTGGCTTGGGGCTAGTTCGACCAATCCACCAGGGCATGCCCAGAGCCTCAATAGGCCAATTTGCCCTGGGCACTCATTCCTGAGTGGCCAGAACATTGACAACTACTTCTTATATTCTTTCTCACGTTTCTCCCCATCACTTTCCAGGACACCTTCCTACCCTGTTTTGTCATGTCCCAAGCCTTCTACTTGTGGAAAAGCATATCAGATCTAACATGTCATTAAGTCCAATAGAAATAATAGAATGTCATTTGAAAGTTAATGGTTGATCCCATTAAAGAGGTTTTTACCAAGATTGACCCATTGAAGCCTTTTCCCCAGTTAAAATGTCCCAATCCCAAGACCCATACTTTTATAGAAACATAGAAACATAGAAATGACGGCAGAAGAAGACCGAATGGCCCATCCAGTCTGCCCAGCAAGCCTCACACATTTTTTCTCTCATTCTTATCTGTTACTCTTAGCTCCTTGTTCTATTCCCCTTCCACCCCCACCATTAATGTAGAGAGCAGTGATGGAGCTGCATGCAAGTGAAATATCTAGCTTGATTAGTTAGGGGTAGTAGGGGCAGTAACCGCCGCGATAAGCAAGCTACACCCATGCTTATTTGTTTTACCTAGACTATGTTGTACAGCTCTTGTTGGTTTTTTTTTTTTTTTCTTCTCCCCTGCTGTAGAAGCAGAGAGCCATGCTGGATATGCATTGAAAGTGAAGTATCAGGCGCATTTGGTTGGGGTAGTAACCGCCGTAACAAGCCAGCTACTCCTCGCTTTGTGATTGCGAATCCTTTTTTTTCTTCACCCCTGTCGTTGAAGCTATGCAGGATATGCGTGAAGCATCAGTTTTTTGTTTTTGTTTTTGTTTTTTTCCCCTGCCGTTGAAGCAGAGAGCTATGCTGGAAATGCGTGATGTATCAGTCTTTCTCCCATGCCGATGCAGCAGAGAACCATGCTGGATATGCATGGAAAGTGAAGTATCAGGCACATTTGGTTTGGGGTAGTAACTGCCGTAACAAGCCAGCTACTCCCCGCGTTTTGAGTGCGAACCCTTTTTCTTGTCCTTTGCCGTTGTAGCAGAGAGCTCTGCTGGATGTGTGAAGTATCAGTTATTCTTCTCCCCTGTCATTGAAGCAGAGAGCTATGCTGTATATGCATTGAAAGTGAAGTATCAGGCATATTTGGTTTGGGGTAGTAACCGCCGTAACAAGCCAGCTACTCCCCTCTTTATGAGTGCAAATCCTTTTTTCCATTACCTCTTGCTGTTGAAGCTTAGAGCGATGTAGGAGTCACAGTAAGCATGTGTATGTTTATTTAATAAGGGTATTGTGTCAATAGCCATCATTCTGGCGAGTCACCCACTCTTCATTGGCGGCCTCTTGACTTTATGGATCCGCAGTGTTTATCCCACGCCCCTTTGAAGTCTTTCACAGTTCTGGTCTTCACCACTTCCTCCGGAAGGGCATTCCAGGCATCCACCACCCTCTCCGTGAAGAAATACTTCCTGACATTGGTTCTGAATCTTCCTCCCTGGAGCCTCAAATCGTGACCCCTGGTTCTGCTGATTATTTTCCTACGGAAGAGGTTTGTCGTTGTTTTTGGATCATTAAAACCTTTCAAGTATCTGAAAGTCTGTATCATATCACCTCTGCTCCTCCTCTCCTCCAGGGTGTACATATTTAGATTCTTCAATCTCTCCTCGTACGTCATCCTATGAAGATCCTCCACCTTCCTGGTCGCCCTTCTCTTGGTCACTAAATACTGAAAGTGTTTAACCAATAGGTCAAGTGCACTTAACATAATAGCATTTGATGATGTTTTTTTTTTAATAATTAGACATATTCCGGGTAACTTTCAAAAGGATTTCCGCGTGTAAAACCGGGTTTTTGAAAATTGCTAGGATACATGCTCCTTTTACATGCTTACATCCTTTTGAAACATTTCCCCCAGTTTGCATTAGTAAACATTATAATGTATTCCTTTGAATTATGCATCTTGTTGGCATGAGTATATCTCTGCATTTGGATGTAAAGTAGCATTAGGCCTTCCCACTATTACTTGATAATTTAGTCAAGTGGCAGATGTGGGTCCTTCCGATCGGAATCTGGATGAAATAGGATGAAAGCGAGAAAAGAAAACCCCTTTTCCATTTTTTGTTTTTGTTTGCTTTTAACAAAAGGCTCTGAATAAATAATTCTCCTGGAGAAGCCTACCGTAGAGGATAAACATGTCCTGCGATTGCTATTTGAATCTATGGTGAGTTGTTCAAGTGCTTTTTAAGAATTGAAACTATCAATAAAAGATTCTTTATTCTTGATAAGTTACTGCTTGTTTGTCTTCAGACTTCTTCCATTACTACTAGTAAGCACTTCTGAGTAAATGTTCACAGGGTTTCCATGCAGAGAAATAGCAAATACACGTGTAAGTAGCCCGTATTTGTGTGCATGCTATTTTATTTATTACAAAAAAATGTGCGTGTATTTTCGGCTTCACGTGTACATTTTACCAGGTAAAAAAAAAGAGGCGTTTTGGGGTGAGATTGAGAAGTATTGCACGGAAGTTGCTATTTTATCAGAAATATATGCACATAAATTATCAAACTTGTTCGGACACTTTTGCACCTAATTGATTTGCACAAGTGAAATCGGACTTGTTGTCTGCCATTTTTGGGGAGCAGGCCTGGGTGAGTTGGTGGGACTTCAGGATGAAATGCTAGAGTCTAGGTGAAGGACTGGGCTAACTGGAAGAGGTATTGGCAAACTGGTGATTTCAAGGATGTATGCAAGTATTTTCAAAATGGTATGTGTGCATATTTTATTAAATATCTGCCCCCATGTATAAATCGGGGTAATGTGTGCATATTCTATTTTTTTTTTTTTGCACCTAAAATATATGCGCGGATTTTTACAAAATAGGTAGAGAAAGTAAGTGCTTTCATTGCATTGCAAATATTCACACGTATGTGCGTGCTTTCAAAGCACAGCTATGCTGTATTATATAAGCTGCACGGCTCTCACCTTACAGTTTAGGATGTACTAGAATAAATCTTTGCATGTCCACTTACATGTGCAAGTTAAGTACTGCAAATAGGATTGAAGTTTAGGTTCCCTCTGTCTATAACATTACATGGTATACCCAGCACTGTATAAATGCCCATAAGGGACGATCCTTACTCTGTGAAACTTACAATTTAGCAAAACAGACAAGGGAAAAGGTGTAAAGTCTGGAGATGAGTTATTAGGTGTGATTTAACTACAGACCGGGTCCGATTTCTGTGATTGGGTAAAGCTGTAAAAATCGTTGCCCCCGCAAAACAATTTCTGTATGTGTAACCCCAATGCCAAATCCTGACGGGCACATCTGGCAGTTACTGGGCCGCCCATGGACCTCCCTGCTTCATGTTCTATAGGGCTACGAACACACTTCTGTGCTCTTGAAATAAGGACAATGCCACAACAGACTGTGGTCCAAAATTAAGAGTTTATTCACTGTATAACTTGTTGAACAGTAATAAGCTGACACCCCCCCCCCCCCACACACACATACATTTCCTTCTGGTGACAAATTAGAACATTTAAACAGTAACTTAAACAATTTAGAGATGACTGAGCCATGATCTTTCTTTTAGGGTATTGGGTGCCTGCTTCCCATGGGCCCTGAACAGTTTGACACAGTGAAAGATGGCAGATAAAGACCAAAATGCTCCATCAGGCCTTTTCAGCAAGACGTTTTTGGGTCGTAACAGCTGCCGCTCCATGCTGAAATGTAAGCTTTAGGTGCACTAGAAAAGTCGCCCCCGTCCTTCATTTTCCCCCCTCTGGCTCGTTCTGCTTCATGCTGATACAGATAGCTCTCTTCATTCCCAGCTGCTCACTGCTTTACTTATTTATTTACAAAATGTGTATTCCGCCGATCTAGAAATCTCAGCGCATCACAGTGGCACGTTCATAAATCATACACCAGCTCGCTGTGCTTTGGCAAAGCTTCTCTGTCCTTTTATCGGACCGGAAAGAGGTAAACCCTGCTTGCTTCCATGGTCAGGCAGGACTGGGGGTGCCGGTGCTGACTGTCTCTTGCCCACACTCCCACCCAGATCCGGAGCCCCTGGACTCTGGACTGCCCTGTGTCACCGGGGCTGGGACTCGCGTGCTGGCGAGGTCACGGTCCGGCGCCGGTGCCAGGAAGGCCGGAAGATTTCTGGCTGCTCCTCATTTTAACAGCCCCGCTGCTTGAGAAGGGCAGGCCTGTCGTCATTGTGAGGGAAGAGCGGTGATCCTAACGGGACCTGGAGCCTTTTTCTCTCCCTCGCCTTCCTGTTCTCATTTCTCTGTCTCCCTTCTCACCTTCCCGTTTCTAACTAGCTGCCTCTCTTCCTTCTTTCTGACTCCTCTCTCTGGGGCACAGGGAAATCACCTCGGGTCCCTTTCTCTTTGAGTTTCCGGAAGAGACTTGCAGCACTGCCCCCTCTGTTTTGAGACAAGGAAGGGGCAGCCACCCCGGACCCTCCTGAAAGGGGGATGAATTGTAAGGGACAGTCGCAGTCTAACATTGCCCTGCACCGCAGCTCTCTGAGGCTCAGATTCTGTTGACAAAAGGCTTCGTCTGCCAGGGCGCGCGAGATGCAATCCCGGCCCAGAGCGCCCCGCAGGGCTTGGGGACACACAGGGAGCTCTTTCTTAAAGCGATAGCCACCCAGGGAGACCTTCGCCATGCCTTTAATTGCCCTTTACCGTCTGAAATAGAGGGTAACTATGACTCCTCTGCGCTGTTTGACTGGCTTTTGCCCCTCTTCCATTCCCTGCAGACTCCTCAGCTTTCACCAGTTCCCACAGGAAAGGGAGGGACGGGCTCTAGATTCAGTGACTTGGGCTGAGGCTAGAAACTTCTCTTCTCTCTCCCGTTAGCTGCTGGGCCAGAGCACTCTGGATCCTGCAGAGCAGGGAGCAGGGCTGCCTGTAGTTTGATGTACCTTTGAGAGGGCCTGTTTTGATCATTTATATTCCACTGCAGACTTTTGACCACTTGAAAGCTTGCAGTTTGGAAATGGTCCTTTAAGGTTTTACACTCAAGAGGCGTTTTGTAGTTAAAATACAGGCAGATTTGGGGGAACTACCGAAGGATTTTGTGAGTCTGGAGAGCTGGGCATCTAAATGGCAGATGAAATTTAATATGAATGAGTGCAAAGTGATGCACATAGGGAAAAATAACCCCAAGGTCCATATTCAGAAGCGTTTAGATAGATAACTTGAAAGGTATCCTGCTAAATGAATATTTGGGCACTTAGCCAGCTATATTTTAGCTGAATATCTTATTATCCTGCTAAAATTTAGCCAGATAACTTAGGGGTGTTTCAGGGAGGAGTCTGGTCAGGCCAAAGAGCTGCCCTAAAGTTATCTGGATAAAGTTAGCCAGCTATATTAAGTAGTGCGGCTGCACTATTGAATATTCCAGGTAAGTTTATCCAGCTAACTTTGCTGTCTGGATAGTGACTAAATATGAATCTTCCTAAATTTATATGCACAATTCTGGCTTCTGTGTTAGGAGTAACTACCCAGGAAAAGGATCTTGGAGTCACTGTAGACAGTACATTGAAAGCCTCAGTTCAGTGTGCTATGCTGGCCAATAAGGCAAACAAAATGCCAGGAATTATTCCGAGAGGAAGGGAGAAAAAAATGGAGATCATCATAATGTCTCTGTATAGATCGATGGTGCAGGTACATCTTGTGTATTGTGTTCAATTTTGGTCACCCCCATCTCAGAAAGGATATAGCAGAGTTAAAATCGATGCAGAGAAGGGCAAGAAAAATGGTTAAGGAGTTGGAATAGCTCCCTTGTGAATAAAGGCTAAATGGCTTTTGGCTCTTCCACTTGGAGAAGAGATGACTGGGTGGGGATATGATTGAGGTCTATAAAATCATGAGTGGAGTAGAACAGGTAAATAGCGAACAGCTGTTTAATCTTTCAGATAACACTGGGGGCAATCAGCCGCTGAGCTGGATAAACTTCTCCAGCTAACCAACAGGGTATATACCCTGCTGGTTAGCTGAATATACCTGGCTATCTTAAAGTTAGCCAGATATGTTTGTCCAGCTAACTTCTGGACAGGTCACTGGCATGACCTGATTTAGCTGGAAAATTTATCTGGCTAACTCCACTCATCCCAGAAACACCTCCCGCCCACCCCTGGAACGCCCCATACTTATCCAGCTAAATTCCAGCCAGATAGCGTGGTTATCCGACTAGAAATTAGCCACACAAGTCTCTAAATATGCCGGTTTTGCCATTTGGATGGGTAACTTCTCAGTTATCCGTGTAAATGGCTTTTGAATATCGACCTCACTAGGACTAGTGAACACTCCTTTAAGCTAACAGAGACCAGATTTAAAACAAATTGGAGAAAGTGCTTTTTCACTCAACGCACAATCAAGCTGTGGAATTCATTGCTGGAGGATGTGGGTAGCATAGCTGGGTTTAAAAGTTCCTGGAAGAAAAGTCCCTAAATAGTTAGTAACCAGGTGACTTAGGGAGACCCACCATTTGTCACAGGTAGTGACAGCAAGAAATTGAATCTAATTTTAGGGATTGGAGACAGGATGCTGAGCTTGATGGACCTTTGGTCTGACCCAGCGTGGTGGTATTTCTGGTGGTAAACTCGTGCCTTTTCCAGGATTTCGCCAGTGCTTGCCGCAGGTCTGACCATGTAGCAGGTATAACAATAGTATGAGAAATACTTTCCTCTTGACTGTCTTCTGCTGGAAAATTTCCTTATTTCTAACTCTGGGTGAGTGACTTTTCTCTGGGCGCACTTTTGAGCTGTGCTGGAGTCTTCCGATGCCAGCGTTTCCCAACTAGTGCGCCACGGCAAAAGGTCAAGTGTGCCACGGCTGCCGTCTTTAGTTTCCCTTTCCATCCTGGTCTGCGGGAAGGGGGGGGGGGATCAGAGAACGGCGTTTATCAGCAGCTGCTCCTGCTTTGCTGGCTCTCCTCTTCGGTAGAAGCTGCACAGGGCGCTGTACTCTTGCCAGACCTGCTGGCCTCCTGCAGAGAGAAGCTGACAGAGGAGGAAAAAACAGCACCAGGGTAAGCCTGCTCACAGATGTCTGCCATCCCAGGACAATGGGGGGGACAGCTGAATGTCCCCCTCAGGTGTATAGGTGGAGAGGGAAGGTGAAGATGCCAGGGAGGTGGGGAATTGGGAATGTGATGATGTCAGAGGGTTGAAGAGGGAAGATGATGATGATGCAAGGAGTGGGGAGGAGAGGTGGAGGTAGAGAGAAGTTAATGATGAAGCCAGGGGGTGGAGGGAGCGGGAAGGCGATGCAAAGGGGTGGAGGGAAAGCGATGAGAAGGTGATTATGTTGGGGGGGGGGGGGAGGAAAGGGAGAAGGAAAGGAAGAGGAGATGATACCAAGGGGCTGGAGGGAGAGGGAAAGTGATGATGATGCCAGGGGGTGAGGAGGAGAGGTGAAAGGGATAGGGAGGATGGTGATGAGGGTAGATGGGGAGGAGAAGTGGATGGAGAGAGAAGGTGATGATGATGCCAGGGGCTGGGGGAGAGGTTGAAGTAGAGGGAAGGTGACAATGACAGAGGGTTGGGGGAGAAGGATGAGGAGCATAAGAAAATGCCATACTGGGTCAGACCAAGGGTCCATCAAGCCCAGCATCCTGTTTCCAACAGTGGCCAATCCAGGCCACAAGAACCTGGCAAGTACCCAAAAACTAAGTCTATTCCATGAGGAGACAATGACCCCAGGGGAGAGGAAAGAGAAAGTGATTTTGGTAGTGGGGGGAGAGGGAAGGGAAGAGAAGGTGATGATGCCAAGGGGCAGGGAGGGAGGAGAAGGTGATGATGGGGAAGCTGGTGGTGTGCCACGGTGACGTGACCCCTGTGTCAGGTGTGCCGTGAAACAAAAAAAGGTTGGGAAGCACTGCTCCAATGTGCAGCCTGCAGGGGAGTTGGGCCGCTGTGACTGGTTTTGTACAGTTCTGTTGGATAATCGGATGCACCATCTTACTTTGCTATTTTAAGTCAGGTTTCAGCCCGACTGTTTTGTTGGGGAATTTACTTCTCCCCTCTGTGCTTCTTTCTCCTCCTCAAATTGCCTGGGTCAGAGGTCATTAAGTAAGTTCCTCCTGGCTTCTGACCAGGTAAGTTGTGTAAGTCGATGGCTCCGGTTTCTTAAGCATAAACTAGAAATGGAGTTTATCTCCAGGATTTTTGTCGGCTGCCTTTCTGTGGTAGATTAGCAGGAATAATGCAATGATCTCCCTTTTGTGTGCTTTATTTCATGTGTGTCGGAACAGGGTGGGCCGCAGAGACCATGGCCCCACCAAAATCTGGGCTGACAGGGCAGTACTGTAGCTAGCCTAGGAGCCAGTATGGCCACGGCCATAGGTGCCGTACCTGAAGGGCGCATCCGCTGTGGCATCAAAGGCAGCGCCGCAGCCACCACAGACCCATGATCTGCGCTCCGAGAGTTCCCCTCCATCTTGGCTCCTCCTTCCCTCCTAGGCCCCGGCGCTGGGCGTCGATGCGATGCTTTCGGAAGGGGGCAAACGTGCAGGCACCCGACGCCTGCCGAAGGCCTGTCTGGCATGTGAACCGTGTGCAGGTCCATGAGGCAGGCAATGAGGCAGCTACTGGCATAGGAGCACCCCCGGTCCGGTCTGTGCCGGCACGTCACCGCTGAGAGAGGAAGCAGGAGAAGAGGAAGAGCCGGCGAGGCTGCCACAGAAGGAGAGCAGAGTGGCAGGGACCCGACCGCCTGTGCCACCTGGCAGGAAGACTCTCGGAGAGAAGATATTTAACTTGGAGTGGGGGGGGGGGGGGGGGATGTGGCTGGTGGGACGGCAAGAGACAGAAAGATGGTGGTGTGCTTTCCCCGGGGAAGGGACAAGAGGGGAGAGAGACAGAGGGGATGTTGGTGGCCAGTGGGGGTTGGGAGTGGGGAGGTACTGGTGCAGGCCAGAGGAAGGGGGGAGGGGAAGGAACAGAGAGAGGGGGGACACTGGTGTATGGGGGGTCATAATGGAAGATACTGGTGCTGCCTGGGGGGACGCTATTGCTGGCTGGGAGTGAGCAGGAACTGGGAGAGGGACACTGGTGGATGGGGGGGGGGGGGTAATAGAGAGGAGGATATTGGTGGTGGTCTAGCGTGGAAGGGGGGACAGAAGGGGATATTGGTGCTGACCTTGGGAGGGACGGAGGGGACAGCGAGCAGGGATTTGGGAGGGGGATGCTGCAGGTAACCCACTGGAGAGGGACAGAGAGGGTTGTTGGTGCTGTCCTGGGGGGAGGGGAGAGGGATAGACGGTGGGGGGAAAGGAGAGAGAGATACCAGTGCAGGCTGGAGGGGTGGTACAGAAAGAGGGGGATGTTGGTGGTGGCCCGGGGGGAGGGGAATATTAGTGTTGGCTTGGGGAGAGGCAGGAGGAGATATCGGTGCTGGTCATGGGAAGGGGGGTGTGGGCAGGGAATGCAGATGCCGAGATGGGGAAGAGAAGGAGAGGCTGGGCCAGGGTATCCAGCTTTGGATTATTGAGGATGTGGATCCCAAGGAGGGAGGATGGGGCTTGGATCTTTAAAAGAGGGAAGAGGCTGCAGAGAGGGCTGTCCCAACTGGTGCAGCTGCACAGGGTGGCGCATTGCTGTGGCGTGGGGGGCTGGGCGGAGTACTTACCACACTTTACAGGGCAGCACTGGGGCTAAAGCAACTGTTCCTTTCTGCTCTGAGGTTTGTATAAAAGTAGTGTGGCTGCTGTACAGAAAATAAAGGTTAGCAACTAAAAATACACATATATGCTGTATGTGTGTGTTTGTATATAAATATATGTACACATGGTCTTACCTTTTTTTATTGGACTAACTTAATAAATGTAACTTAATACATCAAGAAATGTATTAGGTTACTCCAATAAAAAAGATATCTCCAGAGATATATATATATATCATGCCAAAAAAAGACGAGAACCCTCAAATACTGTAAATACATGAAAATCAGTATGTTTGTATAATTAAAAACGTTTTCTGTAGTGACAATAAATTATTCAGCTAGTGCCAACTCTTATTATGGATGAAAAGAAGCCAGTTCCTACCGCTACCGTGGAGGCTTAGCAGACTGAATTGTTATACTCATCACCGGCAAAAAACATTCATGGGAAATCAACAATATGAAGTCAAAACGCTGATAAGTATGGCTTAATGCAATTCATGTGTCCAGCCACCAGGTACAACAAACCTGCCCCAAAACCTTCATATATGAATGTTATACTTGCTAGGAAAGCTTACATCATCAATAAGCACATGCTCACTATCCAGTTCCAAAGAAAACATAAACCCCGGTTTAATTATATATATACTAGCCATTAAGCCCGTAACAACGGGCTACATTAACCTTTTTCTTTCAGTCCATTTCCTTATCCCTCATTCTCCCCCCCTCCCCCCTCCCTCAGTCACACTCTTCTCCCTCCTCCCAGTCACTCTCTCCTCCCTCCCCCCCTCAGTCACTCTCTCTCCTCCCCCCCTCCCCTCAGTCACTCTCTCCTCCCTCCTCTCAGTCACTTCCTCCTCCCTCCCCTCATTCACAACCCCTTCGGATGGCACAGACGGAAAATCTCCGGGGGAGGTCCCTCCCTCCCTCACGCGCGCCGCTACTGCTTGCCGCCGCCGCCGTTACTGCTCGTTCTCCTCGCCTCGCCATTTTGGTTACTGGCAAGCTCTGACCGACGTGCTGCCCGCCCATGCGCGGTAGAGTTGCTCTCTACTGCGCATTTGAGGCACGTCGGTCAAGCTTCATTTATCTAGTAGATATTAAAATGAAAACAGTAAGGCATGTGTCAGCTGACCTTTCTTATGTCTTCGTGGAAGCCCACACCCGGTACTTTTTTGTTTGATTGGTGTGTGTGTTGCACATGGGGTGAGGGTGCACGTTTTCACTTGGCCGTAGCTGCAGGCCCAACCTAGTAGCGTATTATGTTAGGGCCGCAGAGCCTTCACTGTTTTTTTTTGGGGGGGGGGGGCAGGCCTCTCTTCTTGGCCCCCAGTGCCCTACACTTTCTCTCCTGCAGCCCCCTCTCTCCCTATCCTTACTTCTTCCTGCTCCCTCCCCATTTCCTTCTTCAGCTCCCCCCATCCCCACGCCCTCTTGCTCTCGCCCCTTGTCCCATGCCGCCTCCTCTCCCTTTGGCTTCCCTTCTCTCTTCTCCCTGCTCCCACTCGTCCTCCTGTTGCTCTCTCTCTTTCCCTCTTGTCCCCCACCCATACCCACCTCCCTCAAGAAAACTGACACAGGCCTGGCAGCGCCCACATAATATGTGGTGGGGCTGTTTATCTTGTGGGAGCCTTCACTCCCCAACGGGCCGATACAGTACAGTGCGTTAGCCGGCATTTGGACGCGCGTTTTGGATGCGCTAGCTTTACCCCTTATTCAGTAATGGGTAATAGCGCGTCCAAAACGCGCGTCCAACCCCCCACCCCCCCCCCCCCCCGAACCTAATAGCACTCGCAACATGCAAATGCATGTTGCGGGTGCTATTAGGTGTTCCTGTGCGATTCAGAAAGCAAAATGTGCAGCCAAGCGCTAATTTCTCCGGGCACCGGGAAAGTGCACAGAAAAGTAGTAAAAACTGCTTTTCTGTGCACCCTCCGACTTAATATCATGGCGATATTAAGTCGGAGGTCCCGAAAGTTAAAAAAAGTAAAAAATTAAAAAAAATTTTTTTAATGGGCCGGTGGCTGTCGGGTCAAAAACCGGACGCTCAATTTTGCCGGCGTCCGGTTTCCGAGCCCGTGGCTGTCAGCAGGCTCGAGAACCGACGCCGGCAAAATTGAGCGTCGGCTGTCAAACCCGCTGACAGCTGCCGCTTCCGTCAAAAAGGAGGCACTAGGGACGCGCTAGTGTCCCTAGCGCCTCTTTTTACCGCCGGGCCTAATTTAAATAAATTAAGATGCTGTATCGTGTGTCCGCTCTCCCACGTTTTTACTGTATTGGACCGCAAGAGAGCAGTGACTGGGGCCCACCTTAGTCCCGGAGGAAATGCCTGTCTGTTTCTCGTGCTCCAGTGCTGCACTGCATGCAAAAGAGTCTGGCCTTTTGAGGTGACCATTCTAGTTTTTGTTTGAATATCTCTTGTTTCTAATTTGTAATCGCTTATTTTGTATTTGTTGGGGCTCACTTTGCATGTGTGGCTAAGGTGAAGCATTCTGCCAGCATATCGTTTCAGTGTAGGGATCTGCAGCAGTCTTGTTCATTGTGTTTTCCCAACCCAAGGTGTGTCGGTGTTCTAGGGCCCAGTGTAATATTTGCAGTGCTGCCTAATCATGGGTGGAGCTGCTGTTGCTTTTGGAGTCTTGTGAGTTAGTGCCACTGTGATACGGAGGCTTTGCTACATATGTGCTGAGTGTTTTTCTTCCAGGATCTTGTATTATTTCACAGTGTGCCTGGTAGTGGAAGAAATTTGTGTTTCTGTTACTTAGATGACAGCAGAATTTTTTTTGCATGGTGAGGTATTGGGGGAAATATCCTGCTGTACCCAGGGTACAGTATGTGAGATTTGATCTCTCAGATCTACTGTTAATACCGGTACATGCATTGTGCCAAATGCTTTCTTTCTGAAGCTTGTTATGGTGGTTTTTTTTATAGATATATACAGGAAAAATTTGAGTTGAGCTTGGAAGTTTTTAATCAAGTAAGTGGTGCCCAAACAGGACTGTTTCAGTCTCTTTAGTGCAGATTTTCACGGTCTCTGATTACATCTCTTGGTACTTGATGATCTTCCCTTTCTTTTTCTCTCTCCATACATAGTACAGAATAGTCGCTTAGTACTGACACTTCTATTAGTAATGCCGGTTTTGTTGTTTTCTCCTTTACCACTACGCCTGGTTTTCTAGCATCGAGCATTTAATTGGACTGGGAATGAATAATTATGCTCTATGATTTATGGGAAGAATATGTGTTGAGACAGAATGACATTAACTCTACATGTAAAATAAAAACAATTGGCAGTGGGAATGTGGGCGGAGCTTGGTTGCCATCCCCAACCAAAAAGGCGTCCTTCTGCCCCTGCTTTATTTTATATGTCTAAAAAAATCTACTCTGCGATGATTTGTGTTTTCCTGTAAAACAAAGTGGATGTCATTATTACGAAGTTCCTTTTGACTTCTGAGCAGATAATAAAATCCTGCTGACTGTCACTGCAGACTGGCCTGGTGTTTGCGTGCATGTGAAGAATGCTCTTGGCTGAGCTGCATGAAGTCATCCGTCTGCAGTTGCCTCAAGTATGAGGAACCTACAGGACCGGTGGGAAACGGCATCTCGGAGTGGATGGAGGAGATGCTTTTTTGTGAAAAGACTCGTGCGAACAAGGCTGTCTCCTTCTTTTTGGAACATGGACTGTGGAACCTCTTGGGTTTCTTGGTTTGAGGAGGCTGCTGCGAAGCTGTCCAGGATTATGTGCACAGAGGGGCTCCTCCGTGTTGACACGCAACGAGAGGTGGAGCCTGTGCCGGTCAAGAGTGCCTCTGATTGGTTGATGGGACTCCATCCTCCCTCCCCTCCACCAGTGTTGTGTAATTAACACAGATGGTTTGGTAGTTAGTAGTGTATAGTGTAACTGTAATTGTGAAGGAAAAGGACAAGATGGCAGCAGAGAGGAGTCAACAGAATGGGAGAGTTAGCACTGCAATTTCCGATAGAAGTGAAGAAGCTGCATGGATGTACACATGGATGTACACAGGTAATGCCAGGGGTCTATCACACCATATGAATTGTGTGTTCTGTTTTTAAATTTTATCAGGTGACTACAAGCTCTGATATTCCTTTCTGTGATTGGGACTTAATTAACAGCTGCTCCGTAAAGACCCGGGCCAGCAAAAGCTAGAAAACTATATTGCAGTCTTGATGCAGAGTAGGTTTGAGCACAAGTTGGCTTTGTTCACGGATGACATCTTGATGTTTGCGCCAGATTTTAATGTCATATGTGGGGACTTTGCATTATTACATTTTTTTTTCATTTATTCAAATTTATTAATCACCTAACACAAAATGTTTTGGCCTAGGCGATATACAATGGAACATACACAAATTTAAACAAATTCAACAAATATAAAATACTGACATTATCAAGACATAACGCAACATAACACTGCAGTCATCAGATATATAGTAAACACCTTAGGCACATTGTAGGATTTTAAGATGAACTATTACATATTTTGGTCAATATCATTGGCTATGGATAGCCAATGAATATCAGTCCTGAAAGAATCCTGTGGGTTTGAATGGCTCATATCCCAGTATAGACAGGCATGTGCATTCTCTCCGATGTTGCACAGTTATGGAGCTACATAAAATTTTCTGCAACAAGTAAGAAGCATTATTTATTTATTATTTATTTATTTATTTATTTAAAAAGATTTCTATACCGTCTTTACAAACAAATATTTGACCAAAACGGTTTACAATATATTCAAAATCAAATAAAATAAGAATAAAATAAAATCAAACTAAAAGAAAAACATCTAAAATTACATAAAAGTATATTAAATATTCCTCTGCGAGTTTGCTGCTTCACATGATTCCTTGGGCATTCCCCAGTACATTCTGCTGAGTTGGGTTGTGTGGTCTTATTAAAGGTTAAGGCTCCACATGACAACTACCCAGGGGTCTCCCCCATTGCGTGACACCATTTCCCATCTGATCCAGCCATCGCAGCAACAGTTCTCGGCCACAGCTCTTTTCAGAAACCAATACATGTGCACCCTAAGTCTGGCAAGGGCTGGCCCCATTGTGCGATGGCTGAGATGCCCTCCCATCCAAGATTGTGAATGCTGCTCTTTGCACAAGACCTGCATCTTTTTAATGGCGTTAATGCTACTGTAGGAAATCAGGAAAAGATATAGCATTATTTATTCCCGCAGAATATCACTTTTAGACATTTGAGTCTTTATTTTATCAAAAAGAGAGTGTGCAAGACTTGCGTCTACCTCATATTCAGTTCTATTAGCAAATAAAATAATAAAAGCTTAAAGTAAATTCAGAGACGGAAACTAGAGTTATCCACAGGTTTTTCCAAGGGAGATTATATCAGGTTGTAGGGAGCTGTTTAAAAATGCTTCAGTTTTGTATAAGGGCAATCAATACAAAATTCTAATTCACTCGTAGCATGCCTTTCTGAAACCACACAGTGTTTGGCCAGCTCCACTGGATTGTGCGGGAGGTGTGTGCTCTCCGGTACAGAACATTTAAGGCATATGTGGTAGCATCGGTCAGCTGTGGGCCCATTGATATAAGTAGGAATGCAGCATGGGTCTCCTACCCTTTTACTTTCTGAGCCCCCGTAACTTGCTGCAACAAACTGTGTTAACTTGGAAAGGCGTCCGGGTCCGGGTGTGTTCACATGGGGAGATGCCGCAGTGCTGTGGAACAAGGAAAAAGCTCGGCCCAGCTCTCATCACTGCTGCTCTTGCTCAGAGGACCTAAGAGAGAAGATGCTTTCATGTCCTTTGTCCAGGACTGTCTTGCCACAGCGGCCCAAGTCTTTTGACCTTGGTTCTGACAACATATTGGACTGCTCAGAGAAACGGATGGATTACCAGGCCTTTGAAGGAGGATTGGAAAGGTTGGAGATGCACAAGATATTTACTGCCTTCTTACCCTCCTCCTGTTACCTGTTTTTGTAACTTTTGTATCTTTACTTGCCTCCAGATATTCTCCTCTCACTGGCACAGCAATAGAAAAACATGAAGTTTGGAGACACCACAGAGTTGAGTTGTAATTTTTTTTTTGCCTTTGGCTGTGCATCAGTTGTAACTGTTCTGTGCCAGATGTGAATCTGGTGTCCTCTACAGGTTTCAAACCTTTGTCACCATGCCTCATGATCCTCCTTCTCCATTCCCCCCCTATCACCGTCTGATTGTGCAGGGCTCTGCAAACACTGCTCTCACTTGTCCTGCTTCAGAAGCCTGCATCACATCCTCAATGTTTGTGGGTTACCACAAGTAGGGGGGGCAGATCCCTGACCTGGAGCAACCTGCTGCCCCAGCCCTTCCCTCTGTCATGGGGAGGGGGGCTTCTCAGCTCCCATTCATCCAGTCATGCGCTGGAGAAAACAGAAATCTCCATGACCTGAAAGACATGCTTGGAAAGGCATCACAAACAGGACGTTTGAGCCCTGGGTAGCAGCAAATGCAGGCAGGGCTGAATCAAGGCTTCTGCAACCATAGAGACAAATTCTGTAAAACAAGTCCCATGCTGAGCTCAGCGGGTCTGTAGGGAAGAGAGAGAGAGAGATTGAAGGAGCTAGCAGGGAATGGAAAGTTGATATGACATCCTTAGGGAGTGGAAGGACTGTCAAACAAACAATCATGAGCTGCATCCCTGTTAACACTGAGCTCTCACAACAGCAGAAATTTTAAAGGGAAATACCCATTATTTAGTTTGTAAAGCCGGAGCTCTCTGAGCAGATCCCATGGCCAAGTGTTCTTTTAGAAAATTGATTTAAAAATAGAAGAGCAAAATAATGGAAAAGGAATGTGTTTGGTGTCTGTTATTACTAGTGCAAAGTAATGTAGGCTGTAAAGTATTGATAGTGAGAAAAGGTACAAAAAATAGTCACTGTCTTAAGTCACGTGACTCTCAATCACAGCTGTCACTGACTTAGGTTTCCTGAAGGAGGAAAGTCCGCAATATTTTCCATATTCACATCCTGTGTCTCACATGTAGACACATCCAAAAATGAGTGGTGGGGCAGTCTGAATGCAAATGACAAAGTAAGTGACATAAAATGTTAGAAATCCCAGCAGAAAACCACATAGTGTGATCTGTCTGGCAGGGTGTGATGCAATGATAAAATCAACTGCATGGGTAGAATTTACTAGCAGCTGGGCCTGCCTGGCAGGCTAAACGTGCCTCGTGTCAGCTGCTCGGCACAGCAAGTCGGTGATGGTGGGGCACCATCTGGAACGGCCATGGGGACATGAGAGGCCAGATACAGAGGCAACAGCTGCATGGGTCTCGGATGCCATTTCGATTATTACAAAACTTTGTGGTTGCTGGGTATAAATCTTGCACGCTCGTCTAACCAGGAGGCTGCTGAAGAAAGGAGGAAGAAGAGCAAAACGTCAGTGCCAGATAAGGAATAATATCTTACAAGAAGGCTCACTGTCTGGCTATCTACTGGCATATGTGCTTGGCATTGTGGAAAGCAATAAAAGCGCAGAATGGCTGGACCGGTTGGGCCTTTTTATGCTGTCATCTACTCTGTTACTTTGTTATACACACTCACCCTATGTCACGCACACACGAGCATAGCTTGTCTCAAACATAGACATGCCCTATGTCACGCACAGACACCTGTGTGTGTCTCTCTCATACACACAGGGCAACCTCGACCTAATTCACTGCTAGATAGATGCAGAAAGCCTTCAACCCCTTCTCGCTTGCATAAACCCATTTGCATGTACCTTGTCCATCCTCCTATCTTTTCTTTTCTTACTCGTCTGTCCACCTCGCTGGGCTCCCATCATCCTCTTCTTTCTCTGTCTCTGAGGCCAGTGCAATAAGGTGCATTCAGCAGAGCACATAGTTTTACCTGCAGTTGTGCTCACATTTCTGCTGTGATGCAGCAAGGAGTTTCGCGCACAGAAACTGTGCCTATAGAACTGGGTGTCCTACTTAGCGCCCTTCATGGAAATTCCATGCAAATGAAGGCATTAAACATTACCACCCCCCCAATGCAGAGAGCTGCGCTGGCTTAACTTGGGTTTTATTAGCACAGATCTGAGGCAAAGTTTCCAGTGCTAGTGTTAGCATCTGGGCAGAAGATGGAGACCTGGCCAGGGGATCTGCAATCAGGATTTATGCCCAGAAGATATGCTTTACACACACAAGCAGCATGTTTTCTGCGCATACATTTGATTTATATGCACAAAAAATGTGTTCTATGCCACATAAATCACATCTGAGAGACTCTCCTGCTCCTCCAAGATAAAATATGTGAGCAGCCTGTGCTGAGTGTGCATTTTAACTAGGGGTTTATGCACACATTTTCCAGTCTGTGCACTTTTTAAAACTCCTGATGTTAGCATACCATTAGCTTACTGCAGCGGGAGTTAAACATTTGTAACCTGTGCATTAAGAAACTCTGCACCAGGTTTCAGCGCACAGTTATAACCCAGACGTTGGTACATCAGCCCCTCTATCGGGATCCTGTGATCAGTAACACTTGCTGCAAGCCCAGCAAGTTCATGAGGTCCAAAGCGAAGAGCATCTGCTCTCGCCTTCCTGTCTTCCCTTGATTGTCCTACACTAAAATTTTATTTTGAAGTTTCCCTGCTCATGTTTGTGTGTTGCAGGAAAAAGTGTTGCAATGATGCTGTTCTAATATTGTAAGCCAGGAGCTTAAGATATTGTTCAAGCTCTGACTAGGAAAGGTGAATTAAATTGCAGTAAATTAAATTGAAGTAAAGGCAAATGGTGACGTGAATTACTTGGCAGTACCTTTGTTGGTCCAGACAGAGAGAGGCCAATGCAAATGCTTTCCTTTGAAGCCCACAGAAGTCCTTCTCACCCTTACAAATGTTAAATTACTCTCTGGTTCCACTAGGGGGGGGGGGGTCCATGGCTGGAATCCAGTGGTATTATCCCCTGAACTGCAGTGACACCAAGTGGACCTGGGTACAATTGCTAAGATTAAATGGATATTTCTGCAGAAGGAAAATTTTATGTGTTGAATGGATCTATGGAAGTTCTTGGAATTAGAACTTTGGGTGTTCTCCCGGACCAGAGCCAATGAGGAGCAGGGGATCTATTGCTAATGAACTTTTTAAATTAGGTATAAAATAAAGGTTGTCTTTTGTGTATAGTCAGACAGGCAGAGCGAGGAAAAGACAGAAGGACATAGCAATGAGGTGAGGTTCCTATCCCAGCCACCTGGCTGTTACCACAAAAGAAAGAGCAGTTGCAGATAGATGAGAGCATTCCTCATAGCCATAGTCTCTAGAATAGTAATTATATAGCAGTGCCGAGAAAGCAGTGGTTTGTTATTTTGTAGTGAGAGAAAAGAGTGTGAGTTTCAAGTATTTCCTGACCCTTTGTTCCGTTTATAGCTAGAAGGTTAGTATTTAGAATAGTATCTCCATACATTCAGTATCAGGCTGACTTAGTTGCAGGGAAATTTGGAAGATTTGTCACGATTTTATATAGAGCAGAGAGGGAATTTATATATATTTTATATATATATATATTTTTTTTTTGTGAGAACCAGGACCTCCAATTTCCTGAAGCAAGAGGACCTTGCAGCCACAGGATCTCAAGCATCTGCATCAGCTTCATCAAGCACAGTGGAGCAGCTTGTCTAAACAAAAGGAAAAAGAACTCAAGACTTAACTGAAAACTTACAAAGGTGATCGCCAGAGATGCTACCTGTATGGGAGACCATGAGACCATGGTCAAAAGAGAAATTTGTCTCTGGGTTAAGGGAAAACAACCTACAAAGGGGGATTAAACAGAGGTGCCTAGAGAATCCTAATATGACATTTCCTGAGCTATTACAGGCCACCATGGGATGGGCTGAAGAGGATGAAATGATCCAATAGGTTGAACAGGAGCACTGGCAAGGCCCAGAACTGAAGTGTCAGTGAAGGCAACCTCAGCTGCAACTGATCCCACAGCAATTGCTATAGCTTCCTTGAACCAGAATATAGAGATGCTCATCCTGCTGCAAGAGAAGTTTGTCCCCCAACAGGGAGAATCAACTCGAACTTTGCCCGAACACTTCAGAAAGACCGAAAGGAGTACATCAGGCTTGAGATCTACTCCGTGAAGGACACAACTTGATGAGCTGGTATGCTACCATTGCCAGGAGTCTGGGCATATAGCCTGAAACTGTTTGAGTGAAAGGAAGATGGTAGACTGTAGATAAGAGTTGCAGCCTAGTGCTGGTGGAGAAGACGTGAAAAGGCAGAGGGCGACAATGTCTACATCAGAGGAAGCTAGATCTGGGTATACCACTCCTGCTGTATGACTCTAATCAGTTGGTATGATGGAGGGATACTGGGGGGTAAGAGGAAAGCCTCTGGAAAATCACCCATACTAGATGTGGTCATCGGAAGTATTATCTGCTGTTACATAGACACAGGATCAGATGTGACTATGATCACTGAGAGTCATTTTTGACAGAACTTCCAAGCATCTGGTAAATTTGAAGATGCCATTTGGGTGACCTTGAAGACAGCCAATGGCATGGAGTTGCCAGTAGTTGACTATCTGGAAACAGAGATCACATGTATGAGACAGACATTATCCCCTAAGTGTGTGTTCATTATATGAGATAATGACACCCCAGACAACATACCTGGAATACCCAGGATGAATGTTCTCCAAAATTTGGAAGGTATCTTCAAGGATATCACTGCCTTGACTGAGGGACAACAGAGAAGAGGTAGGGTGGCCAAGATTTGGGCTGACATCAAACAGTTTCATAACTATGAGCAGGCACCAGAAATGTTGGAGTTCATCAAACTAATTGGGAGCAAAGGAGTAACTATTCCCCCTCTCACTGAGAAGTTAATAGATGGAAAGTGTATCAACTTGCACTTGATACCAGCTTATCCAGTGCTAGTCACTCCAACCAAAACTGCAACATTTCCTGATGCTCTGATGGTGGCTCATGTATTGGCCCAGTCAAACAAGGGACAAGTTCCAGTACGTTTCCTGAACGCAGGAGAACGAAGTATAAGGTTACCCACTCAAGTGAGAGTGGCTGAACTGCTAAAGCCCGAAGAAATTAAACCACTTATAGACTTAAGGTTAGCTAGTGAAAGAGGGGAAGTATGAATGATACAAGCTGGAGAAAAGACCACTGCACCAGAAGTAGGGACTAGCCATGCAAACCATATCCCAGAGACAGTAGATTGGAATCAGCTCTCAGTCAAAGAGTTGAATTACAAAATCTACTGCAGAAGGACAAGTCTGTATTTTCAATCAATGATTCTGACATTGGATACACCAATACCATTCAGCACACTATTCCTACAGCAAATGCTAGTCTGATTAAACAACCCTATCGGACAGTCTCACCCCATGTCTTCAATGAATTCAAGTAGCATGTGCAAGGCCTGGTGAACCCGGGCATTCTGAGGAAAAGTAATGGCCCCTGGGCCTCAACAGCTGTAGTTATCTGCAGGAAAGATGGGAATGTGAGATTTTGATGTGACTACCGAAAACTAAACAGCGTGACAGTTAAAGATGCTTACCAAGAATTGAGGAGTCCCTTGATGTACTAGGCCAAACCTCATGGTTTTCATCTCTTAATTTGACATCAGGTTATTTTCAAATGGCTGTGCAAGCAGATGACATTCCGAAAACAGCTGTGACCCCTCCATTGGCCTCTTTGAAAGGACCCGCATGCCATTTGGGCTATACAATGCTTCAGCTAGTTTTCAAAGACTTGTGGAGTCTGTGTTGAGTGAGTACATCCTGCTCCTGTACCTTGATGATATCTAGGTTTTTTCAAAAGACTTTGAAAGTCACATAGAGCACCTTGAGAAAATGTTCCAGCAACTTACTGATAGTGACTTGAAATTAAAGCCTTCCAAGTGTCACTTGCTGTGCAAAGAAGTAAACTTCTTAGGTCTTGTGTTTTCAAAGGACTGAGTGTCAGTAGACCCTGGCAAAATCTCTGCTGTGAAAGACTGGCAAGTACCCTCATCAGTGACAGAGACAAGGCAGTTCCTGGGCTTTGCCAGCTATTATCGCCGTTTCGTGTCTGGGTTTGCAAGAATAGCTGCCCCACTTCATGCTTTCAAAGGGAGGCCCAAGAAACATAAAGGGTTAGAGCCATTCAACTGAAGTGCAGAGTGTCAAGCTGCCTTTGATACCTTGAAAACCAAGCTTAGTACTGCTCCAGTATTGGCATTCCCCATCTTTGAATTGCCCTTCATATTAACAACTGATGCAGGCTTTCATGGGTTGGGGGCAGTTCTCAGCAAGGTGCAGAATAGACAGGAATCATAGCTTATGCCAGCAGGGGTCTACAAAAGTCTGAGAGAAATGATAAAAACTACAGAGCATTTAAGCTGGAGCTTTTGTCACTGAAATGGGCAGCAACAGAAAAGTTCCATGATCTATAAGAAATTTACTGTAAAGACTGATCATAACCCCTTGCGGTACTTAGAAAATGCCAATATACAGGCTGTGGAAAAATGCTGGCTAGCTCAACTAGCAGAGCTGCAGTTTGAAATCTGTTACAAGCCCAGCAAAATCAATGTGAATGTGGACATGCTTTCACGATTTCCAAAAAGAGAAGAGCCTGAAGTTGAGAATAACAGGAAAGATTTATTCTGAATTCAAACAGAGGAAGTTTGAGAATGGTTATTGCCAAGTGAAAAGTTTGTGAGCAAAGTACATGCAGTAAGATATAGTCAAAGGCAAACGGTATGGAGTACTCTTATGAATTTCTAAAGGAGGCTCAATGAGATGACGAACTGAATATTATCATTACAGCATTAGAGAAATAGTGTGATCCAGAAATTTCTAATTGGAGTCCTACCTGCCAGAAATTGTGGAAACAGAGAGACAGATTGTTTCTTAAGATAGGGCTGTTATACCGAAAAATAAGAGACCCCTGTGACTCCTTCGATGTGTTCATGGTCCCACAGACTCTTCAGAGGGAAGTTTTTGCAGCTAAGCATGATCAGGTGGACATTTTGGAGCAGGAACCACCTTGAGGAAACCAAAGAAATTGTACTATTGGGTCACAGTGTCTGTTGATGTACCTGAGTGGGTTGAAACCTGTGAAGATGTGTTCCTGTGAAGGACTTATTCCCCAAAGAACATGCATTCCTCCAGTATATCAATGTCTCATATGCACTGGAAGAACTAGCGATCAATTATACTGTGCTAGAGCCAGATTCTACTGGAAAGGAAAATGTTCTTGTGCTAATAGACATGTTTACTAGGTATACATTGGCCATACCAACTCAAAATTAAACAGCAAAAACCACAGCAAAGGTGATAGTGCATCATTGGAAAGCCCATTTTGGCTACCCTTCTTGCCTACACTCTGATCAAAGGAGGAACTTTGAATCTGCTACTGTACAAGAACTTTGTAAGTTGTATGGTATGAGAAGAGCAGAACAACCTCCTATCATCTTGACGGGAATGGCAAGTGTGAGCTTTTCAATCGGACAGTACATGACATGCTCGAGACACTGTCCGTTGCAAAGAAGAGAAGGTGGACAGAGCATCTTCCAGATTTGTTTATGATGTTCTCAAGTTAAGTTTTCGGTTAATATTGAGGGCAACATTAATTCTTAGATGGGAGGAATGTAAGCCAGAAGCTTAAGATATTGTTCTTGTTCTGACTAGCAAAGCTGAATTAAATTGCAAAGGGGAGGACCCCTGTTCACTCTCTGACGTATAGGCAAATGGTGACATGTGAATTACTTGGCAGAAGTTTGTTGGTCGAGACAGAGAGGGGCCAATGGAAATGCTTTCCTTTGAAGCCTACTACAGAAGTCCTTCTCGCCTATCAGATATCAGAAACGTCTCCAGGTTGGAGAGCATCATCCTAGTGTAGAAGGAAGTGATCTTGTAGCAAGGACCTACTCTCCAAGTGATGCATTGTCTTCTCACACTAAGAACAAGTCTCCTAGGGCTACTGCCCAGAAGGGAAGGGTTAGGTCGGCCGTCATAGTTGATGATTCATTTATTAGAAATGTAGATAGCTGGGTGGCTGGTGGACGTGAGGACCGCCTGATAATTTGCCTACCTGGTGTGAAGGTGGTGGACCTCAAGGCATCACCTAGATAGGATTATAGACAGTGCTGGGGAAGAGCCGGCTGTCTTGGTACATGTGGGCACCAATGACATAGGAAAATATGGGAGGGAGGTTGTGGAAGCCAAATTTAGGATTTTAGGTAGAAAGTTGAAATCCAGAACCTTCAGGGTGGCATTCACTGAAATGCTCCCTGTTCCATGTGCAGGTCCCCAGAAGCAGGCAGAGCTCCGGAGTCTCAATGCATGAATGAGATGATGGTGCAAAGAAGAGGGATTCAGTTTTGTAAGGAACTGGAAGGGGGAGACTTTTCCAAAAGGATGGGTTCCACCTTAACCAGAGTGGAACCAGGCTGCTGGTGCTAACTTTTAAAAAGGAGATAGAGTAGCTTTTAAACTAGAACAATGGGGAACTCTGATAGTCATTCAGAAGTGCATGGCTCAGAGGAAGGTATATTTGAAGGATACTAATGAAACAGGAGAGTCAGGGCATCCCAACAGAGAGGTTCCAATAAAAGCAAAAATAGTCAATGTGCCTATAAGTAGAGAATCACCTGAGCTAAAGGATCCCAAATTATCCCTATCAACTGAAAAGCAGATTGTTAATACAAACAAAAAGCGCATGTAGAAATGTCTGTATGCCAATGCCAGAAGTCTAAGAAGTAAGATGGGAGAGTTAGCATGTATAGCAGTGAATGATGAGAGAGACATAATTGGCATCTCAGAGACCTGGTGGAAAGAGGATAATCAATGGGACAGTGCTATGTCAGGGTACAAATTATATCACAATGATAGGGAAGATCAACTTGGTGGTGGTGTGGCACTTTATGTCTGGGAGGGCATAGAGTCCAACAGCATAAAGATCATACAAGAGACTGCTCAGTAGAATCTATATGGCTAAAGATCCCATGTGTATTGGGTAAGAGTATAGTAATAGGAGCATACTATTGTCCACCTGACTCAACATGATGAGATGCTAAGAGAAATCAGGGAAGCTAACCAATTTGTCAGTGCAGTAATGGGAGATTTCAATTACCCCAGTATTGACTGGGTAAATGTAACATCAGGACATGCTAGAGATGCAAAGTTCCTGGATGGAATAAACAATTGCTTCATGGAGCAATTGGTTCAGGAACCAATGAGAGAGGAAGCTATTTTAGATCTACTTCTTAGTGGCATGCAGGATTTGGTGAGAGAGGTAACAGTGGTGGGGCACATGGCAATAGTGATCATAACATAATCAAATTTGAACTAATGGCTGGAAGGGGGCCAATATGTAAATCTACAGCTCTAACACTAAATTTTCAAAAGGGAAACTTTGATAAAACGAGGAACATAGTAAAAACTGAAAGGTGCAACTGCAAAGGTTAAAAATGTACAACAGGCATGGACATTGTTTAAAAATACAATCTTAGAAGTGTAGTCCAGATGTTTTCCTTGAATTAAGAAAGGGGAAGGAAGGCCAAATGATTACTGGCATCATTAAAAGGTGAGGTGAAAAAGGCTATTTTAGCCAAAAATCATCCTTCAAAAATTGTAAGAAGGACCCATCTGAAGAAAATAGGAAAAAGCATAAGCATTGTCAAGTTAAGTGTAAAACATTGCTAAGACAGGCTAAGAGAGAATTTGAAATTAAGTTGGCCATAGAGACAAAAACTCATAATAAAAACGTTTTAATATATATCCAAAGCAGGAAACCTGTGAGGGAGTCGGTTGGACCATTAGATGACCAAGGGGTTAAAGAGGCTGTTAGAGAAGATAAGGCCATTGCAGAAAGACTAAATGAATTATTTGCTTCTGTGCTTACTAATGAGGATACTGGGGAGATATTGGTTACAGAGATGGTTTTCAAGGGTGATGATTCAAATCAACTGAACCAAATCACTGTGAATCTGGAATATGTAGTAGGCCAAATTGACAAACTAAAGAGTAGCAAATCACTTGGACCAGTTGGGCTATGAAGGAATTAAAAATGAAATCTCAGATCTATTAGTTAAAATTTGTAATCTGTCGTTAAAATCAGCCAATGTACCTGAAGAGTGGAGTGTGGCCAGTGTAACCCCAGTATTTAAAAAGGGCTCCAGGGATGATCTGGGAAACTATAAACCAGTGAGCCTTACTTCAGTGCCGGGTAAAATAGTGGAAACTATTCTAAAGATAAAAATTACAGACATGGTTTAATGGAACACATTCAGCATGGATTTACCTAAGGGAAGACTTGCCTCACAAATAATCTTATTTTTTGAAGGGGTTAATAAACATGTGGATAAAGGTGAACCAGTAGATGTAGTGTATTTGGATTTTCAGAAGACATTTCACAGAGTCCCTCATGAGAGGCTTCCAAGAAAACTAAAAAGTCATATGATAGGAGGCGATGTCGTTTTGAGGATTACAAACTGGTTAAAAGACAGGAAACAGTAGGATTAAATGGTCAATTTTCTCAGTGGAAAAGTGTAAACAGTGGAGTGCCTCAGGGATTTGTACTTGGATCAATGCTTTTCGATATATTTATAAATGATCTGGAAAGGAATATGACGAGTGAGGTAATCAGATTTGCAGATGATAAAAAATTATGCAAAGTAGTTAAATCACAAGTGGATTGTGATAAAATTGCAGGAGGACTTTGTGAGACTGGAAGATTGGGCATCCAAATGGCAGATGAAATTTAATGTGGACAAGTGCAAGGTGATGCATATAGTGAAAAATAACCCATGCTGTAGTTACACGATGTTAGGTTCCATATTAGGAGCTACTACCCAGGAAAAATATCTAGGCGTCATAGTGAATAATACATTGAAATCATTGGCTCCAGTGTGCTGCAGCCATCAAAAAAGCAAAGCAAATGTTAGGAATTATTAGGAAGGGAATGGTGAATAAAACGGAAAATGTCATAATGCCTCTGAATTTCTGCATGGTGAGACCGCAACTTGAGTACTGTGTACAATTCTGGTCGCCACATTTCAAAAAAGATATAGTTGCACTGGAGAAGGTACAGAGAAGGGTGACCAAAATGATAAAGGGGATGGAATGTCTCCCCTATGAGGAAAGGCTAAAGAGGTTAGGCTGTTCAACTTGGAGAAGAGACAGCTGAGTGGGGATATGATAGAATTCTTTAAAATCACGAGAGATCTAGAATGGGTAAATGTAAATCGGTTATTTACTTTTTGGACAATATAAGGACTAGGAGGCACTCCATGAAGTTATCAAGTAGCACATTTAAAACAAATTGGAGAAAATTCTTTTTCACTCAACGCACAATTATGCTCTGGAATTTGTTGCCAGAGGATGTGTTTAGTACAGTTAATGTAGCTGGGTTTAAAAAAGGTTTGGATAAGTTCTTGGAGGAGAAGTGCATTAAATGCTTTTAATCAAGTTGACTTAGGGAATAGCCACTGCTATTATTGGCATCCGTAGCATGGGATCTACTTAGTGTTTGGATACTTGCCAGGTACTTCTAGCCTGGATTGGCCACTGTTGCTTACAAGTTGCTAGACTTGATGGACCATTGGTCTGACCCAGTATGGCAATTTTTTTATGTTCTTATGCTCAGCAATTGCTCATAGTACCACACTATCAACCTAAACCAAGGATGGTGAACTCCAGTCCTCGAGTGCCACAAACAGGCCAGGTATTCAGGATATCTACAATGAATATGCGGTATGTATATATAATGAAATTAGTCTTATCTGTTAATTTCCTTTCCTTGAGTCTTGCTATATCAGTCCAGACTTGTGAGTTATCTCCTCCTATTACACTCTCTCACACCGTCCCTTCAGATATACATATATATGTGTGTGTGTGTATAAAGTGTATATACACATATATCTCAGGGGAAGAGGGCCACAATACTGGAACAGCAAAGGATGGAACAATGTAGGACTGAAGTGCATTGTCAGAGTTGTGTGGAAAACTCAGTACTGAAATATTAGGAGTTGCTGCAGGTAAGGACTGATGCGCCATGACAGAGCTTTGTACTAGAATAGCAGGGATATTTATAGTTTATTGATTTGCAGCAAAATATTTACACATGTACATCATGTCTAGCATATACACAATGAGAAAGAGATCTGAAATCATTACCAATACATTAGGCCCTTTCCAAAGTATACATAAGGAAAAAGAAACCTCGAGTCCATTTCTAAACATATTTCCAGAATATAAAACAAGAAACCTGAAGTCCTCATTACCAACACATAGCTCTCTTTTACTGTCAGGATGCTGCCATGAGAGTACCCCAGAATGCATCCCTGAATTGTGAGGCATACGTTTTTCTTTCAGATTTTCTGAGTTCCCAAACTGTATGAGGATACCACATTATTGGATGGGAGTGTGGATTTTAGCAGAGTGAACCTGGCTGGCTGTATTTTCTGTTTTATGATGGTGTTTATTAACCGCAGGGTCTGCATCCATGGAGGACTGACAGATTTTAGGCCAATATAGTACATTTTATGTGGGTAGTTGGTACATGTGTGTATCTCTAGTTGTTTCACGGCCTCTTCCCTTACTGCATGGCAGCTGACAAAGAAATGTTCCAGCATTTCCTTCTGGGATGAACATTTGAGATGGGAACAATTATTACCAACATTAATTTTCAATCTTATGTTAACATGGACATTTAACCTTTCTAATACTGACAGTACTACTAGTAATACTAGTACAGGAAATCCTGTGGTCTCCCAACTTGTAAACAATTTTGGCAATAGTTCTATTGAGGGCACTGAGTGAGAGCTAGATCAAACTGACTTTCAAAGGATGAAGTCATGCAGCTGTCTCCTGAAGACTGATATCACTTCATCCACCAGGATATTTCAGTATGTTAAATATCTTATTAGAGCCTTGACATGTGATGGGCAATGACCTTGTAATCTCATAAATACTATTGTTTTGTCCTCAGCTCTTGCTCTCTTAGCTTGAAAGCATATGCAGTCAGTTAAACATCCATCCTTTCCCAGCTTTCAGATATCAGAGAGAACTCAGTTCTTAATACCAAAACATGTACTGAATGATAAACACTTTAATGCTCACTGTAAATGGCATGACTTTGAAGATACCGCACAGATTGCAGATCTGGTACAGCTGTGATGAGAATCATTGGAAGCTCAGTCATAGGCAGACACCTGTTGCTGAGTAGGAAGTTGTAATTAGTAGGTATAGCATGGACTAGTAGCAGATGGGGAAATAGAGAGAGGTAAAAAGAGTGATGCTTCTAGGAGCCTGTAGAAGATATAGGAGACCTGTTGGTTTGCAAGGAGCAGTTCTCAACTGAAATTTCTGCAGGAAAGTAAAGTCGCACAGGAATTTGCAAGGGGAAAAAGGACCAAGAGGAAGAAGCAAGAGAACACAGAAAGCAAACAGAAGCAGATATAATGAGACGTTCAACAACATTTAAACAATAATCAATCAGGAAAAGGAGCTCTATGCATGCAGAAGTTCTAAACCAAGCAATATCATAAATTGTTGGAGGCAGAACAACTGTTATCTGTAATCCACATTGAACTTGTAATGGAACTGTAGAATATAAGACTAGTAAATAAATAATAAATAAATAAACTATCTACTGTATCTAGTAACCCTCTGTCCAGGCTAGACTGAGAGAGAGATGACCCATTGGAACAGAATACATTGCCATTCACAGAACCCAGAACTAAAGCATTGATTTAGGTTAACACAAATATATATATATAAAATAGTGCAGAAAATCAGGAGATTTACCAAACGTGAACCACAATTTTTTCCATGTTCCTCTTCACTCTTTGAATTTTATGCCTCTAAGGAATTTCACAGAAGAGATCATTCAGCTTGGCCACCAGGTTCTTGGACAGCAAGTACACAAAATTTAAATATACAAAAATAAGTAAATGGACTATCTTAATAATCCAAACTATTACACAGTATGTCATATATTTTCATCCAAATACCCAGTGCTCCCTTCCCTCTATCTCTGAGTCCCAATTACAATGAGCCGAGTCTATCACATCAAAGGAGAGCTCTTAACACAGAGATTTCTTAAGATACCTGAATCCCATCCCTAAGTGGGACCCTGGATTCATTAGAACCTGCCCAGAAGGCTTTATTTTTTGCTACAATCATTTTCAAATTTGACACTTTCACCAAAATTTGTATAGAGAGAGGTATGATAGAAGTTTATAAAATTACGAGTGGGGGTGGCATGGATAAGCAGGGAATGGTTATTTATCCTTTCATATAGTACTAGTACAAGAGAATATTCCATGAAACTAACAAGTAGCAGATTTAAAACATCGTTTTTTCATTCCATGCACAATTAATCTGTGGCATTTGTTGCCAGAGGATATGGTAAAGGAAGTAAACACAGCTGAGTTTAAAAAGGAATTAGACAAGCTTCGGGGAAGAAAAATCTATAAACAGGTATTAGTCATGTAAACTTGGGGATAGCCACTGCTTATCCCTGAGCGTGGGCAACAAATAAAGGGATCTCCTCTTTAGAATCTATCAGAAATATCCTACAGCAGTGTTTCCCAGTCAGTGTGCCATGGCCCACTGATGTGCTTTCAGACTTGATTAAGTGTGCCACGGAAAAGTCACTACTGTCTGATGCTCAGGTTCAGACCCGCACCTGCGCTCTACTCTCAGCAACAAGACCCACTAGTGGTGACTCTTAAAGATGCATGCGCTTCTTTAAGAGAACATGTGTAATTATACATGCCTCCAGCATAAGCCCTGGGGAGTGTAATAATTAAGGGGTAGCATGCGGGGCATGGTTAGTTGGCCCTGCTTTGAGTGGTTCACACTGCGTACTCAGCATCTCTTCATGTCCCCCCTTCAGCGTGTCACACTCAAGTCCTTCCAGCCTCTCTTATTCCTAGGCTGAGTGAATCAGGGAGAATGTGCACTGAACATTGGATGTGGCTCATTCTAAATGCTGGGAGCAGGAGCATTGGAGAAGCTCTGGAAGCCACATGCGGCAACAAAAGTAACTAGTGAAGCTGGCTGCCTGCATCATATCACTACTACCATTACTGCTGCTGCTGCTGCTGCTGCTACTACTTAACATTTCTATAGCGCTACACAACATTCGCAGTGCTGTACAGACATAGAATGTCCCTGCTCTATAGGCCTTACAATCTAACAAGACAATCATACAGGGCAAGAAACTTGGGGTATTTCATAAACCAAGACAATGGTTAAAAAGTTATTTAATAAGACTTAAAGCAGACAATCAGGCATAAGATTTAAAAGTGGTTTCAAAAAGGTGGGTCTTTAGAGGGGATTTAAACATGGAGAGAGAGCGAGCATGACGCACCAGTTCAGAAGTACTGTGCGTCACCTGGAGTACTGTGCTCAGTTCTGGAGACCGTATCTCCGAAGGGACAGAGACAGGATGGAGGCGTCCAGAGAAGGGCGACCAAAAAGGTGGATGGTCTTCATCGAATACCTTATGAGGAGAGATTGAAGAATCTAAATATGTACACCCTGGAGGAAAGAAGGAGCAGGGGTGATATGATACAGACGTTCAGATACTTGAAAGATTTTAATGATCCAAAGTCAATGACAAACCTTTTCCATTGGAAAAAAATCAGCAGAACCAGGGGTCACGATTTAAAATTCCAGGGAGGAAGACTCAGAACCGATGTCAGGAAGTTTTTCTTCACGTGGAGGGTGGTGGATGCCTGGAACGCCCTTCCGGATGTTACAATTCCTCCTGTAGCTCCGAAGCCAGGGCCTCGCCTGAGCAATTGTCCGGATCCTGCTCCACGGCCTGGGAGGCCTTCGGTGTTGTTCGGGGCCTACTCGAGGCCTGCTTCACTGCAGCCTGGACATTCTGGTTTGGGCCACGCCCTTCTCCCTAAGGGGCGGGCCCGTGGCTTCTCTCCATTCTTATAGGGCCAGCGAAGGGCGGCCCATCTGGACTCATCCCAGGGAGTTACCTGCATACAGCAGTATAAAAGGATCTTCACTTCAGTTCCTTTTTGCCTTTGGATCGGATGCCATGCTCGTCCAGGTTCTCCTGTGCTGATCCAGGTTTCCTCTGGTTTCTTTTATTGATGGCTCCATGTCCTGTGTCTCTTCCTGTTTCCTGATGTTTGTTCCTGATCCTGATGTTTCAGCCCTGTTGCTCCTGACTGCCAATGTGCAGTACCTTGCTCTGGACTGCTTTGTGCAGCATTTTTCCTTTTCTGCGCTGGTCCCGCTCCTGCGGGCGTAGGACAGGGTGGTCCGTGACCAGACCAGTGGTACTGGCTGTGTAGGGCGCCCTGAGGGATAGTGCCAATGTCTAATCCTCCCAAGTCCTCGTCCTGACCCAAGTCTTTGTCTAGAGTACCTTGTTTCAGAGTCTACGTCTACAGTACCTTGCCCCAGAGTCTTTGTCTTCAGTGCCCTTGTTTTGGAGCCTTCTATGTTTTAAGACCTTCGTCTGCCCTCATCTTCTGTCCGGCCTGCCGCCTATTGCCGTTACCCAGCGGCAGGTCCGAAAGGGCTTGGAATGGTCGGAGGACTGTTCATTGACCAACACTATGTTGCTGGTCATTCTGAGGCGGGCAGATTCGGTTGAGGGTCGGACCTTCAGTTCTTGTCTTTTATCTTGTCCTGCTCCTGGCTACCCATACTCGCATCAGCTTACCTCCCTTGGGGCTCCTCCCTGAGTCGCGCCATGGCCCAAGGGCTCACAACACCTGCTTTAGAGGTGACCGCGCTCCTCGCACTCGTAAAACCGGAGGAAGTGGTGAAGACCAAAAATGGGAATGAAGAGAAGAGGTATGGGGGTGGCTTGCGGGAATGATGGCTACTACCTGGTGATTAATACCCTTATTCAATAAACGTTCACACGGTTAATGCGACTCCAACATTGCTCTATGCTAACGGCAAGAGGAAATGTGGAAAAGAGGATTTGCATTCAGGCAACAACCAACAAGGTAGCACAGTCTGGGTAAACAAATAAGCGTGGGAGTAGCTTGCTTGTTGCGGCGGTTACTACCCTAAACCAATTAAGTCTGTTTCTTCACTTGGAAAGCATATTCAGCGTAGCTCTCTGCTTCAATGGCAGCAAGAATGAAGAAAAGAGGGTTTATATTCAGACAACAACCAACAAGGACTGAATTACACAGTCTAGCTAAACAAATAAGCGTGGGAGTAGCTTGCTTATTGTGGCGGTTACTACCCCTAACAAATTAAGCCTGATACTTCACTTTGAATGCATATCCAGCGCAGCTCATTGCTTCAGTGGCAGGGGGGAATGAAGAAATAGGATTTACATCCAGACAACATCTAACAAGGCATTGATCTGAGCAGTATGAGTATACAAACATTGGGGTAACTTGCTCGATACGACGGATACTACCCTCAAACATTAAGCCTTATGCTTCACTTTGATGCAGCTCCAACATTGCTCTCTGCATCAATGGTGGGAGTGGAAGGAAATTAGAATCAAAAAGTTACCAATAAGGGCCCTGAACTCAGTGGTCAGAGTAACAGATAAGTATGAGAAAATAAGTGTGAAAGCTTGCTGGGCAGACTGGATGGGCCTATTAGTCTTCTTCTGCCGTCATTTCTATGTTTCTATGAAGACTATTCCAAGCACACGGTGCAGCCAGGTGGAAAGCACGGAGTCGGGAATTGTGGTAGAGGCGAAAGGCACAGATAGGAGTGACTTATCCATCGAGTGGAGTGCACGAGGAGGGGTGTAGAGAGAGATAAGAGAGGAGAGGTAGTGAGGTGCTGCAAAGTGAAGGCATTTGAAGGTAAGAAAGAGGAGCTTGAACTGTATGCGGGAGGGGATAGGGAGCCAATGCAGTGACTTTATAAGAGAGGTTATGTGAGCATAGCGACACCAAGTTATCTCTTCTCTTGGGCCTGTATATAGAGGGAAATGGCCTATTGTGACACGTTCATGTGTGTCTCTGCCCCTTCCCTCCTCTCTCTTTATTTGAAAATTTGGAAGAGAGACTGGTGGGGTTTTCATTGCTTCCCTACATCTTCTTTTGATAATTCTTCTTCTCCTTGTCCACATCGCCGTTCCTGTGGAGGCTGGTTTGCCACCCAGCATTTTTATTAATGAAAGTGTGCCTTGTGCCCTAAAAGGTTGGGAAACACTGTCCTAGAGATCCAGATTGCTCACTTATCAGATGGACACCTGCTCTGACCCAGCAAGGCATTTCTTATAGTCTCCCTTTCACTTTCTTATCACCCTGCTAAAACATTATAATCCCCATCACAACTACTGTAATGTAATCTGATAATTCATTAGTATGCTTAGGCAATATAATTTTTTGCTTTTAGCTGCTCATCTTGGGGGTCATTTTCAAAGGCACTACATGCAAGCACATTTCTGCACCTAAAACTCTGTTTAACTCACAGAAATGAGGATGTATAAAATTGCCTGCTTGATGTGCGGGTAAACTCATGTACATATGTCCTGTTTGGGTGGAAAATTACCCAGTCTGCATTGAGGCATTCCTGGGGGGCAGGGTTGGGGCTGAGTTTTCACTTGCGCGCCTACTTTTCCATTTTAAAAAATCTGTGCGCAGGTTTACACAGGAAGAAATTCCTCTTATAGGGTGGCACATCTGGCGAGAGAGAGAAGACCCTCAGGGATGCCGCGACCAAGAACATGTGGCAGAAAGATACAGAAATAATCCCAATTGGATTGCGTTCCAGTGGCCTGATTAAAAATCTTCCCGGCGCACGTTGATGTGTGGCCTGCACTTCCTTCATCATATGAACCCCAGAAGTGGGCTGTCTTTGGCACAATGCAAGTGTTTGAAAGGGCATTGGCAGTAAATATGAGAGTTTGAGATCCTTGCCAGTATATGCTGGCTAAGGAATGAGGCTCCTTCGTGTCATGGTAAGTGCAAAACAAGCCCCAAGAGATGTGTTTCTTGTAATAATATACCAGGGTTTTTCCCTATTAACATACATTTTTAAAAAATAATATTTTAAATTAGGTTTGTATTAAATTCACATAGAAAATCTTAGTTAAGTGATTCATCCCATTCGCATTCAGAGATACCACTTTTAATTTCAGATGGCAGCCTCATTCCCACTTAATCTTACAGTTCTTTGATCTCCATGCACCTTGTTTTAAATTAGATTTTATCCCAGATGACTGAAACGCGTCTGTTCAACATTGCTTTATATCACCAAGCAACATCCACCAAACCTTTTGTGATTTCTGCAGTTGAACCCTCTCGAATCTATAAACTGTAAAATTGCCTTAGAACAAATTGGCCCCACAGGGCCTGTTAGAGGAATCTGCTTTTCAGCCTTTCTTCCCACAGCTTGCATTTCCTGTGAAAGGCCTTACTTACTGCCTACAGATCTAAATACAGTGATCTAACACCAAATATTGGAAACCGTCCTTAAGAAATGTAATCCCCTCCCATTCCCCTGCCACTCATTCACTTTCCACTCTCACCACCTAAGGCAGCTCAGACATATTTCTGCATTTCCCGCCCCTCCCCTGTAAACATCCAGCCATTTATTTAATCCCAGTCACTTCTTTTAACTGGTATGAATCATTTCCCATACCTGAATAGATTCGTCTTCATTCTCCAGAGCAATCGTATAAACAACTACTGCAAATTTCATATGGAGGTTGTAGCACCCCCTCACAGAATCCAGCACATTAACGTGTATCGATGTCTAGCTTATTGCATTCAATTTACTTTTCAACATGAAGGATTTTCATTATTACTTCCAAGAATCTCCTGAATTAAACTTGCAAACTCCCCAAGGTTTACCCGCTTTCTTATCTTTTAAGACTCGTGCATTCATTTTTATAAATCCTATAGTGCAATCCCTGGCGGCGGTCAAACAAAAAGCAAATAGAACATTAGGAATGATCCGCAAAGGAACAGAATAAAGCCGACAATATTATATTAGCTTTGTATAGACTCATGGTTTGACCACACCTTGAGTACTGTGCAGTCCCGGTCGCCTCCATCTCAAGAAAGACACACGGCGGAATCAGAAAAGAGGACGGCAGCAAAAAAAGGCTAAAGGGGATGGAGCATTTCTCCTAGGATGAGAGGCTACGCAGGCTTGGGCTCTTCAACTTGGAAAAGAGACGGCTGAGAGGGGACACGATAGTTTATAAAATCATGAGTGGGGTAGAATGCTTCAGACAATACTAAAACAAGGGGACACTCCATGAAACTAGCAGCCAGCAGATCGTAGAAAGTATTTTTGCACTCAGCGCACAATCAAGTTGTGAAATCTGTTCCCAGAGGATGTGATGAAGGCAACTAACGTATGTTAGGATTCGTAGGTTAGTGGCCCTTGGCCCGAGGTGAGAGATGGTACCGCCCACGGGGAGGAGCCCCACTGAGCCTCACCGTCGGGAGGCGAGGTCTGAGCAAGTATAGGGAGAGCAGGAGACTGGGGTGTGTATGCGGTTGCCAAAATAGGTCCCCCTAGTGGTGGAGTGCCGAGGAGAGGGGAATGCAGGCAGGGTGAGGAGGAGTGCTTGCGAGGGCGACCCCAGGGGGGTGGAGCCACAGAGAGAGTCAGCACGGGAGGTATGACGCAGGCTTACCCGAGAAGCGGGGAAGCCCAGGGGTCTCTGGCAGTGCAAGAGGACACTACCCCAAGGAGCGGGGGAGTGCGGTACAGTCTCAGAGATAAAGCAGGACGCTACCCCGAGGAGCGGGGGAATGCGGTACAGTCTCAGAGATAAAGCAGGACGCTACTGCGGGGAGCGGAACGAGCAACAGTAAAATACAAGGTGCTGCCCCGAGGAGCGGGGGAATGCGGCACGGTCCCAACGCACTACCCCGAGGAGCGGGGGCGCGGCAGTCACAAGCGAAGGCAATGGCCTGCGGAGCAGGGTACACCAGCTCCAGGTCTCCACGAAGCAGAGTAGTGAGGCAATGGTCCGCAGAGCGGGGTACACCGATGTACAGTCTCACGGGTAGAGTAGTTCCTGGAGCAACCCCGAGGAGCGGGGAAGATGGCAGACAGCGTCCGAGGTGCAGGGCCGTCTGAGGAGGGATAGCCAGGATAGGAGCAGGGCTCCCGAGGAGCGGGTACCCGAGAATGTCTCACGCCAGGAGGAGCAGGAACCAACGTCCTTAGAGAGATCAGCAGGATTCAGCAAGGAGGGAACTCGTTGCCAAGTTGATTAGAGCCAGGCCCCAGTGGTGCTTAAGAGTCCAGGGCTAGTGATGTCATCAAGGGGAGACGCCCCTGAGGTTCCCACCCTGGCATCCTTAAAGGAGGGCCATGGAGCACGCGCTAGGAAGGCCCGGGAGAGACATGGCGGTCAGCGGTGTCCTCGCCACCCTGGGGAGTCCTGGAATGGAGCCGTGAGTGTCTGAAGCGGCTAGCCACAGCCCCGAGTCTTCCCAGAGGAGAGAGGGCAGCAACACACGAAGTGAGTAATAGCGGTCACAGCCGTCTGCGACCAATGGTCATAATAACATAGTGGGGTTTAAAAGTCATTTGGAAAAGTTCCTAGAGCAGAAGTCCATAACACATTGGGGCTGATGTAATAAAGCTCACTAATGTTAGTGCAGGTTTTTACTTTTGTAACAAGGGTTTTAACGCCCAAAAAATACACATTAAACAGGAGTAAAACTAGCACTAAGATTAGCACAAGTTCATGCAAATCCCATGGAAAAGAAGGCATTAGCTATTCCCCAGCAATGCAGGGAGGTGCATTAAAGGGCAGACAGCATAAAGCACATTTTCTAATGCTTGGTCAGAACAGGAGTAAAACTTATCTTACGTTTCTGATGGCCATGTTATACTCTTGCTGTGCCCAGTGTGGTACTGTCTAGCTGCTTCTTCCAGACTGGACTTTGGCCTTTGGCCACCAGAAATGTGAGTTTACTCCCCCTCAGACCCAGGAGTTTAATTTCCAGTGTAAGCTCTTGTGGCGGGCACCTGTGGCTGAGCAGTACACTGGCGCTGTGCATCCCAGGTTTGGCACACTGTTTAACTGTAGATGCCCGCCCCAGGGAGCTTAGTCTTGCATCCAAGGTCATGTAAGGAATGAATGGTAAGGAAAATCAAAGCTTAAGCTGTCTGGGGTGGGCGCCTACGGCCAGCTTAACAAAATATAAACCCTCTAGGGGGGGCACCCACCCTTGAAGAGGATGCCAGAGTTGGATGCACAGCGCCATATTGCATTCTGTTTAGCTGATGGTACTCACTCCAGAGAGCTTATGCTTAGATTTTTCTTGCCATGCCTTTCCAGAATGGCATTACATGTGAGACTGGTGCTGTGCATCCTAACTTGTGGGCACATTCTCTCATTTACGGCCATTTTGACAAGGAATTGCAAGGAAAATAAAAAAATAGGCTCTCTGGGCAAGCCACCTACAGCTACATGAAGAAAGCATAGGTTACCTGGGTGGGCACCAACAGCCGAACACACACGCTTTAGCATTATAGATGCACGTGCTGCCCAGCTGTTCAGGAAAAGAAAGAAATCTGCGGCTGGTGCCTGCCTCGGAGAGCTTACATTGGAACTGGGACTGAGGTGGAGTAAACTCACATTTCTGGTGGCCAGTGATGTGCCCAGTATGGTACTCCACAGTACAGTGCTTTAAAACAGGAGTCCTCCCAACTCGTGCCCAATCTCACGTGCAAGGCATGCCAAGTAAAAGCAAGAACGGACAACTGCAACCATTAGGGATGCGCAGCACTTACGCTGTTCGGGTGTAGGTGCCCTCCCTGGAGATCTTACCATTTTTTAACCTTTTGTGTGTATTCATTTATTGTTACCAAGTTATTTATGGATCTTAGTATTTGTAAAATGCTTAGAAACTTCGATTTGCAGTATAGAAAACCCCAACATAAATAAAGAAATAAAGAAATTTTGCATGCAAGGTCATTTTGGTTACACTCTTTCCAACTTCGAGCCTTTACCTCCTTACTCCTGTTTTACAGCACTTTCCTGCATTCGTGTGGATTTTTCAGGTTAACTCACATTTTAGCGGGCTTTCTTTACACCTGTTTGATTTGCATCCAGTTAGCTTACTGCATCCTGCAGGGAGCCCTGCTTTTAACTCAAGCATCAAGTAAAACCTGCGCTAAATTTGAACTCCAATTTTAGTGCAGGTTTTATTACTTCGGCCCCAATATTAGCCAGGTAGACTAAACTAAACTATTGCCATCCCTGGGAGTGAGTAACAGGAATTAGATGACTTTATGGATTCTGCCAGGTACTTACAACATGGATTGGTCACTGTCAGGGACCAGATGATGGGCTCAATAGACCTTGGTCTGACCCAGCATAGCAATTCTTATGTTCATATTAACATACTCCTCTGTACAAGCCCTACTACATCATGCATTTGTTAGCCTTCTCCAAAATTCTCAAATTTAGCTATGATCATCCAAAAAGCTTAACAAATTGCATGGGCAAGGCAATTTTCAAAAGCCATTTTCCAAGTATATACTTACCTGGATAAATAACTTTGAAAATTGTCCTCTGAGAAGTTTTGTACTACTTGGAGGTTTCCTCTAAATGATGATCACATGAGCTGAAACCGTTTGAATTATATATAGTAGGTGCAGTGTTATCTGCGGTGCCTCTAGGATTAAGACTACGGGATCTGAGTTCTAAACCTGCAAAATCTTTTCAGTGTGCACACTAAAACCTCACTTAATGGGCAATGCATTACATTTTTAGCACAAGCATGAAAAAACAGCATCAACAGCACGTACAAACTATTAGCTAACTCAAACAAAGTATAGGGTCTACATGCTATGCCTGCATAAGTGCTGCCGTATATAACTTATGGCTGCTAAAAGGTACTGCATATGCGCTAAACTGAGCTTGCTCAGTTTTTCCTTAATGATGCATCTCCTTGGTTTAAACCTATATAAAACTTAGTTTGACACATGGTGCCTGTTGTCAGTGCTGAGGGGAGAAGTGAGAGAGCAACCAGGCACTAGGAGGCAGAGTACAAAGGAAAGCAGTAAGGCTCTAGGAAAGGAAAAACCAGACGTCTATGTGACTTGTGTGGTGTTTTACACTTCTTTTGTGTATTACCTGTGCTCTGTTCATTGTTACAGGTATGTAGGTGAGAGGTTGAGTGTGTTTCTGTCCATTAGTCCTCTGTTACAGTAAAGTTCTTGAAGGAGCAGAATGAAAGGACATGATTGGTGAAAGAATGGAGCATGGAAGAAGCTGAGTGACTGGGTGTATGGATGCATGTGGAAAAGCATGAAAGGTAACTCTGGATAGATTTATTGAGGGGTGTGTGGTAGTAGTTATTCTGCCTCTGCTGCGAGCTTTCTATGAACAATTTAAACAGATAGCTTAACTGAATCTTTACTTCACAGATGGAGAAGGCAGCTTCTTCAGCTCCAAACTTTATTAGCCAGTAAAACAATAAACAGAGTCTTACTGTGCATAAACTGGAGATAACAATGACCAGAGCAGTCTGGGCCACAGCAGAACAGACAGGTGAGAAGAGGATTATTTTGCAGGTCTAGGCCAGATTAGCTGCTTAAGCATACAGAATGACCAGAGTTGACTGAAAACATGTAGATTGAGCATCCGTTTTCCCAACCGGCTTGACAGCCACCTCTCCTGTGCGCCTGATTCTGAGGAGGTACTAGGGATGCACATTTGTCCCTAGCACCTCCTTTTTAGCGCGACCCCCTCATTTTAGTATTGGATTGGAAGCCCAGGAGAGGTGGCTGGACGTGCGTTAGGAAAATGGGCGCTCCACACTGAGCGCCCGTTCTCTGCGCACATTTATTGCATCGGCCCCAGTATATATAACATAGGAATGACGACAAAAACCAAATGGTCCATCCAGTCTGCCCAACAAGTTTCTTATGGCAGTAACTGCCGCTCCGTGCAGGTTACCCCCATATTTCTGTTAAGGGTAGCAACTGCCACTCTGTGCAGGTTACCCCCATGTTTCTGCTAATGGTTGTAATTGACACTCATGTGATCTATGCACACAAAACATGTTTTCTGCACACAGATCGTGTCTTCTGAGCATAAAATAAGATTTATGCACACAAAACATAGATTGTGCACATAAACAAATGTATGTATAAAGCATATTCTCTGCACATAAAAAATGCTTCATGCACAGAAAACTAAATTTGTGCACAAATTGCGTTTTATGCGCATAAAATTCCGACTACTCCGCACCAACTAAGATTAGCCAAAGTAACTTAACTCCATTTGTGAGCAGGAGTTAAATCCAGCGTTAAGAAACTATGAGCTAAGCCTATGCGTCTCTCTGCATTGAGGAATTAATAGCTAATGCCTTCATTAACATGGGATTTTATTGGAGGAGTGCTAATTAGTATGCACAGTTTAATGCTGGTTTGCACACAAAACTCCTTACGGCATTGACAGTAAAATGTGCACACATTCATGAGTAAAACTGTGCAGACAGGCCAGCATACCTTATCCCATCGGGGCCAGGGAGAGCTGCTGAGACGCATGGAGACCTAATCCTGCCTCTCCTTTTGTAAGAACCTTCTCTCTGTGTGCTAACTCCAGCTCTGCCATGGGCTCTGTGTGACTTTTAGTAAAAGTCACTTTTTATTTCCATGTGCTTCAGTGCACTCCAGGCTAATTGGGTAGCGATAACATTGCCCCTTCCCCCTTTGGAAGCTGTCAAACAGGTTAGGAACCAAAGCCCTCAGCTCACGTTTCTGCCCCAGATGTGGCTGCCTGCATATTTTGAGGTATTAAATTAGAATCCAGTTTAGATGAAAAGCCACTGTAGAAATTCAAATTATTTTCAGATGTGTATGTGATTGTATGCCTCATCCTTCTACCCTGGTTAATGTATGTGCTGGGGAGCGGAGAGTGAAAGTGGGGGGAATAAGGAAAGTTGGAGACAAGGGCGCCTAATTACCTTGGTCCTGGACTGGAGGTTGCTCAGAGCAACTGAAGAATAGAAGCAAGCTTGCCTGCCGCATGCAATCTGCCACCTCCCTAATTACTGGTCCCCACTCATGGCCTAGCTGGAACGCTCCCCGCAGCCTGCAAGATACGGATCCGAATGGACTGACTGTATCATTAGGCTGCTGAGTTTATGCTTCCATCTTAAGAATTAAAAATAAAAGAAAAGAAAGAAAAGCAAAACAAAATTGAATCTCAAACCTCTGGACCCCCTCGTCCCTCCTGGCTTTTACTCTCTTTTGTTCTGTCTGGCGGAAGGCCCAAATATGCAAGTGATCTTTTAATTTAAAAAAGGCAGAACTGTGAAAGTAGAAAGGGAAGGAGGAACAGCAGTCTGTCCTTATAATAATATTATCTGTTTGTTAAATACTATTGTTACTTTCACTGTTCCTTGTAATAATGTTCAATAGTTGATTGTTATTGTTCTATGTTCTATGTAAAAAACCCCAGTCTAACCTCCCAGACCAGGGCAACCTTTTCGTTACTTGTAAACCGGACTGATTTGTATTGCATACAGGAATTCCGGTATATAAAAATTAAAAATAAATAAATAAATAAATAAGTGCAGACCCCACTATTCTGCTGTGCATGTCCTACGCACAATTTAAACAAATGGCTTAATTCAGTCTTTACTCCGCCAACAAAGGAGGCTGCTTCTTCAAGCTTTACTAACAGGTAAAACATATCTAGTCTTACTGTGCATAAACTGGAGGTAACGTCAAACCAGCGCAGGCTGGGCCACAGAGTTAGACAGTAAAATGAGGATAATTCTGCAGGGATAGCCAGCTTATCTACTGAATCACACAGGCCTGGCCAGAGATCACCAGAACTGACTGAAAAACACGAGGAAAAACACCCAGGGAGCCCTGCTTCCAAGTCGGGGGTTAAACCTTCAGCGTGAGCTGCACTGAATAGAGCCAAAGCATCGAACGTGCAGGCTGACCACCAAGTGGCATTATAATAGTAAACAACGAAGCTATGCAGAATAAAACCAGGAACGCAGCATTAGCCACAGAAATAGAAAGGCTTCTGTGGAAGCAGAACACTGTGAAAACAGGACAACAGCGAATAAACACAAAAGACACTTGTGGAGACAGGACTTTTCCCGCCTGGAAACATAAGATTCCACTATTAACTTTTCTTTAATTAAACACTAATTAACTGCATTGAGTCAATGTGAGGTGCCCAAAATGTTCACGCTTCTCCATAGCCCATGAGAGACACTATTTCAAAGACAGGTCTAACAAAGTTCTTTGCAGTCTCTTGTCTGCCAATCCAGATATGATAGAGGTCTTTAAAATCATGAGAGGTCTTCAATGAGTAGATGTGAATCAGTTATTTACACTTTTGGATAATAGAAGGACAAGGGGACACTCCATGAAGTTAGCAATTAGCACATTTAAGACTAATCTGAGAAAATTCTTTTTCACTCAACGCACAATTAAGCTCTGGAATTTGTTGCCAGAGGATGTAGTTAGTGCAGTTAGTGTTGCTGGGTTCAAAAAAGGTTTGGATAAGTTGTTGGAGGAGAAGTTCATTACCTGCTATTAATCAAGTTGACTTAGGGAATGGCCTCTTCTACTACTGGCATCAGTAGCATGGGATCTTCTTGGTGTTTGGGTACTTGCCAGGTTCTTGTGGCCTGGTTTGGTCTCTGTTGGAAACAGGATCCAGGGCTTGATGGACCCTTGGTCTAACCCAGCATGACAATTTCTTATGTTTTTATATTTCAACTTGACAAGATCTTCCAGATTCTCATCAGTCTTTTGGGTAAGAATGGTAGTAGGAGTCAGGTTGGTTGGAGACTCTGGGTCTACAGATTCAGGAACCAAGGATCTGGCATTGTGACGGCTGAGACCACAGCCATCAGAGTGGTCAGAACAAGCACTGCCCATCTTAAAGCCCAGGTGAAATGGTGTGCTTCTAGTTGACTTTTACTTGAAACAGTAGTAACCAGAGCAGTCACCTGAGGATTGATCTCTGCATCCAGTTCAGGATTTACCAGTTCAAAGCAGACTGTTGAGTTTGGTGCTGTCTCGCCACAGCTCCAAAGAAATTCTGGCCCTGTCAATCATGTGGTCTGCATTAGGTGAGCTGCAGAGATGGACCTCATGGCATGGTCAGCAGGGTTCAGCTCTGACTGGGTTCATTTTCTGATGCATTCACCCTATTGTTTATATGTACATAAAATCTGCTCTGATTGTGCATGTAACCCAATACCACGTTACTGTCAGTGTAAAATTTAACTGTGTCAGGTAGAGATGTGAATCGTGTCCTCGATCGTCTTAACGATCAATTTCGGCTGGGAGGGGGAGGGAATCGTATTGTTGCCGTTTGGGTGTGTAAACTATCGTGAAAAATCGTTAAAATCGTGAGCCGGCACACTAAACCCCCCTAAAACCCACCCCGACCCTTTAAATTAAATCCCCCACCCTCCCGAACCCCCCCCAAATGCTTTAAATTACCTGGGGATCCGGCGGTGGTCTAGAACGGCGGCGGTCTGGAACGGCCCCCTCAATAGAATCGTGTTGTCTTCAGCCGGCGCCATTTTTCAAAATGGCCGCCGCAAAATGGCGGCGGCCATAGACAAAAACGATTCGACGCAGGAGGTCGTTCCGGACCCCCGCTGGACTTTTGGCAAGTCTTGTGGGGGTCAGGAGGCCCCCCCAAGCTGGCCAAAATTTTCCTGGGAGTCCAGCGGGGTTCCGGGAGCGATTTCTTGCCGCGAATCGTTTTCGTACGGAAAATGGCGCCGGCAGGAGATCGACTGCAGGAGGTCGTTCAGCGGGGGTTCCGGACCGCCGCCGTTCTAGACCACAGCCGGATCCCCAGGTAATTTAAAGCATTTGGGGGGGGTTCGGGAGGGTGGGGGATTTAATTTAAAGGGTCGGGGTGGGTTTTAGGGTGTTTTAGTGTGCCGGTTTTCCTGCCCTCCCCCTTCCCCCGATTTACGATTTTTTAACGATAAATCGGGGGAATTGGTATTGTATCGTGGCCCTAACGATTTTTTGAGGATTTAAAATATATCGGACGATATTTTAAATCGTCAAAAAACGATTCACATCCCTAGTGTCAGGTTGTAAGTCTATTTTGTTAAAGCTTTCTCTGTGCTTATGGCCAGGGACACAAGAACACTTGGACTCAGTAAAAAGTATAATGTATTTTTATTAGTCAATATAAGTGTTCTCGGGAGATGCTGGGTACTGGATGCCCTTAGTCTTTCAAACTGACTGCTAACCCTGCTCCACCCAATTCATAGAAATATAGGAACATGATGGCAAAAAAAGACCATATGGCCCATCTAGTTTGCCTATCTATCCAATTTACTTAGCCCTTACAATTCCCTTCACTCTCTCAGAGACCACCTGTATTTATCCCAGGCTTTCTTGAACTCAGATACTGTTTTTAACTCTACTATCTCCCCTGGGAGGTTGTTCCTTGCATCCACCACCCTCTCTGTAAAGAAATATTTCCTACCTTTTATCCTCATTCCATGACCCCTTGTTCTACAATTCCTTTTCCCTTGGAAGAGGCTATCCTCCTGCATATAGAAACCTCTATCATATCTTGCCTTTCCTCTAGGGTATACATGGTTAGATCTTTAGATCTATCCCCAGATGTTTTAGAATGAATACCACTGATCATTTTAGTAGCCACATTCTGGACCAATTCTAGCTATTGTTTTATATCCTTTTGAAAGTGCTGTCATAAGAACATAAGAATTGCCATATTGGGTCAGACCAAGGGTCCATCAAGCTCAATATCCTGTTTCCAACAGAGGCCAATCCAAGTCACAAGTAACTGGCAGGTACCCAAACACTAAGTAGATCCCAAGGTACTAATGCTGGTAATGAGCAGTGTCTCCTTAATAGCAGTTTATAGGCTTCTCCAGGAACTTATTCAAACCTTTTTTAAATCCAGCTGCACCAACTGCCTTAACCACATTCTCTGGTAATTGTACACTGTATTCCAAATGAGGTCTCACCAGGGACCTATACAGGGGCAATATCACCTCCCTTTCTGCTGACCATTCCTCTCCCTATGCAGCCAAGCATTTTGCTGGCTTTCGCCATTGCTTTATCCATCTGTTTGGCCACCTTAAGGTCATCAGATATAATCACTCCCAGATCCTGTTCTTCTTTTGTGCTTAGAAGAATTTTGCTTCTGCATCCTAAATGTGTTTCTCTGTGGGTTTTTTTAGCATTAAATCATAGATGCTAGTCTCTAAAGCAGCAGTTCTCAACCGTTGTGTGGCCACACTTCCCGGTCCCCCGCTAGCCCAGCTGCTCCCCCTGCCCCAGCGAAATAGGAACTCTTCCTCCGCCCGGGCTTAAAATGCTGATAGCCCGGGCAGAACGCAGCAGGAGAGCTGGAGTCAGCGGCACCAGCATGGTCTCTTCTTCCCGCCCCCCCCCCCCCCCCTGCAGCCCGGAAGAGGAAGTGGTGTGCAGCGAGTGCGTGTGAGGGAAGAAGAGACCTTGCTAGTGCGTGCAGCATCGGCCCGAAGAAGCGAGGTGCGGCCTGAAGAAGAGCAGTGCGGTGCAGAGCAAAAAAGGAGCGTCACTTCCTGCGGCGGATGGGGGTCCTTTCTCGAGGCGGCAAGGGCTGGAAGTGGAGGAGGCTGCTGCTGCCGCTAGTTAGGTGGAGGGAGAAAGCGTGCTAGTTTGGTGGGGGAGAGAGAGAGCGCTAATTCAGCAGGGGGAGAGAGAGAGCGCTAGTTTGGTGGGGGGGGGGGAGAGAGAGAGAGTGAGTAAGCAAGCATATGTGTTTGAGATCCTCTGTGTGTGTGTGTGTGACAGCATGTATGTAAGTGTGTGATTGAAAACCTCTTTCTGTGAAAGAGTGTGTGTGTGTGTGATTGAGAGCCATTGTGTGTGAAAGAGAGAGCATGAATGTAAGTGTATGATTGAGAACCTGTATGTGTGAGAGAGACAATGTGTATGTATGATTAAGAGCCTGTGTGTATAAGTAAGAGAGAAAGCATGTGTGTCTGTGTGTGATTGAGAGCCAGTGTAAGTGAGAGAGTATGTGATTGAGAGCTTGAGTGTAAGTGAGAAAAAGAGAGGAGTGCATCTGTTTAAGTGTGTGTATGAGAGTTTATGTGTGTGAGAAAAAGAGACAACATGTATGTAAGTGTGTGAATGAGAGTCTATGTGTGTGAGGGAAAGAGACAGCATGTATGTGTGTGATTGAAAGCCTGTGTGTGTGAAAAGAGAGACAGCATGTGTGTAAATGTATGATGAAGAGCCTATGTAAGTGAGAGAGAAAAAGCATGTGTATATGTGTGTGATTGAGAGTCTATATAAGTGAGAGAAAAAGCATGTGTATATGTATGTGATTGAGAGCCAGTGTGAGAGAGCTTGTGTGTGACAGAGAGAGGAGAAATTTGCAAGTATACCATTCCCCCTCCTAATTCGCAACAATCTCAGGGCACCTGGACATTAATCGTTCCCAGGTATGCAGAGCAAAGCATTTTTTTATCCTTATTATTTTTCATTATTGGGTCTTTGTGTCTGCTATTTTGAAATATTTTATTGGTATCTAGAAATTTTTGATATGAGTTTTTAATTATTGGATATTCCATTCATCAGCTATTTTGAAATCTGCTCTTTTTGTTAGTAAGGTTTTACTGCTATTGATTTTATAATTCTTGATTTGTTTTAAAGACTGGTGATGTTTCTCTTTTTCCTTTGTTGCACTACATACAGAGTCTCTGGCTTGTTGCGGCTTCCAGTTCAGTTTTTGTCTGCATGTTTCTATTTATGCTTTATAGTCTCTTTATTCTTTGTTAGGTGGGGGTCTGCACATGTGATTCAGGTGAGGGTCTCTGCTGGCGTGTAGTTTCTTTGTAGGGCTCTATAGCAGCCTGGCTTGGTCTGTTGTCCTAATAGGAGGAGTACTGTGGTTTTAAGGCCTGGTACAATAATTTCGGTTTTGCCTTGTAAGGTGGTTACTGCTTGAGTGCTGGAAATTGGTGCTGTTTTGGTATGGGAGGTTCACTATTTATGCAATTTCTGTTCAGAGTACCTATCTTTCCCTTGTGTCATTCTTTTTTTTTTTTTTTTTTAATAACAATTTTTATTCAGGGATATCAAATAGAACAATGATATTTACAAGTTGCAGCCGGACAACAATCAAATGATACACATCAATAGAGAAAGGTCACAACTCTGAGACATAGAGAGCACCTGAATGAAAAACATTTTGGATAACACCCACTCCCGTCCCTTCTCCTTACCCCCTCCCACCCCACAACACAGAGAATGCCAGGAAATTAAACCCAAAAAGGAAGCATAAGTTTAAAGTCCATTGCCAAAGATGATCAGAGGTAACAAAGTCCTGCGGCCTGTCCTGCCCTTGTGTCATTCTTAACAAGAAAAATAATACTGGGCCTTTATTTTTTATTTCCGCCGTGAATTATAATGAGCAGTGTGTCACACATGTGCGTGTGGTCTGTCAGGTATGTCACGATGGGAAAAAGGTTGAGAACCACTGCTCTAAACCATTCCTCCATCTTCACTAGATCCCTCCTCATGTTTTCCCACCTTCCTGACTGACTACCCTGTTGCATATTTTGATATCATCGGCAAAAAGACAAATCTTTCCCATCAATCCATTCACTGTGTTGCTCACAAAAATGTTGAAAAGAACTGGGCCCAAGATTGATCCCTGAGGCCCACCCTTAGTAACGCCTACTCCTCAGAGTAAATTCCATTTACCACTACCCTTTGTCGTCTCCCACTCAGCCAGTTTCTAACCCACTCAAGATCCCATACCAAGGGCACTCAATTTATTTATAAATCTCCCGTGAGGAACAGTGTCAAAGGCCTTACTGAAAATCAAGTACACTATGTCTAGCGCTCTCCCTTGAACCAACTCTCTGGTCATTCAATCAAAGAAATTGATCAGATTCATCTGACAAGATTTACCCCCTAATAAAACCATGCTGCCTCAGATCATTCTGTTGTGATACCGCTCACGGGAGGGCCCGTGATCAGCCTGACTCACCGGGACTCACCTCTGCTGCAGCGAGGCCCTAAAATGCCGCCATCCCCAGTCATTGCTGGACCCGTGCTGCCACCTCCTGTGGCTGGAGAAGTTGCCGCTGGTCTTCCACGTGGCTAAATGCCACCATCATTGCCTGACCCCTGCAGCTGCTTCTGTGGCAGGAGAGATGCTGTTGTTCATCATGCAGCTGAACGTCGCCGACACCGATGCTGGCGGACGCTGCCTCTACCTTCCGCTTGGCTTCACTCACCCAACACTGCATGACCACCCTATTGGCGTTCCCCTAGGCGTACACGCCCCTGCTCAAGTTTTAAAGGGACCACGGTAGGAAAAACCCCATGGCCCCTCCTGATGATGTCACTGCTTCAGACCTTTAAAAGGCCAATTCTCTCATTGCTCCAGGCTTTCACAAGAGTTTCCTGTGGTCTCCAGGTCCTTCAAGGTCTCCTGTTTGTGTTCCTACTTCCTGTTCCTGGTCTCCTGTTTCCAAGTCTTCAGTCCAAGTCTTCATTCCTGAATTCAAGTCTTCAGTCCAAATCTTCAGTTCTTGTTTCTGGTTTGTGGTCCTGTCCAAGTCTTCAGAGTCCTATCCAAGTCTTTGCCACTGGTTCAATCCTTTGGAGTCTCTTCCTTAGTTCTGAGTTTGAGTTCTAAGTTCCTGAGTGAGTTCCAAGTCCGAGTTACTGAATCTGAGTCCAAGTTCCTGAGTCCTGTCCCTGGTCTCCGGAGTTCTTGTTCCAGCATTCTGCCTGTTCCAAGTCTTCAGAGCCTTCTTTGTGTTCCAAGCCTTCAGTGTTGTTATCATGTTATTGTTGCATCCATCGGTCGCAGACAACTGCGACCACTCTGCCTTACCTCTTTTTCTCCCCTTTCTTTCTCTCTGGGAAAGATGGCTGTCTCCGATGCCGGGTGCCATGGGCCTCGGCATTCTCAGACCAGCATGGGCGACCCCATCTGCCATGCTCACTCCCGTGGCCTCCTAGGGCGCGAGCACGTACACCTCTGACGCTCAAGTACACGTCATGGCGGGAACCTCGGGGGCGGCCCCACCGCATGATGTCAGTACCTCCAGGTATAACTAGCCTCCGCTTCTGCTACCAAATCGAGTTAGCAAAGACTTTGCTTTGCTACTCTGCCTGCTCTAAGCTGCCAGCTTAGACGCTTCCTTTCGCTAAGGGCCTCGCTCCAGCAGAAGCTCTAGACACCCGCTCCTTGGGGGTCTCTCGCTTCCAACTTCCCTTCGGGGTCCTCACTAACCTAGACAACCGCTCCTTGGGGGTCTTTTCTCTTATTCTTCCAGGATTTTGGACCATTGGGTACTCGCTCCTCGAGGGCCTATCTACTTCATATCCTGCACCATGGACCTTCGGTCTCACCATTCTACGATCAGGAAGATGCCTTCACTCTGTGAGTACCTCTACGATCCGGCGCTCTAACTCCACCCACCAGCCGCGGCGTTACCCGCACTGCGGGCTCCTGCCTATCGTGAACATCTGAGTGAGAATATACTTCTGAGCCTGTTGAGCATATTGGCACCTCGTGGATCAGTGCCTTACCTTCCTGCAGTACCATCTCATCCCAGCAGTACAATAAAGACTCTATCCATTCCGTGTCTGCTAACTGTGTCAGCCTATCGCATTGGTTCCCCACAGGGCTGCTCCCCGTGGGCGGAGTCATCTCCATTGCGACTAAGGGTCCACAATGCCTCAAACACAACAGTTATAAATCTTCAGAGTCTTCAGTCTTATCTTGTCATGAGTGTCCAGAGTCCTCAGCCTTCCTCGGTCCTATGCTCAAGCCATTCCTAAGCAGTTAGTCCAAAAGGGCTTACGGAGAGGCCGGAGGGCTAGCCCAGAGGCCATCATGGGTTGCTGGCTCTCATTAAAGATGTTCTAGTTCCTGGTTCATTTGTTCCTCTTCCAAGTCTTGAGTGTTCCTGTTCCAAGTCCTCAGCTCTGCTGGAGCCTTCTGTTTGTCCCAAGGCTCTAGTCTTCAGTCTAGCCTGTGCCTGGATGTGCTCGCCCGCCAGCAGCATGGACCACGGCCAGCCTCAGAATTGTGTTGGTCACGTTGTGGTACAGGGGCTCATACTCTCGAGTGCCCGCCCACAACACATTCAATCCATTGGATTCCAGAAACTGCACTATCCTCTGTTTTAGCAGTGATTCTATTAAATTGCTCACCACAGAGATCAGACTAACTGACCTGTAGTTCTTAGCCTCCTTCTTTCGTCCACTTTTATGAATAATAACCACATCCTGTTCTATGTAATTAGCATTCTTACATGCTTGTTTTTCAGTTACAATGTAAACCGAGACGATATGCTAATTCGCATGAATCCCGGTATATAAAAATGTTAAATAAATAAATAAATCTGGATGTTTACCAAAGCATATCAACTCAACCAATGACTCGATGAACTCCAACGCTAAAAAAACTAGTGAACTCAACACAAGATGATATTATAACAATGAACTGAAATGTGTAAAGAGTAACATTTAAACTAAGTTTATAAACTGATATCTTTTTATGTTAGCAACCATATGTACCTTTTGGAAACTCTGTTAATCATCGAAATTTTGTAAACCGTTGTGATGGCGAAACCGAACGACGGTATATAAAACACAATAAATAAATAAATAAAGCTGCTTGCCTCCAGTCCTCTGGAACTACTCCAGACTCTAAAGAAGCATTGAAAAGATCGGCCAGCGGAGCTGCCAGGACATCTCTAAGTTCCCTCATTATCTTTAGATGTATCCCATCCAGCCCCCATCACCTTATCTGCTTTAAGTTTAGTTAGCGCTTCACGAACACACTGAGTTTTACCTCACTTTTAATCTTATTTATGTTTGTTTTATGTAATCCTGCTCCAGGCCCTTCCATAGTGAACAACAAACACAAATATTTGTTAAGCAATTTTGCTTTTTCCTCATCAGCCTCTACATATTCGTCTCCTTCGCTTCTGAGTCTCACAATGCACTTCCTTCTATCATTAACATATCTAAAAAAAATATCTTGTTCCCCGCACCCCAGTTTACCATATTTGCTATTTTTTTCTTCCATTTGAAGTTTTGCATTCCTGACTATTTTCCCAGCTTCTTTTAGCTTTTCCAGATATTGTTGCCTGTCTTCAACTTTCTGTGATTTCTTGTAATATATGAATGCTAACCTTTTTTCCTTTACCATTTTAGCTACTTCTTTAGAAAACCATAGTGGCCTCTTTTTCCTCTTCAAGTGGGAAGCATGGAGAGTTTCCCTACAAGCTCTTGATCATTTTTTGGGACTCGTCTAATATCTTCATGTAGGCCATTGCAATTATGGTTTTCACCGATGCACCTGAAAAGACACAGATTTCCCTGCATTGTGCTGCTGTGAGAGTAACAGAGGTATACGTATGTGGAATCTGGAACTGATTAAGAGCTTGTAAGGAGATTCTCTGTGCTTCCCACTCCTCTTTCTTGCTTAAGGACTGGGAGGTGTCCCATTCTCATGTCTCTGCTGAGAGCTCTCTTAGCCAAGATTTCTCTTGCATAGTATCTGAGTTTGAATAGAATTCCACATCCGGTATATGGTTTTTCCTGGATTAAAACTCGAAAGGTGAATGTGTCTTTCTTAAGATCCCAGCTGAGATAGGTTGCACTGAATTGGTAATGTGTCAACTCTTAGGTCTTGGCCCTTAAGATCCTTTCCATGGTCCTCTGAAGAGAACACCTTCATTACCTTTGTGCTGTTCAAAGCTGTTTTATGCAGTCTCAGATTAGCAACAGCTAACGTCTATTATGTCCTTTACAACAGGTCAGTGGCTTCTTCCTGTGTAGGCACAGACTCGAGTCCATGGTCCACAAAAAAGTCCCTTTCCACAAACTCTCATTTATCTGTACCATACTCCATTTCTCTGTCTGGGTCCATAGGTGGTCACAACTAGTGATGGACCATTGCCAAAGACATGCACTCTCATCCTGCACGCGATGATGTCATTGCTGATGTTATTGTCATAATACCATAGAAATCTTAAGTAAGTCCTGTTGTCTTCCTGAATCACAAAACAATAGAACCTCTGCTGGATGTCAGTGGCTACTGCAATAGGCTCTTTTCTGAAGCAAATTAAAAGGCTGTTTGTTAATTCTGGTCCAGTAAGAAGCACATCATTAAAAGCAACTCCCTTGAAACTGAGCACTTGAACCAAATGCAATCCTAATTTGACCAAGTTTCTGAGGCTGGTGTACACCAAAGGTAGGAAGATACCAGCACTCTTAACCTTCCTTTAGTGGTGGAGCTGGCTCTGCATGACCATTGTCAAACATGGTTTTCATGAAGGCCATAAAATTATCGTTTGCCTCTGGTTTTGTCCCCAGAGTCCGACGCAAGGAAGCAAGTCGGGGCAGGACCTGCTCTATGTTATCGGGAAGCCAAGCTATGGGCATGCAGAATAGAATTTTCCACCCAGCTATTCTACTCCATTTTTGAAGAATTCCTTATTCATTTTCTTCAGGAATGTTTTTGTCTTCCATTGAAAGTCCGGGGTTTTTTTGTTTTTTTTTTTTAATCATCTCTCATGGACTGGCACACTGTACTTCCAAGATCCTCATCACAGTTCTTTGTTAGGAAAGTGTTCAAGTAGGATTGTGCAGCATGACCTGGTTGTTCTCTGTAGCCAGGCATTTCTTTAATGAAGAAATTAGTAGGGCATGGTTTGTAAAAAGATCTAGCTCCATTATTCTAGCACACTGGTAGTTAAAGCATCAACGCTATCTGGCTTGTTCACTCTTGTCAAAGCAAACATCACCTACTATTACCCAGCCAAGGCCCTTTCATAATATAAAATCAGTAGTGATTCAATAAATTGTAAATGAGGTGCGCTTTTTTGGGTTGGATTTAGGTTTTATGTGCGGTATCACTGGTCTATCATTTACCTCTTTTTTTTTGGAACTGTAATATGGACAGCACATCAAAAAAACAATTAGGGTTATGTGACAAGTCAACTGGTCTGAGATGTATGATACTGACAGTATCGGGCTGTGGAGCCCCTGCAGGTAAGCCATATTTGGACTGAGGGTTCCAAATAAAGGTTTATTCTTATGTATGCACAACAGGAACATAAGATAAGACCTGGTTTAAAAACTGTGACATATTAAGTAACTTAGGCAGATGATAGTTTCAGCACTCAGTTCAGATACAAGGCTTCTTAAATCCAAAATCTGGTTTCGGATCTAGACACAGTGGAAATCAACACTGTAGGCACTCAAAAACATATACAAAGAACTCGTGGGTCCATTCAGCCTTTCAGCTTGGCTCTCCATCAGCTAGCCAGAAAATTGAGGTATTCTCAGAGTTTGCTTTTGAATTCCTCAGGACCAGTCAGGCTTCTCAAGGATGGGACCATTAGAGTTCCCAACAGGGTCATTGCAAACTCTCCTACCCAGCCTGATCCTGCATTTCCCAAAACTACTCCATGACTCAGAGGCAGAACCCCAGCCTCCAACTGAAACAAACCCAGGTTCAAGGCTAGCCAATGGATCTTTTGCCCTGATACACAGCAGCAATAGGGAATAGCCACTGCTATTAATTGCGTCAGTAGCATGGGATCTTCTTAGTGTTTGGGTAATTGCCAGGTTCTTGTGGCCTGGTTTGGTCTCTGTTGGAAACAGAATGCTGGGCTTGATGGACCTTTGGTCTGACCCAGCATGGCAATTTCTTATGTTCTAATCCTGTCACACAAGCATTCACACGTGTCATCAGACACACAAATACAACACAAAACATTTAGATAAAACACATAAAACATTCATTTAAAAAAATGTATACATTATAAAATTAGGTGCTCACTACCCTATTAAAAATGATGTGTCATTATTGGCCCCCTGATAAAACGTACCCTCCTGGATCCTTTGACAGCTTCTAGGAGAAGCTACTATCCCACTGATACCAGGCACCATATTTCAGTGACAATTTGACTTTTAATACTCCCATGAATTAGAAAAAGGATTTTGGACTCTCTAGCATATGTCTGAAAACAAGATCAAGGAAAACCATGTCAGACAACCTATTGACTTGTATATAAAATATAGGTGAATTTTATAGCACTTGAACATATAATTCTAGGTTATCAATAGACCTATGCATAGATTGTAGGTCCATTGCCTTTTGTTTTGTTCATTTCAGTTCTCAAGTTCACTCATTTAATTTATTGTCTTATTTAATTCGTTTCTGTTAAAGTCAACGGGGGAAGTAATGCATCCTGTTTTGGACTTTAACATTGGGGTTTTCTATCCAAGCTTAATGAAACTTCCAGGCAGGCATCAGTAGCAGAGAGAACAACACTCCAAGACAACAAGAGTGGGAAAATGGCACCAACAGTGTCAGGAACAGCTCAAGGCACTGAGAGAGGGACAAAGCAGAACAGATACTGGCAAGAACACTCCACGGCACCAAGGGGCCGATGCAAAAAAGTTGCACTGAAAGCGGGCGCTGAGTGTTCAGTGCCCGCTTTCCTAACGCGACCCCAGGCACCTCTCCTGGGGGCATGATGCAATATTTAAATTAGGGCTCGTGCTGTCAAGGCGTTAGGGGCGATTGCGCGCCCTTAGCACCTCCTTGACAGCATGCGCCCAAGAGAGGTCCGCTGTCAGTGGCTGTCCACCTGTTAAGAAAACGGACACTGAATTTATCAACGTCCATTTTCCTAACCGGCGCACATGCACAGGTTAGGAAAATGGATGCTGATAAATTCAGTGTCCATTCTCCGACCCTGACTACCAGCACCTAAGGAGAGTATAAATCAATATTAAAGTGTCGGGCACTTAATATTAATTTATTCACTCCTTCACTTATTGCCAATCGGTCCCTTCACTGTCACATGTCATTGAAAGGACCAATCTCCTTTCAGAAGGCTGTCCTGACAGGGGATTGGTCCTTTCACTGATAAAGGTCAGTGAAAAGGACCAATCGTCAATAAGTGAAGGAATGAATACATTTATATTAAGTGCACTGTATTGCATCGGCCCCCAAGCAGCACCAAGAGTGGCAGGAACACTCCAAGACACTGAGACACATTTTCTATTTGGAAGTTGTGGAATATAAGCATTTTAAAATAATAAAACAGCACTGTGAAAGGAACAAAAGGACTTTACTTTTTAAACATGCTTTTGCCTTAGCTGCCTAGGCAAGTAATTCTAATTAGGAGTTACTGTATACTTGTCAGGATTTCCTGTTTTATTATGTCCTAAAATTGTATAGTGTTTTACATTTTGATTTATTTTATGTCTGGTTTTCTCATTGGTTTGTTACGTACTGTAATCTGCTTAGAACAGTATTTCCTGTACTCTGCGGAACAGAAATGTTTTGAGTAAATTATTATTATTTTTTAAATAAATCCAATCGCAAGGGTGTGTTATACCATCTGCTACTGACATGTAGAGTTTCTCATCTCTGAATCCTCGCTGCTGCCTGTATAGGTCATTAAAGGTTCCTGTACAGTATTTTATTTGTAGGAGGAGTGCAGGTCCTGCTCCTGCACTGAATACAGCAGCGGGACCTGCAACTGGAGATTTGTGATGTCATGGAGAAATACCATGGCAGAGTCCCAAGAGTGAATTACAGCATTTGTGTTGTCCTGGAGCACATCTAATCTTATGCATAAAGTGCTAGGGCTGCAAGAAAAACATATTATGGAAACTTTTGCCAAAGACAACCACAGTATTGAACGTGTCGGATTACAATGGAGTTAACTCACCCCAGCAGTTTTGCCCTCCCTTTGGCAAACAGCAGCCAAATATACAGGCCAATACAGTAAAGTGCGGCCGCAGTTACCCTGCTTCTAACCCGCTTTCTACTCACAATTTGGCCGCGTTAGTCCAACCCATGATTCACTATCCCCTGCGCATCCTCTGATCCGCCGACAAGGACCACGGAATCTATCGCAAGCGCCAGTCAGCACACAGCACGGAGCAGCGCAGAAAACCTGTCCCCTGCTTCGCTGCTGGTTGCTGACTGCCGTTAAATTTGATCATTGCCCCGCCAAAACCCCTGAACCAATAGCAACGCATAACTTTAAAATTGTAGCCGTTGCTATGCCCCCCTCGCCCATACCCCCCACCCCCCTTAACGGCTCCTATTGCCATGGCAACCTCACCCTGCAGCTTGTCCCGTGTTATCTACGGCAACCTGAAAACACGTTCATGCTGCCTTCTTTAATTCCCTGCCTCCCACTCCTGACTGATTCAGCAGCCAGAACCAATCAGCCGTGAGAGCTGGGGGGAAACACTTTCTTCCTGTCCTATATAGATTAGGGTGAAGGAGAGGGAAGCTGATGGCAAGAGTGTGAATGAGAAGAGAGCAAGAAAAAGTGTTGCATGTGTGTGTGTCTGTGTGTGTGAGAGTGAGTAAGAGATCAAAGGAGGGGAAAGAGAAAAACCTGTGTGTGTGTTGAGGGGGCAGAGAGAAGAGAGAGCAATAAAATGTGGTGGGTCAGTGAGAGAAAAGAGCAGAGTGTATGCTGGGAAGGGTGGTGAAAAGAGAGAGCACAAGTGTGTGTGTGTGTGTGTGTGTGTGAATGAGTGAGAGAGAGAGAGTGAGAGGGGAGAATGGGGAAAGCAAGAATGTGGGGGGAGCCAGAGGGGACAGGAAAGGTGGGAAGAAGGGCAAGCAAGGGGAAGGACAAGAATCTGGGGGAGTGAGAGGGGACCCCCAGAAGGGAGAGCAGGAGTTGAGGGGGGAGAGAATAAAAGAGGTGGGTTCTCTTCAATCCTTATTATGTATGCTATGTTCAATGTATTCATTTTGTTTGCTGTAATTTCCAATTTTGGTTCTCTGTAAACTGAAGCGATATGTACTAGTACATGATGTTCGGCATATAAAAGCCTTTAAATAAATAAATAAATAAATGTGTGTGTGGGATGGAGGAAGGAGAGGGAAGAGAGGAGAGTGTAAGAATGGGAATCTCTTCTCATTCCCAGAGGGAAAAAAAAGCCAACAAGAGTTGGGGAAAGCAAGATGGGGGAGGGGTGAATTAGGGGAAGACGAGAGAAACGGGAGAAAAGGTGGGAATGGGAAGGAGGAAGAGAAAGGGGAGCGAGAGTGAGGATCAAGGAAGGCAGGAGATTAACAGGACCTTGGATTGGGTGGTGCGGATGAGGGGAGGAATCCAGGATAATAATATAGAATGAAGGTGATGAGGAATGGAGAAGAGAGTGCGGGAGGAAGAACAGAAAGCAGAGCAGGTAGGATGATTAGGGGACCTAAGGTAAGAAGAAGCGTGTGCCAAACTGCATCGCACTTAACCCTTACGGAAAAAAATCGGAGCTGCCTCGGAGGAACTTTTCAACCGCTCCCCCCCACCTTCCCCTCCCTTCCCCTATCTAACCCACCCCCCAGCCGTAACTAAATCCCCCGCCTACCTTTGTTTCAAACGTTTCGCCTGCCTGAGGCAGGCGTAACTTGTGCCCACAGCCGCAGTGCCGGAGGACTCGTAAACGCCCCTGGCCCGCCGCCACGCCCCAGCCCCCGGACCGCCCATTTTTTAAAGCCCCGGGACATACGTGCATCCCGGGGCTGGTGCGTGCCGCCGAGCCTATGCAAAAAAGGCTCGGCGCGCGCAGGGGCAGCTTTTCATATCTTACGCATGTAACCCTTTGAAAATCTACCCCAATCCATTTAGATGTCTGTATGCTAATGTCAGAAATCCGAAAAATAAGATGAGGGAATTGGAGTATATGGCATTAGATGAAGATATTGACACGACAGATATTTCCGACCTGGTAGAAAAAGAACAAGCAATGAAGACACAGTGATACTAGAGCTCAAAATATATCAAAATGGCAAGAGCACATGGAATTGGTAGTGGCGTGGCACTATGTGTTAATGATTCCATAATGTTGAAAAATATACACATTCCGCAGGAAATACACATTGAATCTCTGTGGATAGATACCTAGATACAGATAGATATGGATACAGGAGTATAGCAGTGGAGATTTACTACTTTCTCCCTGACCAAGATGGTAAAACAGATTGTGAAATGTTATGGAGATTAGAAGGGCTAAGAAACTTGAAAATGCAATAATAATGGGAGCTTTCAGTCACCCCAGTGTCGACTGGCTAAGTGTCTCATCAGGGCAGGTCAAGGTGAAATAAACCTAGTAAGTGACGGCAGAAAGAGACCCAAGTGGTCCATCCAGTCTGCCCAGCAAGTTGGCTAGGGTAGTAACTGCCACTCTGTGCAAGTTAACCCAGGTTATCCCTTTTCTTCATTTAGTCATTAGGAATCCTCTGTATTTATCCCATGCTCTTTTAAATCCAGTTACCATTCTGGTCTTCACCACCTCTTCTGGGAGTGCATCCCATGCATCCAGTGTGAAGAACGATTTCCTGATGCTGTTCCTGAGTCCTACCCCCTTGGAGCTTCACATTATGTCCCCCTAGTTCTACAGCTTTCTTTCCATTGGCAATGGTTTGATTCTTGTGCATCATTAATACCCTTCAGATATTTAAAAGTCTGTATCATATCTCCCCTGTCCCTCCTCTACTCCATGGGACAATGGGATTCTTCTTTCTTGGGCCGTGGGGTTGGAGGAGGCTGCTGCAGCTACCATTTTGTGCTCTGGGGGAGGGAGGGAGTGGGAGTGAGAGGCAGCCAGCCAGCCAGTGTATAAGTGAGAGAGAAAAAGCATGGGTGTGTTTGAGAGCTTGTGTGTAAGTGAGATCAGGGACATAGTGTCCATAGTGCACAGGCACCACCAACTGCATCACCTGTGTGTGATTGACAATCTGTGTGTAAGGACGAGAGAGAGAGAGCATTGTGTGATTGAGCGAGACAAGTCAGAGAGGCAACGTGTATGTGTGAGAGAGACTGATCAGGGAGGTGACTGGTGTGTGTGTGTGAAAGAGACTGGTCGGGGAGATGATTGGTGTGTGAGAGACAGAAACTGGTCCTGAGGGTGTGACTAGTGTGTGGCGTGTATGTGTGTGTGGGAGAGACAGACTGGTCAGGTAGATGATTGGTGCGTGAGAGACAGAAACTAGTCCTGAGGGTGTGACATTTGTGTGTGTGTGTGAGAGAGAGAGAGAGAGAGACAGACAAACTGGTTGTGAATCCTAAGGAAGAGGACCGCGAGGACAGCTTCAGCATCTACTGCTACTTCTGGTGTGTGCAACTGGCCTACAAGGGAAAGGAGTAGGAGAGCTGCTGGAGAGGTTAAGTAAAGGTGGCTTTTTAAGTTTATTTTTCTTGATTGACTGCTATTTTAATTATTGGGTATTAAGTGATGTGATGCTGTTTTGAAATATTTTATTGATATTTGGACAATTTTTAATAAATTTTAAGAGATTTTAATTGTTGGATGTTATTCTGTTCAGCAGCTGTTTTGAAACATTTATTCATATAGTTTTACAATTATTTCTGTGTGGGGATATATAGCAGCTTGGCTTGTTCTGTTTTCCTAATGGTGTTTAGGGCCTGGTTTAATATTTGTAGTGTTGCCTTTTTATAGGTAGGATTGTTACCGTTTGAGTGCGTTCCATAATACAGGTGTAACTTTGTGCGGATTAGTTTGTGTGCATTATTGCAGATCTTGGTACTATGTTTGGTGCTATATTTCTGTTTCCATTTCTCCAGGTTTGCACTGCTTGCAAAGTGGTGTTTTTGAGTTTCCATTTCAGTTTCTTCTCCATATTTATAATTTGTGGTCTTTCTGTACTTGGTAAAGGTCAGTTCTGTGTGTGTGAATTGACCATTTTGTGCATGTAATTTAATAAAATAGGACATGCATTAATGGTGAACTGCTGTCTTTTTATAAGTAGGGCTATTGCACCTGGTAGAAGAGGGAGTTTGTGTCGCTGTTATTGAGTTAACACCAGAATAACTTTTTTTTATAGTGAATTGTACAGGGAATGTTCTAGTTCTGCTTTATACCCATTGCTGAGGGGTGGGGGTGGGGAGTTTCTGTGGATGCAAAGTGTACATTTACATTCAGCCTTGTGACGGTCATATGTTCAGCATGTTTCACATGTGAGAGCCATCTATCAGGTGCATCCCTACAGAAAAAAAGGTTGAGAACCACTGTTCTAGATGGATCCTGCTGTTTCAGTTGCTGCTTTGAGAAGATCTCCAGTAAGCAGTGGAGGAATGGCTCACTGAGCATGTTCACAGGCTGTAGGTTTCGAGTTTGACCAGTTATGTCTAAAAAGAAACAGTTGGTGGAAAGAATTAGAATAATTTTCTAAAGTAATACTTTTAAAATTTTTAAAGATTTTTATAAAAATTAAAGTGTTTTGTCTGTAAATTGTCAGCACATGCAAATTAATGCAAATGTGCTGCACAAGTGGCAGAATCTCAAAAATGGTGCTGAGGAGTCTACTTGAGGTGCCAGAGGATGTGAAGTGGAGGAGCAGCTTACTGGTTAGAGCAGCGGCGAAGAACCAGCAGAAGCCAAGATTCAAACCTTGCTTCTTCCATTGACAACTCCTTGGGCAAGTCATTTCACCCTCTATTGCTTCACATACAAACTTAGGGCCTGATTTACTAATCATTTCTCCCATAAGACACAGAATGGGAGAAAAGCCTTAAAGGCGAATTTTCAAAACCTTACGTGTATAAGTAGTCTCTACTCACATATTCTGTATTTTATAAAAGTCAGAAATACTCGTGCATGCTCACTTTCACGTGCACACGTGCGTGTAAAAAAAAAAGGGGCGGTCCAGGGTGGGGCTAACCTGCGCGTAAGTTGCTATTTTAAAAGACACAGGCATAGATTTTGCAACTTGTATATTTTACACCTGCTAATTATCTGGCACAAGTGATATTAAACGTGTTAAGAATGGTGTCTTGTATTCAAAGGAGTACTGTCATGTATTTTCCAATCTTATTTCTCTCAGTGAAGGTAATGTAAGAGAAATATTTACTGTAGCTGAAATATAACTTACTTTGAGCTTGGGTTTGGAAAGATAAATAATCAAATCCAAGACAGAGAAACTGAAGGCCTTGCTTATAGCAGACATGACAGAGTGCTGAAATATACACTGCATGCTCTTTAAACAGACGTGGTTACAGGGCCTTCAGTTATACAGCACGTTCTATAAGAGAGACAGATACAGGACCCTTACCTGTACAACACATTCTTCTTATAATAAGCACGGATAGCGGATGCTCAGCAATAAAGTGTTCTGTGCTTATAATGAATTATAGGATACTCACTTATAGTGCACTCGGCTTACGACTGTAGATTACTGGCAAGACTCCCAAGATTTCCTCCACACCTCAGGCATGGCAATTGCCAAAAAATGTTTCCCTATCGTGAAATTGCAGAAAGCTGACCACCTACCCTTCCCTGTTCTTTCCCCAGACTCTTCCTGCTGCTCCTTCTCTCCTCCCTTTCCTCCCCTCCAGCAGCTGCTAGCCTCTTCTTTCTGCCCTGAACTGTGCATGTCCTGCTGTTTATCCCATCACCCCCTCATCACTGTTGCTATTCTCTCCTCCAGAGTCTCCTCCTGCATCGCACGGATGTAGAGGTTTTATTAACGCCAATGACCCTTCCCAATGGGGAGTGTCACACACACCTCCCTAAACATTCCCACTGCTCTACATCACCACAAGAGCTGGGTTTGGCTGAGACCCCTGACACATCCTGGTGGCACTCATCCTAGTTGAGTCCACCGTTGCCAAACTGGCTAGTGAGGGGAAGAACAGGACACCCTCTTACAGACTGAAAGGGGTGTAGCGAGAGAGGAGGAAAGGCCAGTGACTGAGGGAAAAGAGGATGGAAGGAATGCGAGGGAGACAGCAGTGGTCGTAACAGCGTAGGGCGCAGGAAGAGAGGCGATGAGAAGAAACTGAAGGGAGGCAAGCATCAGCTTGGAGACTGTAGAAGAAATGGGAGAGAAGAGACTGGAGGAGAGAAGGACAAAAGAATTGTGTAACACTAGAGGAGTTAAGAGTGAGGGAGGGAGGGAATGAGAAGATGGAAGGAGGAGGAGAGAAGGAAAGGAATATCTGAAAGGGAAGGACAGACTGAGGAGGTGAAGGTAATGTAGAACAAATGATCAGGGGAAACTCTTTCACCTTTACCAGTCCTTTCTCATAGGACCAAGAGGGCCAAGCAGATGATAGAAAGTTTCATTATTTCTTCCCTTCAGTTGTTGTCTTTTAAAAAACTCTAAAGAGTGAGAATTCCTCTATTCCTTCCTTTGGACAGGCAGCTTCTCAGGACATACTACAGATCACACACTGTCTGTGTTTCTCATATGTCGGGGATAGAGGAGAAAGGCTGCTCTCTGTCCTTCTAACTTCCTGCCTTCCAGAGCACTCTAGGGGTATCTCTCATCCATTGTACCTGAAGACTGGAGGGTGGCCAATGTAACTCCGACATTCAAAAAGGGCTCCAAGGTAGATCTGAGAAACTATAGACCAGTGAGTCTGACATCAGTGCCAGGAAAAATAGTGGAAACTATTCTAAAGATCAAAATCATAGAGCATATAGAAAGACATGGTTTAATGGAACACAGTCAACATGGATTTACCCAAGGGAAGTCTTGCCTCACAAATCTGCTTCATTTTTTTGAAGGGGTTAATAAACATGTGGATAAAGGGGAACCGGTGGATATAGTATATTTGGATTTTCAGAAGGCGTTTGACAAAGTCCTTCATGAGAGGCTTCTAAAAAAACTAAAAAGTCATGGATAGGAGGCGATGTCCTTGAATGGATTACAAATTGGTTAAAAGACAGGAAACAGAGAGTAGGATTAAATGGTAAATTTTCTCAGTGGAAAAGGGTAAACAGTGGAGTGCCTCAGGGATCTGTACTTGGACCACTGCTTTTCAATATACTTATAAATGATCTGGAAAGGAATACGATGAGTGAGGTAATCAAATTTGCAGATGATACAAAATTATTGATTAGTTAAATCACAAGCGGATTGTGATAAATTGCAGGAGGACCTTGGAGACTGGAAGATTGGGCATTCAAATGGCAGATGAAATTTAATGTGGACAAGTGCAAGGTGATGCATATAGGGAAAAATAACCCTTGCTGTAGTTACACGGTTAGGTTTTATATTAGGAACTACCACCCAGGAAAATTATCTAGGCGTCATAGTGTATAATACATTTAAATTGTCGGCTCAGTGTGCTGCAGCAGTCAAAAAAGCAAACAGAGTGTTAGGAATTATTAGGAAGGGAATGGTGACTAAAAAAATGTCATAATGCCTCTGTATCGCTCCATGGTGAGACCGCACCTTGAGTATTGTGTAAAATTCTAGTCGCCACATCTGAAAAAAGATATAGTTGCACTGGAGAAGGTACAGAGAAGGGCAACCAAAACGATAAAGAGGATGGAACAGCTCTCCTGTGAGGAAAGGCTAAAGAGGTTAGGGCCGTTCACCTTGGGGATATGATAAAGGTCTTTAAAATCTTGAGAGGTCTAGAAAGGGTAAATGTGAATCAATTATTTACTCTTTCGGATAATACAAGGACTAGGGGGCATACCATGAAGTTAGCATGTGGCACATTTAAAACGAATGGGGGAAAATTCTTTTTTACTCAATGCAGAAATAAGCTCTAGAATTTGTTGCCAGAGGATGTGGTTAGTGCAGTTAGTGTAGCTGGTTTTAAAAAAGGTTTGGATACGTTCTTGGAGGAGAAGTCCATTAACTTCTATTTATTTATTTATTTGTTTGTTTATTTATTTCTTTTCAATTTTTATATACCGAAATTCTTGTAAGAACTACAAATCATTCCGGTTTACATAAAATGATAAACTGCCCCACAGAGAGGGGCTTTACATAGAACCGTAGAACAGATAGAACGATATAATTGGCTTTACATAGAACTGTAGAACAGATGGAACAATATAACTGTATGTTAATTTAACATAGTAATAAATAAATATTATAGTTTAACATAGTAATAAATAAATATTATAAATACAGTTTAACTATTTAACGTAGAAATATTGTCATATTAACGCTGCAAAATAGATACAATAAAATGTGATGAGCTTTTGGACTCAGAGATTGTTGTACAGTTGCAGGGTCCTGGAAGTAGGACTTGGTGCGGTGTCCATAATTTGGGGATACCTCATATTTAGGATGTTTTTCTGTCTGAGTAGAACTAAGAGTTTGGGAATTAATTAATGAAGTTGGCTTAGGGAATAGCCACTGCTATTACTGGCATCAGTAGCATGGGTTCTTCTTAGTGTTTGGGTACTTTCCAGGTACTTGTAGCCTGGTTTGGCCTCTGTTGGAAACAGGATGCTGGGCTTGATGGACCCTTGGTCTGACCCAGTATGCAATTCCTTATGTTCTTATGATTCAAGCTGTCAGCCTCCCAGAGGGGTATTCCAGAAAAAGGATCATTCCATCCACCTATACAGAATATGTCCATATGTAAGGAGTTCTTACATGTATACACTGCAGTAGTAATCGGCGGCCTGGTCTTGTTCCTCTCTATATCGTAGTGTTAGTGTACAGCCCGGTGGCAACTACCAGCAGAAGGTGTGACATCTACAATGGCTTTGCGGAGTGCCTGATCAGCCTTGGGGACAGCATGGCTCGGAGTATGCAGCAACTCCAGGAGGAGGAGACAGAGGATGTCGAGGAACTGGAAACCATCTGCAAGTAAGTCTGGCTCAGGGAGATAGGTAAGAAATGTCACCCGTCTGCAAGACAGGCCCAGTCAGAAGGTCCTCGCTGTCGTTTTACATCTGAAGGCCTCCCAGCAGTCCAAGATGCTCGGTTTAAATAATTTGGTTGTGTAGCTAGGGGTGGCCCTGACACTGTCTCCCAAGTAGACTAAACTGAAGAAATTCTGAGAACCAAAGGAATGAAAAGTGAGTTAATGACCTCTCCACCCCCCACCAGAGAGAGTTAAGTGTGACCTACTTCCAACAGTGCAATTTGTAGACTGTGAGAGAGCACAGACATTTCTGTTTCAAAGGTAATGAATCTCCAGCTTCAGCATGTCCCCCACAGAGAGAAAGGGAAACTAGGATCCACTGAGACTCATGCACACATTTCCGTGATTTAGCGTCCTATGCAATAAAGTTTAATGTGCATAGTAAGGGCCTTTGCTTATGCTAAGAAGAGTATACTATGCAGCAAATCCTTATCGTGCACATTAACCTGTAAGCGATAAAATTCTTGTTTACCCCATAAGTAACTGAGGGAGCTTCATATGAAAATTAGGCTTTACTGTGCTGATGGGAAATAGTGTGGTAAGCTGTAAGCACCTACTGTTTTCCATAGGCCCATAAAGGGTGAATGTAACATCTGTCTTCACATTTTTACTGTACAGTAAAAGCCTTCAAATCCTCTGGGCTGTCCCTTTCGCTGTGGGCAAGTTTGCACAGGGATTATTTCCCCTCTCCCCACATCTCTTTTTCCACACAGAGATCATGGGCCCTCTCCCATGCCCCGGCTCAAAAATCAAGGGCCTGCTGAGGCCCAATCCCCTCTCTCCCCTGAAGCCAAATTCAGGGGCCACCAAAGCCTGAGTCGTCCCCCTCCCCCCTCCCCCTTTCAACCCTCCAAAGGAGCAAATTAAGAGGTCACCGAGACTTGCTTCCCCTGGAGGTAACGTCAAAGATCAATAAGGCTTCATCCATCTTCTCGGCATCTCCCTCGGAGTCAGTTAGGGCTCCTTGAGGCCTGATCCCCTTTCCCCAGAGCAACATCTCCTCTTGTGCTTCCTCCATGCTCTCAGAAGGTCTGCCCCGCCTTCTCCTGCCTTCTCCAAGATCAGAATATACCAAAATGAGTGACATATAATTTAATTATAATAATCTTTATTGTATACATTTCCAATCAAACATTTCAGCAATATTACAATATTTTCTCTTCATCGAATACACAGAGTGAATATCAATTTTCAAAATGCATCACAAATCACTTAAAACAAACATTCATACACACATTTTAAAAAAATCTTTTGTGGTGAAAATTCCCTATAACGTTGTTCAATCTGATCTTAACACTCCCTCTTTATGACGTTGTTTCATCACAGATTAATACTCCCAACATGTTTCGCCATCCAATAGGCTTCTTCGGGGGAGCATAATGCAAATCATTACTAGCACCTAATCTTCAAAACGATCTCCATCAATTCACCCATATGTATCCTCTCTACAAAATTACATTCCAGTAACAAACATTTTTCATTATTTTCCAATAATGCCACTTTTTCTAAAACAAAAATTTTTTTAGTCAATATATGTGCATCAAATATCCTGTCGGCGCCCATATACAAACCTCTTTTTTCGACCTTCAGCTCATCTTAATCTTTTCACACAGAAGAAAAAGACTTTCAACAGTTTCACTTTTATACCTTTCCTCTTTCTGAAAAAAATAAAACATTGCCCCTATTTTTAAAATTCAACTCTTCATCTAGAAAAAATTCTTCTATAGAACAACTTTAGAAAAATTGAAAAAAAAACCTACCACCAAGACACTCACAAAGACGCTGCCTAACTTTCAGCGTTTACACGTCACGTCTCACAGCAGTTTTGAAAAGCGGAATTACTTAGGTAGCTTCCTATTACACCTTATAAACCAAACCATAGCCAATCAGAAACCTCCAATTCAAAGGCAAGCCGCCCAATCCACTCGATCATTCAAGCCCATAGGCATTAAAGTTTTCAAAGAAAATCTGTGATGAAACAACGTCATAAAGAGGGAGTATTAAGATCAGATTGAACAATGTTATAGAGAATTTTCACCACAAAAGATTTTTTAAAATGTATGCATGTGTGTATGAATGTTTGTTTTAAGTGATTTGTGATGTATTTTGAAAATTGATATTCACTCTGTGTATTCGATGAAGAGAAAATATTGTAATATTGCTGAAATGTTTGATTGGAATTGTAGACAATAAAGATTATTATAATTATAATTAAATTATATGTCACTATTTTTGGTATATTGTGTTAAAATCTGTGATATGTTTTTATAATTGCCAGTATTTGTATTTTATCCAAGATCAGGGCAAGAGAAAGCTGTCTCCCCTGCCACCCCGCAGCCCGTGCTCCTAACAATTTATTCATAGATGTTTGGTATTCCAGCTTTTCCAAGCTAATCTCAAGGCAGATTACAATCAGATTTAATTAAATTCCAGTCACAGATGTGGCAAAGTACTGCAAGATGTCAGCCATTGCCAGCTGCGGGGCAGGAGGGTAGACAACTCTGTCCTTCCCGATCTCCTCATGGCCTGCCTTGGAGAAGGTAGGAGAAGGGAGGTGGATCTTCCAAAGACAGGCAAGGGGAACAGCTCCTGAATTTTGCTCTGGGGGTGGGAGAGGATGCCATGCCTGGACAAAGTTACCTGATTAACTCTCATAGCGGTCTTAAAGTTATCCAAACAGCTTTGCTTAGGTAACTTTAGACCAGATATTCAGCCTGACCACAATTTGGTTGAATATGTGGATAAAGTTGCTCGGATATTGTTGTCTGGGTAATTTTGCCTGGTGGTGGCCCAACTGAATATCGATCTCAAACGTGAGAAAATCCCTGATGTGCTGGCAAAACTGCTGAGCATCCTGTCTCTGGTGGAAACAGCAGGGAAAATCCCGATATCGTGGGTAGAGCAGCCTCCCCCCTCAGGAGCACCCAAAAAAAGCTGGGAGCTTTGATTTCAAACATAAAAACCTTATAAGAGTTTAAAGAAACTTTAAGCAAATATCAAGCCTGTGTGAGAATTATATGGGAATAGCAGAAAAAAAAATCTATTGTTAATAATTTCAGTTTTTTTGATAAATTCTCAAGCTGAATGCTAGGAGATTTATAATAATAGTTATTATTATTACTTGCATGTAGCAAAGACTATTACTCAAAAAGCTCATAACTATTTATTTTATTTATTTGCTTTTATATACCGACATTCGTTGGCGTACATCACATCGGTTCACATTATAACAGAGGAATAGTATGACTGGATGTCGTACTATTTATACATTGTAACATTAACTTTAAACGGGGAACATTTTAACAAACTTTATAACATTTGGCAAAACCTTAGTGATAGAAACAGTTAAGTAAGTTAAGCAAGTTAAGCAAGAATAAGGTAGGAATAAAGGATGGGTATAAAGGATATGAGGGATAACCTAAGTCAGTACATGCAAAATTTACAATGTAGAAGCGGCAGATGGAGTATGTACGGGGTGACATGAACCAGATTTAGATGGGAGGATGGAGTGTATGGGAGAGGGAGGTATGGGGTGAGGGGAGGTAGGGGGAAGGTGGAGCAAGGGGTGGGGAGGGGTTAGGTAGGGTGTTGGAAGGCTTTTTGGAAAAGCCATGTTTTCAATTGCTTTTTGAAAGCTTAGGTGGAGGGTTCCAGTCTGAGTTGGGAAGGTAGTTTGTTCCAGAGGGTGGGGCCAGCTACAGAGAAGGTACGTTGTCTGGTGGAGGTAAGGTGTGCTAGTTTTGTATGGGGTATGATAAGGAGGCCTGTGTTTTGGGATCACAGGTTTTTCTGGCTGTGGTATGGTTGGGGAGGGTCATTGGTCCATTTGATTTTTTGGTTGTAGATGATTTTGTGAAGTATGGTGAGAATTTTGTATTGTGATCTGTCTGTTATGGGAAGCCAGTGTAGTTCTTTTAGAATTGGGGTGATGTGTGAGGAATGATTGGTGTTTGTGAGGGACCTGGCTGCAGCGTTTTGCAGTAGCTGAAGGGGTTTTGTGGTGGAGGCAGGCAGTCCGAGGAGGAGGGAGTTGCAGTAGTCCAGCTTGGATAGTATGAGGGATTGGAGTACTGTGCGGTAATCATGGTGGAATAGTAGAGGTTTGAGTTTTTTGAGGACTTTTAGTTTGTAGAAGCCTTTTTTGATTGTCATGTTGATGTGTTTTTTCATGTTGAGGTCTGAGTCAAGGGTGATGCCGAGGTCTCTAACCTCATTGGTGAGAATGGTGTGTGGTTGATTGGAGGTGCTGTCTTTGCTGGTTTTGGTTGTGGTTTTGTTTGATTTGTGAAGGATTTCGGTTTTTTTGTGGTTGAGGGTGAGGGATATTTGCATGAGGAGATTTGATATTTGGATGGAGAGGGAGTTCCAGAATGCGAGGTGCTGTCTTTGCTGGTTTTGGTTGTGGTTTTGTTTGATATGTGAAGGATTTTGGTTTTTTTGTGGTTGAGGGTGAGGGTGAGGGATATTTGCGTGAGGAGATTTGATATTTGGATGGAGAGGGAGTTCCAGAATGCGATGGTGTTAGATATGCTTTCTTTGACTGGGAGAAGGATTTGGACGTTGTCGGCATAGATGTAGAATACGAGGTCCATGCTGGAGAGGAGTTTAGAGAGAGGGAGCATGTATATATTAAATAGGGTGGATGAGAGGGATGATCCTTGTGGGACTCCATGAAGGAGTGGATATTGGTCTGATTCGTGGTTGTTGAGGTGAACTTTGTAGGATCTGTTGGTATGATCGAAACCAGTTGAGGGTTTTTTCACTTAGGCCGATCTCCATCAGTCGTGTCATCAGTGTGTTATGGTTTACGGTATCGAAGGCGGCAGAGATGTCCAGTAAGATGAGAAGGTAGGAGTGTCCGGCGTCGATGCCTCTCAGGGCTGTGTCTGTGAGCGATAAGAGAAGAGTCTCGGTGCTTAGGGATTTTCTGAAACCATGTTGGGTGGGGTACAGAATGTTTTGATTTTCTAGGTGTTCAGAGAGTTGGAGGTTTACGTGTTTCTCAATGATCTTGGATATGAATGAGAGATTTGAGATAGGTCTGTAATTGGAGAGATCGGAGGGGTTGAGATGTGGTTTTTTGAGGATGGGTTTGATTATGGCACATTTCAGGACTTCTGGGAAGATGCCTTGGTCAAGTGATGTATTTATTATGTCTGCAATAGGTTTGGCGATGGTGTCAGGAATGAGTTTGAGAGACTTGACTGGGATCGTGTCGATGGGGTGTGTTGCTGGGTTGATATTCTGGATATACAAGGCACTATTAAAAATATACAAGGCACTATTAAAAACATACAAATCCCCCATAATGCAACAGCTCAATAATACATTCTAATACATGAACATATAAAAAGTAAACCTCAATCACCCTAAATCCCACAGTGTCTAAAGATATTGTT